>NW_025725884.1:10100441-10732941 GCF_021461395.2 Schistocerca americana
ACACAGAAATTGCGTCGCTATGAAATACTATGGGTTCTATGGCATCTCCTTCTGAATCGAGTAACGTTTCATTGGGATACGACAGGAATTTCTTTTGGGATACGAGTATCTCCTTTCCCATGCCCTATTCCTTCTTAACTGCATCCCTCGCTCCCTCACATTGACGAATTAACACAGAAATTGCGTCGCTATTAAATACAATGTGTTCTATGACTTCTATTTCTAAATCGAGTAGCGTCTCTATGGAAACGACAGGAATTTCTTTTGGGAAACGAGTATCTCCTTTCCGATGCACTATTCCTTATTTACTGCATCCCTTGCTCCCTCACATTGACGAGTTAACACAGAAATTGCTTCGCTATCAAATACTATGGGTTCTATGACTTCTCCTTCTAAATCGATTAACATTTCTATGTAAAGGACAGGATTTTCTTTTGGGATACGAGTATCCCCTTTCCGATGCACAATGCCTTCTGTACTGCATCCCTCGCTCCATCACACTGACGAATTAACACAGCAATTGCGTCGCTATGAAATACTATGGGTTCTATGAATTATCCTTTTAAATCGAGTAACGATTCTATGGAAACGGCAGGTATTTATTTTGGTATACGACTATCTCCTTTCCGCTGCTCAATTCCTTCTTTACTGCATCATTCGCTGCCTCACATTGACGAATTAACACAGAAATTGCGTCGCTACTAAATACTATGTGCTCTATGACGTCTCCCTCTAAATCGAGTTACGTTTGTATTGAAACACAGGATTATCTTATGGGATAGGAAGATCTCTTTCCGATGCACTATTCCTTCTTTACAGCATTCCTCGCTCCCTCACATCGACGAATTAACACAGAAATTGCGTCGCTATGAAATACAATGTGTTCTATGACAACTCCCTTTAAATCGAGTAACGTTTCAATGGAAATGTCAGGAATTTCTTTTGGGATACGAGTATCTCCTTTCCGATGCACTATTCCTTCTTAACTGCATCCCCCGCTCCATCACACTGACGAATTAACACAGAAATTGCGTCGCTATGAAATACTGTGTGTTCTATGACATCTCTTCTAAATCGAGTAACATTTCTATGGAAACGACAGGATTTTCTTTTGGGATACGAGAATTTCCTTTCCGATGCACTATTTCTTCATTACTGCATCCCTCGCTCCCTCACATTGACGAATTAACACAGAATTTGCGTCGCTATGAAATACTATTGGTTCTATGAAATCACCTTCTAAATAGAGTAACGTTTCTACGGAAACGACTGGATTTTCTTTTGGGATACGAGTATCTCCTTTCCGATGCACTATTCCTTCTTCACTGCATCCCTCGCTCCATCACATTGACGAATTAACACAGAAAGAGCGTCGCTATGAAATATTATGTGATCTATGACATCTTCATCTTAATCGAGTTACGTTTCTGTTTAAACAACAGTATTTTCTTTTGGGATACGAGTAACACCTTTCCGATGCACTATTCCTTCTTCACTGCATCCCTCGCTCCCTCAAATTGACCAGTTAACACAGAAATTGCGTCGCTATGAAATACTATGCGTTCCATCACATATCATTCTAAATCGAGTAACGTTTCTTTGGAAAAGACATGATTTTCTTTTGGGATACGACTATCTCCTTTCCGATGCACAATTCCTTTTTTACTGCATCCCCCGCTCCTTCACGTGGACGAATTAACACAGAATTTGCGTCGCTCTGTATTACTATGGGTTCTATGACATCTCCTTCTAAATCGAGTAACGTCTCTAAGGAAACGTCAGGATTTCCTTTTGGGATACGACTATCTCGTTTCCGAGGCAGTATTCCTTCTTTACAGCATCCCTCGCCCCCTCAAATTGACCAGTTAACACAGATTTTGCGACGTTATGAAATATTATGAGTTCCATGACATATCCTTCTAAATCGAGTAACGTTTCAATTGAAACGGCAGGATTTTCTTTTGGGATACGAGTATCTGCTCTCCGATGCGCTATTCCTTCTTTACTGAATCCCTCGCTCCCACACATTGACGAATTAACACAGAAATTGCGTCGCTATGAAATACTATGGGTTCTATGACGGCTCCTTCTAAATCGAGTAACGTTTCAATGGAAACGGCAGGATTTTCTTTTGGGATACGAGTATCTGCTCTCCGATGCACTATTCCACCTTTACTGCATCCCTCGATCAATCACACTGACGAATTAACACAGAAGGTGCGTCGCAATGAATTACTAGGTGTTCTATGACTTCTACTTCGAAATCGAGTAACGGTTCTATGGAGACGACAGGATTATCTTTTGGGATACGAGTAACTCCCTTCCGATGCACTATTCCTTCTTTACTGCATCCATCGTTCCCTCACATTGACGAATTAACACAGAAATTGCGTTGCTATGAGAAACTATGGGTTCTATGACAGCTCCGTCTAAATCGAGTTACGTTTCTATTGAAACCACAGAATTTTCTTATGGGATATGAGGATCTCTTTCCGATGAAATATTCCTTCTTTACAGCATTCCTCGCTCCCTCACATCGACGAATTAACACAGAAATTGCGTCGCTATGAAATACTATGTGTTCTTTGACATCTCCCTTTAAATTGAGTAACGTTTCAATGGAAATGTCAGGAATTTCTTTTGGGATACGAGTATCTCCTTTCCGATGCACTATTCCTTCTTTACTGCATCCCTCGATCAATCATACTGACGACTTAACACAGAAATTGCGTCGCTATGAAATACTGTGTTCAATGACTTCTACTTCTAAATCGAGTAACGTTTCAATGGAAACGGCAAGATTTTCTTTTGGGATACGAGTATCTGCTCTCCGATGCGCTATTCCTTCTTTACTGAATCCCTCGCTCCCACACATTGACGAATTAACACAGAAATTGCATCGCTATGAAATACTATTAGTTCTATGAAATCGCCTTCTAAATAAAGTAACGTTTCTACGGAAACGACAGGATTTTCTTTTGGGATACGAGTATCTCCTTTCCGGTGCACTATTCCTTCTCTACTGCATCCCTCGCTCCATCACATTGACGAATTAGACCCAGATATTGCGTCGCTATGAAATACTATGGGTTCTATGACATCTCCTTCTAAAACGAGTAACCTTTCAATGGAACGACAGGATTTCCTTTTGGGATACGACTATCTCCTTTTCGATGCACTATTCCTTCTTTACAGCATCTCTCTCTCCCTGAAATTGACCATTTGACACAGAAATATCGCCGCTCTGAAACACTATGGGTTCTATGACATCTCCTTCTTAATCGAGTAACGTTTCTTTGGGAAAGACAGGATTTTCTTTTGGGATATGAGTATCTCTTTTCCGATGCACTATTTCTACTTTACTGCATCCCTCGCTCCCTCAGATTGACGAATTAACATAGAAATTGCGTCGCTCTGAAAATCTATGGGTTCTATGACATCTCCATCTAAATCGAGTAACGTTACTATGGAAACGACAGGAATTTCTTTTGGGAAACGAGTATCTCTTTTCCGATGCACTATTCCTTCTTTACTGCATCCCTCGCTCCCTCACATTAACGAATTAACACAGAAATTGCGTCGCTATGAAATACTATGCGTTCTATGACATCTCCTTCTAAATCGAGTAACGTATCTATGTAAACGACAGGATTTTCTTTTGGGATACGAGTATCTCCTTTCCATTGCACTATTCCTTCTTTACTGCATCCCTCGCTTCCTCACATTGACGAATTAACACAGAAATTGTGTCGCTGTGAAATACTATGTGTTGTTTGACGTCTCCCTCTAAATCCAGGTACGTTTCTATGGAAACGACAGGATTTTCTGACGGGATATGAGTATTTCCTATCCGATGCACTAGTCCTCCTTTACTGCATTCCTCGCTCCCTGGCATCGACGAATTAACACAGAAATTGCGCCGCTATGAAATACTATTGGTTCTATGACATCTCCTTCAAAAGCGAGTAACGTTTCTATGGTAACGACATGATTTTCTTTTAGGATACGACTATCTCCTGTCCGATGCACTATTCATTTCTTACTGCATTCGTCGCTCCATCTCACTGACGAATTTACACAGAAATTACGTCGCTATGAAATACTATGGGCTCTATGACTTCTCCTTCTAAATCGAGTAACGTTTCTGTGGAAACGACAGGGTTTTCTTTTGGGATACGTTTATATCCTTTCCGATGCACTATTCCTTCTTTACTGCATCCCTCGCTCCCTCACATTGATGAATTAACACAGAAATTGCGTCGCTATGAAACACTATGCGTTCAATGACTTCTCCTTCTAAAAGGAGTAACGTTTCTATGGAGACGACAGGATTCTCTTTTGGGATACGAGTATCTCCTTTCCGATGCACAATTCCTTCTTCACAGCATCCCCCGCTCCCTCAGATTAACGAATTAACACAGTAATTGCGTCGCTATGAAAATCTATGGCTTCTATGACATCTCCTTCTAAATTGAGTAATGTTTCAATGAAAACGACAGGATTTTCATTTGGAATACGAGTATCTCCTTTCCGAAGCACTATTCCTTCTTTACTGCATCCCTCGTTCCCTCACATTGACGAATTAACACAGAAATTGCGTCGCTATGAAATACTATGGGTTCTATGGCATCTCCTTCTGAATCGACTAACGTTTCATTGGGATACGACAGGAATTTCCTTTGGGATACGAGTATCTCCTGTCCCATGCCTTATTCCTTCTTAACTGCATCCCTCGCTCCCTCACATTGACGAATTAACACAGAAATTGCGTCGCTATTAAATACTATGTGTTCTATGACTTCTATTTCTAAATCGAGTAGCGTCTCTATGGAAACGACAGGAATTTCTTTTGGGAAACGAGTATCTCCTTTCCGATGCACTACTCCTTATTTACTGCATCCCTCGCTCCCTCACATTGACGAATTAACACAGAAATTGCGTCGCTATCAAATACTATGGGTACTATGACTTCTCCTTCTAAATCGATTAACATTTCTATGTGAAGGACAGGATTTTCTTTTGGGATACGAGTATCCCCTTTGCGATGCACTATGCCTTCTGTACTGCATCCCTCGCTCCATCACACTGACGAATTAACACAGCAATTGCGTCGCTATGAAATACTATGGGTTCTATGAATTATCCTTCTAAATCGAGTAACGTTTCTATGGAAAAGACAGGTATTTCTTTTGGGATATGACTATCTCCTTTCCGATGCTCAATTCCTTCTTTACTGCATCATTCGCTCCCTCACATTGACGAATTAACACAGAAATTGCGTCGCTACTAAATATTATGTGCTCTATGACGTCTCCCTCTCAATCGAGTTACGTTTCTATTGAAACCACAGGATTTTGTTATGGGATGGGAAGATCTCTTTCCGATGCACTATTCCTTCTTTACAGCATTCCTCGTTCCCTCACATCGACGAATTAACACAGACAATGCGTCGCTATGAAATACTATGTGTTCTATGACATCTCTTCTAAATCGAGTAACATTTCTATGGAAACGACAGGATTTTCTTTTGGGATACGAGTATCTCCTTTCCGATGGACTAATCCTTCTTTTCTGCATCCCTCGCTCCCCCACACTGACGAATTAACACAGAAATTGCGTCGCAATGAAATATTATGGGATCTATGACATCTCCATCTAAATCGAGTAACGTTTCTGTGGAAACGACAGGATTTTCTATTGGGATACGAGTATCTCCTTTCCGATGCACTATTCTTTCTTCACTGCATTCCTCGCTCCCTCATATTGACGAATTAACTCAGAAATTGCGTCGCCATGAAATACTATGAGTTCTATGACGTCTCCCTCAAATTCGAGTTACGATTCTATAGAAACGACAGGAATATCTTTTGGGTTACGAGTATCTCCTTTCCGATGCACTATTCCTTCTTTACAGCATTCCTCGCTCCCTCACATCGACGAATTAACACAGACATGGCGTCGCTATGAAATACTATGTGTTCTATGACAACTCCCTTTAAATCGAGTAACGTTTCAATGGAAATGTCAGGAATTTCTTTTGGAATACAAGTATCTCCTTTCCGATGCACTATTCCTTCTTTACTGCATCCCTCGATCAATCACACTGACGAATTAACACAGAAATTGCGTCGCTATGAAATACTATATGTTCAATGACTTCTACTTCTAAATCCAGTAACGGTTCTATGGAAAGGACAGGATTTTCTTTTGGGTTACGAGAATTTCCTTTCCGATGCACTTTTTCTTCATGACTGCATCCCTCGCTCCCTCACATTGACGAATTAACACAGAATTTGCGTCGCTATGAAATACTATTGGTTGTATGAAATCACCATCTAAATAGAGTAACGTTTCTACGGAAACGACAGGATTTTCTTTTGGGATACGAGTATCTCCTTTCCGATGCACTATTCCTTCTTTACTGCATCGCTCGCTCCATCACATTGACGAATTAACACAGAGAGTGCGTCGCTATGAAATATTATGTGATCTATGACATCTTCATCTTAATCGAGTAACGTTTCTGTGGAAACAACAGTATTTTCTTTTAGGATACGAGTAACTCCTTTCCGATGCACTATTCCTTCTTCACTGCATCCCTCGCTCCCTCAAATTGACCAGTTAACACAGAAATTGCGTCGCTATGAAATACTATGAGTTCCATGACATATCCTTCTAAATCGAGTAACGTTTCAATTGAAACGGCAGGATTTTCTTTTGGGTTGCGAGTATCTGCTCTCCGATGCGCTATTCCTTCTTTACTGAATCCCTCGCTCCCACACATTGACGAATTAACACAGAAATTGCGTCGCTATGAAA
This sequence comes from Schistocerca americana, assembly GCF_021461395.2. Lineage (NCBI taxonomy): Eukaryota > Metazoa > Arthropoda > Insecta > Orthoptera > Acrididae > Schistocerca > Schistocerca americana. The sequence goes on from NW_025725884.1 coordinate 10,107,261, forward strand.
TACTATGGGTTCTATGACGTCTCCTTCTAAATCGAGTAACGTTTCAATGGAAACGGCAGGATTTTCTTTAGGGATACGAGTATCTGCTCTCCGATGCACTATTCCTTCTTTACTGCATCCCTCGATCAATCACACTCACGAATTAACACAGAAGGTGCGTCGCAATGAATTACTAGGTGTTCTATGACTTCTATTTCTAAATCGAGTAACGGTTCTATGGAAACGACAGGATTTTCTTTTGGGATACGAGTATCTCGTTTCCGATGCACCATTCCTATTTTACTGCATCGCTCGCTCCCTCACATTGACGAATTAACACAGAAATTGCGTCGCTATGAAATACTATAAGTTCTATGAAATCGCCTTCTAAATAGAGTAGCGGTTCTACGGAAACGACAGGATTTTCTTTTGTGATGCGAGTAACTCCATTCCGATGCACTATTCCTTCTTTACTGCATCCATCGCTCCCTCACATTGACGAATTAACACAGAAATTGCGTTGCTATGAGAAACTATGGGTTCTATGACACCTCCGTCTAAATCGAGTAACGTTCTTATGGAAACGACAGGATTTCCTTTTGGGATACGACTATCTCCATTTCGATGCACTATTCCTTCTTTACATCATCTCTCTCTCCCTTAAATTGACCATTTAACACAGAAATTGCGCCGCTCTGAAAATCTATGGCAACTATGACATCTCCTTCTAAATCGAGTAACGTTTCAATGGAAACGACAGGATTTTTGTTGGGATACGAGTATCTCCTTTATAATGCACTATTCCTTCCATTTCGCATCGCTCCCTCAAATTGACGAATTAACACAGAAATTGCGTCGCTATGAATTACTATGGGTTCCATGACGTCTCCTTTTAAATCGAGTAACGATTCAATGGAAACGGCAGGATTATCTATTGGGATACGAGTATCTTCTCTCCGATGCGCTATTCCTTCTTTACTGAATCCCTTGCTCCCACACATTGACGAATTAACACAGAAATTGCGTCGCTATGAAATACTATGGGTTCTATGACGTCTCCCTCTAAATCGAGTAACGTTTCATAGGAAATGGCAGGATTTTCTTTTGGGATACGAGTATCTCCTCTCCGATGCACTATTCCTTCTTTACTGCATCCCTCGCCCTCTCAAATTGACCAGTTAACACAGAAATTGCGTCGCTATGAAATACTATGAGTTCCATGACATATCCTTCTAAATCGAGTAACGTTTCAATGGAAACGACAGGATTTTTGTTGGGATACGAGTATCTCCTTTCCGATGCACTATTCCTTCCATTTCGCATCGCTCCCTCAAATTGACGAATTAACACAGAAATTGCGTCGCTATGAATTACTATGGGTTCCATGACGTCTCCTTCTAAATCGAGTAACGATTCAATGGAAACGGCAGGATTATCTTTTGGGATACGAGTATCTTCTCTCCGATGCGCTATTCCTTCTTTACTTAATCCCTCGCTCCCACACAATGACGAATTAACACAGAAATTGCGTCGCTATGAAATACTATGGATTCTATGACGTCTCCCTCTAAATCGAGTAACGTTTCAGTGGAAACGGATGGATTTTCTTTTGGGATACGAGTATCTCCTTTCCGATGCACCATTCCTCCTTTACTGCATCGCTCGCTCCCTCACATTGACGAATTAACACAGAAATTGCGTTGCTATGAAATATTATGTGTTCTATGACATCTCCTTTTAAATCGAAAAACGTTTCAATGGAAACGACAGGAATTTCTTTTGGGATACGAGTATCTCCTTTCCGATGCACTATTCCTTCCTTACTGCATCCCTCGATCAATCACACTGACGAATTAACACAGAAATTGCGTCGCTATAAATACTATGTGTTCAATGACTTCTACTTCTAAATCAAGTAACGGTTCTATGGAAAGGACAGGATTTTCTTTTGGGATACGAGAATTTCCTTTCCGATGCACTATTTCTTCATTACTGCATCCCTCGCTCCCTCACATTGACGAATTAACACAGAATTTGCGTCGCTATGAAATACTATTGGTTCTATGAAATCACCATCTAAATAGAGTAACGTTTCTACGGAAACGACAGGATTTTCTTTTGGGATACGAGTATCTCCTTTCCGATGCACTATTCCTTCTTTACTGCATCGCTCGCTCCATCACATTGACGAATGAACACAGAAAGTGCGTCGCTATGAAATTTTATGTGATCTATGACATCTTCATCTTAATCGAGTAACGTTTCTGTGGAAACAACAGTATTTTCTTTTGGGATACGAGTAACTCCTTTCCGATGCCCTATTCCTTCTTAACTGCATCCCTCGCTCCCTCACATTGACGAATTAACACAGAAATTGCTTCGCTATTAAATACTATGTGTTCTATGACTTCTATTTCTAAATCGAGTAGCGTCTCTATGGAAACGACAGGAATTTCTTTTGGGAAACGAGTTTCTCCTTTCCGATGCACTATTCCTTATTTACTGCATCCCTCGCTCCCTCACATTGACGAATTAACACAGAAATTGCGTCGCTATCAAATACTATGGGTACTATGACTTCTCCTTCTAAATCGATTAACATTTCTATGTAAAGGACAGGATTTTCTTTTGGGATACGAGTATCCCCTTTGCGATGCACTATGCCTTCTGTACTGCATCCCTCGCTCCATCACACTGACGAATTAACACAGCAATTGCGTCGCTATGAAATACTATGGGTTCTATGAATTATCCTTCTAAATCGAGTAACGTTTCTATGGAAACGACAGGTATTTCTTTTGGGATACGACTATCTCCTTTCCGATGCTCAATTACTTCTTTACTGCATCATTCGCTCCCTCACATTGACGAATTAACACAGAAATTGCGTCGCTACTAAATACTATGTGCTCTATGACGTCTCCCTCTAAATCGAGTTACGTTTCTATTGAAACCACAGGATTTTTTTATGGGATGGGAAGATCTCTTTCCGATGCACTATTCCTTCTTTACAGCATTCCTCGTTCCCTCACATCGACGAATTAACACAGAAATTGCGTCGCTATGAAATACTATGTGTTCTATGACATCTCTTCTAAATCGAGTAACATTTCTATGGAAACGACAGGATTTTCTTTTGGGATACGAGTATCTCCTTTCCGATGGACTAATCCCTCTTTTCTGCAACCCTCGCTCCCCCACACTGACGAATTAACACAGAAATTGCGTCGCAATGAAATATTATGGGATCTATGACATCTCCATCTAAATCGAGTAACGTTTCTGTGGAAACGACAGGATTTTCTTTTGGGATACGAGTATCTCCTTTCCGATGCACTATTCTTTCTTCACTGCATTCCTCGCTCCCTCACATTGAAGAATTAACTCAGAAATTGCGTCGCCATGAAATACTATGAGTTCTATGACGTCTCCTTCAAATTCGAGTTACGATTCTATAGAAACGACAGGATTATCTTTTGGGATACGAGTATCTCCTTTCCGATGCACTAATCCTTATTTTCTGCATACCTCGCTCCCTCACATTGACGAATTAACACAGAAATTGCGTCGCTATGAAATACTATGTGCTCTATGACGTCTCCCTCTAAATCGAGTTACGTTTCTATTGAAACCACAGGATTTTTTTATGGGATGGGAAGATCTCTTTCCGATGCACTATTCCTTCTTTACAGCATTCCTCGTTCCCTCACATCGACGAATTAACACAGAAATTGCGTCGCTATGAAATACTATGTGTTCTATGACATCTTTTCTAAATCGAATAACATTTCTATGGAAACGACAGGATTTTCTTTTGCGATACGAGTATCTCCTTTCCGATGGACTAATCCCTCTTTTCTGCAACCCTCGCTCCCCCACACTGACGAATTAACACAGAAATTGCGTCGCAATGAAATATTATGGGATCTATGACATCTCCATCTAAATCGAGTAACGTTTCTGTGGAAACGACAGGATTTTCTTTTGGGATCCGAGAATTTCCTTTCCGATGCACTATTTCTTCATTACTGCATCCCTCGCTCCCTCACATTGACGAATTAACACAGAATTTGCGTCGCTATGAAATACTATTGGTTCTATGAAATCACCATCTGAATAGAGTAACGTTTCTACGGAAACGACAGGATTTTCTTTTGGGATACGAGTATCTCCTTTCCGATGCACTATTCCTTCTTTATTGCATCGCTCGCTCCATCACATTGACGAATAACCACAGAAAGTGCGTCGCTATGAAATATTATGTGATCTATGACATCTTCATCTTAATCGAGTAACGTTTCTGTGGAAACAACAGTATTTTCTTTTGGGATACGAGTAACTCCTTTCCGATGCCCTATTCCTTCTTAACTGCATCCCTCGCTCCCTCACATTGACGAATTAACACAGAAATTGCTTCGCTATTAAATACTATGTGTTCTATGACTTCTATTTCTAATTCGAGTAGCGTCTCTATGGAAACGACAGGAATTTCTTTTGGGAAACGAGTATCTCCTTTCCGATGCACTATTCCTTCTTTACAGCATTCCTCGCTCCCTCACATCGACGAATTAACACAGACATTGCGTCGCTATGAAATACTATGTGTACTATGACATCTCCCTTTAAATCGAGTAACGTTTCAATGGAAATGTCAGGAATTTCTTTTGGGATACAAGTATCTCCTTTCCGATGCACTATTCCTTCTTTACTGCATCCCTCGATCAATCACACTGACGAATTAACACAGAAATTGCCTCGCTATGAAATACTATGTGTTCAATGACATCTCCTTCTAAATCCAGTAACGGTTCTATGGAATGGACAGGATTTTCTTTTGGGATACGAGAATTTCCTTTCCGATGCACTATTTCTTCATTACTGCATCCCTCGCTCCCTCACATTGACGAATTAACACAGAATTTGCGTCGCTATGAAATACTATTGGTTCTATGAAATCACCATCTGAATAGAGTAACGTTTCTACGGAAACGACAGGATTTTCTTTTGGGATACGAGTATCTCCTTTCCGATGCACTATTTCTTCATTACTGCATCCCTCGCTCCCTCACATTGACGAATTAACACAGAATTTGCGTCGCTATGAAATACTATTGGTTCTATGAAATCACCATCTGAATAGAGTAACGTTTCTACGGAAACAACAGTATTTTCTTTTGGGATACGAGTAACTCCTTTCCGATGCACTATTCCTTCTTCACTGCATCCCTCGCTCCCACAAATTGACCAGTTAACACAGAAATTGCGTCCCTGTGAAATACTATGAGTTCCATGACATATCCTTCTAAATCGAGTAACGTTTCTATGGAAAAGACATGATTTTCTTTTGGGATACGACTATCTCCATTCCGATGCACAATTCCTTTTCTACTGCATCCCCCGCTCCTTCACGTGGACGAATTAACACAGAATTTGCGTCGCTCTGTATTACTATGGGTTCTATGACATCTCCTTCTAAATCGAGTAACGTTTCTATGGAAACGTCAGGATTTCCTTTTGGGATACGACTATCTCCTTTCCGAGGCACTATTCCTTCTTTACAGCATCTCTCGCCCCCTGAAATTGACCAGTTAACACAGAAATTGCGACGCTATGAAATACTATGTGTTCTATGACATCTCCTTTAAAATCGAGTAACGTTTCAATGGAAACGACAGGAATTTCTTTTGGGATACGAGTATCTCCTTACCAATGTACTATTCCTCTTTACTGCATCCCTCGATCAATCACACTAACGAATTTACACAGAAATTGAGTCGCAATGAAATACTATGGTTTCAATGACTTCTACTTCTAAATCGAGTAACGGTTCTATGGAAACGACAGGATTTTCTTTGGGATACGAGTATCTCCTTTCCGATGCACTATTCCTTCTTTACTGCTTCCCTTGCTCCCTCACATTGACGAAATAACACAGAAATTGCGTCGCTATGAAATAGTATGGGTTCTATGAAATCGCCTTCTAAAAAGAGTAACGTTTCTACGGAAACGACAGGATTTTCTTTTGGGATACGAGTAACTCCTTTCCGATGCACTATTCCTTCTTTACTGCATCCCTCGCTCCCTCACATTGACGAATTAACACAGAAATTGCGTCGCTATGAAAACTATGGGTTCTATGACACCTCCGTCTAAATCGCGTAACGTTTCTATGGAAACGACAGGATTTTCTTTTGGGATACGAGTATCTCCTTTCCGGTGCACTATTCCTTCTTTACTGCATCCCTCGCTCCATCACATTGACGAATTAGACACAGAAATTGCGTCGCTATGATATACTATGGGTTCTATGACATCTCCTTCTAAAACGAGTAACCTTTCTATGGAACGACAGGATTTCCTTATGGGATACGACTATCTCCTTTTCGATGCACTATTCCTTCTTTACAGCAACTCTCTGTCCCACAAATTGACCATATAACACAGATATTGCGCCGCTCTGAAAATCTATGGGTTCTATGACATCACCTTCTAAATCGGGTAACGTTTCTTTGGGAAACGACAGGATTTTCTTTTGGGATAAGAGTATCTCCTTTCCAATGCACTTTACCTTCTTTACTGCATCCCTCGCTCCCTCACATTGACGAATTAACACAGAAATTGCGTCGCTATGAAATAGTATGGGTTCTATGACATCTCTTCTAAATCGAGTAACGTTTCTATGGACACGACCGGATTTTCTGTGGGGATACGAGTATCTCCTCTCCGTTGCACTATCCCTTCTTTACTGCATTCCTCGCTCCCACACATTGACGAATTAACACAGAAATTGTGTCGCTATGAAATACTATGGGTTTCATGACGTCTACCTCTAAATCGAGTAACGTTTCAATGGAAACGGCAGGATTTTCTTTTGGGATACGAGTATCTCCTCTCCGATGCACTATTCCTTCTTTACTGCATCCCTCGCACCCTCACATTGACAAATTAACACAGAAATTGCGTCGCTATGAAATACTATGAGTTCTATGACATCTCCTTCTAAATCGTGTAACATTTCTATGGAATCTACCGGATTTTCTTATGGGATTCGGGTATCTCCTTTCCGATGCACTATTCCTTCCTTACTGCGTCCCTCGATCAATCACACTGACGAATTAACACAGAAATTGCGTCGCTTTGAAATACTATGGGTTCAATGACTTCTACTTCCAAATCGAGTAATGGTTCTTCGGAAACGACAGGATTTACTATTGGGATACGAGTATCTCCTTTCCGATGCACTATTCATTCTTTACTGCATCCCTTGCTCCCTTACATTGACGAATTAACTCAGAAATTGCGTCGCTATGAATTACTATGGGTTCTACGACATCTCTTTCTAAATCGAGTAACGTTTCTATGGAAACGACAGGACTTTCTTTTGGGATACGAGTATCTCCTTTCCGATGCACTATTCCTTCTTTACTGCATCCCTCGCTCCCTCACAAAGACGAATTAACACAGATATCCCGTCGCTATGAAATACAATATGTTGTATGGCATCTCTTTCTAAATCGAGTAACGTTTCTATGGGAACGACAGGATCTTCTTTTGGGATACGACTATCTCCTTTCCGATGCAATTTTCCTTCTTTACTGAATCCCTCGCTCCCTCACAATGACGAATTAACACAGAAATTGCGTCGCTATGAAATACTATAAGTTTTATGACGTCTCCTTCTAAATCGAATTACGTTTCTTTAGAAACGACAGGATTTTCTTTTGGGATACGAGTCTCTCCTTTCCGATGCACTATTCCTTCCTTACTCCATCCCTCGCTCCCTCACATTGACGAATTAACACAGAAATTGCGTCGCTATGAAATACTATGGGTTCTGTGACATCTCCTTCCAAATCGACTAACGTTTCTATGAAAACGACGGGATTCTCTTTTGGGATACGAGGATCCCCTTTGCGATGCACTACTCCTTCTTTCCTGCATCCCTCGCTCCATCACATTGACAAATTAACTCAGAAATTGCGATGCTATGAAATACTATGGGTTCTACGACATCTCCTTCTAAATCGAGTAACCTTTCTATGGAACGACTCGATTTCCTTTTGAAATACGACTCACTCCCATTCGATGCACTATTCCTTCTTTACAGCATCCCTCGTTCCCTCAAATTGACCATTTAACACAGAAATTGCGTCGCTATGGTATGCCATTTGTTCTATGAAAACTCCGTCTACATCGAGTTACGTTTCCATGAAAACGACAGGATTTTATTTTGGGATACGAGTACCTCCTTTCCGATGCACTATTCCTTCTTTACTGCATCTCTCGCTCGGTCACATTGACGAATTAACACAGAAATTGCGTCGCTATGAACTACTATGGGTTTTATGATATCTCCTTCTAAATCGAGTAACGTTTCTATGGAAACCACAGGATTTTCTTTTGGGTTACGAGTATCTCGCTTCCGATGCACTATTCCTACTTTACTGCATCCCTCGCTCACTCACAGTGACGAATTTACACAAAAATTGCGTCGCTTTGAGATACTATGGGTTCTATGACATCTCCTTCTAAATCGAGTAACGTTTCTATGGAAATGACAGGATTTTCTTTAGGGATACGAATATCTCCTTTCCGATGCACTATTCCTTCTTTACTGCATCCCTCGATCAATCACACTGACGAACTAACACAGAAAGTGCGTCGCTATGAAATACTATGGGTTCAAGGACTACTACTTCTAAATCGGGTGACGGTTCTATGGAAACGACAGGATTTTTTTTGGGATACGAGTATCTCATTTCCGATGCACTACTCCTTCTTTACTGCTTCCCTCGCTCCCTCACATTGACGAATTAACACAGAAATTGCGTCGCTATGAACTGCTATGGGTCCTATAATATCTCCTTCTAAATCGAGTAGCGTTTCTATGGAAAGGAAAGGATTTTCTTTTGGGATACGTGTATATCCTCTCCGATGTACTATTCCTTCTTTACTGCATCCCTCGCTGCCTCACATTGACGAATTAACACAGAAATTTCGTCGCTATGAAATACTATGAGTTCTATGACATCTCCTTCTAATTCGTGTAACATTTCTATGGAAGCGACCGCATTTTCTTTTGGGATACGAGTATCTCCTTTCCGATGCGCTATTCCTTTCTTACTGCATCCCTTGATCAATCACACTGACGAATTAACACAGATATTGCGTCGCTTTGAAATACTATGGGTTCAATGACTTCTACTTCTAATTCGAGTAACGGTTCTACGGAAACGACAGGATTTTCTTTTGCGATACGAGTATCTCCTTTCCGATGCACTATTTCTTCTTTACTGCATCCCACGCTCCCTCACATTGACGAATTAACACAGAAATTGCGTCGCTATGAAATTCTATTAGTTCTATGAAATCACCTTCTAAATAGAGTAACGTTTCTACGGAAACGAAAGGATTTTCTTTTGGGATACGAGTATCTCCTTTCCGATGCACTATTCCTTCTTTACTGCATCCCTCGCACCCTCACATTGACGAACTAGTACAGACATTGCGTCGCTTTGAAATACAATGGGTTGTATGGCATCTCTTTCTAAATCGAGTAACGTTTCTATGGAAACTACAGGATCTTCTTTTGGGATACGACTATCTGCTTTCCGATGCAATTATCCTTCTTTACTGAATCCCTTGCTCTCTCACAATGACGTATTATCACTGAAATTGCGTCGCTATGAAATACTATGGGTTCTATGACGTCTCCTTCTAAATCAGTTACGTTTCTTTGGAAACGACGGGATTTTCCTTTGGGATACGAGTCTCTCCTTTCTGATGCACCATTCCTTCTTTACTCCGCCCTTTGCTCCCTCACATTGTCGTATTAACACAGAATTTGCGTCGATATGAAATACTATGTATTCTATGACATCTCCTTCTAAATCGAGTAACGTTTCTATGGAAAGGACAGGACTTCCTTTTGGGATACGAGTATCTCCTTCCGATGCTCTATTCCTCCTTTACTGCATCGCTAGCTCCCTCACATTGACGAATTAACACAGAAATTGCGTCGCTATGAAATACTATGCGTTAAATGACTTCTACTTCTAAATCGAGTAACGGTTCTATGGAAACGACAAAAATTTCTTTTGGAATACGAGTATCTCCATTCCGATGCACTATTTCTTCTTTACTGCATCCCTCGCTCCCTCACATTGACGAATTAACACAGAGATTGCGTCGCTATGAAATACTATTAGTTCTATGAAATCACCTTCTAAATAGAGTAATGTTGCTACGGAAACAACAGGATTTTCTTTTGGGATACGAGTATCTCCCTTCCGAAGCACTATTCCTTCTTTACTGCATCCCTCGATCAATCACACTGACGAATTAACACAGAAATTGCGTCGCTATGAAATACTATGGGTTCAAGGACTACTACTACTAAATCGAGTAACGGTTCTATGTAAACGACAGGATTTTCTTTTGGGATACGAGTATCTCCTTTCCGATGCACTATTCCTTCTTTACAGCATCCCTCGCTCCCTCACATTGACGAATTAACACAGAAATTGCGTCGCTATGAAATACTATTGGTCCTATGACATCTTCTTTTAAATCGGGTAACGTTACTATGGAAACGACAGGATTTTCTTTTGGGATACGACTATCTCCTTCCCGATGCACTATTCCTTCATTACTGCATCCCTCGTTCCATCACACTGACGAATTAACACAGAAATTGCGTCGCTATGAAATACTTTGGGTTCCATGACCTCTCCTTCTAAATCGTGTAACGTTTCTATGAAAACGACAGGATTTTCTTTTTGTATACGACTATCTCTTTCCCGATGCCCAATTCCTTATTTACTGCATCCCTCGCTCCTTCGCTTCGACGAATTAACACAGAAATTGCGTCGCTATGAAATACTATGGATTCTATGACATCTTCTTCTAAAACGAGTAACGTTTCAATGGAAACGACAGGATTTCCCTGTGGGATACGGCTATTTCCTTTCCGATGCACTATTCCTATTTTTGCAGCATCCCTCGCTCCCTCGAATTGACCAGTTAACACACAAATTGCGTCGCTATGATTTACTATGAGCTCTATGACATCTCCCTCTATATCGAATTACGTTTCTATGGAAACGACAGGATTTTCTTTTGGGATACGAGTATCTCCTTTCCGATGCACTACTCCTACTTTACTGCATCCCTCGCTCCATCACATTGTTGAATTAACACAGAAATTGCGTCGCTCTGAAAGACTATTAGTTCTATGACATCTCCATCGAAATCGAGTAAGGTTTCTATGGAAACGACAGGACATCCTTTTGGGATACGAGTATCTCCTTTCCGATGCCTTATTCCTTCTTCACTGCATCCCTCGCTCCATCACATTGACGAATTAACACAGAAATTGCGTCGCTGTTAAATGGTATGGGATCTATGACATCTCCTTCTAATTCGAGTAACGTTTCTATGGAAACGACAGGATTTACTTTTGGGATACGGCTATCTCCTTTCCGATGCACTATTCCTTCTTAATTGCATCCCTCGCTCCCTCACATTGACGAATTAACACAGAAATTGCGTCGCTATGAAATACTATGGATTCTATGACATCTCGTTCTAAAACGAGTAACGTTTCTATGGAAACGATTGGATTTTCTTTTGGGATACGAGTATCCCCTTTCCGATGCACTATTCCTTCTTTACTGCATCCCTCGCCCCATCACATTGAAATATTAACACATAAATTGCGTCGCTACGAAATACTATGAGTTCCATGACTTCTCCTTCAAAATCGAGTAACGTTTCTATGGAACGACATGATTTTCTTTTCGGATCTGACTATCTCCTTTCCGACGCACAATACCTTCTTTACTGCATCCCTCGCTCCCTCACATTCACGACTTAACACAGAACTTGCGTCGCTATGAAATACTATGGGTTCTAGGACATCTCCTTAAAATTCGGGTAACGTTACTATTGAAACGACAGGATTTTCTTTTGGGATACGACTATCTCCTTTCCGATGCACTATTCCATCTTTACTACATCCCTCGCTCGGTCACATTGACGAATTAACACAGAAATGGTGTCGCTATGAAATACTATTCCTTCTTTACTGCATCCCTCGCTCCCTCACATTGACGAATTAACACAGAAATTGTGTCGCTATGAAATACTATGGTTTCTATGACATCTCGTTCTAAAACGAGTAACGTTTCTATGGAAACGATTGGATTTTCTTTTGGGATACGAGTATCTCCTTTCCGATGCACTATTCCTTCTTTTCTGCATCCCTCGATGAATCACACAGACAAATTAACACAGAAATTGCGTCGCTATGAAATACTATGGGTTCAATGACTTCTACTTCTAAATCGAGTAACGGTTCTATGGAAAAGATAGGATTTCCTTTTCGGATACGAGTATCTCCATTCCGATGCACTATTTCTTCTTTACTGCATCTCTCGCTCCCTCACATTTTCGAATTAACACAGAAATTGCGTCGCTATGAAATACTATTAGTTCAATGAAATCACCTTCTAAATAGAGTAACGTTTCTACGGAAACGAAAGGATTTTCTTTTGGGATACGAGTATCTCCTTTCCGATGCACTATTCCTTCTCTACTGCATCGCTCGCTCCATCACATTGACGAATTAACACAGAAAGTGCGTCGCTATGAAATACTATGGGTTCTAATAGAGACCTCCGTCTAAATCGAGTACCGTTTCTGTGGAAACGACAGGATTTTCTTTTGGGATACGAGTATCTCCTTTCCGATGCACTATTCCTTCTTTACTGCATCCCTCGCTCCATCACATTGACGAAATAGACACAGAAATTGCGACGCTGTGAAATGCTATGGGTTCTATGACATCTCCTTCTAAATCGAGTAACCTTTCTATGGAACTACTGGATTTCCTTCTGGGATACCACTAGTTCCTTTTCGATGCACTATTCCTTATTTACAGCATATCTCGCTCCCTCAAATTGACCATTTAACACAGAAATTGCGTCGCTATGATTTACCATGGGTTCTATGACAACTCCGTCCACATCGAGTTACGTTTCTATGGAAACGACAGGATTTTCTTTTGGGATACGACTATCTCGCTTCCGATGCACTATTCCTTCTTTACTGCATCCGTCGCTCCCTCACATCGACGAATTAACACAGAAATTGCGTCGCTATGAAATACTATGGGTTCTATGACATCTCCTTCTAAATCGAGTAACGTTTCTATGGAAATGACAGGATTTTCTTTAGGGATACGGATATCTCCTTTCCGATGCACTATTCCTTCTTTACTGCATCCCTCGCTCCCTCACATTGACGAACTAACACAGACATTGCGTCGCTATGAAATTCTATGGGTTGTATGGCATCTCTTTATAAATCGAGTAACGTTTCATGGAAACGACAGGCTCTTCTTTTGGGATACGACTATCTGCTTTCCGATGCAATTTTCCTTCTTTGCTGAATCCCTTGCTCTCTCGCAATGACGAATTAACACTGAAATTGCGTCGCTATGAAATACTATGGGTTCTATGACGTCTCCTTCTAAATCAGTTACGTTTCTTTGGAAACGACAGGATTTTCTTTTGGGATACGACTCTCTCCTTTCTGACGCACCATTACTTCCTCACTCCGCCCTTCGCTCCCTCACATTGTCGTATTAACACAGAAAGTGCGTCGCTATGAAATACTATGTATTCTATGACATCTCCTTCTAAATCAAGTAACGTTTCTATGGAAATGACAGAATTTTCTTTTGGGATACGAGGATCCCCTTTGCGAAGCACTACTCCTTCTTTCCAGCATCCCTCGCTCCATCACACTGACAAATTAACACAGAAATTGCGTCGCTATGAAATACTGTGGGTTCTACGACATCTCTTTCAAAATCGAGTAACGTTTCTATGGAAAGGACAGGACTTTCATTTGGGATACGAGTATCTCCTTTCCGATGCACTATTCCTTCTTTACTGCATCCCTCGCTCCCTCACATTGACAAACTAACACAGACATTGCGTCGCAATGAAATACAATGGGTTGTATGGCATCTCTTTCTAAATCGAGTAACGTTTCTATGGATACAACGGGATTTTCTTTTGGGATACGACTATCTATCTTCCGATGCACAATTCCATTTTTAATGCATCCCTCGCTCCTTCACATGGACGAATTGACACAGAATTTGCGTCGCTATGAATTACTATGGGTTCTATGACATCTCCGTCTTAATCGAGTAACGTTTCTATGGAAACGACAGGACTTCCATTTGGGATACGACTACCTCCTTTCCGATACACTATTCCTTCTTTACTGGATCCTTCGCTCCTTCAAATTGACCAGTTAACACAGAAATTGCGTCGCTATGAAATACTATGTGTTCTATGACATCTCCTTTTAAATCGAATAACGTTTCTATGGAAACGATAAACATTTCTTTTGGGATACGAGTATCTCCTTTCCGATGCACTATTCATTCTTTACTGCATCCCTCGATGAATCACACTGACGATTTAACACAGAAATTGCGTCGCTATGAAATACCATGGGTTCAATGACATCTACTTCTAAATCGAGTAACGGTTCTAAGGAAAAGACAGGATTATCTTTTGGGATATGAGTATCTCCTTTCCGATGCACTATTTCTTCTTTACTGCATCCCTCGCTCCCTCACATTGACGAATTAACACAGAAATTGCGTCGCTATGAAAGACTATTAGTTCTATGAAATCACCTTCTAAATAGAGTAACGTTTCTACGGTAACAAAAGGATTTTCTTTTGGGATACGAGTATCTCCTTTCCGATGCACTATTCCTTCTTTACTGCATCCCTCGATCAATCACACTGACGAATTAACACAGAAATTGCGTCGCTATGAAATACTATGGGTTCAAGGACTACTACTACTAAATCGAGTAACGGTTCTATGGAAACGACAGGATTTTCTTTTGGGATACGAGTATCTCCTTTCCGACGCACTATTCCTTCTTTACTGCATCCCTCGCTCCCTCACATTGACGAATTAACACAGAAATTGCGTCGCTACGAAATACTATGGTTTCTATGCCATCTCGTTCTAAAACGAGTAACGTTTCTATGGAAACGTCTGCATTTTCTTTTGGGATACGAGTATCCCCTTTCCGATGCACTATTCCTTCTTTACTGCATCCCTCGCCCCATCACATTGACAAATTAACACATAAATTGCGGCGCTACGAAATACTATGGGTTCTATGACTTCTCCTTCAAAATCGAGTAACGTTTCTATGGAACGACATGATTTTCTTTTCGGATCTGATTATCTCCTTTCCGACGCACAATACCTTCTTTACTGCATTCCTCGCTCCTTCACATTCACGACTTAACACAGAAATTGCGTCGCTATGAAATACTATGGGTTCTAGGACATCTCCTTCAAATTCGGGTAACGTTTCTATTGAAACGACAGGATTTTCATTTGGGATACGACTATCTCCTTTCCGATGCACTATTCCTTCTTTACTACATCCCTCGCTCGGTCACATTGACGAATTAACACAGAAATGGTGTCGCTATGAACTACTATTCGTTCTTCGACTTCTCCTCATAAATCGAGTAACGTTTCTATGGATACGGCGGGATTATTCTTTGGGATACGACTATCTCCTTTCCAATGCGCTATTCCATCTTTACTGCATCCCTCGCTCACTCACAATGACGAATTAACACAGAAATTGCGTCGCTATGAAATACTATGGGTTCTACGACATCTCCTTCTAAATCGTGTAACATTTCTATGGAAACGACCGGATTTTCTTTTGGGATACGAGTATCTCCTTTCCGATGCGCTATTCCTTTCTTACTGCATCCCTCGATCAATCACACTGACGAATTAACACAGAAATTGCTTCGCTTTGAAATACTATGGGTTCAATGACTTCTACTTCTAATTCGAGTAACGGTTCTACGGAAACGACAGGATTTTCTTTTGGGATACGAGTATCTCCTTTCCGATGCACTACTCGTTCTTTACTGCATCCCTCGCTCCCTCACATTGACGAATTAACACAGAAATTGCGTCGCTATGAAATACTATGGGTTCTACGACATCACTTTCTAAATCTAGTAACGTTTCTATGGAAAGGACAGGACTTTCGTTTGGGATACGAGTATCTCCTTTCCGATGCACTATTCCTTCTTCACTGCATCCCTCGCTCCCTCACATTGACGAATTAACACAGACATTGCGTCGCTATGAAATACAATGGGTTGTATGGCATCTCTTTCTAAATCGAGTAACGTTTCTATGGAAACGACAGGACTTCCATTTGGGATACGACTATCTCCTTTCCGATGCACTATTCCTTCTTTACAGCATCCCTCGCTCCCTTAAATTGACCAGTTAACACAGAAATTGCGTCGCAATGAAATACTATGAGTTCTATGACATATCCTTCTAAATCGAGTAACGTTTCTATGGAAACGACTGGATTTTGTTGGGATACGAGTATCTTCTTTCCGATGCACTATTCCTTCTTTACTGCATCCCTCCATCAATCACGCTAACTAATTAACACAGAAATTGCGGTGCTATGATATACTATGCGTTAAATGACTTCTACATCTAAATCGAGTAACGGTTCTATGGAAACTGCAGGATTTTCTTTTGGGATACGAGTATCTCCTTCCGATGCTCTATTCCTCCTTTACTGCATCGCTCGCTCCCTCACATTGACGAATTAACTCAGAAATTGCGTCGCTATGAAATACTGTGGTTTCCATGACCTCTCCTTCCAAAACGAGTAACGTTTCTATGGAAACGACAGGATTTCCCTGTGGTATTCGACTATTTCCTTTCCGATGCACTATTCCTATTTTTACAGCATCCCTCGCTCCTTCGAATTGGCCAGTTAACACAGAAAATCCGTCGCTATGATTTACTATGAGCTCTATGACATCTCCCTCTAAATCGAATTACGTTGCTATGGAAACGACAACATATTCTTTTGGGATACGAGTATCTCCTTTCCGATGCACTATTCCTACTTTACTGCATCCCTCGCTCCATCACATTGACGAATTAACACAGAAATTGCGTCGCTCTGAAATACTATTAGTTCTATGACATCTCCATCTCAATCGAGTAACGTTTCTATGGAAACGACAGGTCATCCTTTTGGGATACGAGAATCCCTTTTCCGATGCACTATTCCATCTTTACTGCATCCCTCGCTCCATCACATTGACGAATTATCACAGAAATTGCGTCGCTGTTAAATACTATGGGATCTATGACATCTCCTTCTAATTCGAGTAACGTTTCTATGGAAACGACAGGTTTTACTTTTGGGCTACGGTTATCTCCTTTCCGATGCACTATTCCTTCTCAATTGCATCCCTCGCTCCCTCACATTGACGAATTAACACAGAAATTGCGTCGCTATGAAATACTATGGTTTCTATGACATCTCGTTCTAAAACGAGTAACGTTTCTATGGAAACGATTGGATTTTCTTTTGGGATACGAGTATCCTTTTGCCGATGCACTATTCCTTCTTTACTGCATCCCTCGCCCCATCACATTGACAAATTAACACATAAATTGCGTCGCCACGAAATACTATGGGTTCTATGACTTCTCCTTCAAAATCGAGTAACGTTACTATGAAACGACATGATTTTCTTTTCCGATATGACTATCACCTTTCCGACGCACAGTACCTTCTTTACTGCATCCCTCGCTCCTTCACATTCACAACTTAACACAGAAATTGCGTCGCTATGAGATACTATGGGTTCTAGGACATCTCCTTCAAAATCGGGTAACGTTTCTATTGAAACGACAGGATTTTCTTTTGGGATACGACCATCTCCTTTCCGATGCACTATTCCTTCTTTACTACATCCCTCGCTCGGTCACATTGACGAATTAACACAGAAATTGCGTCGCTATGAAATACAATGGGTTGTATGGCATCTCTTTCTAAATCGAGTAACGTTTCTATGGAAACGACAGGATCTTCATTTGGAATACGACTATCTCCTTTCCGATGCAATTTTCCTTCCTTACTGAATCCCTCGCTCCCTCACAATGACGAATTAACACAGAAATTGCGTCGCTATGAAATACTATGGGTTCTATGACGTCTCCTTCTAAATCGAGTTACGTTTCTTTGGAAACGACAGGATTTTATTTTGGGATACGAGTATCTCCTTTCCGATGCACTATTCCTTCTTTTCTGCATCCCTCGATGAATCACACTGACGAATTAACACAGAAATTGCGTCGCTATGAACTACTATGGGTCTATGACATCTCCATCTAAATCGGGTAACGTTTCTATGGAAACCACAGGATTTTCATTTGGGATACGAGTATCTCGTTTGCGATGCACTATTCCTTCATTACTGCATCCCTCGCTCACTCACATTGACGAATTAACACAGAAATTGCGTCGCTATGAAATACTATGGGTTCAATGACATCTTCTTCTAAATCGAGTAACGTTTCAATGGAAATGACAGGATTTTCTTCAGGGATACGAATATCTCCTTTCCGATGCACTATTCCTTCTATACTGCATGCCTCGATCAATCACACTGACGAATTAACACAGAAATTGCGTCGCTATGAAATACTATGGGTTCAAGGACTACTACTTCTAAATCGAGTAACGGTTCTATGGAAACGACAGGATTTACTTTTGGGATATGAGTATCTCCTTTCCGATGCACTATTCCTTCTTTACTGCATCCCTCGCTCCCTCACATTGACGAATAAACATAGAAATTACGTCGCTATGAAATACTGTGGGTCCTATGCCATCTCCTTCTAAATCGAGTAACGTTTCTATGGAAACGACATAATTTTCTTTTGGGATACGAGTACCTCTTTTCCGATGCACTATTCCTACTTTACTGCATCCCTCGCTCCATCACATTGACGAATTAACACAGAAATTGCGTCGCTCTGAAATACTATTAGTTCTATGACATCTCCATCTACATCGAGTAACGTTTCTATGGAAACGACAGGACATCCTTTTGGGATACGAGTATCTCCTTTCCGATGCACTATTCCTTCCTTACTGCATCCCTCGCTCCATCACATTGACGAATTAACACAGATATTGCGTCGCTGTTAAATACTATGGGATCTATGACATCGCCTACTAATTCGAGTAACGTTTCTATGGAAACGACAGGATTTACTTTTGGGATACGGCTATCTCCTTTCCGATGTCCTATTCCTTCTTAATTGCATTCCTCGCTCCCTCACATTGACGAATTGACACAGAAATTGCGACGCTATGATATACTATGGGTTCTATGACATCTCGTTCTAGAACGAGTAACGTTTCTATGTAAACGAATGGATTTTCCTTTGGGATAAGAGTATCCCCTTTCCGATGCAATATTCCTTCTTTACTGCATCCCT
Source organism: Schistocerca americana (assembly GCF_021461395.2). NCBI lineage: Eukaryota > Metazoa > Arthropoda > Insecta > Orthoptera > Acrididae > Schistocerca > Schistocerca americana. The sequence continues at coordinate 10,126,640 of NW_025725884.1, forward strand.
CGCACCATCACATTGACAAATTTACACATGAATTGCGTCGCTACGAAATACTATGGGTTCGATGACTTCTCCTTCAAAATCGAGTAACGTTTCAATGGAACGACATGATTTTCTTTTGGGAGACGACAATTTCCTTTCCGATGCACTATTCCTTCTTTACTACATCCCTCGCTCGGTCACATTGACGAATTAACACAGAAATTATGTCACTATGAAATACAATTCGTTCTACGACTTCTCCTTCTAAATAGAGTAACGTTTCTATGGTTACGACCTGATTAACCTTTGGGACACGACTATCTCCTTTCCAATGCACCATTCCTTCTTTACTGCATCCCTCACTCCCTCACAAAGACGAATTAACACAGAAATTGCGTTGCTATGAAATACTATGGGTTCTATGACAACTCCTTCTAAATCTAGTAACGTTTCCATGGAAACCACAGGATTTTCTTTTGGGATACAAGTATCTCCTTTCCGATGCACTATTCCTGCTTTACTGCATCCCTCGCACCCTCACATTGGCGAAGTAACACAGAAATTGCGTCGCTATGAAATACTATGTGTTCTATGAGATCTCTTCTAAATAGAGTAACGTTTCAATGGAAACGACAGGATTTTCTTTTGGGTTAGGAGTACCTCCTTTCCGATGCACTATTCCTTCTTTACTGCATCCTTCGCTCCATCACAATGACGAATTAACACAGAAATTGCGTCGCTATGAAATACTATGGGTTATATGTCTTCTCCTTCTAAATCGAGTATGTTTCTACAGAAACGACAAAATTCTCTTTTGGGATACGACTATTTCCTTCCCGATTCCCAATTCCTTCTTTACTGCATCCCTCGCTCCTTCACATTGAAGAATTAACACAGAAATTCCGTCGCTATGAAATACTATGGGTTCTATGACATCTCTTTCTAAATCGAGTAACGTTTCAATTGAAACCAGACGATTTTCTTTTTGGAAACGATTATCTCCTATCAATTGCACTATTCCTTCTTTATTGCAACGCTCGCTCCCTCACATAGACGACATAACACAGAAATTGCGTCGCTATGAAATACTATGGGTTCTATGACATTACCTTCTAAATCGAGTAACGTTTCTATGGAAACGATAGAATATCTTTTTGGGTTACGGGTATCCTCTTTCCGATGCACTATTCCTTCTTTACTGCATCCCTCGCTTCATCACACTGACGAATTATCACATTAATTGCGTCACTATGAGATACTGTGGGTACTATGGCTTCACCTTCTAAATCGAGTAACGTTTCTATGGAAACGAGAGGATTTTCTTTTGGAATTACGACTATCTCCTTCCCGATGCACTATTCCTTCTTTACTGCATCCCTCGCTCCATCATATTGACGAATTAGCACAGAAATTGCGTCGCAGTTAAATGCTATGGGATCTATTACATCTCCTTCTAATTCGAGTAACGTTTCTATGGAAACGACAGGATTTTCTTTTTGGATACGAGTACCTCCTTTCCGATGCACTATTCCTTCTTTACTGCATTCCTCGCTCGGTCACATTGACGAATTAACACAGAAATTGCGTCGCTATGATCTACTATGGGTCTATGACATCTCCTTCTAAATCGAGTAACGTTTCTATGGAAACCACAGGATTTTCTTTTGGGATACGAGTATCTCGCTTCCGATGCACTATTCCTTCCTTACTGCATCCCTCGCTCACTCACATTGACGAATTAACACAGAAATTGCGTCGCTTTGAAATACTATGGGTTCAATGACATCTTCTTCTAAATCGAGTAACGTTTCTATGGAAATGACGGGATTTTCTTTAGGGATACGAATATCTCCTTTCCGATGCACTATTCCTTCTTTACTGCATCCCTCGATCAATCACACTGACGAATTAACACAGAAATTGCGTCGCTATGAAATACTATGTGTTCAAGGACTACTACTTCTAAATCGAGTAACGGTTCTATGGAAACGACAGGATTTACTTTTGGGATACGAGTATCTCCTTTCCGATGCACTATTCCTTCTTTACTGCATCCCTCGCTCCCTCACATTGACGAATTAACATAGAAATTACGTCGCTATGAAATACTGTGGGTCCTATGCCATCTCCTTCTAAATCGAGTAACTTTACTATGGAAACAACAGGATTTTCTTTTGGGATACGACTATCTCCTTCCCGATGCACTATTCCTTCATTACTGCATCCCTCGTTCCATCACACTGACGAATTAACACAGAAATTGCGTCGCTATGAAATACTATGGGTTCCATGACCTCTCTTTCTAAATCGAGTAACGTTTCCATGGAAACGACAGGATTTTCTTTTGGGATACGTCTATCTCCTTCCCGAAGCCCAAACCCTCATTTACTGCATCCCTCGCTCCTTCACATTGGCGAATTAACACAGAAATTGCGTCGCTATGAAATACTATGGGTTCAATGACATCTCCTTCTAATACGAGTAACGTTTCTATGGAAACGACAGAATTTCCCTGTGGGATTCGACTATCTCCTTTCCGATGCACTATTCCTATTTTTACAGCATCTCTCGCTCCCTCAAATTGACCAGTTAACACAGAAATTGCGTCGCTATGATTTACTATGAGCTCTATGACATCTCCTTCTAAATCGAATTACGTTTCTATGGAAACGACAGGATTTTCTTTTGGGATACGAGTACCTGTTTTCCGATGCATTATTCCTACTTTGCTGCATCCCTCGCTCCATCACATTGACGAATTAACACAGAAATTGCGTCGCTCTGAAATACTATTAGTTCTATGACATCTCCATCTACATCGAGTAATGTTTCTATGGAAACGACAGGACATCCTTTTGGGATACGAGTATCTCCTTTCCGATGCACTATTCCTTCTTTACTGCATCCCTCGCTCCATCACATTGACGAATTAACACAGAAATTCCGTCGCTGTTAAATACTATGGGATCTATGACATCTTCTTTTAATTCGAGTAACGTTTCTATGGAAACGACAGGATTTACTATTGGGATACGGCTATCTCGTTTCCGATGTCCTATTCCTTCTTAATTGCATCCCTCGCTCCCTCACATTGACGAATTGACACAGAAATTGCGTCGCTATGATATACTATGGGTTCTATGGCATCTCGTTCTAGAACGAGTAACGTTTCTATGGAAACGAATGGATTTTTTTTTGGGAAAAGAGTATCCCCTTTCCGATGCACTATTCCTTCTTTACTGCATCCCACGCTCCATCACATTGACAAATTAACACATAAATGTCGTCGCTACGAAATACTATGGGTTCTATGACGTATCATTCAAAATCGAGTAACGTTTCTATGGAACGACATGATTTTCTTTTCGGATATGACTATCTCCTTTCCGACGCACAATACCTTCTTTACTGCATCCCTCGCGCCTTCACATTCACGAATTAACAAAGAAATTGCGTCGCTATGAAATACTATGGGTTCTAGGACATCTCCTTCAATATCGGGTAACGTTTCTATTGCAACGACAGGATTTTCTTTTGGGTGACGACTATCTCCTTTCCGATGCACTATTCCTTCTTTACTACATCCCTCGCTCGGTCACATTGACGAATTAACACAGAAATTGCGTCGCTATGAAATACTATGGGTTCTATGACATTTCCTTCTAAATAAAGTAACGTTTCTATGGATACGACAGGATTAATCTTTGGGATACGACTATCTCCTTTCCGATGCACCATTCCTTCTTTACTGCATCCCTCGCTCCCTCACAATGACGAATTAACACAGAAATTGCGTTGCTATGAAATACTATAGGTTCTATGACAACTCCTTCTAAATCTAGTAACGTTTCGATGGAAACCACAGGATTTTCTTTTGGGATACGAGTATCTCCTTTCCGATGCACTATTCCTGCTGTACTACATCCCCCGCTCCCTCACATTGTCGAAATAACACAGAAATTGCGTTGCTGTGAAATACTATGTGTTCTATGAGATCTCTTCTAAATCGAGTAACGTTTCAATGGAAACGACAGGATTTTCTTTTGGGATAGGTGTAACTCCTTTCCGATGCACTATTCCTTCTTTACTGCATCCCTCGCCCCATCACAATGACGAATTAACACAGAAATTGCGTCGCTATGAAATACTATGGGTTATATGACCTCTCCTTCTAAATCGAGCAACGTTTCTATAGAAACGACAGGATTCTGTTTTGGGATACGACTATTTCCTTCCCGATTCCCAATACCTTCTTTACTGCATCCCTCGCTCCTACACATTGAAGAATTAACACAGAAATTGCGTCGCTATGAAATACTGTGGGTTCTATGACATTTCCTTCTAAATCGAGTAACGTTTCTATGGAAACGATAGAATTTCTTTTGGGATACGGGTATCCTCTTCCCGATGCACTATTCCTTCTTTACTGGATCCCTCGCTCCATCACATTGACGAATTAACACATTAATTGCGTCACTATGAGATACTGTGGGTACTATGGCTTCACCTTCTAAATCGAGTAACTTTTCTATGGAAACGAGAGGATTTTCTTTTGGGATACGACTATCTCCTTCTCGATGCACTATTCCTTCTTTACTGCATCCCTCGCTCCATCACACTGACGAATTAACACAGAAATTGCGTCGCTCTGAAATACTATTAGTTCTATGACATCTCCATCTAAATCGAGTAACGTTTCTATGGAAGCGACAAGACTTCCTTTTGGGATACGAGTATCTCCTTTCTGATGCACTATTCCTTCTTAATTGCATCCCTCGCTCCCTCACATTGACGAATTAACACAGAAATTGCGTCGCTATGAAATACTGTGATTTCTATGACATCTCGTTCTAAATCGAATAACGTTTCTATGGAAACGATTGGATTTTCTTTTGGGATACGAGTATCCCCTTTCCGATGCTCTATTTCTTCTTTACTGCATCCCTCGCCCCATCACATTGACCAATTAACCCATAAATTGCGTCGCTATGAATTACTATGTGTTCTATGACATTTCCTTCTATATCGAATAACGTTTCAATGGAAACGATAGGAATATCTTTTCGGATACGAGTATCCCCTTTCCGATGCACCATTCCTTCTTTACTGCATCCCTCGCTCCACCACATTGACGAATTAGCACAGAAATTGCGTCGCTGTTAAATGCTATGGGATCTATGACATCTCCTTCTAATTCGAGTAACGTTTCTATGGAAACGACAGGATTTTCTTTTTGGATAACAGTACCTCCTTTCCGATGCACTATTCCTTCTTTACTGCATCCCTCGCTCGGTCACATTGACGAATGAACCAAGAAATTGTGACGCTATGAACTACTATGGGTTCTATGACATCTCCTTCTAAATCGAGTTACGTTTCTATGGAAACCATAGGATTTTCTTTAAGGATACGAGTATCTCGCTTCCGATGCACTATTCCTTCTTTACTGCATCCCTCGCTCACTCACATTGACGAATTAACGCAGAAATTGCGTCGCTATGTAATACTATGTGTTCAATGACATCTCCTTCTAAATCGAGTAACGTTTCTATGGAAATGGCAGGATTTTCTTTAGGGATACGAATATCTCCTTTCCGATGCACTATTCCTTCTTTACTGCATCCCTCGCTCAGTCACATTGACGAATTAACACAGAAATTGCGTCGCTATGAACTACTATGGGTCTATGACATCTCCTTCTAAATCGAGTAACGTTTCTATGGAAACCACAGGATTTTCTTTTGGGATACGAGTATCTCGCTTCCGATGCACTATTCCTTCTTTACAGCATCCCTCGCTCACTCACATTGACGAATTAACACAGAAATTGCGTCGCTATGAAATACTTTGTGTTCAATGACATCTTCTTCTAAATGGAGTAACGTTTCTATGGAAATGACAGGACTTTCTTTAGGGATACGAATATCTCCTTTCCGATGCACTATTGCTTCTTTACTGCATCCCTCGATCAATCACACTGACGAATTAACACAGAAATTGCGTCGCTATGAAATACTATGGGTTCCATGACCTCTCCTTCTAAATCGAGTAACGTTTCCATGGAAACGACAGGATCTTCTTTTGGGATACGACCATCTCCTTCCCGATTCCCAATTCCTTATTTACTGCATCCCTCGCTCCTTCCCATTGACGAATTAACACAGAAATTGCGTCGCTATGAAATACTATGGGTTCTATGACTTCTCCTTCAAAATCGAGTAACGTTTCTATGGATACGACGGGATTAATATTTGGGATACGACTATCTCCTTTCCGATGCATCATTCCTTCTTTACTGCATCCCTCGCTCGCTCACATTGGCGAAGTAACACTGAAATTGCGTCGCTATGAAATACTATGTGTTCTATGAGATCTCATCTAAATCTTGTAACGTTTCAATGGAAACGACAGGATTTTCTTTTGGGATAGGAGTATCTCCTTCCCGATGCACTATTCTTTCCTTACTGCATCCCCCGCTCCATCACAATGACGAAATAACACAGAAATTGCGTCGCTTTGAAATACTATGCGTTATACGATTTCTCCTTCTAAATCGAGTAACGTTTCTATAGAAACGACAGGATTCTCTTTTGGGATACGACTATTTCCTTCCCGATTCCCAATTCCTTCTTAATTGCATCCCTCGCTCCCTCATATTGACGAATTAACACATAAATTGCGTCGCTATGAAATACTGTGTTTTCTATGACATCTCGTTCTAAATCGAGTAACGTTTCTATGGAAACGATTGGATTTTTTTTTTGGATGCGAGTATCCCTTTTCCGATGCACTATTCCTTCTCTACTGCATCCCTCGCCCCATCACATTGACAAACTAACCCATAAATTGCGTCGCTATGAAATACTATGGGTTCTATGACATTTCCTTCTAAATCGAGTAACGTTTCTAAGGAGACGATAGGAATATCTTTTGGGATACGAGTATCCCCTTTCCGATGCACCATTCCTTCTTTACTGCATCCCTCGCTCCATCACATTGACGAAATAGCACAGAAATTGCGTCGCTGTTAAATACTATGGGATCTATGACATCTCCTTCTAATTCGAGTAACGTTTCTATGGAAACCACAGGATTTTCTTTTTGGATACGAGTACCTCCTTTCCGATGCACTAATCCTTCTTTACTGCATCCCTCGCCCGGTCACATTGACGAATTAACACAGAAATTTGCGTCGCTATGAACTACTATGGGTTCTATGACATCTCCTCCTAAATCGAGTAACGTTTCTATGGAAACCACAGGATTTACTTTTGGGATACGAGTATCTCGCTTCCGATGCACTATTCCTTCTTTACTGCATCCCTCGCTCACTCACATTGACGAATTAACACAGAAATTCCGTCGCTATGAAATGCTATGGGTTCAATGACAACTCCTTCTAAATCGAGTAACGTTTCTATGGAAAAAACAGGATTTTCTTTAGGGATACGAATATCTCCTTTCCGTTGCACTAGTCATTCTTTACTGCATCCCTCGATCAATCACACTGACGAATCAACACAGATATTGCGTCGCTATAAAATACTATGGGTTCAAGAACTACTACTTCTATATTGAGTAACGGTTCTATGGAAACGGCAGGATTTTCTTTTGGGATACGACTATCTCCCTTCCGATGCACTATTCCTATTTTTACAGCATCCCTCGCTCCCTCAAATTGACCAGTTATCACAGAAATTGCGTCGCTATGATTTACAATGAGCTATACGAGATCTCCTTGTAAACTGAGTTACGTTTCTATGGAAACGACAGGATTTTCTTTTGGGATACGAGTACCACCTTTCCGATGCACTATTCCTACTTTACTGCATCCCTCGCTCCATCACATTGACGAATTAACACAGAAATTGCGTCGATCTGAAATACTATTAGTTCTATGACATCTCCATCTAAATCGAGTATTGTTTCTATGGAAACGACCGGACATCCTTTTGGGATACGAGTATCTCCATTCCAATGCACTATTCCTTCTTTACTGCATCCCTCGCTCCATCACATTGACGAATTAACACAGAAATTGCATCGCTGTTAAATACTTCGGGATATATGTCATCTCCTTCTAATTCGAGTAACGTTTCTATGGTAACGACAAGATTTACTTTTGGGATACGGCTATCTCCTTTCCGATGCCCTATTCCTTCTTAATTGCATCCCTCGCTCCCTCACATTGACGAATTGAGACAGAAATGCGTCGCTATGAAATATTATGGGTTCTATGACATCTCGTTCTAAAACGAGTAACATTTCAATGGAAACGAATGGATTTTCTTGTATGTTGCGAGTATCCCCTTTCCGATGCACTATTCCTTCTTTACTGCAGCCCTCGCTCCATCACATTGACGAATTAACACTGAAATTGCGTCGCTTTGAAACGCTATGGGTTCTATGGCTTCTCCTACTAAATCGAGTAACGTCTCTATGGAAACGATAGGAATAACTTTTGAGATACGAGTATCTCCTTTCCGATGCACTATTCCTTCTTTACTGCATCCCTCGCTCCCTCACATTGGCGAATTAACGCAGAAATTGCCTCGCTATGAATAACTATGTGTTCTATGACATCTCGTTCTAAATCGAGTATCGTTTCTATGGAAACGATTGGATTTTCTTTTATGATACGAGTATCTCCTTTCCGATGCACTATTCCTTCTTTACTGCATCCCTCGCTCCATCACATTGACAAATTAACACATAAATTGCGACGCTATGAAATACTGTGGGTTCTATGACTTCTCCTTCAACATCGAGTAACTTTTCTATAGAACGACATGATTTTCTTTTCGGATATGACTTTCTCCTTTCGACGCACAATACCTTCTTAACTGCATCCCTCGCTACTTCACACTCACGAATAATCACAGAAATTGCCTCGCTATGAAATACTATGGGTTCTAAGACATCTCCTTCAAAATCGGACAACGTTTCTATGGAAACGACAGGATTTTCTTTTGGTATACGGGTATCTCCTTCCCGATGCACTATTCCTTCTTTACTGCATCCCGCGCTCCCTCACATTGGCGAATTAACACAGAAATTGCGTCGCTGTGCATTACTATGGGTTCTATGGCTTCTCCTTCTAAATCGAGTAACGTTTCTATGGAAACGAAAGGAATTCCTTTTGGAATACTAGTATCTCCTGTCCGATGCACTATTCCTTCTTCACTGCATCCCTCGCTCCCTCACATTGGCGAATTAACACAGAAATTGCGTCGCTATGAAATACTACGAGTTCTATGGGATCTCTTCTATAGCGAGTAACGTTTCAATGGAAACGAGACGATTTTCTTTTGGGATACGATTATCTCCTTTCAAATGCACTATCCATCTTTATTGCATCCCTCGCTCCCTCACATAGTCGAATTAACACAGAAATTGCGTCGCTATGAAATACTATGGGTTCTATGTCATCTCCTTCAAAATCGGGAAACGTTTCTATGGAAACGACAGGATTTTCTTTTGGGATACGAGTATCTCCTTTCCGTGCACTATTCCATCTTTACTGCATCCCTCGCTCCCTTACATTGACGTATGAACACAGAAATTGCGTCGCTATGAAATACAATGGGTTCTAATACATCTCCTTCTAAATCTAGTAACGTTTCTATGCAAACGACAGGATATCCTTTTGGGATATTAGTATCGCCATTCCATTGCACTATTCCTTCTTTAATGCATCCCTCGCTTCTTCACATTGACGTTTTAACACAGAAATTGGGTCGCATTGAAATACTATGTGTCCTATGAAACCTTCTTCTAAATCGAGTAACGTTTCTATAGAAACGACAGCATTGTCTTTTGGGATATGACTATCTCCTTTCCGATGCACCATTCCTTCTTTACTGCATCCCTAGCTTCCACACATTGACGTTTTCACACAGAAATAGCGTCGCTATGAAATACTATGTGATCTATGACATCCCCTCCAAATTCGAGTAACGTTTCTGTGGAAACGACAGCATTTTCTTTTGGGATATGACCACCTATTTTCCGATGCTCTGTTCCTTCTTTACTGCATCCCTCGCTCCCACACATTGACGAATTATCACAGAAATTGCGTCGCTATGAAATACTATGCGTTCTATGACATCTCCTTCCAAATCGAGTAACGTTTCTATGGAAACGTCAAGATTTTCTTTTGGGAAACGAGTATCTCCCTTCCGATGCACTATTCCTTCTTTACTGCATCCCTCGCTCCCTCACATTGACGAATTAACACAGAAATTGCGTCGCTATGCAATACTATGGGTTCTACGACATCTCCTTCTAATTCGAGTAACGATTCTGTGGAAACGACAGCATTTTCTTTTGCGATATGACTATCTCCTTTCAGATGCACTATTCCTTCTTTACTGAATCCCTCGCTCCCTCACATTGACGAATTGACACAGATATTGCGTCGCTGCGAAAAACAATGGGTTCCATTACATCTCCTTCTAAATCTAGTAACGGTTCAATGGAAACGACAGGATCTTCTTCTGGGATAGTAGTATCTCCTTTCCGATGCACTATTCCTTCTTTACTGCATCCTGCGCTCCCTCACATTGGCGAATAAACACAGAAATTACTTCGCTATGCAATACTATGGGTTCTATGGCTTCTTCTTCTAAATCGAGTAACGTTTCTATGGAAACGAAAGGATTTCCTTTTGGAATACTAGTATCTCCTTTCCGATGCACTATTCCTTCTTTACTGCATCCCTCGCTCCCTCACATTGGCGAATTAACACGAAAATTGCGTCGCTATGAAATACTACGGGTTCTATGAGATCTATTCTAAAGCGAGTAACGTTTCAATGGAAACGAGACGATTTTCTTTTGGGATGCGATTATCTCCTTTCAAATGCACTATCCTTCATTATTGCATCTTTCGCTCCCTCACATAGACGAATTAACACAGATATTGCGTCGCTATGAAATACTATGGGTTCTATGACATCTCCTTCAAAATCGGGAAACGTCTCTATGGAAACGACAGGATTTTCTTTTGGGATACGAGTATCTCCCTTCCGTGCACTATTCTTTCTTTACTGCATCCCTCGCTCCCTCTCATTGACGTATGAACACAGAAATTGCGTCGGTATGATATACAATGGGTCCTATTACATCTCCTTCTAAATCTAGTAACGTTTCTATGCAAACGACAGGATATCCTTTTGGGATAGGAGTATCTCCATTCCGTTGCACTATTCCTTCTTTACTGCACCCCTCGCTCCCTCACATTTACGTATTAACACAGAAATTGCGTCGCTATGAAATACTATGTGATCTATGACATCCCCTTTTAAATCAAGCAACGTCTCAAACGAAACGACAGGATTTTCTTTTGGTATACGAGTATCTCCTTTCCGATGCACCATTCCTTCTTTACTGCATCCCTAGCTTCCTCACATTGACGTTTTAACACAGAAATAGCGTCGCTATGAAATACTATGTGATCTATGACATCTCCTTCTAATTCGAGTAACGTTTCTGTGGAAACGATAGCATTTTCCTTTGCGATATGACTATCTCCTTTCAGATGCACTATTCCTTCTTTACTGAATCCCTCGCTCCCTCATATTGACGAATTGACACAGAAATTACTTAGCTATGCAATACTATGGGTTCTACGGCTTCTCCTTCTAAATCGAGTAACGTTTCTACGGAAACGACAAGATTTTCCTTTGGGAAACGAGTATCTCCTATCCGATGCACTATTCCTACTTTACTGCATCCCTCGCTCCCTCACATTGGGGAATTAACACAGAAATTGCGTCACTATGAAATACTATGGGCTCAATGACTTCTCCTTCTAAAATGAGTAACGTTTCTATATAAAAGACAGGATCTTCATTTGGGATACGAGTTTCTCTTTTCCGATGCACTATTCCTTCTTTACTGCATCCCTCGCTCCATCACATTGACAAATTAACACATAAATTGCGTCGCTATGAAATACTATGGGTTCGATGACATTTCCTTCTAAATCGAGTAACGTTTCTAAGGAAACGATAGGAATATCTTTTGGGATACGAGTATCCCCTTTCAGATGCACTATTCCTTCTTTACTGCATCCCTCGATCGGTCACATTGACGAATTAACACAGAAATTATGTCGCTATGAACTACTATGGGTTCTATGACATCTCCTTCTAAATCGAGTAACGTTTCTATGGAAATGACAGGATTATCTTTAGGGATACGAATATCTCCTTTCCGATGCACTATTCCTTCTTTACTGCATCCCTCGATCAATCACACTGACGAATTAACACAGATATTGCGTCGCTATGAAATACTATGTGTTCAGGGACTACTACTTCTAAATCGAGTAACGGTTCAATGGAAACGACAGGATTTTCTTTTGGGATACGAGTATCTCCTTTCCGATGCACTATTCCTTCTATACTGCATCCCTCGTTCCCTCACATTGAAGAATTAACACAGAAATTACGTCGCTATGAAATACTATGGGTCCTATGTCATCTCCTTCTAAATCGAGTAACGTTGCTATGGAAACGACAGGATTTTCTTTTGGGATACGACTATCTCCTTCCCGATGCACTATTCCTACATTACTGCATCCCTCGTTCCATCACACTGACGAATTAACACAGAAATTGCGTCGCTATGAAATACTATGGGTTCCATGACCTCTCCTTCTAAATCGAGTAACGTTTCCATGGAAACGACAGGATTCTCTTTTGGGATACGACTATCTCCTTCCCGATGCCCAATTCCTTATTTACTGCATCCCTCGCTCCTTCACAATGACGAATTAACACAGAAATTGCGTCGCTATGAAATACTATGGGTTCTATGACATCTCCTTCTAAAACGAGTAACGTTTCTATGGAAACCACAGTATTTCCCTGTGAGATTCGACTCTCTCCCTTCCGATGCACTATTCCTATTTTTACAGCATCCATCGCTCCCTCAAATTGACCAGTTAACACAGAAATTGCGTCGCTATGATTTACTATGAGCTCTATGACATCTCCTTCTAAATCGAATTACGTTTCTATGGAAACGACAGGAATTTCTTTTGGGATACGAGTACCTCCTTTCCGATGCTCTATTCCTACTTTACTGCAGCCCTCGCTCCATCACATTGACAAATTAACACAGAAATTGCGTCGCTCTGAAATACTATTAGTTCTATGACATCTCCATCTGAATCGAGTAACGTTTATATGGAAACGACCGGACATCCTTTTGGGATACGAGTATCTCCTTTGCGATGAACTATTCCTTCTTTACTGCATCCCTCGCTCCATCACATTGACGAATTAACACAGAAATTGCGTCGCTGTTAAATACTGTGGGATCTATGACATCTCCTTCCAATTCGAGTAACGTTTCCATGGAAACGACAGGATTTACTTATGGAATACGGCTATCTCCTTTCCGTTGCCCTATTCCTTCTTAATTGCATCCCTCGCTCTCTAACATTGTCGAATTGACACAGAAATTGCGTCGCTATGAAATACTATGGGTTCTATAACATCTCGTTCTAAAACGAGTCACGTTTCTATGGAAACAAATGGATTTTCTTTTGGCATACGAGTATCCCCTTTCCGATGCACTATTCCTTCTTTACTGCATCCCTCGCTCTATCACACTGACGAATTAACACAAAAATTGCGTCGCTATGAAATACTATGTGTAATATGACCTCTCCTTCTAAATCGAGGAACGTTTCTATAGAAACGACAGGATTCTCTTTTGGGAGACGAATATTTCCTTCCCTATTCCCAATTCCTTCTTTACTGCATCCCTCGCTCCTTCACATTGAAGAATTAACATATTAATTGCGTCACAATGGGATACTGTGGGTACTATGGCTTCTTCCTCTAAATCGAGTAACGTTTCTATGGAAACGAGAGGATTTTCTTTTGGGATACGACTGTCTCCTTCCCGATGTACTATTCCTTCTTTACTGCATCCCTCGCTCCGTCACACTGACGAATTAACACAGAAATTGCGTCGCTCTGAAATACTATTAGTTCTATGACATCTCCATCTAAATCGAGTAACGTTTCTATGAAAGAGACAAGACTTCCTTTTGGGATACGAGTATCTCCTTTCCGATGCCTTATTTCTCCTTAAATGCATCCCTCTCTCCCTCACATTGACGAATTAACACAGAAATTGTGTCGCTATGAAATACTGTGTTTTCTATGACATTTCGCTCTAAATCGAGCAACGTTTCTATGGAAACGATTGGATTTCCCTTTGGAATACGAGTATCCCCTTTCCGATGCACTATTCCTTCTTTACTGCATCCCTCGCTCCATCACATTGACAAATTAACACATAAATTGCGTCGCTATGAAATACTATGGGTTCTATGACTTCTCCTTCAAAATCGAGTTACGTTTCTATAGAACGACATGATTTTCTTTTCGGATACGACTATCTCCGTTCCGACGCACAATACCTTCTTTACTGCATCCCTCGCTCCTTCACATTGAAGAATTAGCACAGAAATTGCGTCGCTATGAAATACTACGGGTTCTATGACTTCTCTTTCTAAATCGAGTAACGTTTCTATGGAAACGACAGGATTTTCTTTTGGGACGAGTATCTCCTTTCCGATGCACTATTCGATCTTTACTGCATCTCTTGCTCCATCACATTGACGAATTAGCACAGAAATTGCGTCGCTGTGAAATACTATGGGTTCTATGACATCTCCTTCAAAATCGGGAAACGGTTCTATGGAAACGACAGGATTTTCTTTTGGAATACGTGTATCTCCTTCCCGATGCACTATTCCTTCTTTACTGCATCCCGCGCTCCCTCACAGTGGCGAATTAACACAGAAATTGTGTCGCTATGCAATACTATGGGTTCTATGGCTTCTCCTTCTAAATCGAGTAACGTTTCTATGGAAACGAAAGGAATTCCTTTTGGAATACCAGTATCTCCTTTCCGATGCACTATTCTATCTTTACTGCATCCCTGGATCCATCACATTGACGAATTAACACAGAAATTGCGACGCTATGAAATACTATGTGTTCTATGACATCTCCTTCGAAATGGAGTAACGTTTCTATGGAGGATGAAAGATTTTCTTTTGGGATACGAGTATTTCCTTTCAGATGCACTATTCCTTCTTTACTGGTTCCCTCGGCCCCTAACATTGACGTTTTAACACGGAAATTAAGTCTCTATGAAATACTATGGATTCTATGACATCTACTTCAAAATCGGGAGACGTTTCTATGGAAACGACCGAATTTTCTTTTGGGATACGAGTATCTCCTATCCGATGCACTATTCCTTCTTTGCTGCATCCCTCACTCCATCACATTGACGAATTAACACAGATATTGCGTCGCTGTAAAATACTATGGGATCTATGACATCTCCTTCTAATTCGAGAAACGTTTCTATGGAAACGACAGGAATTTCTTTTGGGTTACGGCTATCTCCTTTCCGATGCACTATTCCTTCTTAATTGCATCCTCGCTCCCTCACATTGACGAATTAACACAGAAATTGCGTTGCTATGAAATACTATGTGTTGCATGACATCTCGTTCTAAATCGACTATCGTTTCTATGGAAACGATTGGATTTTCTTTTGGCATACGAGTATCTCCTTTACGATGCACTACTCCTTCTTTACTGCAACCCTCGCTCCATCACATTGACAAATTGACACATAAATTGCGTCGCTATGAAATACTATGGGTTCTATGACTTCTCCTTCGAAATCGAGTATCGTTTCTATAGAACGTCATGATTTTCTTTTCGGATATGACTATCTCCTTTCCGACGCACAATACCTTCTTAACTGCATCCCTCGCTCCATCACACTCACGAATAATCACAGAAATTGCGTCGCTATGAAATACTATGGGTCCTAAGACATCTCCTTCAAAATCGGGCAACGTTTCTATGGAAACGACAGGATTTTCTTTTGGGATACGAGTATCTCCTTTCCGATGCACTATTCCTACTTTACTGCATCCCTCGCTCCATCACATTGACGAATTAACACAGCAATTGTGTCGCTCTAAATTACTATTAGTTCTATGACATCTCCATCTAAATCGAGTAACGTTTCTATGGAAACGACAGGACTTCATTTGGGATACGAGTATCCCCTTCCCGATGCACTATTCCTTCTTTACTGCATCCCTCGCTCCATCACTTTGACAAATTAACACAGATATTGCGTCGCTGTATAATACTATGGGATCTATAACAACACTTTCTAATTCGAGTAACGTTTCTATGGAAACGACAGGATTTTCTTTTGGGTTACGGCTATCTCCTTTCCGATTGACTATTCCTTCTTAATTGCATACCTCGCTCCCTCACATTGACAAATTAACACAGAAATTGCGTCGCTATGAAACACTGTGTGTTCTATGACATCTTGTTCAAAATCGAGTAACGTTTCTATGGAAACGATTGGAGTTTCTTTTGGGATGCGAGTATCCCCTTTCCGATGCACTATTCCTTCTTTACTGCATCCCTCGCTCCATCACATTGACAAATTAACACATAAATTGCGTCGCTATGAAATACTATGCGTTCTATGACTTCTCCTTCAAAATCGAGTAACGTTTCTATAGATCGACATGATTTTCTTTTCGGATATGACTATCTCCTTTCCGACGCACAATACCTTCTTAACTGCATCCCTCGCGCTTTCACACTCACGAATAATCACAGAAATTGCGTCGCTCTGAAATACTATTAGTTCTATGACATCTCCATCTAAATCGAGTAACGTTTCTATGGAAACGACAGGACTTCCATTTGGGATACGAGAATCTCCTTTCCGATGCACTATTCCTTCATTACTGTATCCCTCGCTCCCTCACAGTGGCGAATTAACACAGAAATTGTGTCGCTATGCAATACTATGGGTTCTATGTCTTCTCCTTCTAAATCGATTAACGTTTCTATGGAAACGAAAGGATTTCCTTTTGGAATACCAGTATCCCCTTTCCGATGCACTATTCCTTCTTTACTGCATCCCTCGCTCCATCACATTGACAAATTAACACATAAATTGCGTCGCTATGAAATACTATGGGTTCTATGACTTCTCCTTCAAAATCGAGTTACGTTTCTATAGAACGACATGATTTTCTTTTCGGATATGACTATCTCCTTTCCGACGCACAATACCTTCTTTACTGCATCCCTCGCTCCTTCACATTGAAGAATTAGCACAGAAATTGCGTCGCTATGAAATACTACGGGTTCTATGACTTCTCTTTCTAAATCGAGTAACGTTTCTATGGAAACGACAGGATTTTCTTTTGGGACGAGTATCTCCTTTCCGATGCACTATTCGATCTTTACTGCATCCCTCGCTCCATCACATTGACGAATTAGCACAGAAATTGCGTCGCTGTGAAATACTATGGGTTCTATGACATCTCCTTCAAAATCGGGAAACGGTTCTATGGAAACGACAGGATTTTCTTTTGGAATACGTGTATCTCCTTCCCGATGCACTATTCCTTCTTTACTGCATCCCGCGCTCCCTCACAGTGGCGAATTAACACAGAAATTGTGTCGCTATGCAATACTATGGGTTCTATGGCTTCTCCTTCTAAATCGAGTAACGTTTCTATGGAAACGAAAGGAATTCCTTTTGGAATACCAGTATCTCCTTTCCGATGCACTATTCTATCTTTACTGCATCCCTGGATCCATCACATTGACGAATTAACACAGAAATTGCGTCGCTATGAAATACTATGTGTTCTATGACATCTCCTTCGAAATGGAGTAACGTTTCTATGGAGGATGAAAGATTTTCTTTTGGGATACGAGTATTTCCTTTCAGATGCACTATTCCTTCTTTACTGGTTCCCTCGGCCCCTAACATTGACGTTTTAACACGGAAATTAAGTATCTATGAAATACTATGGATTCTATGACATCTCCTTCAAAATCGGGAGACGTTTCTATGGAAACGACCGAATTTTCTTTTGGGATACGAGTATCTCCTTTCCGATGCACTATTCCTTCTTTGCTGCATCCCTCACTCCATCACATTGACGAATTAACACAGATATTGCGTCGCTGTAAAATACTATGGGATCTATGACATCTCCTTCTAATTCGAGAAACGTTTCTATGGAAACGACAGGAATTTCTTTTGGGTTACGGCTATCTCCTTTCCGATGCACTATTCCTTCTTAATTGCATCCTCGCTCCCTCACATTGACGAATTAACACAGAAATTGCGTTGCTATGAAATACTATGTGTTGCATGACATCTTGTTCTAAATCGACTATCGTTTCTATGGAAACGATTGGATTTTCTTTTGGCATACGAGTATCTCCTTTACGATGCACTACTCCTTCTTTACTGCAACCCTCGCTCCATCACATTGACAAATTAACACATAAATTGCGTCGCTATGAAATACTATGGGTTCTATGACTTCTCCTTCGAAATCGAGTATCGTTTCTATAGAACGTCATGATTTTCTTTTCGGATATGACTATCTCCTTTCCGACGCACAATACCATCTTAACTGCATCCCTCGCTCCCTCACACTCACGAATAATCACAGAAATTGCGTCGCTATGAAATACTATGGGTTCTAAGACATCTCCTTCAAAATCGGGCAACGTTTCTATGGAAACGACAGGATTTTCTTTTGGGATACGAGTATCTCCTTTCCGATGCACTATTCCTACTTTACTGCATCCCTCGCTCCATCACATTGACGAATTAACACAGCAATTATGTCGCTCTAAATTACTATTAGTTCTATGACATCTCCATCTAAATCGAGTAACGTTTATATGGAAACGACAGGACTTCATTTGGGATACGAGTATCCCCTTTCCGATGCACTATTCCTTCTTTACTGCATCCCTCGCTCCATCACTTTGACAAATTAACACAGATATTGCGTCGCTGTAAAATACTATGGGATCTATAACAACACTTTCTAATTCGAGTAACGTTTCTATGGAAACGACAGGATTTTCTTTTGGGTTACGGCTATCTCCTTTCCGATGGACTATTCCTTCTTAATTGCATACCTCGCTCCCTCACATTGACAAATTAACACAGAAATTGCGTCGCCATGAAACACTGTGTGTTCTATGACATCTTGTTCAAAATCGAGTAACGTTTCTATGGAAACGATTGGAGTTTCTTTTGGGATGCGAGTATCCCCTTTCCGATGCACTATTCCTTCTTTACTGCATCCCTCGCTCCATCACATTGACAAATTAACACATAAATTGCGTCGCTATGAAATACTATGCGTTCCATGACTTCTCCTTCAAAATCGAGTAACGTTTCTATAGAACGACATGATTTTCTTTTCGGATATGACTATCTCCTTTCCGACGCACAATACCTTCTTAACTGCATCCCTCGCGCTTTCACACTCACGAATAATCACAGAAATTGCGTCGCTCTGAAATACTATTAGTTCTATGACATCTCCATCTAAATCGAGTAACGTTTCTATGGAAACGACAGGACTTCCATTTGGGATACGAGAATCTCCTTTCCGATGCACTATTCCTTCATTACTGTATCCCTCGCTCCCTCACAGTGGCGAATTAACACAGAAATTGTGTCGCTATGCAATACTATGGGTTCTATGTCTTCTCCTTCTAAATCGATTAACGTTTCTATGGAAACGAAAGGATTTTCTTTTGGAATACCAGTATCTCCTTTCCGATGCACTATTCTATCTTTACTGCATCCCTGGCTCCATCACATTGACGAATTAAACACAGAAATTGCGTCGCTACGAAATTCTATGGGTTCTTTGACATCTCCTTCTAATTCGAGTAACGTTTCAATGGAAACGAGACGATTTTCTTTTGGGATACCATTATCTCCTTTCAATTGCACTATTCCTTCTTTACTGCATCCCTCGCTCCCTCACATTGACGAATGAACACAGAAATTGCGTCGCTATGAAATACAATGTGTTCTAAGACATCTCCTTCTAAATCTAGTAACGTTTCTATGCAAACGACAGGATATCCTTTTCGGATAGGAGTATTTCCATTCCGATGCACTATTCCTTCTTAACTGCATCCGTCGCTTCTATCACATTGACGAATTAACACAGAAATGGCGTCGCTGTAAAATACTATGGGATCTATGACATCTCCTTCCAATTCGAGAAACGTTTCTATGGAAACGACAGGAATTTCTTTTGGGTTACGGCTATCTCCTTTACGATGCACTATTCCTTCTTTACTGCATCCCTCGTCCCTCACATTGACGAATTAACACAGAAATTGCGTTGCTATGAAATACTATGTGTTGTATGACATCTTGTTCTAAATCGACTATCGTTTCCATGGAAACGATTGGATTTTCTTTTGGGATACGAGTATCTCCTTTCCGATGCACTACTCCTTCTTTACTGCAAAACTCGCTCCATCACATTGACAAATTAACACATAAATTGCGTCGCTATGACATACTATGGGTTCTACGACTTCTCCTTCGAAATCGACTATCGTTTCTATAGAACGTCATGATTTTCTTTTCGGATACGACTATCTCCTTTCCGACGCACAATACCTTCTTAACTGCATCCCTCGCTCCTTCACACTCACGAATAATCACAGAAATTGCGTCGCTATGAAATACTATGGGTTCTAAGACATCTCCTTCAAAATCGGGCAACGTTTCTATGGAAACGACAGGATTTTCTTTTGGGATACGAGTATCTCCTTTCCGATGCACTATTCCTACTTTACTGCATCCCTCGCTCCATCACATTGACGAATTAACACAGCAATTGTGTCGCTCTGAAATACTATTAGTTATATGACATCTCCATCTAAATCGAGTAACGTTTCTATGGAAACGACAGGACTTCATTTGGGATACGAGTATCCCTTTTCCGATGCACTATTCCTTCTTTACTGCATCCCTCGCTCCATCACTTTGACGAATTAACACAGATATTGCATCGCTGTAAAATACTATGGGATCTATAACTTCACTTTCTAATTCGAGTGACGTTTCTATGGAAACGCCAGGATTTTCTTTTGGGTTACGGCTATCTCCTTTCCGATGGACTATTCCTTCTTAATTGCATACCTCGCTCCCTCACATTGACAAATTAACACAGAAATTGCGTCGCTATGAAACACTGTGTATTCTATGACATCTTGTTCTAAATCGAGTAACGTTTCTATGGAAACGATTGGATTTTCTTTTGAGATGCGAGTATCCCCTTTCCGATGCACTATTCCTTCTTTACTGCATCCCTCGCTCCATCACATTGACAAATTAACACATAAATTGCGTCGCAATGAAATACTATGCGTTCTATGACTTCTCCTTCAAATTCGAGTAACGTTTCTATAGAACGACATGATTTTCTTTTCGGATATGACTGTCTCCTTTCCGACGCACAATACCTTCTTAACTGCATCCCTCGATCTTTCAGACTCACGAATAATCACAGAAATTGCGTCGCTCTGAAATACTATTAGTTCTATGACATCTCCATCTAAATCGAGTAACGTTTCTATGGAAACGACAGGACTTCCATTTGGGATACTTGTATCTCCTTTCCGATGCAATATTCCTTCATTACTGTATCCCTCGCTCCGTCACATTGTCGAATTAACACATAAATTTCGTCACTATGAAATACTATGGGTTCTATGGCTTCTACTTCTAAATCGAGTAACGTTTCTATGGAAACCACAGGATTTACTTTTGGGATACGAGTATCTCGCTTCCGATGCACTATTCCTTCTTTACTGCATCCCTCGCTCACTCACATTGACGAATTAACACAGAAATTCCGTCGCTATGAAATACTATGGGTTCAATGACAACTCCTTCTAAATCGAGTAACGTTTCTATGGAAAAAACAGGATTTTCTTTAGGGATACGAATATCTCCATTCCGTTGCACTAGTCATTCTTTACTGCATCCCTCGATCAATCACACTGACGAATCAACACAGATATTGCGTCGCTATAAAATACTATGGGTTCAAGAACTACTACTTCTATATTGAGTAACGGTTCTATGGAAACGGCAGGATTTTCTTTTGGGATACGACTATCTCCCTTCCGATGCACTATTCCTATTTTTACAGCATCCCTCGCTCCCTCAAATTGACCAGTTATCACAGAAATTGCGTCGCTATGATTTACAATGAGCTATACGAGATCTCCTTGTAAACTGAGTTAGGTTTCTATGGAAACGACAGGATTTTCTTTTGGGATACGAGTACCACCTTTCCGATGCACTATTCCTACTTTACTGCATCCCTCGCTCCATCACATTGACGAATTAACACAGAAATTGCGTCGATCTGAAATACTATTAGTTCTATGACATCTCCATCTAAATCGAGTATTGTTTCTATGGAAACGACCGGACATCCTTTTGGGATACGAGTATCTCCATTCCAATGCACTATTCCTTCTTTACTGCATCCCTCGCTCCATCACATTGACGAATTAACACAGAAATTGCATCGCTGTTAAATACTTCGGGATATATGTCATCTCCTTCTAATTCGAGTAACGTTTCTATGGTAACGACAAGATTTACTTTTGGGATACGGCTATCTCCTTTCCGATGCCCTATTCCTTCTTAATTACATCCCTCGCTCCCTCACATTGACGAATTGAGACATTAATGCGTCGCTATGAAATATTATGGGTTCTATGACACCTCGTTCTAAAACGAGTAACATTTCAATGGAAACGAATGGATTTTCTTGTATGTTGCGAGTATCCCCTTTCCGATGCACTATTCCTTCTTTACTGCATCCCTCGCTCCATCACATTGACGAATTAACACTGAAATTGCGTCGCTTTGAAACGCTATGGGTTCTATGGCTTCTCCTTCTAAATCGAGTAACGTCTCTATGGAAACGATAGGAATAACTTTTGAGATACGAGTATCTCCTTTCCGATGCACTATTCCTTCTTTACTGCATCCCTCGCTCCCTCACATTGTGCGAATTAACGCAGAAATTGCCTCGCTATGAATAACTATGTGTTCTATGACATCTCGTTCTAAATCGAGTATCGTTTCTATGGAAACGATTGGATTTTCTTTTGGGATACGAGTATCTCCTTTCCGATGCACTATTCCTTCTTTACTGCATCCCTCGCTCCATCACATTGACAAATTAACACATAAATTGCGACGCTATGAAATACTGTGGGTTCTATGACTTCTCCTTCAACATCGAGTAACTTTTCTATAGAACGACATGATTTTCTTTTCGGATATGACTTTCTCCTTTCGACGCACAATACCTTCTTAACTGCATCCCTCGCTACTTCACACTCACGAATAATCACAGAAATTGCCTCGCTATGAAATACTATGGGTTCTAAGACATCTCCTTCAAAATCGGACAACGTTTCTATGGAAACGACAGGATTTTCTTTTGGTATACGGGTATCTCCTTCCCGATGCACTATTCCTTCTTTACTGCATCCCGCGCTCCCTCACATTGGCGAATTAACACAGAAATTGCGTCGCTGTGCATTACTATGGGTTCTATGGCTTCTCCTTCTAAATCGAGTAACGTTTCTATGGAAACGAAAGGAATTCCTTTTGGAATACTAGTATCTCCTGTCCGATGCACTATTCCTTCTTCACTGCATCCCTCTCACCCTCACATTGGCGAATTAACACAGAAATTGCGTCGCTATGAAATACTACGAGTTCTATGGGATCTCTTCTATAGCGAGTAACGTTTCAATGGAAACGAGACGATTTTCTTTTGGGATACGATTATCTCCTTTCAAATGCACTATCCATCTTTATTGCATCCCTCGCTCCCTCACATAGTCGAATTAACACAGAAATTGCGTCGCTATGAAATACTATGGGTTCTATGTCATCTCCTTCAAAATCGGGAAACGTTTCTATGGAAACGACAGGATATCCTTTTGGGATATTAGTATCGCCATTCCATTGCACTATTCCTTCTTTACTGCATCCCTCGCTTCTTCACATTGACGTTTTAACACAGAAATTGGGTCGCATTGAAATACTATGTGTCCTATGAAACCTTCTTCTAAATCGAGTAACGTTTCTATAGAAACGACAGCATTGTCTTTTGGGATATGACTATCTCCTTTCCGATGCACCATTCCTTCTTTACTGCATCCCTAGCTTCCACACATTGACGTTTTCACACAGAAATAGCGTCGCTATGAAATACTATGTGATCTATGACATCCCCTCCAAATTCGAGTAACGTTTCTGTGGAAACGACAGCATTTTCTTTTGGGATATGACCACCTATTTTCCGATGCTCTGTTCCTTCTTTACTGCATCCCTCGCTCCCACACATTGACGAATTATCACAGAAATTGCGTCGCTATGAAATACTATGCGTTCTATGACATCTCCTTCCAAATCGAGTAACGTTTCTATGGAAACATCAAGATTTTCTTTTGGGAAACGATTATCTCCCTTCCGATGCACTATTCCTTCTTTACTGTATCCCTCGCTCCCTCACATTGGGGAATTAACACAGAAATTGCGTCGCTATGTAATACTATGGGCTCAGTGGCTTCTCCTTCTAAATTGATTGACGTTTCTATATAATTGACAGGATCTTCTTTTGGGATACGAGTATCTCTTTTCCGATGCACTATTCCTTCTTTACTGCATCCCTCGCTCCCTCACATTGACGAATTAACACAGAAATTGCGTCGCTATGCAATACTATGGGTTCTACGACATCTCCTTCTAATTCGAGTAACGATTCTGTGGAAACGACAGCATTTTCTTTTGCGATATGACTATCTCCTTTCAGATGCACTATTCCTTCTTTACTGAATCCCTCGCTCCCTCACATTGACGAATTGACACAGATATTGCGTCGCTGCGAAAAACAATGGGTTCCATTACATCTCCTTCTAAATCTAGTAACGGTTCAATGGAAACGACAGGATCTTCTTCTGGGATAGTAGTATCTCCTTTCCGATGCACTATTCCTTCTTTACTGCATCCTGCGCTCCCTCACATTGGCGAATAAACACAGAAATTACTTCGCTATGCAATACTATGGGTTCTATGGCTTCTTTTTCTAAATCGAGTAACGTTTCTATGGAAACGAAAGGATTTCCTTTTGGAATACTAGTATCTCCTTTCCGATGCACTATTCCTTCTTTACTGCATCCCTCGCTCCCTCACATTGGCGAATTAACACAGAAATTGCGTCGCTATGAAATACTACGGGTTCTATGAGATCTATTCTAAAGCGAGTAACGTTTCAATGGAAACGAGACGATTTTCTTTTGGGATGCGATTATCTCCTTTCAAATGCACTATCCTTCATTATTGCATCTTTCGCTCCCTCACATAGACGAATTAACACAGATATTGCGTCGCTATGAAATACTATGGGTTCTATGACATCTCCTTCAAAATCGGGAAACGTCTCTATGGAAACGACAGGATTTTCTTTTGGGATACGAGTATCTCCCTTCCGTGCACTATTCTTTCTTTACTGCATCCCTCGCTCCATCTCATTGACGTATGAACACAGAAATTGCGTCGGTATGATATACAATGGGTCCTATTACATCTCCTTCTAAATCTAGTAACGTTTCTATGCAAACGACAGGATATCCTTTTGGGATAGGAGTATCTCCATTCCGTTGCACTATTCCTTCTTTACTGCACCCCTCGCTCCCTCACATTTACGTATTAACACAGAAATTGCGTCGCTATGAAATACTATGTGATCTATGACATCCCCTTTTAAATCAAGCAACGTCTCAAACGAAACGACAGGATTTTCTTTTGGTATACGAGTATCTCCTTTCCGATGCACCATTCCTTCTTTACTGCATCCCTAGCTTCCTCACATTGACGTTTTAACACAGAAATAGCGTCGCTATGAAATACTATGTGATCTATGACATCTCCTTCTAATTCGAGTAACGTTTCTGTGGAAACGATAGCATTTTCCTTTGCGATATGACTATCTCCTTTCAGATGCACTATTCCTTCTTTACTGAATCCCTCGCTCCCTCATATTGACGAATTGACACAGAAATTACTTAGCTATGCAATACTATGGGTTCTACGGCTTCTCCTTCTAAATCGAGTAACGTTTCTACGGAAACGACAAGATTTTCCTTTGGGAAACGAGTATCTCCTATCCGATGCACTATTCCTACTTTACTGCATCCCTCGCTCCCTCACATTGGGGAATTAACACAGAAATTGCGTCACTATGAAATACTATGGGCTCAATGACTTCTCCTTCTAAAATGAGTAACGTTTCTATATAAAAGACAGGATCTTCATTTGGGATACGAGTTTCTCTTTTCCGATGCACTATTCCTTCTTTACTGCATCCCTCGCTCCATCACATTGACAAATTAACACATAAATTGCGTCGCTATGAAATACTATGGGTTCGATGACATTTCCTTCTAAATCGAGTAACGTTTCTAAGGAAACGATAGGAATATCTTTTGGGATATGAGTATCCCCTTTCAGATGCACTATTCCTTCTTTACTGCATCCCTCGATCGGTCACATTGACGAATTAACACAGAAATTATGTCGCTATGAACTACTATGGGTTCTATGACATCTCCTTCTAAATCGAGTAACGTTTCTATGGAAATGACAGGATTATCTTTAGGGATACGAATATCTCCTTTCCGATGCACTATTCCTTCTTTACTGCATCCCTCGATCAATCACACTGACGAATTAACACAGATATTGCGTCGCTATGAAATACTATGTGTTCAGGGACTACTACTTCTAAATCGAGTAACGGTTCAATGGAAACGACAGGATTTTCTTTTGGGATACGAGTATCTCCTTTCCGATGCACTATTCCTTCTATACTGCATCCCTCGATCCCTCACATTGAAGAATTAACACAGAAATTACGTCGCTATGAAATACTATGGGTCCTATGTCATCTCCTTCTAAATCGAGTAACGTTGCTAGGGAAACGACAGGATTTTCTTTTGGGATACGACTATCTCCTTCCCGATGCACTATTCCTACATTACTGCATCCCTCGTTCCATCACACTGACGAATTAACACAGAAATTGCGTCGCTATGAAATACTATGGGTTCCATGACCTCTCCTTCTAAATCGAGTAACGTTTCCATGGAAACGACAGGATTCTCTTTTGGGATACGACTATCTCCTTCCCGATGCCCAATTCCTTATTTACTGCATCCCTCGCTCCTTCACAATGACGAATTAACACAGAAATTGCGTCGCTATGAAATACTATGGGTTCTATGACATCTCCTTCTAAAACGAGTAACGTTTCTATGGAAACCACAGTATTTCCCTGTGAGATTCGACTCTCTCCCTTCCGATGCACTATTCCTATTTTTACAGCATCCATCGCTCCCTCAAATTGACCAGTTAACACAGAAATTGCGTCGCTATGATTTACTATGAGCTCTATGACATCTCCTTCTAAATCGAATTACGTTTCTATGGAAACGACAGGAATTTCTTTTGGGATACGAGTACCTCCTTTCCGATGCTCTATTCCTACTTTACTGCAGCCCTCGCTCCATCACATTGACAAATTAACACAGAAATTGCGTCGCTCTGAAATACTATTAGTTCTATGACATCTCCATCTGAATCGAGTAACGTTTATATGGAAACGACCGGACATCCTTTTGGGATACGAGTATCTCCTTTGCGATGAACTATTCCTTCTTTACTGCATCCCTCGCTCCATCACATTGACGAATTAACACAGAAATTGCGTCGCTGTTAAATACTGTGGGATCTATGACATCTCCTTCCAATTCGAGTAACGTTTCCATGGAAACGACAGGATTTACTTTTGGAATACGGCTATCTCCTTTCCGTTGCCCTATTCCTTCTTAATTGCATCCCTCGCTCCCTAACATTGTCGAATTGACACAGAAATTGCGTCGCTATGAAATACTATGGGTTCTATAACATCTCGTTCTAAAACGAGTCACGTTTCTATGGAAACAAATGGATTTTCTTTTGGCATACGAGTATCCCCTTTCCGATGCACTATTCCTTCTTTACTGCATCCCTCGCTCTATCACACTGACGAATTAACACAAAAATTGCGTCGCTATGAAATACTATGTGTAATATGACCTCTCCTTCTAAATCGAGGAACGTTTCTATAGAAACGAAAGGATTCTCTTTTGGGAGACGAATATTTCCTTCCCTATTCCCAATTCCTTCTTTACTGCATCCCTCGCTCCTTCACATTGAAGAATTAACATATTAATTGCGTCACAATGGGATACTGTGGGTACTATGGCTTCTTCCTCTAAATCGAGTAACGTTTCTATGGAAACGAGAGGATTTTCTTTTGGGATACGACTGTCTCCTTCCCGATGTACTATTCCTTCTTTACTGCATCCCTCGCTCCGTCACACTGACGAATTAACACAGAAATTGCGTCGCTCTGAAATACTATTAGTTCTATGACATCTCCATCTAAATCGAGTAACGTTTCTATGAAAGAGACAAGACTTCCTTTTGGGATACGAGTATCTCCTTTCCGATGCCTTATTTCTCCTTAAATGCATCCCTCTCTCCCTCACATTGACGAATTAACACAGAAATTGTGTCGCTATGAAATACTGTGTTTTCTATGACATTTCGCTCTAAATCGAGCAACGTTTCTATGGAAACGATTGGATTTCCCTTTGGAATACGAGTATCCCCTTTCCGATGCACTATTCCTTCTTTACTGCATCCCTCGCTCCATCACATTGACAAATTAACACATAAATTGCGTCGCTATGAAATACTATGGGTTCTATGACTTCTCCTTCAAAATCGAGTTACGTTTCTATAGAACGACATGATTTTCTTTTCGGATACGACTATCTCCGTTCCGACGCACAATACCTTCATTACTGCATCCCTCGCTCCTTCACATTGAAGAATTAGCACAGAAATTGCGTCGCTATGAAATACTACGGGTTCTATGACTTCTCTTTCTAAATCGAGTAACGTTTCTATGGAAACGACAGGATTTTCTTTTGGGACGAGTATCTCCTTTCCGATGCACTATTCGATCTTTACTGCATCTCTTGCTCCATCACATTGACGAATTAGCACAGAAATTGCGTCGCTGTGAAATACTATGGGTTCTATGACATCTCCTTCAAAATCGGGAAACGGTTCTATGGAAACGACAGGATTTTCTTTTGGAATACGTGTATCTCCTTCCCGATGCACTATTCCTTCTTTACTGCATCCCGCGCTCCCTCACAGTGGCGAATTAACACAGAAATTGTGTCGCTATGCAATACTATGGGTTCTATGGCTTCTCCTTCTAAATCGAGTAACGTTTCTATGGAAACGAAAGGAATTCCTTTTGGAATACCAGTATCTCCTTTCCGATGCACTATTCTATCTTTACTGCATCCCTGGATCCATCACATTGACGAATTAACACAGAAATTGCGACGCTATGAAATACTATGTGTTCTATGACATCTCCTTCGAAATGGAGTAACGTTTCTATGGAGGATGAAAGATTTTCTTTTGGGATACGAGTATTTCCTTTCAGATGCACTATTCCTTCTTTACTGGTTCCCTCGGTTCCTAACATTGACGTTTTAACACGGAAATTAAGTCTCTATGAAATACTATGGATTCTATGACATCTACTTCAAAATCGGGAGACGTTTCTATGGAAACGACCGAATTTTCTTTTGGGATACGAGTATCTCCTATCCGATGCACTATTCCTTCTTTGCTGCATCCCTCACTCCATCACATTGACGAATTAACACAGATATTGCGTCGCTGTAAAATACTATGGGATCTATGACATCTCCTTCTAATTCGAGAAACGTTTCTATGGAAACGACAGGAATTTCTTTTGGGTTACGGCTATCTCCTTTCCGATGCACTATTCCTTCTTAATTGCATCCTCGCTCCCTCACATTGACGAATTAACACAGAAATTGCGTTGCTATGAAATACTATGTGTTGCATGACATCTCGTTCTAAATCGACTATCGTTTCTATGGAAACGATTGGATTTTCTTTTGGCATACAAGTATCTCCTTTACGATGCACTACTCCTTCTTTACTGCAACCCTCGCTCCATCACATTGACAAATTGACACATAAATTGCGTCGCTATGAAATACTATGGGTTCTATGACTTCTCCTTCGAAATCGAGTATCGTTTCTATAGAACGTCATGATTTTCTTTTCGGATATGACTATCTCCTTTCCGACGCACAATACCTTCTTAACTGCATCCCTCGCTCCATCACACTCACGAATAATCACAGAAATTGCGTCGCTATGAAATACTATGGGTTCTAAGACATCTCCTTCAAAATCGGGCAACGTTTCTATGGAAACGACAGGATTTTCTTTTGGGATACGAGTATCTCCTTTCCGATGCACTATTCCTTCTCAATTGCATACCTCGCTCCCTCACATTGACAAATTAACACAGAAATTGCGTCGCTATGAAACACTGTGTGTTCTATGACATCTTGTTCAAAATCGAGTAACGTTTCTATGGAAACGATTGGAGTTTCTTTTGGGATGCGAGTATCCCCTTTCCGATGCACTATTCCTTCTTTACTGCATCCCTCGCTCCATCACATTGACAAATTAACACATAAATTGCGTCGCTATGAAATACTATGCGTTCTATGACTTCTCCTTCAAAATCGAGTAACGTTTCTATAGAACGACATGATTTTCTTTTCGGATATGACTATCTCCTTTCCGACGCACAATACCTTCTTAACTGCATCCCTCGCGCTTTCACACTCACGAATAATCACAGAAATTGCGTCGCTCTGAAATACTATTAGTTCTATGACATCTCCATCTAAATCGAGTAACGTTTCTATGGAAACGACAGGACTTCCATTTGGGATACGAGAATCTCCTTTCCGATGCACTATTCCTTCATTACTGTATCCCTCGCTCCCTCACAGTGGCGAATTAACACAGAAATTGTGTCGCTATGCAATACTATGGGTTCTATGTCTTCTCCTTCTAAATCGATTAACGTTTCTATGGAAACGAAAGGATTTCCTTTTGGAATACCAGTATCCCCTTTCCGATGCACTATTCCTTCTTTACTGCATCCCTCGCTCCATCACATTGACAAATTAACACATAAATTGCGTCGCTATGAAATACTATGGGTTCTATGACTTCTCCTTCAAAATCGAGTTACGTTTCTATAGAACGACATGATTTTCTTTTCGGATATGACTATCTCCTTTCCGACGCACAATACCTTCTTTACTGCATCCCTCGCTCCTTCACATTGAAGAATTAGCACAGAAATTGCGTCGCTATGAAATACTACGGGTTCTATGACTTCTCTTTCTAAATCGAGTAACGTTTCTATGGAAACGACAGGATTTTCTTTTGGGACGAGTATCTCCTTTCCGATGCACTATTCGATCTTTACTGCATCCCTCGCTCCATCACATTGACGAATTAGCACAGAAATTGCGTCGCTGTGAAATACTATGGGTTCTATGACATCTCCTTCAAAATCGGGAAACGGTTCTATGGAAACGACAGGATTTTCTTTTGGAATACGTGTATCTCCTTCCCGATGCACTATTCCTTCTTTACTGCATCCCGCGCTCCCTCACAGTGGCGAATTAACACAGAAATTGTGTCGCTATGCAATACTATGGGTTCAATGGCTTCTCCTTCTAAATCGAGTAACGTTTCTATGGAAACGAAAGGAATTCCTTTTGGAATACCAGTATCTCCTTTCCGATGCACTATTCTATCTTTACTGCATCCCTGGATCCATCACATTGACGAATTAACACAGAAATTGCGTCGCTATGAAATACTATGTGTTCTATGACATCTCCTTCGAAATGCAGTAACGTTTCTATGGAGGATGAAAGATTTTCTTTTGGGATACGAGTATTTCCTTTCAGATGCACTATTCCTTCTTTACTGGTTCCCTCGGCCCCTAACATTGACGTTTTAACACGGAAATTAAGTCTCTATGAAATACTATGGATTCTATGACATCTCCTTCAAAATCGGGAGACGTTTCTATGGAAACGACCGAATTTTCTTTTGGGATACGAGTATCTCCTTTCCGATGCACTATTCCTTCTTTGCTGCATCCCTCACTCCATCACATTGACGAATTAACACAGATATTGCGTCGCTGTAAAATACTATGGGATCTATGACATCTCCTTCTAATTCGAGAAACGTTTCTATGGAAACGACAGGAATTTCTTTTGGGTTACGGCTATCTCCTTTCCGATGCACTATTCCTTCTTAATTGCATCCTCGCTCCCTCACATTGACGAATTAACACAGAAATTGCGTTGCTATGAAATACTATGTGTTGCATGACATCTCGTTCTAAATCGACTATCGTTTCTATGGAAACGATTGGATTTTCTTTTGGCATACGAGTATCTCCTTTACGATGCACTACTCCTTCTTTACTGCAACCCTCGCTCCATCACATTGACAAATTAACACATAAATTGCGTCGCTATGAAATACTATGGGTTCTATGACTTCTCCTTCGAAATCGAGTATCGTTTCTATAGAACGTCATGATTTTCTTTTCGGATATGACTATCTCCTTTCCGACGCACAATACCTTCTTAACTGCATCCCTCGCTCCCTCACACTCACGAATAATCACAGAAATTGCGTCGCTATGAAATACTATGGGTTCTAAGACATCTCCTTCAAAATCGGGCAACGTTTCTATGGAAACGACAGGATTTTCTTTTGGGATACGAGTATCTCCTTTCCGATGCACTATTCCTACTTTACTGCATCCCTCGCTCCATCACATTGACGAATTAACACAGCAATTATGTCGCTCTAAATTACTATTAGTTCTATGACATCTCCATCTAAATCGAGTAACGTTTATATGGAAACGACAGGACTTCATTTGGGATACGAGTATCCCCTTTCCGATGCACTATTCCTTCTTTACTGCATCCCTCGCTCCATCACTTTGACAAATTAACACAGATATTGCGTCGCTGTAAAATACTATGGGATCTATAACAACACTTTCTAATTCGAGTAACGTTTCTATGGAAACGACAGGATTTTCTTTTGGGTTACGGCTATCTCCTTTCCGATGGACTATTCCTTCTTAATTGCATACCTCGCTCCCTCACATTGACAAATTAACACAGAAATTGCGTCGCCATGAAACACTGTGTGTTCTATGACATCTTGTTCAAAATCGAGTAACGTTTCTATGGAAACGATTGGAGTTTCTTTTGGGATGCGAGTATCCCCTTTCCGATGCACTATTCCTTCTTTACTGCATCCCTCGCTCCATCACATTGACAAATTAACACATAAATTGCGTCGCTATGAAATACTATGCGTTCCATGACTTCTCCTTCAAAATCGAGTAACGTTTCTATAGAACGACATGATTTTCTTTTCGGATATGACTATCTCCTTTCCGACGCACAATACCTTCTTAACTGCATCCCTCGCGCTTTCACACTCACGAATAATCACAGAAATTGCGTCGCTCTGAAATACTATTAGTTCTATGACATCTCCATCTAAATCGAGTAACGTTTCTATGGAAACGACAGGACTTCCATTTGGGATACGAGAATCTCCTTTCCGATGCACTATTCCTTCATTACTGTATCCCTCGCTCCCTCACAGTGGCGAATTAACACAGAAATTGTGTCGCTATGCAATACTATGGGTTCTATGTCTTCTCCTTCTAAATCGATTAACGTTTCTATGGAAACGAAAGGATTTTCTTTTGGAATACCAGTATCTCCTTTCCGATGCACTATTCTATCTTTACTGCATCCCTGGCTCCATCACATTGACGAATTAAACACAGAAATTGCGTCGCTACGAAATTCTATGGGTTCTTTGACATCTCCTTCTAATTCGAGTAACGTTTCAATGGAAACGAGACGATTTTCTTTTGGGATACCATTATCTCCTTTCAATTGCACTATTCCTTCTTTACTGCATCCCTCGCTCCCTCACATTGACGAATGAACACAGAAATTGCGTCGCTATGAAATACAATGTGTTCTAAGACATCTCCTTCTAAATCTAGTAACGTTTCTATGCAAACGACAGGATATCCTTTTCGGATAGGAGTATTTCCATTCCGATGCACTATTCCTTCTTAACTGCATCCGTCGCTTCTATCACATTGACGAATTAACACAGAAATGGCGTCGCTGTAAAATACTATGGGATCTATGACATCTCCTTCCAATTCGAGAAACGTTTCTATGGAAACGACAGGAATTTCTTTTGGGTTACGGCTATCTCCTTTACGATGCACTATTCCTTCTTTACTGCATCCCTCGTCCCTCACATTGACGAATTAACACAGAAATTGCGTTGCTATGAAATACTATGTGTTGTATGACATCTTGTTCTAAATCGACTATCGTTTCCATGGAAACGA
The DNA here is from genome assembly GCF_021461395.2 of Schistocerca americana. Taxonomy (NCBI): domain Eukaryota; kingdom Metazoa; phylum Arthropoda; class Insecta; order Orthoptera; family Acrididae; genus Schistocerca; species Schistocerca americana. The sequence goes on from NW_025725884.1 coordinate 10,161,038, forward strand.
TTGGATTTTCTTTTGGGATACGAGTATCTCCTTTCCGATGCACTACTCCTTCTTTACTGCAAAACTCGCTCCATCACATTGACAAATTAACACATAAATTGCGTCGCTATGACATACTATGGGTTCTACGACTTCTCCTTCGAAATCGACTATCGTTTCTATAGAACGTCATGATTTTCTTTTCGGATACGACTATCTCCTTTCCGACGCACAATACCTTCTTAACTGCATCCCTCGCTCCTTCACACTCACGAATAATCACAGCAATTGTGTCGCTCTGAAATACTATTAGTTATATGACATCTCCATCTAAATCGAGTAACGTTTCTATGGAAACGACAGGACTTCATTTGGGATACGAGTATCCCTTTTCCGATGCACTATTCCTTCTTTACTGCATCCCTCGCTCCATCACTTTGACGAATTAACACAGATATTGCATCGCTGTAAAATACTATGGGATCTATAACTTCACTTTCTAATTCGAGTGACGTTTCTATGGAAACGACAGGATTTTCTTTTGGGTTACGGCTATCTCCTTTCCGATGGACTATTCCTTCTTAATTGCATACCTCGCTCCCTCACATTGACAAATTAACACAGAAATTGCGTCGCTATGAAACACTGTGTATTCTATGACATCTTGTTCTAAATCGAGTAACGTTTCTATGGAAACGATTGGATTTTCTTTTGAGATGCGAGTATCCCCTTTCCGATGCACTATTCCTTCTTTACTGCATCCCTCGCTCCATCACATTGACAAATTAACACATAAATTGCGTCGCAATGAAATACTATGCGTTCTATGACTTCTCCTTCAAATTCGAGTAACGTTTCTATAGAACGACATGATTTTCTTTTCGGATATGACTGTCTCCTTTCCGACGCACAATACCTTCTTAACTGCATCCCTCGATCTTTCAGACTCACGAATAATCACAGAAATTGCGTCGCTCTGAAATACTATTAGTTCTATGACATCTCCATCTAAATCGAGTAACGTTTCTATGGAAACGACAGGACTTCCATTTGGGATACTTGTATCTCCTTTCCGATGCAATATTCCTTCATTACTGTATCCCTCGCTCCGTCACATTGTCGAATTAACACATAAATTTCGTCACTATGAAATACTATGGGTTCTATGGCTTCTACTTCTAAATCGAGTAACGTTTCTATAGAAACGAAAGGATTTCCTTTTGGAATACCAGTATCTCCTGTCCGATGCACTATACTATCTTTACTGCATCCCGCGCATCCTCACAGTGGCGAATTAACACAGAAATTGTGTCGCTATGCAATACTATGGGTTCTATGTCTTCTCCTTCTAAATCGATTAACGTTTCTATGGAAACGAAAGGATTTCCTTTTCGTATACCAGTATCTCCTTTCCGATGCACTATTCTATCTTTACTGCATCCCTGGCTCCATCACATTGACGAATTAAACACAGAAATTGCGTCGCTATGAAATACTATGGGTTCTATGACATCTCCTTCAAAATCGTTAAACGTTGCTATGGAAACGACAGGATTTTCTTTTGGTATACGAGTATCTCCTTTCCGATGCACTATTCCTTGTTTACTGCATCCCTCGCTCCATCACATTGACAAATTAACACATAAATTGCGTCGCTATGAAATACTATGGGTTCTATGACACCTCCTTCAAAATCGGGAAACGTTTCTATGGAAACGACAGGATTTCCTTTTGGTATACGAGTATCTCCTTTCCGACGCACAATACCTTCTTAACTGCATCCCTCGCTCCTTCACACTCACGAATAATCACAGAAATTGCGTCGCTATGAAATACTATGGGTTCTAAGACATCTCCTTCAAAATCGGGCAACGTTTCTATAGAAACGACAGGATTTCCTTTTGGGATCCGACTATCTCCTTTCCGATGCACTGTTCCTATTTTTACAGCTTCCCTCGCTCCCTCAAATTGACCAGTTAACACAGAAATTGCGTCGCTATGATTTACTATGAGCTATACGACATCCCCATCTAAATCGTGTTACGTTTCTATGGAAACGACAAGATTTTCTTTTGGGATACGTGTATCTCCATTCCGATGCACTATTCCTACTTTACTGCATCCCTCGCACCATCACATTGACGAATTAACACAGAAATTGCGTAGCTCTGAAATACTATTAGTTCTATGGCATCTCCATCTAAATCGAGTAACGTTTCTATAGAACAACATGATTTTCTTTTCGGGTATGACTATCTCCTTTCCGACGCACAATACCTTCTTAACTGCATCCCTCGCTCCCTCACACTCACGAGTAATCACAGAAATTGCGTCGCTATGAAATACTATGGGTTCTAAGACATCTCCTTCAAAATCGGGTAACGTTTCTATGGAAACGACAGGACTTTCTTTTGGGATACGACTATATCCTTTTCGATGCACTATTCCTTCTTTACTACATCCCTCGCTCGGTCACATTGACGAATTAACACAGAAATGTCGTCGTTACAAAATACTATGGGTTCTATGACCTCTCCTTCTAAATCGAGTAACGTTTCTATGGATACGACAGGATTATCCTTTGGGATACGACTATCTTCTTTCCGATGCACTATTCCTTCCTTACTGCATTCCTCGCTCCCTCACAATGACGAATTAACACAGAAATTGCGTCTCTATGAAATACTATGGGTTCTATGACTTCTGCTTCTAAATCGAGTAACGTTTCTATAGAAACGACAGGATTCTCATTTGGGATACGACTATCTCCTTCCCGATGCACTATTCCTTCTTTACTGCATCCCTCGCTCCATCACATTGACGAATTATCACAGAAATTAAGTCGCTATGAAATACTATGGGTTCTATGGCTTCTCCTTCTAAATCGAGTAACGTTTCTATGGAAACGATAGGAATAACTTTTGAGATACGAGTATCTCCTTTCCGATGCACAATTCCTTCTTCACTGCATCCCTCGCTCCCTTACATCGACGAATTAACACAGATATTGGGTCGCTATGAAATACTATGGGTTAAATGACATCTGCATCTAAATCGAGTAACGTTTCTATGGAAACGACAGGATTTTCTTTTGGGTTACGGCTATCTCCTTTCCGATGCACTATTCCTTCTTAATTGCATACCTCGCTCCCTCACATTGACAATTTAACGCAGAAATTGCGTCGCTATGAAACACTGTGAGTTCTATGACATCTTGTTCTAAATTGAGTAACGTTTCAATGGAAACGATTGGATTTTCTTTTGGGATACAAGTATCTCTTTCCGATGCACTATTCCTTCTTTACTGCATCCCTCGCTCCATCACATTGACAAATTAACACATAAATTGCGTCGCTATGAAATACTATGGGTTCTATGTCATCTCCTTCTAAATCGGGTAACGTTTCAATGGAAACGAGACGATTTTCTTTTGGGATACGATTATCTCCTTTCAAATGCACTATTCCTTCTTTATTGCAACCCTCGCCCCCTCTCATAGACGAATTATCGCAGAAATTGCGTCGCTATGAAATACACTCCTGGAAATTGAAATAAGAACACCGTGAATTCATTGTCCCAGGAAGGGGAAACTTTATTGACACATTCCTGGGGTCAGATACATCACATGATCACACTGACAGAACCACAGGCACATAGACACAGGCAACAGAGCATGCACAATGTCGGCACTAGTACAGTGTATATCGACCTTTCGCAGCAATGCAGGCTGCTATTCTCCCATGGAGACGATCGTAGAGATGCTGGATGTAGTCCTATGGAACGGCTTGCCATGCCATTTCCACCTGGCGCCTCAGTTGGACCAGCGTTCGTGCTGGACGTGCAGACCGCGTGAGACGACACTTCATCCAGTCCCAAACATGCTCAATGGGGGACAGATCCGGAGATCTTGCTGGCCAGGGTAGTTGACTTACACCTATTAGAGCACGTTGGGTGGCATGGGATACATGCGGGCGTGCATTGTCCTGTTGGAACAGCAAGTTCCCTTGCCGGTCTAGGAATGGTAGAACGATGGGTTCGATGACGGTTTGGATGTACCGTGCACTATTTAGTGTCCCCTCGACGATCACCAGTGGTGTACGGCCAGTGTAGGAGATCGCTCCCCACACCATGATGCCGGGTGTTGGCCCTGTGTGCCTCGGTCGTATGCAGTCCTGATTGTGGCGCTCACCTGCAAGGCGCCAAACACGCATACGACCATCATTGGCACCAAGGCAGAAGCGACTCTCATCGCTGAAGACGACACGTCTCCATTCGTCCCTCCATTCACGCCTGTCGCGACACCACTGGAGGCGGGCTGCACGATGTTGGGGCGTGAGCGGAAGACGGCCTAACGGTGTGCGGGACCGTAGCCCAGCTTCATGGAGACGGTTGCAAATGGTCCTCGCCGATACCCCAGGAGCAACAGTGTCCCTAATTTGCTGGGAAGTGGCGGTGCGGTCCCCTACGGCACTGCGTAGGATCCTACGGTCTTGGCGTGCATCCGTGCGTCGCTGCGGTCCGGTCCCAGGTCGACGGGCACGTGCACCTTCCGCCGACCACTGGCGACAACATCGATGTACTGTGCAGACCTTACGCCCCACGTGTTGAGCAATTCGGCGGCACGACCACCCGGCCTCCCGCATGCCCACAATATGCCCTCGCTCAAAGTCCGTCAGCTGCGCATACGGTTCACGTCCACGCTGTCGCGGCATGCTACCAGTGTTAAAGACTGCGATGGAGCTCCGTATGCCACGGCAAACTGGCTGAAACTGACGGCGGCGGTGCACAAATGCTGCGCAGGTAGCGCCATTCGACGGCCATCACCGCGGTTCCTGGTGTGTCCGCTGTGCCGTGCGTGTGATCATTGATAGTACAGCCCTCTCGCAGTGTCCGGAGCAAGTATGGTGGGTCTGACACACCGGTGTCAATGTGTTCTTTTTTCCATTTCCAGGAGTGTACTATGGGTTCTATTACATTTTCTTCAAAATCGGGAAACGGATCTATGGAAACGACAGGATTTTCTTTTGGGATACGTGTATCTCCTTTCCGTGTACTATTCCTTCTTTACTGCATCCCTAGCTCCCTCACATTGACGAATGAACACAGAAATTGCGTCGCTATGAAATACAATGTGTTCGAAGACATCTCCTTCTAAATCTAGTAACGTTCCTATGCAAACGACAGGATATCCTTTTCGGATAGGAGTATTTCCATTCCGATGCACTATTCCTTCTTTACTGCATCCGTCGCTTCTATCACATAGACGAATTAACACAGAAATGGCTTCGCTATAAAATACTATGCGTTCTATGACTTCTCCTTCTAAATGGAGTAACGATTCTATGGATACGACAGGACTTTCTTTTGGGATACGTGTCTCTCCTTTGCGATGCACTATTCCTTCTTTACTGCATCCCTCGATCCCTCACATTGACGAATTAATTCAGAAATATCGACACCATGAAATACTATGGGTTCTATGACATCTCCTTCGAAATGGAGTAACGTTTCTATGGAGTATGAAGGATTTTCTTTTGGGATACGAGTATTTCCTTTCAGATGCACTATTCCTTCTTTACTGGATCCCTCGGCCCCTCACATTGACGTTTTAACACAGAAATTAAGTCTCTATGAAATACTATGGATTCTATGACATCTCCTTCAAAATCGGGAAACGTTTCTATGGAAACGACCGGATTTTCTTTTGGGATACGAGAATCTCCTTTCCGATGCACTATTCCTTCTTTACTGCATCCCTCACTCCATCACATTGACGAATTAACACAGATATTGCGTCGCTGTAAAATACTATGGGATCTATGACATCTAAATCTAATTCGAGCAACGTTTCTATGGGAACGACAGGAATATCTTTTGGGTTACGGCTATCTCCTTTCCGATGCACTATTCCTTCTTTACTGCATCCCTCGCTCCATCACATTGACGAATTAACACAGAAATTGCGTCGCAATGAAATACTATGGGTTCTATGGCTTCTCCTTCTAAATCGAATAACGTTTCTATCGAAACGATAGGAATAACTTTTGAGATACGAGTATCTCCTTTCCGATGCACAATTCCTTCTTCACTGCATCCCTCGCTCCCTCACATTGACGAATTAACACAGAAATTGCGTCGCTATGAAATCCTATGGGTTCTACGTCTTCTCCTTCGAAATCGAGTAACGTTTCTATAGAACGACATGATTTTCTATTCGGATATGACTATCTCCTTTCCGACGCACAATACCTTCTTAACTGCATCCCTCGCTCCTTCACACTCACGAATAATCACAGAAATTGCGTCGCTATGAAATACTATGGGTTCTAAGACATCTCCTTCAAAATCGGGCAACGTTTCTATGGAAACGACAGGATTTTCTTTTGGGATACGACTATCTCCTTTCCGATGCACTATTCCTACTTTACTGCATCCCTCGCTCCATCACATTTACGAATTAACCCAGAAATTGCGTCGCTCTGAAATACTATTAGTTCTATGACATCTGCATCTAAATCGAGTAACGTTTCTATGGAAACGACAGGACTTCCTTTTGCGATACGAGTATCTCCTTTCCGATGCACTATTCCTTCTTTACTGCATCCCTCGCTCCATCACATTGACGAATTAACACAGATATTGCGTGGCTGTAAAATACTATGGGATCTATGACACCACTTTCTAATTCGAGTAACGTTTCTATGGAAACGACAGGATTTTCTTTTGGGTTACGGCTATCTCCATTCCGATGCACTATTCCTTCTTAATTGCATACCTCGCTCCCTCACATTGACAAATTAACACAGAAATTGCGTCGCTATGAAACACTGTGTGTTCTATGACATCTTGTTCTAAATCGAGTAACGTTTCTTTGGAAACGATTGGATTTTCTTTTGGGATGCGAGTAACCCCTTTTCCGATGCACTATTCCTTCTTTACTGCATCCCTCGCTCCATCACATTGACAAATTAACACATAAATTGCGTCGCTATGAAATACTATGGGTTCTATGACATCTCCTTCTAAATCGGGTAACGTTTCAATGGAAACGAGACGATTTTCTTTTGGGATACGATTATCTCCTTTCAAATGCACTATTCCTTCTTTATTGCAACCCTCGCCCCCTCTCATAGACGAATTAACGCAGAAATTGCGTCGCTATGAAATACTATCGGTTCTATTACATTTTCTTCAAAATCGGGAAACGGATCTATGGAAACGACAGGATTTTCTTTTGGGATACGTGTATCTCCTTTCCGTGTACTATTCCTTCTTTACTGCATCCCTAGCTCCCTCACATTGACGAATGAACACAGAAATTGCGTCGCTATGAAATACAATGTGTTCGAAGACATCTCCTTCTAAATCTAGTAACGTTCCTATGCAAACGACAGGATATCCTTTTCGGATAGGAGTATTTCCATTCCGATGCACTATTCCTTCTTTACTGCATCCGTCGCTTCTATCACATAGACGAATTAACACAGAAATGGCTTCGCTATAAAATACTATGCGTTCTATGACTTCTCCTTCTAAATGGAGTAACGATTCTATGGATACGACAGGACTTTCTTTTGGGATACGTGTCTCTCCTTTGCGATGCACTATTCCTTCTTTACTGCATCCCTCGATCCCTCACATTGACGAATTAATTCAGAAATATCGACACCATGAAATACTATGGGTTCTATGACATCTCCTTCGAAATGGAGTAACGTTTCTATGGAGTATGAAGGATTTTCTTTTGGGATACGAGTATTTCCTTTCAGATGCACTATTCCTTCTTTACTGGATCCCTCGGCCCCTCACATTGACGTTTTAACACAGAAATTAAGTCTCTATGAAATACTATGGATTCTATGACATCTCCTTCAAAATCGGGAAACGTTTCTATGGAAACGACCGGATTTTCTTTTGGGATACGAGTATCTCCTTTCCGATGCACTATTCCTTCTTTACTGCATCCCTCACTGCATCACATTGACGAATTAACACAGATATTGCGTCGCTGTAAAATACTATGGGATCTATGACATCTAAATCTAATTCGAGCAACGTTTCTATGGAAACGACAGGAATTTCTTTTGGGTTACGGCTATCTCCTTTCCGATGCACTATTCCTTCTTCACTGCATCCCTCGCTCCCTCACATTGACGAATTAACACAGAAATTGCATCGCTATGAAATCCTATGGGCTCTATGTCTTCTCCTTCGAAATCGAGTAACGTTTCTATAGAACGACATGATTTTCTATTCGGATATGACTATCTCCTTTCCGACGCACAATACCTTCTTAACTGCATCCCTCGCTCCTTCACACTCACGAATAATCACAGAAATTGCGTCGCTATGAAATACTATGGGTTCTAAGACATCTCTTTGAAAATCGGGCAACGTTTCTATGGAAACGACAGGATTTTCTTTTGGGATACGGCTATCTCCTTCCCGATGAACAATTCCTTCTTTACTACATCCCTCGCTCCTTCACATTGACGAATTAACACAGATATTGCGTCGCTATGAAATACTACGGGGTCTATGAGATCTCTTCTAAAGCGAGTGACGTTTCTATGGAAACGACAGGATTTTCCTTTGGGATACGAGTATAACCATTCCGATGCGCTACTATTTCTTTTCTGCATCCATCGCTCCCTCACATTGAAAAATTAACACAGAAATTGCGTCGCTATGAAATATTATGGGTTCTAAGACATCTCCTTCAAAATCGGGCAACGTTTCTATGGAAACGACAGGATTTTCTTTTGGGATACGACAATCTCCTTCCCGATGAACAATTCCTTCTTTACTACATCCCTCGCTCCTTCACATTGACCAATTAACAAAGAAATTGCGTCGCTATGAATTACTATGGTTTCTATGACATCTCCTTCTAAAACGAGTAACGTTTCTATGGAAACGACAAGATTTTCTTTTGGGATACGAGTATCCCCTTTCCGATGCACTATTCCTACTTTACTGCATCCCTCGCTCCATCACATTGACGAATTAACACAGATATTGCGTGGCTGTAAAATACTATGGGATCTATAACACCACTTTCTAATTTGAGTAACGTTTCTATGGAGACGACAAGATTTTCTTTTGGATTACGGCTATCTCCATTCCGATGCACTATTCCTTCTTAATTGCATACCTCGCTCCCTCACATTGACAAATTAACACAGAAATTGAGTCGCTATGAAACACTGTGTGTTCTATGACATCTTGTTCTAAATCGAGTAACGTTTCTATGGAAACGATTGGATTTTCTTTTGGGATACGAGTATCCCCTTTCCGATGCACTATTCCTTCTTTACTGCATCCCTCGCTCCATCACATTGACAAATTAACACATAAATTGCGTCGCTATGAAATACTATGGGTTCTATGACTTCTCCTTCAAAATCGAGTAACGTTTCTATAGAACGACATGATTTTCTTTTCGGATATGACTATCTCCTTTCCGACGCACAATACCTTCTTAACTGCATCCCTCGCTCCTTCACACTCACGAATAATCACAGAAATTGGGTCGCTATGAAATACTGTGGGTTCTAAGACATCTCCTTCAAAATCGGGTGACGTTTCTATGGAAACAACAGGATTTTCTTTTGGGATACGACTATATCCTTTCCGATGCACTATTCCTTCTTTACTACATCCCTCGCTCGGTCACATTGACGAATTAACACAGATATTGCGTCGCTGTAAAATACTATGGGATCTATGACATCTAAATCTAATTCGAGCAACGTTTCTATGGAAACGACAGGAATTTCTTTTGGGTTACGGCTATCTCCTTTCCGATGCACTATTCCTTCTTCACTGCATTACTCGCTCCCTCACAATGACGAATTAACACAGAAATTGCGTCGCTATGAAATACTATGGGTTCTATGACATCTCCTTCTAAATCAAGTAACGTTTCTATAGAAACGACAGGATTCTCTTTTGGGATACGAGTATCTCCTTTCCGATGCACTATTCCTTCTTTACTGCATCCCTCGCTCCCTCTCATTGGCGAATTAACACAGAAATTGCGTCGCTATGAAATACTACGGGTTCTATGAGATCTCTTCTAAAGCGAGTAACGTTTCTATGGAAACGAAAGGATTTTCTTTTGGGATACGAGTATCCCCATTCCGATGCGCTACTCCTTCTTTACTGCATCCATCGCTCCCTCACATTGACAAATTAACACAGAAATTGCGCCTCTATGAAATACTATGGGTTCTATGACATCTCCTTCAAAATCGGGAAACGTTTCTATGGAAACGACAGGATTTTCTTTTGGTATACGAGTATCTCCTTTCCGACGCACAATACCTTCTTAACTGCATCCCTCGCTCCTTCACACTCACGAATAATTACAGAAATTGCGTCGCTATGAAATACTATGGGTTCTGAGACATCTCCTTCAAAATCGGGCAACGTTTCTATGGAAACGACAGGATTTTCTTTTGGACTACGACTATCTCCTTCCCGATGCTTAATTCCTTCTTTACTACATCCCTCGCTCCTTTACATTGACGAATTAACACAGAAATTGCGAAGCTATGAAGTACTATGGGTTATATGACTCCTCCTTCTAAATCGAATAACGTTTCTATTGAAACGACAGGATTCTCTTTTGGGATACGACTATCTCCTTCCCGATGCACTATTCCTTCTTTACTGCATCCCTCGCTCCATCACATTGACGAATTAACACAGATATTGCGTGGCTTTAAAATACTATGGGATCTATGACACCACTTTCTAATTCGAGTAACGTTTCTATGGAAACGACAGGATTTTCTTTTGGGTTACGGCTATCTCCATTCCGATGCACTATTCCTTCTTAATTGCATACCTCGCTCCCTCACATTGACAAATTAACACAGAAATTGCGTCGCTATGAAACACTGTGTGTTCTATGACATCTTGTTCTATATCGAGTAACGTTTCTATGGAAACGATTGGATTTTCTTTTGGGATACGAGTATCCCCTTTCCGATGCACTATTCCTTCTTTACTTCATCCCTCGCTCCATCACATTGACAAATTAACACATAAATTGCGTCGCTATGATATACTATGGGTTCTATGACTTCTCCTTCAAAATCGAGTAACGTTTCTATAGAACGACATGATTTTCTTTTCGGATATGACTATCTCCTTTCCGACGCACAATACCTTCTTAACTGCATCCCTCGCTCCTTCACACTCACGAATAATCACAGAAATTGCGTCGCTATGAAATACTATGGGTTCTAAGACATCTCCTTCAAAATCGGGTAACGTTTCTATGGAAACGACAGGATTTTCTTTTGGGATACGACTATCTCCTTTCCGATGCACTATTCCTTCTTTACTACATCCCTCGCTCCTTCACACTGACGAATTAACAAAGAAATTGCGTCGCTATGAAATACTACGGGGTCTATGAGATCTCTTCTAAACCGAGTAACGTTTCTATGGAAACGACAGGATTTTCTTTTGGGATACGAGTATCCCCATTCCGATGCGCTACTATTTCTTTACTGCATCCATCGCTCCCTCACATTGACAAATTCACACAGAAATTGCGTCGCTATGAAATACTATGGGTTCTAAGACATCTCCTTCAAAATCGGGCAACGTTTCTATGGAAACGACAGGATTTTCTTTTGGGATACGACTATCTCCATCCCGATGATCAATTCCTTCTTTACTACATCCCTCGCTCCTTCACATTGACGAATTAACAAAGAAATTGCGTCGCTATGAATTACTATGGGTTCTATGACATCTCCTTCTAAAACGAGTAACGTTTCCATGGAAACGACTGGATTTCCTTTTGGGATTCGACTATCTCCTTTCCGATGCACTATTCCTATTTTTACAGCATCCCTAGCTCCCTCAAATTGACCAGCTAACTCAGAAATTGCGTCGCTATGATTTACTATGAGCTCTATCACATCCCCTTCTAAATCGAGTTACGTTTCTATGGAAACAAAAAGATTTTCTTTTGGGATACGAGTATCTCCTTTCCGATGCACTATTCCTACTTTACTGCATCCCTCGCTCCATCATATTGACGAATTAACACAGAAATTGCGTCGCTCTGAAATACTATTAGTTCTATGACATCTCCATCTAAATCGAGTAACGTTTCTATGGAAACGACAGGACTTTCTTTTGGGATACGAGTATCTCCTTTCCGATGCACTATTCCTTCTTTACTGCATCCCTCGCTCCATCACATTGACGAATTAACACAGATATTGCGTGGCTGTAAAATACTATGGGATCTATGACACCACTTTCTAATTCGAGTAACGTTTCTATGGAAACGACAGGATTTTCTTTTGGGTTACGGCAATCTCCATTCCGATGCACTATTCCTTCTCAATTGCATACCTCGCTCCCTCACATTGACAAATTAACACAGATATTGCGTCGCTATGAAACACTGTGTGTTCTATGACATCTTGTTCTAAATCGAGTAACGTTTCTATGGAATCGATTGGATTTTCTTTTGGGATACGAGTATCCCCTTTACGATGCACTATTCCTTCTTAAACTGCATCCCTCGCTCCATCACATTGACAAATTAACACATAAATTGCGTCGCTATGAAATACTATGGGTTCTAAGACATCTCCTTCAAAATCGGGTAACGTTTCTATGGAAACGACAGGATTTTCTTTTGGGATACGACTATCTCCTTCCCGATGCTTAATTCCTTCTTTACTACATCCCTCGCTCCCTTACATTGACGAATTAACACAGAAATTGCGCCGCTAAGAAATACTATGGGTTCTATGACATCTCCTTCTAAAACGTGTAACGTTTCTATGGAAACGACAGGATTTCCTTTTGGGATTCGACTATCTCCTTTCCGATGCACTGTTCCCATTTTTACAGCTTCCCTCGCTCCCTCAAATTGAGCAGTTAAAACAGAAATTGCGTCGCTATGATTTACTATGAGCTGTACGACATCCCCTTCTAAATCGAGTTACGTCTCTATGGAAACGACAAGATTTTCTTTTGGGATACGAGTATCCCCATTCCGATGCGCTACTCCTTCTTTACTGCATCGATCGCTCCCTCACATTGACAAATTAACACAGAAATTGCGCCTCTATGAAATACTATGGGTTCTATGACATCTCTTTCAAAATCGGGAAACGTTACTATGGAAACGACAGGATTTTCTTTTGGTACACGAGTATCTCCTTTCCGATGCACTATTCCTTCTTTACTGCATCCCTCGGCCCCTCACATTGACGTTTTAAAACAGAAATTAAGTCGCTAAGAAATAATGAGGGTTCTAATACATCCCCTCCAGATTCGAGTAACGTTTCTGTGGAAACGACAGCATTTTCTTTTGGGATATGACCATCTATTTTCCGATGCACTATTCCTTCTTTACTGGATCCCCCGCTCCCACACATTGACGAATTAACACAGAAATAACGTCGCTATGGAATACTATGGGTTCTATGACATCTCCTTCCAAATCGAGTAACGTTTCTATGGAAACATCAGGATTTTCTTTTGGGAGACGAGTATCTCCTTTCCGATGCACTATTCCTTCTTTACTGTATCCCTCGCTCCCTCACATTGGGGAATTAACACAGAAATTGCGTCGCTGTGAAATACTATGGTCTCAATGACTTCACCTTCTAAATTGAGTAACGTTTCTATTTAAAAGACAGGATCTTCTTTTGGGATGCGAGTATCTCTTTTCCGATGCACTTTTCCTTCTTTCCTGCATCCCTCGCTCCCTCACATTGACGAATTAACACAGAAATTGCGTCGCTATGCAATGCTATGGGTTCTATGACATCTCCTTCGAAGTCCGGTAACATTTCTATGGAAACGACAGGATTTTCTATTGGGATTTGACTATCCCCCTTCCGACGCAGTATTCCTTCTTTACTGCATCCCTCGATCCCTCACATTGACGAATTAACACAGAAATTGCGTCGCTATGAAATACTATGGGTTCTATGACATCTCCTTCTAAATCGAGTAACGTTTCTACGGAAACGACAGGATATTCCTTTGGGAAACGAGTATTTCCTTTCCGTGCACTATTCCTTCTTTACTGCATCCCTCGCTTCCTCACATTGACGTTGTAACACAGAAATTGTGTCGCTATGAAATACTATGTGTTCTACGACATCTTTTTCTAATTCGAGTAACGAACCTGTGGAAACGACAGCATTTTCTGTTGCGATATGACTATCTCCTTTCCGATGCACTATTCCTTCTTTACTGAATCCCTCGCTCCCTCACATTGACGAATTGACACAGAAATCGCGTCGCCATGAAATACTATGGGTTCTATGACAACCCCTTCTAAATCGAGCAACGGTTCTACGGAAACGACGCGATTTTCTTTTGGTATACGAGTATCTCCTTTCCGATGCACTTTTCTTCCTTACTGCATCCCTCGCTTCCTAACATTGACGTTTTAACACAGAAATAGCGTCGCTATGAAATACTATGTGTTATTTGACATCTCCTTCTAAATCGAGTAACGTTTCTATGGAAACGACAGGATTTTCTTTTGGGATACGAGTATCTCCTTCCGATGCACTATTCCCTGTTTATGCGTCCCTCGCTCACTCACAATGCCGAGCTAACACAGAATTTGCGTCGCTATGAAATTCTATGGGTTCTATGACATCCGCTTCTAAATCGGGCAACTTTTCTATGGAAGCGACAGGATTTTCTTTTGGGATACGAGTATCTCCTTTCCGATGCACTATTCCTTATTTACTGCATCCCTTGCTCCCTCACATTGACGAATTAACATAGAAATTGTGTCGCTATGAAATACTATGGGTTCTATGTCATCTCCTTCGAAATCGCGTAACGTTTCTATGGAAACGAAAGGATATTCTTTTGGGATACGAGTATCTCCTTTCCGATGCACTATTCCTTCTTTACTACATCCCTCGCTCCCTCACAATGACGTTTTAACACAGAAATTGCGTCGCTGTGAAATACTATGGCTTCTATGACATCCCCTTCTAAATTGAGAAACTTTTCTATGGGAACGACAGGATTTTCATTTGGGATACGAGAATCTCATTTCCGATGAACTATTACTTCTTAATTGCATCCCTCGCTCCCTCACATTGACGTTTTAACTCGGAAATTGCGCCGCGATGAAATACTATGGTTTTAATGAGATCCCCTTCTAAATCGAGCATCGTTTCTTTGGAAACGACAGGATTATCTTTTGGGATACAAGTATCTTCTTTCCATGAACTATTCGTTCTTTACAGCAGCCTTCGCTCCCCCACATTGACGAATTAAAACAGAAACTGCATAGCTATGAAATACTATGGGTTCTATGTCATCTCCTTCGAAATCGCGTAACGTTTCTATGGAAACGAAAGGATATTCTTTTGGGATACGAGTATCTCCTTTCCGATGCACTATTCCTTCTTTACTACATCCCGCGCTCCCTCACAGTGACGAATTAACACAGAAATTGCGTCGCTATGAAATACTATGGGTTTTATGACTTCTCCTTCCAAATCGAGTAACGTTTCTATTAAAATGACAGGATTTTCTTTTGGGATACGAGTATCTCTTTTCCGATGCACAGTTCCTTCTTTACTGCATCCCTGTCTCCCTCACATTGACGAATTAACGCAGAAATTGCGTCGCTATGAAATACTATGGGTTCTATGACGTCCCCTTTTAAATCGAGAAACGTTTCTATGGAAACTTTAGGATTTTCTTTTGGGATACGAGTATCTAATTTCCGAAGCATTAGTCCTTCCTTACTGCATCCCTCGCTCCCTCACATTGACGTTTTAACACAGAAATTGAGTCGCTATGAAATACTATGGGTTCTTTGACTTCTACTGCTAAATCGAGTAACGTTTCCGTGGATACGACAGGAGTTTCGTTTCAGATTCGTGTATCTCCTTTCCGATGCACTATTACTTCTTTACTGCATCCCTCGCTCCATCACATTGACGAATTAACACAGATATTTCGTGGCTGTAAAATACTATGGGATCTATGACACCACTTTCTAATTCGAGTAACGTTTCTATGGAAACGACAGGATTTTCTTTTGGGTTACGGCTATCTCCATTCCGATGCACTATTCCTTCTTAATTGCATACCTCGCTCCCTCACATTGACAAATTAACACAGAAACGGCGTCGCTATGAAACACTGTGTGTTCTATGATATCTTGTTCTAAATCGAGTAACGTTTCTATGGAAACGATTGGATTTTCTTTTGGGATACGAGTATCCCCTTTCCGATGCACTATTCCTTCTTTAGTGCATCCCTTGCTCCATCACATTGACAAATTAACACATAAATTGCGTCGCTATGAAATACTATGGGTTCTATGACTTCTCCTTCAAAATCGAGTAACGTTTCTATAGAACGACATGATTTTCTTTTGGGATACGACTATCTCCTTTCCGATGCACTATTCCTTCTTTACTACATCCCTCGCTCGGTCACATTGACGAATTAACACAGAGATGGCGTCGCTATGAAATACTATGGGTTCTATGAACTCTCCTTCTACATCGTGTAACGTTTCTATGGATACGACAGGATTATCCTTTGGGATACGACTATCTTCTTTCCGATGCACTATTCCTTCTTTACTGCATCCCTCGCTCCCTCACAATCACGAATTAACACAGAAATTGCGTCGCTATGAAATACTATGGGTTCTATGACATCTCCTTCTAAATCAAGTAACGTTTCTATAGAAACGACAGGATTCTCTTTTGGGATACGAGTATCTCCTTTCCGATGCACTATTCCTCCTTTACTGCATCCCTCGCTCCCTCACACTGGCGAATTAACACAGAAATTGCGTCGCTATGAAATACTGCGGGTTCTATGAGATCTCTTCTAAAGCGAGTAACGTTTCTATGAAAACGAAAGGATTTTCTTTTGGGATACGAGTATCCCCATTCCGATGCGCTACTCCATCTTTACTGCATCCATCGCTCCCTCACATTGACAAATTAACACAGAAATTGCGCCCCTATGAAGCACTATGGGTTCTATGACATCTCCTTCAAAACCGGGAAACGTTTCTATGGAAACGACAGGATTTTCTTTTGGTATACGAGTATCTCCTTTCCGACACACAATACCTTCTTAACTGCATCCCTCGCTCCTTCACACTCACGAATAATTACAGAAATTGCGTCGCTATGAAATACTATGGGTTCTAAGACATCTCCTTCAAAATCGGGCAAAGTTTCTATGGAAGCGACAGGATTTTCTTTTGGGATACGACTATCTCCTTCCCGATGATAAATTCCTTCTATACTACATCCCTCGCTCCCTTACATTGACGAATTAACACAGAAATTGCGCCGCTAAGAAGTACTATGGGTTCTATGACATCTCCTTCTAAAACGTGTAACGTTTCTATGGAAACGACAGGATTTCCTTTTGGGATTCGACTATCTCCTTTCCGATGCACTGTTCCTATTTTTACAGCTTCCCTCGCTCCCTCAAATTGAGCAGTTAAAACAGAAATTGCGTCGCTATGATTTACTATGAGCTATACGACATCCCCTTCTAAATCGAGTTACGTCTCTATGGAAACGACAAGAATTTCTTTTGGGATACGAGTATCCCCATTCCGATGCGCTACTCCTTCTTTACTGCATCGATCGCTCCCTTACATTGACAAATTAACACAGAAATTGCGCCTCTATGAAATACTATGGGTTCTATGACATCTCCTTCAAAATCGGGAAACGTATCAATGGAAACGACAGGATTTTCTTTTGGTATACGAGTATCTCCTTTCCGACGCACAATACCTTCTTAACTGCATCCCTCGCTCCTTCACACTCACGAATAATTACAGATATTGCGTCGCTATGAAATACTATGGGTTCTAAGACATCTCCTTCAAAATCGGGCAACGTTTCTATGGAAACGACAGGATTTTCTTTTGGACTACGACTATCTCCTTCCCGATGCTTAATTCCTTCTTTACTACGTCCCTCGCTCCTTTACATTGACGAATTAACACAGAAATTGCGAAGCTATGAAACACTATGGGTTATGTGACTTCTCCTTCTAAATCGAGTAACGTTTCTATTGGAACGACAAGATTCTCTTTTGGGATACGACTATCTCCTTCCCGATGCACTATTCCTTCATTACAGCATCCCTCGCTCCATCACATTGACGAATTATCACAGAAATTGCGTCGCAATGAAATACTATGGGTTCTATGGCTTCTCCTTCTAAATCGAATAACGTTTCTATCGAAACGATAGGAATAACTTTTGAGATACGAGTATCTCCTTTCCGATGCACAATTCCTTCTTCACTGCATCCTTCGCTACCTCACATCGACGAATTAACACAGACATTGGGTCACTATTAAATACTATGGGTTCAGTGACATCTCCATCTAAATCGAGTAACGTTTCTATGGAAACAACATGATTTTCTTTTGGGATACGAGTATTCCCTTTCCGATGCACTATTCCTTCTGTACTGCATCCCTCGCTCCCTCACATTGGCGAATTAACACAGAAATTGCGTCGCTGAAATACTACGGGTTCTGTGAGATCTCTTCTAAAGCGAGTAACGTTTCTATGGAAACGACAGGATTTTCTTTTTGGATACGAGTATCCCCATTCCGATGCACTATTCCATCTTTACTGCATCCATCGCTCCCTCACATTGACAAATTAACACAGAAATTGCGTCGCTATCTAATACTATGGGTTCTATGACATCTCCTTCAAAATCGTTAAACGTTTCTATGGAAACGACAGGATTTTCTTTTGGTATACGAGTATCTCCTTTCCGATGCACTTTTCCTTCTTAATTGCATCCCTCGCTCCCTACCATTGCCGAATTAACACAGAATTTGCGTCGCTATGAAATACTATGGGTTCTATGAGATCTTATCTAAATCGAGAAACGTTTCAATGGAAACGACATGATTTTCTTTTGGGATAGGAGTATCTCCTCTCCGATGCACTATTCCTTCTTTACTGCATCCCTCGCTCCATCACACTGACGAATTAACACAGAAACTGCGTCGCTATGAAATACTATGGGTTATATGACTTCTCCTTCTAAATCGAGTATCGTTTCTATAGAAATGCAGGATTCTCATTTGGGATACGACTATCTCCATCCCGATGCACCATTCCTTCTTCACTGCATCCCTCGCTCCATCACATTGACGAATTAACACAGAAATTGCGTCGCTATGAAATAATATGGTTCTATGGCTTCTCCTAAATCGAGTAACGTTTCTATGGAAACGATAGGAATAACTTTTGAGATACGAGTATCTCCTTTCCGATGCACAATTCCTTCTTCACTGCATCCCTCGCTCCTTTACATCGACGAATTAACACAGATATTGGGTCGCTTTGAACTACTATGGGTTCAATGACATCTCCATCTAAATCGAGTGACGTTTCTATGGAAACAACATGATTTTCTTTTGGGATACGAGTATCTCCTTTCCGATGCACTATTCCTTCTTTACTGCATCCGTCGCTCCCTCACATTGGCGAATTAACACAGAAATTGCGTCGCTATTAAATACTACGTGTTCTATGAGATCTCTTCTAAAGCGAGTAACGTTTCTATGGAAACGACAGGATTTTCTTTTGGGATACGAGTATCCCCATTCCGATGCACTATTCCTTCTTTACTGCATCCATTGCTCCCTCACATTGACAAATTAACACAGAAATTGCGTCGCTATGAAATACTATGGGGTCTATGAAATCTCCTTCAAAATCGGGAAACGATTCTATGGAAACGACAGGATTTTCTTTTGGTATACGAGTATCTCCTTCCCGATGCACTATTCCTTCTTACATGCATCCCTCGCTCCCTCACATTGACGAATTAACACAGAAATTGCGGCGCTATGAAGTACTATGTGTTGTATGACATCTCGTTTCAAATTGAGTAACGCTTCTATGGAAACGATTGGATTTTCTTTTGGGATACGAGTATCTCCATTCCGATGCACTATTCCTTCTTTACTGCATCCCTCGCTGAATCACATTGACAAATTAACACATAAATTGCGTCGCTATGAAATACTGTGGGTTCTATGACTTCTCCGTCAAAATCGAGTAACGTTTCTATAGAACGACATGATTTTCTTTTCGGATTTGACTATCTCCTTTCCGCCGCACAATACCTTCTTAACTGCATCCCTCGCTCCTTCACACTCACGAATAATCACAGAAATTGCGTCGCTATGAAATACTATGGGTTCTAAGTCATCTCCTTCAAAATCGAGCAACGTTTCTATGGAAACGACAGGATTTTCTTTTGGGATACGACTATCTCCTTCCTGATGCACTATTCCATCTCTACTACATCCCTCGCCCGGTCACATTGACGAATTAACACAGAAATGGCGTCGCTATGAAATACTATGGGTTCTATGAACTCTCCTTCTAAATCGAGTAACGTTTCTATGGATACGACAGGATTTTCCTTTGGGATACGACTATCTTCTTTCCGATGTACTATTCCTTCTTTACTGCATCCCTCGCTCCTTCACAATGACGAATTAACACAGAAATTGCTTTGCAATGAAATACTATGTGTTCTATGACATCTCGTTCTATATCGAGTAACGTTTCTATGGAAACCAAAGGAATTTCTTTTGGGATACGAGTACCTCCTTTCCGATGCACTATTCCTACTTTACTGCATCCCTCACTCCCTCACATTGGCGAAGTAACACAGAAATTACGTCGCTATGAAATACTATGGGTTCTATGAGATCTCTTCTAAATCGAGTAACGTCTCAATGA
This sequence comes from Schistocerca americana, assembly GCF_021461395.2. Lineage (NCBI taxonomy): Eukaryota > Metazoa > Arthropoda > Insecta > Orthoptera > Acrididae > Schistocerca > Schistocerca americana. The sequence continues at coordinate 10,181,812 of NW_025725884.1, forward strand.
ATACGACAGGATTTAATTTTGGGATAGGAGTTATAAAATAAATAAAATAAAATAAAATAAAATAAAATATTAATTATTTTTATCTGTCTGATTGGCTCTCCTATGAGTCGTCAGGTTTTGATTATTCGGTATCAGACGCTTGACAATGGCTTTTTCGTAAAGGCAATGTTACTCGTAGTTGACCGTGAAATAAAACTGAAATAATCGGACTTCGTAATCAAATCGTTTCCAAAGACTGCTGCGGTAGGTGCGGACTCATAATCTAAATCTCAATATTACAATAATTTGCCAGCCATGCCAAAACGTCGTACAGAGGTGATTGTCTACTAAACAAAAAATTACACAGTTAGTTAAATCAGATATATTCAATGAATAAGCCTACAGTTCATAATCCTACTTACTTTTATAAATATAAATTCTTTACAGAATCGAGTGCCTAGTATGGTTGCAATTTTCTATATCATGAAATATGGCGGTGTGCCAGACAATAAACTAAAATACGTGCTTCTCGCACCACTTCAACGAGAGCTCTTCCTTTTTTTTTTAATCAAACATACGACTAACGAAAATGTACTTTTGTTTTATCAGCGACACAGCGCTGCAGTTGTGTGCCATAGGCTTTATTTATTTGTCACTGATTATTTATTTAATTAATATCTCGCGTTTCCGAGGAAACTCACGCTCGGCATGCAAATGTGCCTTTATATTGCCCCCTGAATTGCGAGGCGAAAGGACACACCTGCAGGCGAGCAATTCACCTAAAGGCACAAGAAAATCTAAGTTATCTACAACTATTTACATGACTTACATTATACTGTATATTATACACAAAATTTGAATGACGCGCGTGCGCCGAAAAAGTTCTTATGTTGGCAAAACAGAGTGCGCGCATGCGCAGAAGCGTCTGTGTAACTACGGCACTGCCGTTATTTCGTAAATTTAGATCACGCGGCACAGTATTGCAGTTCATATTGTTCGTGTGCGCGCGCATTTCTTAGTCGTTGCACAAAGAAAATATTCCACCAAGATTACATATGCAGACTACATTCTATGACAGGTAACTTAGTTTTAAAATTACAATATTTGTTATAATACAATACAACTTTAGATTGTTGAATGTTCTTAGTTACATAGCATTGCAATGAAATGCTTCAAAGAAAAATGTCCGTATTTTTCAGGTGCTTTGACCTATACACATGGTGTCGTTATCACAGTTCATATTCATCTGCTGCACAATAATTTTTTACAGGTTAGTATCGTCGTGGTAAAGTTTTTTTTTTTTTCACAGTAACATCGTTGTATAACAACGTGATTGATACATAAGCATGTCCATTTCCTATTTCCATTATAGTCGTTGTGATGCAGTTCGTTGTGACAAAAAGCATTGTTTATTACAGATCAGACGTGACCCGTCGAGTAATTAGTCCATATGCAGTTCGTTTTCGATATTCCGTGGAAGCTTGGTTGCAGAACCTCGGACGGCACATAGCTGGCGTCGATCCTTGGACAGTCCAGGTAAGCGTGTCCGTCACATTTCGAGAACATTTCATTCCCTGAAGTTCCAACCAAAATTCTTCCACCCGTCGTGTTGTTTTCTGGACAGGCACTTTGTGTCCATTTAATCCAGTTAACATCTTGAAGTTGGGTACTGTAGTAATGTCGCTAGACGATGCACGAATTATGCACTTCACATATTCAGTTTTTTTTTTTTTTAAATATAGCTCACCTAAATGTTCGTGGTTACTCATCGAAGAAATCGTTCATCGCGTTAACAAAGGTACGATGCATCATGAATGTCATTAACAGTTTCTTTCACATAGGTTTCTGCGTAGTTGCAGACTTAGTAATGTACGTTAATGTCCGTGAATAGTGGTTCACTACGCAATTTTTTTTTTTTTTTTTTTTTTTTTTTTTAAAAAGTTTTTCACATTTTGGCACTCGTTATCGTTCAAATTTTCACACAGTAACAGTTACATTATACATCAGTTAAAAAAATAAGTAATTACACATACACACGTCACATATTTTCTTAGCATAAACATAATACAGTTGCACATAAACATGTTTACATCATCATTACATAGCTATAGGTTATTACATTGTGTCATATTTGATTACATGAATTGCAGATATTTACATCCTCTTTAGCGGTTTTGCTGGGATATTATCGATGTTTTTTGTGGTGTCATCTGAAATTAAGATAGGTTAGACACAACATTCATTACATCAGTAGGCAAGACCAGGCGTTTTCACTACTCAATAAATATCCAAAATAGTAAGAGAGAGAAAATGTTCGATTCCTCGCGTTTTGTGCGTGTGTGTAGTGTGTCTGTGTGGCCTTGACTACTGGTAGATGCTTTTCTTGCTGAGAGATGTGCGTCTAATCTATTTCTCGAAGTAAAAGATCGCTTCACAGATGACGTCTGTCGGTTCGTCAGGTGTCATAGCAAGTCAGTGGTACCTACATTCACATATGTTCCGTGAAAAATTTATATATCATTCACTGCTACGTAATCATAAATTTTACTTTAATATTCAGTCTTCTCGGTGGAACCGCGGCGTTGAAAGAAAAGTTCTTCTGTCTTCAACTGCGACTCTGGAACGCTGAAATGAAAATTTCTATACTACTTATTATCTGTGTTGTAGCAACAGAGTTTTTCGAGTTGCTTAGCAATATTTTGATGGGTATGACTTTTACATTATTCAGCATGAAATGCTCTAAGATCTCGGTGTGCGTATAGCCCAATAATTTTGTTAGTTCTACGATGTTGTAACAGATACGCACCAGGGTGCGGTATGTTAACAATTATATAAGGTCCTTCATATAGCAGACGCCACTTAGCGTTGCGTCGTTTGAGTGCAACAGATTTATGATGAGTACGAAGTAGTACAAGCATTCCTACCTCGAATTTTTGTTTTCTTTTTATTATGTTTCTGTGATGTTTGTTTCGTATCTGTGCGTGATGTGTCAGCGTAGTCAATACTTCTTTTATTTTCTGTTCAGGTGTGATTTCCTTGTCTGACAACTTAGGTAATGGTTCTATCCACTGATCGTTCTGTTTGCAATTGAACATGATCTCGTTAGGTGTGTAATTTGTATCGTAAATATTTAAGTTATTGTGTACGTCTTCGAAAAGACTTAGGTAGGACACCCAATTAGTATGTTTTGATGAAATATAGGTCCTCATGAATCGATTTAATTCTCGGAAAAGTCTCTCAGTCGCGTTACATTGTGGACTAAACCTCGAAATAAATATACTTTTAATGTTATTGTCCTTCAAGAAATTTCTCCATTTGTACCCAGAGTAGTATGCTGCATTATCTGACAGAATTGCTTTAGGTTTTCCCACGTGCGTCAGGTAATCACTTGAGAATCTTCGTATTATAGCATTTGCAGTGGCGGATTTTAAAGCATAAAGTTTTACGTGTTTAGAAAATATATCGTAAAAAGCTAAGATATATTTGACGCCTCCAGAGCTTGCTGGATGCGGTCCACTAATGTCAGTACACAGAATTTCCAGGGGTCTACCAGGTAAAATAGAATGTAAATCTGTTTTTGTGGATAAATTCTGAGGTTTTGATTTTTGACATATGACACATGTTTTTAGTTCCCTGTAAATTTTTCTTCTCATATTGCTAAAATAACAGTATGTACTGAGCTTTGCCAAACACTTTTTCGTCCCATAATGACCCCAAACTAAGTGTGTGTGCCAAATTAGATTACGTTCAGACTCTTTGGGAATGCATACACACCAGTTAGTAGCATTTGGATGTCGGCGGTAAAATAACACATCATTGTGTAACTTGTAATACTGAGTCAAAGGATGGTTGTGTTTTTCTACCAGTAATGTTATTATCTTATACCAGTGAGGATCAGATTTTTGTAATTCAGCCATGTTTCTGCACATATCAATATAATATTGGTGATACTGCTTGTCTTGCATTAAGAGAATCCTGTAGTCATTTATATTTTCTAAGTCACTGTTGGTATCATTCATACCTTGTGGAAGTCTAGACAAAGTGTCTGCAATGGTGTTGTCCTTACCTCTTATGTACTTAATTTCAAAAGAGTAGTTCTGAAGTGTAACTGCCCATCGTGATAGTCTAGGATGTACAAGTTTACAAGTTAACAAAAATGTCAGGGCCTGGTGATCGGTGTAAATTACCGTATGTTTTCCAAATAAATAATAATTGAATTTCTTGAATGCCCATACTATGGAAAGTGTTTCTAACTCAGTAGTGGAGTATGTACGCTCACATTCAGTTAGAGTGCGACTCGCAAACCCAATAATTCTTATCTGTTCCTCCTCTTTATTCTTTACAACTTGAAATAAGCAACAGCCCAAGCCAGTACGTGAAGCGTCACAAGTCATACAAAAATCTAAATTGAAATCTGGATGGCTCAAAATGTTAGCATTCACTAAAGCATGTTTAATTGTATTAAAGTCATTCTGGCACTGTTCCGACCAGATCCAAACTTGATTCCTTCTGAGTAGATTTAGCAGATGTTTACTGTTCAAAAGTGGTTGTGGCAAAAAACGTCTGAAAAATGAACATAGCCCAAGGAATGATTTTAACTGCTTTTTAGTTCGAGGGCTAGGAAAGTTTCTGATAGCATCTAATTTACTGGGATCCGGACGTATGCCCTGTGAATTAATGATATGTCCTAAATACTTTATCTCACTGCAACCAAATTTTGATTTTCTTAGGTTGGCTGTGACTCCAGCTTGTGCAAATTTTTCTAAAATTCTTTGAAGTGTGTCAACGTGTTCATTCCAGGATTGTGTAGCTATCAGTATATCATCTACATAGTGTGTGACTGTCTCAACTAAATCGTCGCCAAGCACGGTATCCAGGGCTGTAATGAATACCCCAGAGCTGACATTCAGTCCGAAGGGTAGAACACAAAACTGATAGGTTCGCCCCCCGAACATAAATGCAGTATATTTCCGAGAATCAGGAGTGATACCCACCTGCCAAAACGAATTAGCGAGATCTATTGTGGAAAAATATTTTGCATCTAGAAATTTCTGTAATTGCTCTTCTAAATTTTCAGGTTTTGTGTGAACCGGTAAAATTATTTCATTAATAGCTCGTGCGTCTAACACTAACCTAATGCCTCCATTTGATTTTTTGACAACAAGTAGAGGACTACAATAAGGTGAGGTGGATGGTTCAATGACCTTCCAGTCTAACATTTGTTTTAATTCTTGCCACACAGCAGGTCGTTGAGATAACGGTACGTTATATGTCTTATGGTAGAAGATCTTGTGAGGCTTAACTTCAATCTTGTACACATACGTGTTGATAACACCTAATCGTTTGGTAAAAACTTGTAAATATTTGGATAACACTTCCTGTAGTTTTATACGTTCATGTACACTGAGAGCTGTAGCTTCACTTATCTTATGATCAAGCAATGTTTTCAAGTCCATTAGCTCTCTGTCAGATGAGTGTGTTTGCATGTCTTGAATGTCTTTGTCAAGTACTAACTGTACCTTGTACCCTGTACAGTGTTTGTCATGCTTTAGAGTTCTCCTGTCCAAATCAATAATAATTACACTGCCTTTATCATTTAAAATACATTTACCTTTGGAGAAGTCTATAATGCAGTCCTTCTCGCTCATAATATCTATTCCTAATATGCAATTTGTCACAAGGTTTTGTACAACCAGGAATGGCCATTGTACGGTTCCATTACCTATTTTAACGTTTACAAAAACTTGCTTCGTAACCCTACATGACTTATTACCTAGTGCAGTAGTTATTTTACAGTTTTGGGCAGGAAACTCAGGCACAGGTTCCAATTCACACATCTTTTTATAAAAATTAAAAGATAAAACGCTCACAGCTGCACCTGTATCTAGGATAATAGTAGTTGGAATCCCACCTACTACACCAGTAGTGGATGCTATAACAATTTCATTTGTGTTTAAACGACATTGTGTACTGTCTTGTAAAAGTTCATCTGATATATTGTTATTGTGGCTGTATCTTATAAATAAAACAGGTAGTTTTTGTTTAGAATTACTCGGCATATCATTATTCTGTTGTTCAAGTGTGGTGTCAAATAACTGATTAACATTGAAGCCGCCCCCCAAGGATTCTTCAGCCACGACCTGGGGCAAAGTAGTGACTGTTTCTAGTTTGTTGGATTATCATTTGTACTAGGTACTGACACAGATTGAGGTTGTGCATCAGGTGTCATTTCTATTATATTCACATTCGGATATTGCCTATTATGATCTCCAAACTTTTGCGGTTGTTGTTGCTGTTGCGCATTATAACTTACCTGTCGGTCGTAAGGTATGCTCCAATTTTGACCTGGTGGCTGCTGTGGTAAAGCAGAGTTTGAATGAAAGTACTGATCGTTACGAGTCCAACCTTGATGCTGTCTTGGCTCGTAGTTATTATTATTTCTATTTCTGTTTGTGTTTTTGTTATTACCTTTGTATCCGTTGTTACCGTTGCAGTTATTACCGCGGTGCCTTTTGTATGGATTGCCGCATGAAATGTTATTACTGTTGTAACTATTGTTCGTATTGGAATACGCGTGTTGATTTTGATTTCCGTACTGAGACGGCATGTGAGTTTGCTGTTTTTGTTGTACCGCGTATCCAACTGTGGGCGCGCCAGAATTGTGTTGGCAAGCCTGCATGTTTTGCATACCACTAGTGTAAACATTGTGGCTGCTGTTTTGCCGCGCGAAGCGCTGATCTTCAAGTAACATGTCAACCGAATCTAAAGCTGTTAAAAAATAATCTGAATCGTCATCCGGGATATGTAGAAGTTTTTCCTTAATGTTGAAAGGCAATTTGGCCTTCAACGCTCGGAGTATATCACGTGTTGCGACTGGTTCGTCTAAAAAATGTCCCATGTTCAAGTATTTTTCAAAATATCTGCGTAAGTTACCATTTTTACTGTTAAAAGTTTCAGGTTCTAAAATTTGTCTCCTGAGTCGCTCCTGGACGGATTGCGACCAGAATTTGTTCAGAAAGGCACGCTCAAACTCACTGTACGTGGTACATACGTCACCTTGACTGTATGCCCAGACAGCTGCATCGCCTTGGATGTAACCGACAATATATGAAATCTTTTTCCGGTCACTCCAAGTGCGTGGAAATGCGTTACTAAAAGATTTAAGAAAAATCACCGGATGAATGGTTCGTTTCTCTGGGATAAAAGCCTGAAATTGCCTGTGTTTTATTAAGCTTTCGTCTTCCTTTGCATTATGATATGGATTTGTTCCACTGTAATTACTGCAATGCTCAGCTGGCGAGTAATTACGATAATGTTGCTGTGGTTTACCATGATAATAGCTTGTGTTTGTGGTTGCACGTCGTGGTATGTGTTGTAGTCGTGGTGTGTTTTGTTCTTGTGTGTTTGTGGTGTGCGGTATGTGTGCGTCATACTCGAATGTATATTGGTTTCTGAACTGTACATTTTGACTGATATTTTCGTTACATTCAGACTGTGGTTGATCGGTGAATTGTCTCATGGGTGCAGTGACGGATTGTACTGCGTCACTAATCAGCTGTTTGTTATTAGTGATGTATTCCGCTACGGAGTCGTGCACAATTGTTGGTAAATTTTCACGTATGCATCTATCAAAATGTTTGTCTTTGTTCTCTACCCAATCATGAAATTCTTTATTAATATTTTGAAAATGAGCTGTGGCATCAGATTGTAAGATGTCAGTCAGGTGTTGTTCAACATCGTCAAATTTATTCTGCACGTCAGTAATTCGTTTTTCAAGGTTGTCGTGTACTGAAGGATATGTTTGAATTTGTTCAGTAAGAGCTTCACACGTGACATTAAGGTTTTTTAATTGTTTCTGTAAAAGTGCTACGTCATTTGTAGTCTTTTCTTGTCTCGTATTAAGCTTGGAAAATTTCGTACTGAGTTCAGTCATCTGTTCGGTCAGTGTGGCGTCTATAAGTTCCACACGTTTACACAAAGTGTCATTACATGCCTTGATTGCTATGAGATCAGATTTAATTTCGTCATTTTGTGTCTTTAACTGTTCATTTTGTGTCTTTAAGGTTGCCATGTTTTCCGCGTTCTGCATCCTTAAGGTTGCCATATTTTCTGCGTTTTGTTTCATTAGCATTTGTAACATGTTGGCAATGTTTACTGTTTGCAAGGTCTCTGCCCCCGCCGCGTCATTAGACGTGACGTCATGCATTAACATGGGCTCTGATTGAGACTTTGAAATTTTTGTGGTGGAAGGCCTATTGTCAAAATTTTCGTCAACACTCGCGTCAATGTTTGATGAATCGTCACTACCGGTTGCTGTCGTAAAGTCATTTTCTAACATTTGTCTCTCGTCCGAGTCGGATTGCGTCTGAATAGTACGTCTTTGCTGTTCCATTTTTGCGTATTGTTTTCTAGTTATTACCATGCCACACGTGATATATGTTTCAAGAAAATATTTGACACTGATTTTAAAATAAAATACAGTTGAGTATGAATCGGTCGTAGCAACAATGGCTGTCTGTTAATTTAAAAATATAAACTGAATTTGAGATTATTGGTAATGGCTGCTGGCCATGTTACATGATATCGTACAGAAGTCGGCCATATTGTACACTCGTGTATTGGTATTGTTGCATACGTTATTGTTTAAGGAAAAATACTGAGAATGGAATTTATCACTGAAACTGTTATGCGGAAAAGAAACACTACAGAATTTTACTGAAAAGCTAATACACTGAATTATACGTCTGGTCAAGCCTGCTAATGCAAAGATGCTGCGTCTTACCTTATTTTGCTGGAAGCTTCTTTGCGTCTTCCCGCAAAATTTTATAATTGGCAAATATCTTCTGATTTTTTTTTTATGTCTCATATAGTCAAGTCCAGGACCAGAAGGTTGATTTTTCACATGAAACAAAGAGAACAATGTAACAAATGACAAAATAACAAGTCCGACACGCAGTCGCCAATATAAAATAAATAAAATAAAATAAAATAAAATAAAATATTAATTATTTTTATCTGTCTGATTGGCTCTCCTATGAGTCGTCAGGTTTTGATTATTCGGTATCAGACGCTTGACAATGGCTTTTTCGTAAAGGCAATGTTACTCGTAGTTGACCGTGAAATAAAACTGAAATAATCGGACTTCGTAATTAAATCGTTTCCAAAGACTGCTGCGGTAGGTGCGGACTCATAATCTAAATCTCAATATTACAATAATTTGCCAGCCATGCCAAAACGTCGTACAGAGGTGATTGTCTACTAAACAAAAAATTACACAGTTAGTTAAATCAGATATATTCAATGAATAAGCCTACAGTTCATAATCCTACTTACTTTTATAAATATAAATTCTTTACAGAATCGAGTGCCTAGTATGGTTGCAATTTTCTATATCATGAAATATGGCGGTGTGCCAGACAATAAACTAAAATACGTGCTTCTCGCACCACTTCAACGAGAGCTCTTCCTTTTTTTTTTAATCAAACATACGACTAACGAAAATGTACTTTTGTTTTATCAGCGACACAGCGCTGCAGTTGTGTGCCATAGGCTTTATTTATTTGTCACTGATTATTTATTTAATTAATATCTCGCGTTTCCGAGGAAACTCACGCTCGGCATGCAAATGTGCCTTTATAGAGTATCTCCTTTCCGATGCACTATTCCTTCTTTACTGCATCCCTCGCTCCATCACACTGACGCATTAACACAGAAATTGCGTCACTAGGAAATACTATGGGATCTTTGACTTCTCCTTCTAAATCGAGTAACGTTTCTATAGAAACGAAAGGATTCACTTTTGGGATACGACTATCTCCTTCCCGATGCACTATTCCTTCTTTACTGCAACCCTCGCTCCATCACATTGACGAATTAACACAGAAATTGCATCGCTATGAAATACTATGGGTTCTATGGCTTCTCCTTCTAAATCGAGTAACGCTTCTATGGAAACGATAGGAATAACTTTTGAGATACGAGTATCTCCTTTCCGATGCACAATTCCTTCTTCACTGCATCCCTCGCTCCCTTACACCGACGAATTAACACAGATATTGGGTCGCTTTGAAATACTATGGGTTCAATGACATCTCCATCTAAATCGAGTGACGTTTCTATGGAAACAACATGATTTTCTTTTGGGATACGAGTATCTCCTTTCCGATGCACTATTCCTTCTTTACTGCATCCCTCGCTCCCTCACACTGGCGAATTAACACAGAAATTGCGTCGCTATTAAATACTACGGGTTCTATGAGATCTCTTCTAAAGCGAGTAACGTTTCTATGGAAACGACAGGATTTTCTTTTGGGATACGAGTATCCCCATTCCGATGCACTATTCCTTCTTTACTCCATCCATCGCTCCCTCACATTGACAAATTAACACAGAAATTGCGTCGCTATGAAATACTATGGGTTCTATGACATCTCCTTCAAAAGCGGGAAACGATTCTGTGGAAACGACAGGATTTTCTTTTGGTATACGAGTATCTCTTTCCCGATGCACTATTCCTTCTTACATGCATCCCTCGCTCCCTCACATTGACGAATTAACACAGAAATTGCAGCGCTATGAAGTACTATGTGTTCTATGACATCTCGTTCCAAATTGAGTAACGCTTCTACGGAAACGATTGGATTTTCTTTTGGGATACGAGTACCTCCATTCCGATGCACTATTCCTTCTTTACTGCATCCCTCGCTCAATCACATTGACAAATTAACACATAAATTGCGTCGCTATGAAATACTATGGGTTCTATGACTTCTCCGTCAAAACCGAGTAACGTTTCTATAGAACGACATGATTTTCTTTTCGGATTTGACTATCTCCTTTCCGACGCACAATACCTTCTTAACTGCATCCCTCGCTCCATCACACTCACGAATAATCACAGAAATTGCGTCGCTATGAAATACTATGGGTTCTAAGACATCTCCTTCAAAATCGAGCAACGTTTCTATGGAAACGACAGGATTTTCTTTTGGGATACGACTATCTCCTTCCTGATGCACTATTCCTTCTTTACTACATCCTTCGCCCGGTCACATTGACGAATTAACGCAGAAATGGCGTCGCTATGAAATACTATGGGTTCTATGAACTCTCCTTCTAAATCGAGTAACGTTTCTATGGATACGACAGGATTATCCTTTGGGATACGACTATCTTCTTTCCGATGCACTATTGCTTCCTTACTGCATTCCTCGCTCCCTCAAACCACGAATTAACACAGAAATTGCGTCTCTATGAAATACTATGGGTTCTATGACTTCTGCTTCTAAATCGAGTAACGTTTCTATAGAAACGACAGGATTCTCATTTGGGATACGACTATCTCCTTCCCGATGCACTATTCCTTCTTTACTGCATCCCTCGCTCCCTCACATTGGCGAATTAACACAGAAATTGCGTCGCTATGAAATACTACGGGTTCTATAAGTTCTCTTCTAAAGCGAGTAACGTTTCTACGGAAACGACAGGATTTTCTTTTGGGATACGAGTATCCCCATTCCGTTGCACTATTCCGTCTTTACTGCATCCATCGTTCCCTCACATTGACAAATTAACACAGAAAATAGGTCGCTATGAAATACTATGGGTTCTATGACATCTCCTTCAAAATCGGGATACGTTTCTATGGAAACGACAGGATTTTCTATCGTATACGAGTATCTCCTTCCCGATGGACTATTCCTTCTTTACTGCATCCCGCGCTCCCTGACATTGGCGAATTAACACAGAAATTGCGTCGCTATGCAATACTATGGGTTCTATGGCTTCTCCTTCTAAATCGAGTAACGTTTCTATGGAAATGAAAGGATTTCCTTTTGAAATACTAGTATCTCCTTTCCGATGCACTATTCCTTCTTTACTGCATCCCTCGCTCCCTCACACTGGCGAATTAACACAGAAGTTGCGTCGCTATGAAATACTACGGGTTCTATGAGATCTCTTATAAAGCGAGTATCGTTGCAATGGAAACGAGACGATTTTCTTTTGGGATACGATTATCTCCATTCAAACGCACTATCCTTCTTTATTGCATCCCTCGCTCCCTACATAGACGAATTAACACAGAAATTGCGTCGCTATGAAATACTATGGGTTCTAAGACAACTCCATCAAAATCGGGAGACTTTTCTATCGAAACGACAGGAATTCCTTTTGGGATACGAGTATCTCCTTTCCGTGCACTATTCCTTCTTTACTGCATCACTCGCTCCCTCACATTGACGTATGAACACAGAAATTGCGTCGCTATGAAATACTATGTGATCTATGACATCCCCTTCTAAATCGAGCACCGTCTCAAAGGAAACGACAGGATTTGGTTTTGGTTCACGAGTATCTCCTTTCCGATGCACTATTCCTTCTTTACTGCATCCCTCGCTCCCTCACATTGACGAATAAACACAGAAATTGCGTCGCTATGAAATACTATGGGTTCTATGACAACTCCTTCCAAATCGAGTAACGTTTCTATGGAAACATCAGGATTTTCTTTTGGGTAACGAGTATCTCCTTTCCGATGCACTATACCTTCTTTACTGTATCCCTCGCTCCCTCACATTGACGACTTAACACAGAAATTGCGTCTCTATGAGATACTATGGGTTCTATGACATCTCCTTCTAAATCGAGTAACGTTTCTATAGAAACGACAGGATTCTCATTTGGGATACGACTATCTCCTTCCCGATGCACTATTCCTTCTTTACTGCATCCCTCGCTCCATCACATTGACGAATTAACACAGAAATTGCGTCGCTATGAAATACTATGGGTTCTATGGCTTCTCCTTCTAAATCGAGTAACGTCTCTATGGAAACGATAGGAATAACTTTTGAGATACGAGTATCTCCTTTCCGATGCACAATTCCTTCTTCACTGCATCCCTCGCTCCCTTACATCGACGAATTAACACAGATATTGGGTCGCTATGAAATACTATGGGTTCAGTGACATGTCCAACAAAATCGAGTGACGTGTCTATGGAAACAACATGATTTTCTTTTGGGATACGAGTATCTCCTTTCCGATGCACTATTCCTTCTTTACTGCATCCATCGCTCCCTCACATTGACAAATTAACACAGAAATTGCGTCGCTATCTAAAACTATGGGTTCTATGTCATCTCCTTCAAAATCGGGAAACGTTTCTATGGAAACGACTGTATTTTCTTTTGGTATACGAGTATCTCCTTTCCGATGCACTATTCCTTCTTAATTGCATCCCTCGCTCCCTCACATTGACGAATTAACAGAGAAATGGCGTCGCTATGAAATACTATTGGTTCTATGAACTCTCCTTCTAAATCGAGTAACGTTTGTGTGGATACGACAGGATTTTCCTTTGGGATACGACTATCTTCTTTCCGATGCACTATTCCTTCTTTACTGCATCCCTCGCTCCATCACATTGACGAATTAACACAGAAATTGCGACGCTATGATATACTATGGGTTCTATGGCATCTCCTTCTAAATCGAGTAACGTTTCTATGGAAACAACATGATTTTCTTTTGGGATACGAGTACCTCCTTTCCGATGCACTAATCCTTCTTTACTGCATCCCTCGCTCCCTCACATCGACGAATTAACACAGATGTTGGGTCGCTATGAAATACTATGGGTTCAATGATATCTCCATCTAAATCGAGTAACGTTTCTATGGAAACAACATGATTTTCTTTTGGGATACGAGTATCTCCTTTCCGATGCACTATTCCTTCTTTACTGCATCCCTCGCTCCCTCACATTGGCGAATTAACACAGAAATTGCGTCGCTATGAAATACTATGGGTTCTATGAGTTCTCTTCTAAAGCAAATAACGTTTCTATGGAAACGACAGGATTTTCTTTTGGGATACGAGTATCCCCATTCCGATGCACTATTCCTTCTTTACTGCATCCATCGTTCCCTCACATTGACCAATTAACACAGATAATGCGTCGCTATGAAATACTATGGGTTCTATGACATCTCCTTCAAAATCGGGAAACGTTTCCATGGAAACGACAGGATTTTCTATGGTATACGAGTATCTCCTTCCCGATGCACTATTCCTTCTTTACTGCAATCCGCGCTTACTGACATTGGCGAATTAACACAGAAATTGCGTCGCTATGCAATACTATGGGTTCTATGGCTTCTCCTTCTAAATCGAATAACGTTTCTATGGAAATGAAAGGATTTCCTTTTGAAATACTAGTATCTCCTTTCCGATGCACTATTCCTTCTTTACTGCATCCCTCGCTACCTCACATTGGCGAATTAACACAGAAGTTGCGTCGCTATGAAATACTATGGGTTCTAAGACATTTCCTTCAAAATCGGGATACGTTTCTATCGAAACGACAGGATTTTCTTTTGGGATACGAGTATCTCCTTTCCGTGCACTATTCCTTCTTTACTGCATCCCTGGCTCCCTCACATTGACGTATGAACACAGAAATTCCGTCGCTATTAAAAACAATGCGTTGCATTACATCTCCTTCTAAATCTAGTAACGTTTCTATGCAAACGACAGGATATCCTTTTGGGATAGGAGTACCTCCATTCCGTTGCACTATTCCTTCTTTACTGCATCACTCGCTCCCTCACATTGACGTATTAACACAGAAATTGCGTTGCTATTAAATACTATGTGATCTATGACATCCCCTTCTAAATCGAGCAACGCCTCAAAGGAAACGACAGGATTTTCTTTTGGTACTCGAGTATCTCCTTTCCGATGCACTATTCCTTCTTTACTGCATCCCTCGGCCCCTCACATTGCCGTTTTAAAACAGAAATTATGTCGCTAAGAAATAATGCGGGTTCTAATCCATCCCCTCCAAATTCGAGTAACGTTTCTGTGGAAACGACAGCATTTTCTTTTGGGATATGACCATCTATTTTCCGATGCACTATTCCTTCTTTACTGCATCCCTCGCTCCCACACATTGACGAATTAACACAGAAATTACGTCGCTATGAAATACTATGGGTTCTATGACATCTCCTTCCAAATCGAGTAACGTTTCTGTGGAAACATCAGGATTTTCTTTTGGGAAACGAGTATCTCCTTTCCGATGCACTATTCCTTCTTTACTGTATCCCTCGATCCCTCACATTGGGGAATTAACACAGAAATTGCGTCGCTATGAAATAATAAATTCTCAATGACTTCTCCTTCTACATTGGGTAACGATTCTATTTAAAAGACAGGATCTTCTTTTGGGATACGAGTATCTCTTTTCCGATGCACTTTTCCTTCTTTCCTGCATCCCTCGCTCCCTCACATTGACGAATTAACACAGAAATTGCGTCGCAATGCAATACTATGGGTTCTATGACATCTCCTTTGAAGTCCGGTAACATTTCTATGGAAACGACAGGATTTTCTATTGGGATTTGACTATCCCCCTTCCGACGCAGTATTCCTTCTTTACTGCATGCCTCGATCCCTCACATTGACGAATTAACACAGAAATTGCGTCGCTATGAAATACTATGGGTTCTATGACATCTCCTTCTAAATCGAGTAACGTTTCTACGGAAACGACAGGATTTTCCTTTGGGAAACGAGTATCTCCTATCCGACGCACTATTCCTTCTTTACTGCATTCCTCGCTCCCTCACATTGGGGAATTAACACAGAAATTGCGTCGCTATGAAATACTATAGGCTCAATGACTTCTCCTTCCAAATTTAGTAACGTTTCTATATAAAAGACAGGATCTTCTTTTCGGATACGAGTATCTCTTTTCCGATGCACTATTCCATCTTTACTGCATCCCTCGCTCCCTCACATTGACAAATTATCACAGAAATTGCATCGCTATGCAATACTATGGATTCTATGACATCTCCTTCGAAATTGAGTAACATTTCTATGGAAACGACAGGATTTTCTTTTGGGATTTGACTATCCCCTTTCCGACGCACTATTCCTTCTTTACTGCATCCCTCGATCCCTCACATTGACGGAGTAACACAGACATTGCGTCGCTATGAAATACTATGGGTTCTATGACATCTCCTTCTAAATCGAGTAACGTTTCTACGGAAACGACAGGATTTTCCTTTGGGAAACGAGTATTTCCTTTCCGTGCACTATTCCTTCTTTACTGCATCCCTCGCCCCATCACATAGAGGAATTAGCACAGAAATTCCATCGCTATGGAATACTATGCATTCTATGACTTCTCCGTCTAAATCGAGTAACGTTTCTATGGAAACAACAGGATTTTCCTTTGTAATACGAGTATCTCCTTTCCGATGCACTATTCCTTCTTTACTGCATCCCACGCTCCCTCACATTGACGAATTAACACAGAAATTGCGTCTCTGTGAAAATCTATGGGTTCTATGACATCTCCTTCTAAGTCGAGTAAGGTTTCAATTGAAACGACAGGATATTCTTTTGGGACACGAGTATCTCCTTTCCAAAGCACTATTCCTTCTTTACTGCATCCATGGCTCCCTCACATTGACGAATTAACACAGAAATAGCGTCGCTATGAAATACTATGGGTTCTGTGTCATTTCCTTCGTAGTCGGGTAACGTTTCTATGGAAACGAAAGGATTTTTCTTTGGGATACGAGTATCTCCTTCCGATGCACTATTCCTTCTTTACTACATCCCTCGCTCCCTCACAATGACGTTTTAACACAGAAATTGCGTCTCTGTGAAATACTATGGCTTCTATGACATTCCCTTCTAAATCGAGCAACTTTTCTATGGGAACGACAGGATTTTCATTTGGGATACGAGAATCTCCTTTCCGATGAACTATTACTTCTTAATTGCTTCCCTCGCTCCCTCACATTGACGTTTTAACTCGGAAATTGCGCCGCGATGAAATACTATGGTTTCAATGAGATCCCCTTCTAAATCGAGCATCGTTTCTTTGGAAACGACAGGATTATCTTTTGGGATACAAGTATCTTCTTTCCGTGCCCTATTCGTTCTTTACAGCAGCCTTCGCTCCCCCACATTGACGAATTAAAACAGAAACTGCGTAGCTATGAAATACTATGGTATCTATGACATCTCCATCTAAATCGAGTAACGTTTCTATGGAAACGATAGAATTTTCTTTTGGGATACGAGTATCTTCTTTTCGATGCCCAATTACTTCTATACTGGATCCCGCGCTCCCTCACAGTGACGAATTAACACAGAAATTGCGTCGCTATGAAATACTATGGGTTCTATGACTTCTCCTTCTAAATCGAGTAACGTTTCTATTAAAATGACAGGATTTTCTTTTGGGATACGAGTATCTCTTTTCCGATGCACAATTCCTTCTTTACTGCATCCCTATCTCCCTCACATTGACGAATTAACGCAGAAATTGCGTCGCTATGAAATACTATGGGTTCTATGACGTCCCTTTTTAAATCGAGAAACGTTTCTATGGAAACTTTAGGATTTTCTTTTGGGATAAGAGTATCTCATTTCCGAAGCATTAGTCCTTCCTTACTGCATTCCTCGCTCCCTCACATTGACGTTTTAACACAGAAATTGAGTCGCTATGAAATACTATGGGTTCTTTGACTTCTACTGCTAAATCGAGTAACGTTTCCGTGGATACGACAGGAGTTTCGTTTCAGATACGTGTATCTCCTTTCCGATGCACTATTACTTCTTTACTGCATCCCTCTCTCCATCACATAGACGAATTAACACAGAAATTGCGTCGCTATGAAATACTATGCGTTCTATGACTTCCCCCTCTAAATCGAGTAACGTTTCTATGGAAACGACAGGATTTTCTTTTGGGTACGAGTA
The DNA here is from genome assembly GCF_021461395.2 of Schistocerca americana. Classification (NCBI taxonomy): domain Eukaryota; kingdom Metazoa; phylum Arthropoda; class Insecta; order Orthoptera; family Acrididae; genus Schistocerca; species Schistocerca americana. Next base: position 10,199,578 of record NW_025725884.1, read on the forward strand.
TCTATTTTCGGATGCACTATTCCTTCTTTACTGCAACCGTCGCTCCCTCACATTGACGAATTAACACAGAAATTGCGTCGCTCTGAAATACTATGGGTTCCATGACATTCCCTTCTAAATCGAGCAACTTTTCTGTGGAAACGACAAGGTTTTCTTTAGGGATACGACCATCCCCTTCTCGATGCACTATTCCTTCTTTACTGCATCCCTCGCTAGCTCACTTTGACGAATTAACACAAAAATTGCGTTGCTATGAAATACTATGGGTTCTAGGACTTCTCCTTCTAAATCGAGTAACTTTTCTATTAAAAATGAAGGATTTTCGTTTGGGATACGAGTATATCCTATCACATGCTATAATCCTTCTTTACTACACCCTCACTCCCTCACATTGACGAATTAACACAGAAATTTCGTCGCTATGAAATACTATGAGTTCAATGAGATGCCCATCTAAATCGAGTAACGTTTCTATGGAAACGACAGGATTTTCTTTTGGGATACAAGTATCTCCTTTTCGTGCCCTATGCCATCTTTACAGCAGCCTTCACTCCCTCACATTGACGAATTAAAACAGAAACTGCGTAGCTAAGAAATACTATGGGTTCTATGACATCTCCATCTAAATCGAGTAACGTTTCTATGGAAACGATAGGATTTTCTTTTGGGATACGAGTATCTGCTTTCCGATGCACTATTCCGTCTTTACTGCATCCTACGCTCCCTCACATTGACGAATTTACACAGAAATCGCGTCACTATGAAATACCATGGGTTCTATGACTTCTCCTTCTAAATCGAGTAACTTTTCTATGGAAACGACAGGATTTTCTTTTGGGATACGAGATGCGCCTTTCCGATGCTCTATTCCTTCCATACTGCATCCCCCGCTCCCTCACATTTACGGATATTGCGTCGCTATGTAATACCATGGGTTCTATGACTTCTCCTTCTAAATCGAATAACGTTTCTATTAAAAAGAAAGGATTTTCTTTTGGGATACGAGTATCTCTTTTCCGATGCACTATTCCTTCTTTACTGCATCCCTTGCTCCCTCACATTGACGAATTAAGACAGATATTGCGTCGCTATGAAATACTGTGGGTTCTATGACATCCCCTTTTAAATCGAGTGACCTATCTATGGAAACGACAGGATTTTCTTTTGGGATACGAGTATCTCCTTTCCGATGCACTAGTCCTTCCTTACTGCATCCCTCGCTCCCTCACATTGACGTTTCAACACAGAATTTGAGTCGCCATGAAATACTATGCGTTCTTTGACATCTACTGCTAAATCGAGTGACGTTTCTGTGGAAACGACTGGATTTTTGTTTCAGTTACGAGTATCTCCTTTCCGATGCACTATTCCTTCTTTACTGCAACGCTCGCTCCCTCACATTGACGAATTAATTTAGAAATTGCGTCGCTATGAAATTCTATGGGTTCTATGACTGCTCCTTCTAAATCGAGTAACTTTTCTATGGAGAATGAAGGATTTTCTTTTGGGATACGTGAATCTCCTTTCACATGCACTAATCCTTCTTTACTGCATCCCTCGCTCCCTCACTTTACCGGCTTAACACAGATATTAAGTCGCTATGAAATAGTGTGAAATCTATGACATGACCTTCTAATTCGAGTAACGTTTCTATGGAAACGACAGGTTTTCTATTGGGATACGACTAACTCCTTTCCGATGCAATTCCCTTCTATACTGCATCCATCGCTTTCTCACATTGACGAGTTAACATAGAATTAACGTCGCTATGAAATACTATGGGTCCTATGACATCTCCCTCGATATCGAGTAACGTTTCTATGGAAACGAAAGGATTTTCTTTTGGGATACCAGTATCTCCTTTCCGATGCACTTTTGCTTCCTTACTACATCCCACGCTCCCTCACATTGACGAATTAACACAGAAATTGCGTCGCTCTGAAATACTATGGGTTCCATGACATTCCCTTCTAAATCGAGCAACTTTTCTGTGGAAACGACAAGGTTTTCTTTAGGGATACGACCATCCCCTTCCCGATGCACTATTCCTTCTTTACTGCATCCCTCGCTCCCTCACTTTGACGAATTAACACAAAAATTGCGTCGCTATGAAATACTATGGGTTGTATGACATCCCGTTCCATATCGAGCAAAGATTCTATAGAAACGACAGGATTTTCTTTTGGGATACGAGTATCTAATGACGGATGAACTATTCCTTCTTTACTGCATCCCTCGCTCGTCACATTGCCGTTTTAAAACTGAAATTGCGTCGCTATGATATACTTTGAGTTCCATGACATCTCCTTCTAAATCGAGTAACGTTTCAATGGATACGACAGGAATTTCTTTTGGGATACGAGTATCTCCTTTCCGTGCACAATTCCTTCTTTACTGCAGCCGTCGCTCCCCCACATTGTCGAATTAACACAGAAATTGCGTCGCTATGAAACACTATGGTTTCTATGACATCTCCTTCTAAATCGAGTGACGTTTCTATGAAATCGACAGGAATTTCTTTTGCGATACGAGTATTTCCTTTCCGATGCACTATTCCTTCCTTACTGCATCCCTCGCTCCCTCACATTGACGAATTAACACAGAAATTGCGTCGCTATGAAATAGTATGGGTTCAATGACCTCTCCTCGTAAATCGAGTAACGTTTCTATGGAAAGGACAGGAACTTCTTTTGGGATACGAATATCTCCTTTCCGATGCACCATTCCTTCTTTACTTCATCCCTCGCTCCCTCACATTGACGAATTAACACAGAAATTGCGTCGCTATGAAATACTATGATTTCTATGACATTCCCCTCTAAATCGAGCAACGTTTCTACGGAAACGACAGGATTTTCTTTTGGTATACGGGTATCTACCTTTCGATGCACTATTCCTTCTTTACTGCATCCCTCGCTTCCTCACATTGACGTTTTAACACGGAAGTAGCGTCGCTATGAAATACTATGTGTTATATGACATCTCCATCTAATTCGAGTAACGGTTCTGTGGAATCGACAGGATTTTCTTTTGGGATTTGACCAACGCCTCCCCCGATGCACTATTCCTTCTTTACTGCAACCCTCGCTCCCTCACATTGACGAATTAACACAGAAATTGGGCCGCTATGAAATTCTATGGGTTCTATGACATCTAATTCTAAAACGAGTAACGTTACTATGGAAACGACAGGATTTTCTTTTGGGATACAAGTACCTCCATTCCGTGCCCTAATCCTTCGTTTTTGCAGCCCTCGCTCCCGCACATTGACGAATTAAAACAGAAATTGCGTAGCTAAAAAATACCATGGTTTCTATGACATCACCTTCTAAATGGAGTAACGTTTGTATGGAAAAGACAGGATATTCCTATGGGATACGAATATCTTCTTTCCGATGCACTATAACTTCTTTACTGGATCCCGCGCTCCCTCACATTGACGTTTTAACACAGAAATTGCGTCGCTATGAAATACTATGGGTTCTGTGACACCCCCTTGTAAATCGAGCAACGTTTCTATGGAAACGACAGGCTTTTCTTTTGGGATACCAATAACTCCTTTCCGATGCACTATTCCTTCCTAACTGCATCCCTTACTCACACACATTGACTTTTTAACACAGAAATTGCGTCGCTATGAAATACTATGGGTTCTTTGACGTCTTCTAAATCGAGTAACGGGTCTATTTAAACGACAGGATTTTCATTTGGGATACGAGTATCTTCTTTCCGATGCGCAATTCCTACTTTACTGCATCCCTCGCTCCATCACATTGACGAATTAACACAGAAATAGCGTCGTTATGAAATACTATGGGTTCTGTGACATCCCCTTTTAAATCGAGCAACTTTACTGTGGAAACGACAGGATTTTCGTTTGGGATACGAGTATCTCCTTTCCGATGCACTATTCCTTCTTTACTGCATCCCTCGCTCCCTCACACTGACGAATTAACACAAAAATTGCGGCACTATGAAATACTATGCGTTCTATAACTTCTCCTTCTAAATCGAGTAACGTTTCTATGGAAACGACAGGATTTTATTTTGGGATACGACTATCCCCTTTCCGACGCACTATTCCAGCTTTCATGCATCTCTCGCTCTATCACATTGACGAATTAACACAAGAATTGCGACGCTATGAAGTTATATGGGTTCTATGACATCTCCTTCTAAATCGAGTAACGTTTCTATGGAAACGACAGGATTTTCTTTTGGGATACGAATATCTCCTCTCTGTGCACTATTCCTTCTTTACTGCAGCCGTCGCTCCCTCACATTGTTGAATTAACACATAAATTGCATCGCTATGAAACACTATGGTTTCTATGACATCTCCTTCTATATCGAGTAACGTTTCTATGGGAACGACAGGATTTTCATTTGGGATACGACTATCACCTTTCCGATGTACTATTTTTTCTTTACTGCATCCCTCGCTCCCTCATATTGACGAATTAACACAGAAATAGCGTCGTTATGAAATACTATGGGTTCTGTGACATCCCCTTCTAAATGGAGCAACTTTACTGTGGAAACGACAGGATTTTCGTTTGGGATACGAGTATCTCCTTTCCGATGCACTATTCCTTCTTTACTGCATCTCTCGCTCCCTCACACTGACGAATTAACACAAAAATTGCGGCACTATGAAATACTATGACGTTCTATACCTTCTCCTTCTAAATCGAATAACGTTTCTATGGAAACGACAGGATTTTCTTTTGGGATACGACTATCCTCTTTCCGACGCACTATTACAGCTTTAATGCATCTCTCGCTCTATCACATTGACGAATTAACACAAGAATTGCGACACTATGAAATTATATGGGTTCTATAACATCTCCTTCTAAATCGAGTAACGTTTCTATGGAAACGACAGGATTTTCTTTTGGGATACGAATATCTCCTTTCTCTGCACTATTCCTTCTTTACCGCAGCCGTCGCTCCCTCACATTGTTGAATTAACACATAAATTGCATCGCTATGAAACTCTATGGTTTCTATGACATCTCCTTCTATATCGAGTAACGTTTCTATGGGAACGACAGGATTTTCTTTTGGGATGCGACTATCACCTTTCCGATGTACTATTTTTTCTTTACTGCATCCCTTGCTCCCTCACTTAGACGAATTAACCTAGAGATTGCGTCGCTATGAAATACTATGGGTTCAATGACTTCTCTTTCTAAATCGAGTAACGTCTCTATAAAAAAGACAGGATTTTCTTTTGGGATGCGAGTATCTCCTTTCCGATGCACTATTCCTTCTTTACTGCATCCCTCGCTTCCTCACATTGACGTTTTAACACGGAAGTAGCGTCGCTATGAAATACTATGTGTTATATGACATCTCCATCTAATTCGAGTAACGGTTCTGTGGAATCGACAGGATTTTCTTTTGGGATTTGACCAACTCCTCCCCCGATGCACTATTCCTTCTTTACTGCAACCCTCGCTCCCTCACATTGACGAATTAACACAGAAATTGGGCCTTCTATGAAATTCTATGGGTTCTATGACATTTAATTCTAAAACGAGTAACGTTTCTATGGAAACGACAGGATTTTCTTTTGGGATACAAGTACCTCCATTCCGTGCCCTAATCCTCCGTTTCTGCAGTCCTCGCTCCCGCACATTGACGAATTAAAACAGAAATTGCGTAGCTAAAAAATACCATGGTTTCTATGACATCACCTTCTAAATGGAGTAACGTTTGTATGGAAAAGACAGGATAATCCTATGGGATACGAATTTCTTCTTTCCGATGCACTATAACTTCTTTACTGGATCCCGCGCTCCCTCACATTGACGTTTTAACACAGAAATTGCGTCGCTATGAAATACTATGGGTTCTGTGACATCCCCTTGTAAATCGAGCAACGTTTCTATGGAAACGACAGGCTTTTCTTTTGGGATACCAATAACTCCTTTCCGATGCACTATTCCTTCCTAACTGCATCCCTTACTCACACACATTGACTTTTTAACACAGAAACTGCGTCGCTATGAAATACTATGGGTTCTTTGACGTCTTCTAAATCCAGTAACGGGTCTATTTCAACGACAGGATTTTCATTTGGGATACGAGTATCTTCTTTCCGATGCGCAATTCCTCCTTTACTGCATCCCTCGCTCCATCACATAGACGAATTAACTCAGAAATTGCGTCGCTGTGAAATACTATGCGTTCTATAACTTCTCCTTCTAAATCGAGTAACGTTTCTATGGAAACGACAGGATTTTCTCTTGGGATACGAGTATCTCCTTTCTGATGCACTATTCCTTCTTTACTGCATCCCTCGCTAACTCACATTGACGAATTAACACACAAATAGCATCGCTATGAAACACTATGGTTTCTATGACATCTCCTTCTATATCGAGTAACGTTTCTATGGGAACGACAGGATTTTCTTTTGGGATACGACTATCACCTTTCCGATGTACTATTTTTTCTTTACTGCATCCCTCGCTCCCTCACATTGACGAATTAACACAGAAATAGCGTCGTTATGAAATACTATGGGTTCTGTGACATCCCCTTCTAAATCGAGCAACTTTACTGTGGAAACGACAGGATTTTCGTTTGGGATACGAGTATCTCCTTTCCGATGCACTATTCCTTCTTTACTGCATCCCTCGCTCCCTCACACTGACGAATTAACACAAAAATTGCGGCACTATGAAATACTATGCGTTCTATAACTTCTCCTTCTGAATCGAGTAACGTTTCTATGGAAACGACAGGATTTTCTTTTGGGATACGACTATCCTCTTTCCAACGCACTATTACAGCTTTAATGCATCTCTCGCTCTATCACATTGACGAATTAACACAAGATTTGCGACGCTATGAAATTATATGGGTTCCATGACATCTCCTTCTAAATCGAGTAACGTTTCTATGGAAACGACAGGATTTTCTTTTGGGATACGAATATCTCCTCTCTGTGCACTATTCCTTCCTTACTGCAGCCGTCGCTCCCTCACATTGTTGAATTAACACATAAATTGCATCGCTATGAAACACTATGGTTTCTATGACATCTCCTTCTATATCGAGTAACGTTTCTATGGGAACGACAGGATTTTCTTATGGGATGCGACTATCACCTTTCCGATGTACTATTTTTTCTTTACTGCATCCCTCGCTCCCTCACTTAGACGAATTAACACAGAAATTGCGTCGCTATGAAATACTATGGGTTCTAGGACTTCTCCTTCTAAATCGAGTAACTTTTCTATGGAAAATGAAGGATTTTCTTTTGGGATACGAGTATGTCCTATCAGATGCAATAATCCTTCTTTACTACACCCTCACTCCCTCACATTGACGTTTTAACACAGAAATTGCGTCGCTATGAAATACTATGGGTTTAATGAGATGCCCATCTAAATCGAGCAACGTGTCTATGGAAACGACAGGATTTTCTTTTGGGATACAAGTATCTCCTTTCCGTGCCCTATGCCTTCTTTACAGCAGCGTTCACACCCTCACATTGACGAATTAAAACAGAAACTGCGTAGCTAAGAAATACTATGGGTTCTATGACATCTATATCTAAATCGAGTAACGTTTCTATGGAAACGATAGGATTTCCTTTTGGGATACGAGTATCTGCTTTCCGATGCACTATTCCGTCTTTACTGCATCCTACGCTCCCTCACATTGACGATTTAACACAGAAATTGCGTCGCTATGAAATACAATGGGTTCTATGACCTCTCCTTCTATATCGAGTAACGTTACTATGGGAACGACAGGATTTTCTTTTGCGATACGACCATCTCCTTTCCGTTGCACTATTCCTTCTTTACTGCATCCCTCGGTCCCTCACATTGACGAATTTACACAGAAATCGCGTCACTATGAAATGCCATGGGTTCTATGACTTCTCCTCCTAAATCGAGTAACTTTTCTATGGAAACGACAGGATTTTCTTTTGGGATACGAGATGCGCCTTTCCGATGCTCTATTCCTTCCATACTGCATCCCTCGCTCCCTCACATTGACGGATATTGCGTCGCTATGTAATACCATGGGTTCTATGACTTCTCCTTCTAAATCGAATAACGTTTCTATTAAAAAGAAAGGATTTTCTTTTGGGATACGAGTATCTCTTTTCCGATGCACTATTCCTTCTTTACTGCATCCCTTGCTCCCTCACATTGACGAATTAAGACAGATATTGCGTCGCTATGAAATACTGTGGGTTCTATGACATCCCCTTTTAAATCGAGTGACCTTTCTATGGAAACGACAGGATTTTCTTTTGGGATACGAGTATCTCCTTTCCGATGCACTAGTCCTTCCTTATTGCATCCCTCGCTCCCTCACATTGACGTTTCAACACAGAATTTGAGTCGCCATGAAATACTATGCGTTCTTTGACATCTACTGCTAAATCGAGTGACGTTTCTGTGGAAACGACTGGATTTTTGTTTCAGTTACGAGTATCTCCTTTCCGATGCACTATTCCTTCTTTACTGCAACGCTCGCTCCCTCACATTGACGAATTAATTTAGAAATTGCGTCGCTATGAAATTCTATGGGTTCTATGACTGCTCCTTCTAAATCGAGTAACTTTTCTATGGAGAATGAAGGATTTTCTTTTGGGATACGTGAATCTCCTTTCACATGCACTAATCCTTCTTTACTGCATCCCTCGCTCCCTCACTTTACCGGCTTAACACAGATATTAAGTCGCTATGAAATAGTGTGAAATCTATGACATGACCTTCTAATTCGAGTAACGTTTCTATGGAAACGACAGGTTTTCTTTTGGGATACCAGTATCTCCTTTCCGATGCACTTTTGCTTCCTTACTACATCCCACGCTCCCTCACATTGACGAATTAACACAGAAATTGCGTCGCTCTGAAATACTATGGGTTCCATGACATTCCCTTCTAAATCGAGCAACTTTTCTGTGGAAACGACAAGGTTTTCTTTAGGGATACGACCATCCCCTTCCCGATGCACTATTCCTTCTTTACTGCATCCCTCGCTCCCTCACTTTGACGAATTAACACAGAAATTGCGTCGCTATGAAATACTATGGGTTCCATGACATTCCCTTCTAAATCGAGCAACTTTTCTGTGGAAACGACAAGGTTTTCTTTAGGGATACGACCATCCCCTTCCCGATGCACTATCCCTTCTATACTGCATCCATCGCTTCCTCACATTGACGAGTTAACATAGAATTAACGTCGCTATGAAATACTATGGGTCCTATGACATCTCCCTCGATATCGAGTAACGTTTCTATGGAAACGAAAGGATTTTCTTATGGGATACCAGTATCTCCTTTCCGATGCACTTTTGCTTCCTTACTACATCCCACGCTCCCTCACATTGACGAATTAACACAGAAATTGCGTCGCTCTGAAATACTATGGGTTCCATGACATTCCCTTCTAAATCGAGCAACTTTTCTGTGGAAACGACAAGGTTTTCTTTAGGGATACGACCATCCCCTTCCCGATGCACTATTCCTTCTTTACTGCATCCCTCGCTCCCTCACTTTGACGAATTAACACAGAAATTGCGTCGCTATGAAATACTATGGGTTCCATGACATTCCCTTCTAAATCGAGCAACTTTTCTGTGGAAACGACAAGGTTTTCTTTAGGGATACGACCATCCCCTTCCCGATGCACTATTCCTTCTTTACTGCATCCCTCGCTCCCTCACTTTGACGAATTAACACAGAAATTGCGTCGCTATGAAATACTATGGGTTGTATGACATCCCCTTCCATATCGAGCAAAGTTTCTATAGAAACGACAGGATTTTCTTTTGGGATACGAGTATCTAATGACGGATACACTATTCCTTCTTTACTGCATCCCTCGCTCGCTCACATTGCCGTTTTAAAACTGAAATTGCGTCGCTATGATATACTTTGAGTTCCATGACATCTCCTTCTAAATCGAGTAACGTTTCAATGGAAACGACAGGAATTTCTTTTGGGATACGAGTATCTCCTTTCCGTGCACAATTCCTTCTTTACTGCAGCCGTCGCTCCCCCACATTGTCGAATTAACACAGAAATTGCGTCGCTATGAAACACTATGGTTTCTATGACATCTCCTTCTAAATCGAGTGACGTTTCTATGAAATCGACAGGAATTTCTTTTGCGATACGAGTATTTCCTTTCCGATGCACTATTCCTTCCTTACTGCATCCCTCGCTCCCTCACATTGACGAATTAACACAGAAATTGCGTCGCTATGAAATACTATGATTTCTATGACATTCCCCTCTAAATCGAGCAACGTTTCTATGGAAACGACAGGATTTTCTTTTGGTATACGGGTATCTACCTTTCGATGCACTATTCCTTCTTTACTGCATCCCTCGCTTCCTCACATTGACGTTTTAACACGGAAGTAGCGTCGCTATGAAATACTATGTGTTATATGACATCTCCATCTAATTCGAGTAACGGTTCTGTGGAATCGACAGGATTTTCTTTTGGGATTTGACCAACGCCTCCCCCGATGCACTATTCCTTCTTTACTGCAACCCTCGCTACCTCACATTGACGAATTAACACAGAAATTGGGCCGCTATGAAATTCTATGGGTTCTATGACATCTAATTCTAAAACGAGTAACGTTACTATGGAAACGACAGGATTTTCATTTGGGATACAAGTACCTCCATTCCGTGCCCTAATCCTTCGTTTTTGCAGCCCTCGCTCCCGCACATTGACGAATTAAAACAGAAATTGCGTAGCTAAAAAATACCATGGTTTCTATGACATCACCTTCTAAATGGAGTAACGTTTGTATGGAAAAGACAGGATATTCCTATGGGATACGAATATCTTCTTTCCGATTCACTATAACTTCTTTACTGGATCCCGCGCTCCCTCACATTGATGTTTTAACACAGAAATTGCGTCGCTATGAAATACTATGGGTTCTGTGACATCCCCTTGTAAATAGAGCAACGTTTCTATAGAAACGACAGGCTTTTCTTTTGGGATACCAATAACTCCTTTCCGATGCACTATTCCTTCCTAACTGCATCCCTTACTCACACACATTGACTTTTTAACACAGAGATTGCGTCGCTATGAAATACTATGGGTTCTTTGACGTCTTCTAAATCGAGTAACGGGTCTATTTAAACGACAGGATTTTCATTTGGGATACGAGTATCTTCTTTCCGATGCGCAATTCCTCCTTTACTGCATCCCTCGCTCCATCACATAGACGAATTAACTCAGAAATTGCGTCGCTGTGAAATACTATGCGTTCTATAACTTCTCCTTCTAAATCGAGTAACGTTTCTATGGAAACGACAGGATTTTCTCTTGGGATACGAGTATCTCCTTTCTGATGCACTATTCCTTCTTTACTGCATCCCTCGCTAACTCACATTGACGAATTAACACATAAATAGCATCGCTATGAAACACTATGGTTTCTATGACATTTCCTTCTATATCGAGTAACGTTTCTATGGGAACGACAGGATTTTCATTTGAGATACGACTATCACCTTTCCGATGTACTATTTTTTCTTTACTGCATCCATCGCTCCCTCACATTGACGAATTAACACAGAAATAGCGTCGTTATGAAATACTATGGGTTCTGTGACATCCCCGTCTAAATCGAGCAACTTTACTGTGGAAACGACAGGATTTTCGTTTGGGATACGAGTATCTCCTTTCCGATGCACTATTCCTCCTTTACTGCATCCCTCGCTCCCTCACACTGACGAATTAACACAAAAATTGCGGCACTATGAAATACTATGCGTTCTATAACTTCTCCTTCTAAATCGAGTAACGTTTCTATGGAAACGACAGGATTTTCTTTTGGGATACGACTATCCTCTTTCCGACGCACTATTCCAGCTTTAATGCATCTCTCGCTCTATCACATTGACGAATTAACACAAGAATTGCGACGCTATGAAATTATATGGGATCTATGACATCTCCTTCTAAATCGAGTAACGTTTCTATGGAAACGACAGGATTTTCTTTTGGGATACGAATATCTCCTCTCTGTGCACTATTCCTTCTTTACTGCAGCCGTCGCTCCGTCACATTGCTGAATTAACACATAAATTGCATCGCTATGAAACACTATGGTTTCTATGACATCTCCTTCTATATCGAGTAACGTTTCTATGGGAACGACAGGATTTTCATTTGGGATACGACTATCACCTTTCCGATGTACTATTTTTTCTTTACTGCATCCCTCGCTCCCTCACATTGACGAATTAACACAGAAATAGCGTCGTTATGAAATACTATGGGTTCTGTGACATCCCCTTCTAAATCGAGCAACTTTACTGTGGAAACGACAGGATTTTCGTTTGGGATACGAGTATCTCCTTTCCGATGCACTATTCCTTCTTTACTGCATCCCTCGCTCCCTCACACTGACGAATTAACACAAAAATTGGGGCACTATGAAATACTATGCGTTCTATAACTTCTCCTTCTAAATCGAGTAACGTTTCTATGGAAACGACAGGATTTTCTTTTGGGATACGACTATCCTCTTTCCGACGCACTATTCCAGTTTTAATGCATCTCTCGCTCTATCACATTGACGAATTAACACAAGAATTGCGACGCTATGAAATTATATGGGATCTATGACATCTCCTTCTAAATCGAGTAACGTTTCTATGGAAACGACAGGATTTTCTTTTGGGATACGAATATCTCCTCTCTGTGCACTATTCCTTCTTTACTGCAGCCGTCGCTCCCTCACATTGTTGAATTAACACATAAATTGCATCGCTATGTAACACTATGGTTTCTATGACATCTCCTTCTATATCGAGTAACGTTTCTATGGGAACGACAGGATTTTCATTTGGGATACGACTATCACCTTTCCGATGTACTATTTTTTCTTTACTGCATCCCTCGCTCCCTCACATTGACGAATTAACAAAGAAATAGCGTCATTATGAAATACTATGGGTTCTGTGACATCCCCTTCTAAATGGAGCAACTTTACTGTGGAAACGACAGGATTTTCGTTTGGGATACGAGTATCTCCTTTCCGATGCACTATTCCTTCTTTACTGCATCTCTCGCTCCCTCACACTGACGAATTAACACAAAAATTGCGGCACTATGAAATACTATGACGTTCTATAACTTCTCCTTCTAAATCGAATAACGTTTCTATGGAAACGACAGGATTTTCTTTTGGGATACGACTATCCTCTTTCCGACGCACTATTCCAGCTTTAATGCATCTCTCGCTCTATCACATTGACGAATTAACACAAGAATTGCGACGCTATGAAATTATATGGGTTCTATGACATCTCCTTCTAAATCGAGTAACGTTTCTATGGAAACGACAGGATTTTCTTTTGGGATGCGACTATCACCTTTCCGATGTACTATTTTTTCTTTACTGCATCCCTCGCTCCCTCACTTACATGAATTAACACAGAAATTGCGTCGCTATGAAATACTATGGGTTCAATGACTTCTCTTTCTAAATCGAGTAACGTCTCTATAAAAAAGACAGGATTTTCTTTTGGGATACGAGTATCTCTTTTCCGATGCACTATTCCTTCTTTACTGCATCCCTCACTCCCTCACATTGATGAAATAACACAGAAATCGTGTCGCCGTGCAATACTATGGGTTGTATGACCTCTCCTTCTAAACCTAGTAAAGTTCCTATGGAAAATGCAGGATATTCTGTTGGGATGCGAGTATCTCCTTTCCGATGCACTATTCCTTCTTTACTGCATCCCTCGCTTCCTCACATTGACGTTTTAACACGGAAGTAGCGTCGCTATGAAATACTATGTGTTATATGACATCTCCATCTAATTCGAGTAACGGTTCTGTGGAATCGACAGGATTTTCTTTTGGGATTTGACCAACTCCTCCCCCGATGCACTATTCCTTCTTTACTGCAACCCTCGCTCCCTCACATTGACGAATTAACACAGAAATTGGGCCTTCTATGAAATTCTATGGGATCTATGACATCTAATTCTAAAACGAGTAACGTTTCTATGGAAACGACAGGATTTTCTTTTGGGATACAAGTACCTCCATTCCGTGCCCTAATCCTTCGTTTTTGCAGCCCTCGCTCCCGCACATTGACGAATTAAAACAGAAATTGCGTAGCTAAAAAATACCATGGTTTCTATGACATCACCTTCTAAATGGAGTAACGTTTGTATGGAAAAGACAGGATATTCCTATGGGATACGAATATCTTCTTTCCGATGCACTATAACTTCTTTACTGGATCCCGCGCTCCCTCACATTGACGTTTTAACACGGAAATTGCGTCGCTATGAAATACTATGGGTTCTGTGACATCCCCTTGTAAATCGAGCAACGTTTCTATGGAAACGACAGGCTTTTCTTTTGGGATACCAATAACTCCTTTCCGATGCACTATTCCTTCCTAACTGCATCCCTTACTCACACACATTGACTTTTTAACACAGAAATTGCGTCGCTATGAAATACTATGGGTTCTTTGACGTCTTCTAAATCGAGTAACGGGTCTATTTCAACGACAGGATTTTCATTTGGGATACGAGTATCATCTTTCCGATGCGCAATTCCTCCTTTACTGCATCCCTCGCTCCATCACATAGACGAATTAACTCAGAAATTGCGTCGCTGTGAAATACTATGCGTTCTATAACTTTTCCTTCTAAATCGAGTAACGTTTCTATGGAAACGACAGGATTTTCTCTTGGGATACGAGTATCTCCTTTCTGATGCACTATTCCTTCTTTACTGCATCCCTCGCTAACTCACATTGACGAATTAACACATAAATAGCATCGCTATGAAACACTATGGTTTCTATGACATCTCCTTCTATATCGAGTAACGTTTCTATGGGAACGACAGGATTTTCATTTGGGATACGACTATCACCTTTCCGATGTACTATTTTTTCTTTACTGCATCCCTCGCTCCCTCACATTGACGAATTAACACAGAAATAGCGTCGTTATGAAATACTATGGGTTCTGTGACATCCCCTTCTAAATCGAGCAACTTTACTGTGGAAACGACAGGATTTTCGTTTGGGATACGAGTATCTCCTTTCCGATGCACTATTCCTTCTTTACTGCATCCCTCGCTCCCTCACACTGACGAATTAACACAAAAATTGGGGCACTATGAAATACTATGCGATCTATAACTTCTCCTTCTAAATCGAGTAACGTTTCTATGGAAACGATAGGATTTTCTTTTGGGATACGACTATCCTCTTTCCGACGCACTATTACAGCTTTAATGCATCTCTCGCTCTATCACATTGACGAATTAACAAAGAATTGCGACGCTATGAAATTATATGGGTTCCATGTCATCTCCTTCTAAATCGAGTAACGTTTCTATGGAAACGACAGGATTTTCTTTTGGGATACGAATATCTCCTCTCTGTGCACTATTCCTTCTTTACTGCAGCCGTCGCTCCCTCACATTGTTGAATTAACACATAAATTGCATCGCTATGAAACACTATGGTTTCTATGACATCTCCTTCTATATCGAGTAACGTTTCTATGGGAACGACAGGATTTTCATTTGGGATACGACTATCACCTTTCCGATGTACTATTTTTTCTTTACTGCATCCCTCGCTCCCTCACATTGACGAATTAACACAGAAATAGCGTCGTTATGAAATACTATGGGTTCTGTGACATCCCCTTCTAAATCGAGCAACTTTACTGTGGAAACGACAGGATTTTCGTTTGGGATACGAGTATCTCCTTTCCGATGCACTATTCCGTCTTTACTGCATCTCTCGCTCCCTCACACTGACGAATTAACACAGAAATTGCGGCACTATGAAATACTATGACGTTCTATAACTTCTCCTTCTAAATCGAATAACGTTTCTATGGAAACGACAGGATTTTCTTTTGGGATACGACTATCCTCTTTCCGACGCACTATTCCAGCTTTAATGCATCTCTCGCTCTATCACATTGACGAATTAACACAAGAATTGCGACGCTATGAAATTATATGGGTTCTATGAAATCTCCTTCTAAATCGAGTAACGTTTCTATGGAAACGACAGGATTTTCTTTTGGGATGCGACTATCACCTTTCCGATGTACTATTTTTTCTTTACTGCATCCCTCGCTCCCTCACTTACATGAATTAACACAGAAATTGCGTCGCTATGAAATACTATGGGTTTAATGACTTCTCTTTCTAAATCGAGTAACGTCTCTATAAAAAAGACAGGATTTTCTTTTGGGATACGAGTATCTCTTTTCCGATGCACTATTCCTTCTTTACTGCATCCCTCACTCCCTCACATTGATGAAATAACACAGAAATCGTGTCGCCGTGCAATACTATGGGTTGTATGACCTCTCCTTCTAAACCTAGTAAAGTTCCTATGGAAAATGCAGGATATTCTGTTGGGATGCGAGTATCTCCTTTCCGATGCACTATTCCTTCTTTACTGCATCCCTCGCTTCCTCACATTGACGTTTTAACACGGAAGTAGCGTCGCTATGAAATACTATGTGTTATATGACATCTCCATCTAATTCGAGTAACGGTTCTGTGGAATCGACAGGATTTTCTTTTGGGATTTGACCAACTCCTCCCCCGATGCACTATTCCTTCTTTACTGCAACCCTCGCTCCCTCACATTGACGAATTAACACAGAAATTGGGCCTTCTATGAAATTCTATGGGATCTATGACATCTAATTCTAAAACGAGTAACGTTTCTATGGAAACGACAGGATTTTCTTTTGGGATACAAGTACCTCCATTCCGTGCCCTAATCCTTCGTTTTTGCAGCCCTCGCTCCCGCACATTGACGAATTAAAACAGAAATTGCGTAGCTAAAAAATACCATGGTTTCTATGACATCACCTTCTAAATGGAGTAACGTTTGTATGGAAAAGACAGGATATTCCTATGGGATACGAATATCTTCTTTCCGATGCACTGTAACTTCTTTACTGGATCCCGCGCTCCCTCACATTGACGTTTTAACACAGAAATTGCGTCGCTATGAAATACTATGGGTTCTGTGACATCCCCTTGTAAATCGAGCAACGTTTCTATGGAAACGACAGGCTTTTCTTTTGGGATACCAATAACTCCTTTCCGATGCACTATTCCTTCCTAACTGCATCCCTTACTCACACACATTGACTTTTTAACACAGAAATTGCGTCGCTATGAAATACTATGGGTTCTTTGACGTCTTCTAAATCGAGTAACGGGTCTATTTCAACGACAGGATTTTCATTTGGGATACGAGTATCATCTTTCCGATGCGCAATTCCTCCTTTACTGCATCCCTCGCTCCATCACATAGACGAATTAACTCAGAAATTGCGTCGCTGTGAAATACTATGCGTTCTATAACTTCTCCTTCTAAATCGAGTAACGTTTCTATGGAAACGACAGGATTTTCTCTTGGGATACGAGTATCTCCTTTCTGATGCACTATTCCTTCTTTACTGCATCCCTCGCTAACTCACATTGACGAATTAACACATAAATAGCATCGCTATGAAACACTATGGTTTCTATGACATCTCCTTCTATATCGAGTAACGTTTCTATGGGAACGACAGGATTTTCATTTGGGATACGACTATCACCTTTCCGATGTACTATTTTTTCTTTACTGCATCCCTCGCTCCCTCACATTGACGAATTAACACAGAAATAGCGTCGTTATGAAATACTATGGGTTCTGTGACATCCCCTTCTAAATCGAGCAACTTTACTGTGGAAACGACAGGATTTTCGTTTGGGATACGAGTATCTCCTTTCCGATGCACTATTCCTTCTTTACTGCATCCCTCGCTCCCTCACACTGACGAATTAACACAAAAATTGCGGCACTATGAAATACTATGCGTTCTATAACTTCTCCTTCTAAATCGAGTAACGTTTCTATGGAAACGACAGGATTTTCTTTTGGGATACGACTATCCTCTTTCCGACGCACTATTACAGCTTTAATGCATCTCTCGCTCTATCACATTGACGAATTAACAAAGAATTGCGACGCTATGAAATTATATGGGTTCCATGACATCTCCTTCTAAATCGAGTAACGTTTCTATGGAAACGACAGGATTTTCTTTTGGGATACGAATATCTCCTCTCTGTGCACTATTCCTTCTTTACTGCAGCCGTCGCTCCCTCACATTGTTGAATTAACACATAAATTGCATCGCTATGAAACACTATGGTTTCTATGACATCTCCTTCTATATCGAGTAACGTTTCTATGGGAACGACAGGATTTTCATTTGGGATACGACTATCACCTTTCCGATGTACTATTTTTTCTTTACTGCATCCCTCGCTCCCTCACATTGACGAATTAACACAGAAATAGCGTCGTTATGAAATACTATGGGTTCTGTGACATCCCCTTCTAAATCGAGCAACTTTACTGTGGAAACGACAGGATTTTCGTTTGGGATACGAGTATCTCCTTTCCGATGCACTATTCCGTCTTTACTGCATCTCTCGCTCCCTCACACTGACGAATTAACACAGAAATTGCGGCACTATGAAATACTATGACGTTCTATAACTTCTCCTTCTAAATCGAATAACGTTTCTATGGAAACGACAGGATTTTCTTTTGGGATACGACTATCCTCTTTCCGACGCACTATTCCAGCTTTAATGCATCTCTCGCTCTATCACATTGACGAATTAACACAAGAATTGCGACGCTATGAAATTATATGGGTTCTATGACATCTCCTTCTAAATCGAGTAACGTTTCTATGGAAACGACAGGATTTTCTTTTGGGATACGAATATCTCCTTTCTGTGCACTATTCCTTCTTTACTGCAGCCGTCGCTCCCTCACATTGTTGAATTAACACATAAATTGCATCGCTATGAAACACTATGGTTTCTATGACATCTCCTTCTATATCGAGTAACGTTTCTATGGGAACGACAGGATTTTCTTTTGGGATGCGACTATCACCTTTCCGATGTACTATTTTTTCTTTACTGCATCCCTCGCTCCCTCACTTAGACGAATTAACACAGAAATTGCGTCGCTATGAAATACTGTGGGTTCAATGACTTCTCTTTTGAATCGAGTAACGTCTCTAAAAAAAGACAGGATTTTCTTTTGGGATACGAGTATCTCTTTTCCGATGCACTATTCCTTCTTTACTGCATCCCTCACTCCCTCACATTGATGAAATAACACAGAAATCGTGTCGCCGTGCAATACTATGGGTTGTATGACCTCTCCTTCTAAACCTAGTAAAGTTCCTGTGGAAAATGCAGGATATTCTGTTGGGATGCGAGTATCTCCTTTCCGATGCACTATTCCTTCTTTACTGCATCTCTCGGTCTCTCACATTGACGTTTTAACACAGAAATTGCGTCGCTATGAAATGCTGTGTGTTCTATGACATCTCCTTCTAAATCAAGTAACGTTTCTATGGAAACGACAGGATTGTCTTTTGGGATACGAATATCTCCTTTCCGATGCACTATTCCTTGTTTACTGCATCCCTCGCTCCCTCACATTGACGAATAAACACAGTAATTGCGTCTTTATGGAATACTATGGGTTCAATGACTTCTCCTTCTAAATCGAGTAACGTTTCTATAAGAAACACAGAATTTTCGGTTGGGATACGAGTATCTCCTTTCCGATGCACTATTCCTTCTATACTGCATCCCCCGCACCCTCTCATTGGCGAATTAACACAGAAATTGCGACGCTATGAAATACAATGGGTTCTATGACTACTCCTTCTAAATCAAGTAACATTTCTATGGAAAGACAGGATTATCTTTTGGGATACGAGTATCTCCTTTCCGATGCACTATTCCTTCTTTACTGCATCCCTCGCTCCCTCACATTGACGAATTAACACAGATATAGCGTCACTATGAAATACTATGGGTTTCATGACATCCCCTTCCAAATCGAGCAATGTTTCTATGGAAGCGACAGGATTTTCTTTTGGGATACGAGTATCTCATTACGGATGCACTATTCCTTCTTTACTGCATCCCTCGCTCCCTCACATTGACGAATTAACACAGATATAGCGGCACTATGAAATACTATGGGTTTCATGACATTCCCTTCCAAATCGAGCAATGTTTCTATGGAAACGACAGGATTTTCTTTTGGGATACGAGTATCTTATTACGGATGCACTATTCCTTCTTTACTGCATCCCTCGCTCCCTCACATTGCCGTTTTAAAACAGAAATTGCGTCGCTATGATATACTATGAGTTCTATGACATCTCCCTCTAATTCGAGTAACGTTTCTATGGAAACAACAGGATTTTCTTTTGTGATACGACAATCCCCTTTCCGACGCACTATTCCATCTTTACTGCATCACTCGCTCCCTCAAATTGATGAATTAACACAGAAATTGCGTCCCAATGAAATTCTATGGGTTCTATGACATCTCCTTCTAAATCGAGTAACGTTTCAATGGAAACGACAGGATTTTCTTTTGGGACACGAGTATCTCCTTTCCGTGCACTATTTCTTCTTTACTGCAGCAGTCGCTCCCTCACATTGTCGAATTAACGCAGAAATTGCGTCGCTATGAAACACTGTAAGTAGGCTGTTTAGGTTTTTTATATTGGTAACGCCACCTCTGTATGAAAATCACTGGCTGTGCTGTGTGCAGTATGTGGCTGCTTCGCATTGTTGTAATACTCGCCATTGTAGTGTTAGGCAGCTGGCTGTGAACAGCGCGTAGCATTGCGCAGTTGGAGGTGAGCCGCCAGCAGTGGTGGATGTGGGGAGAGAGGCGGCGGAGGTTTGTAATTTGTCATGAACTGCTATATTTATATATGATGATATCAAGGTAAATACATTGTTTGTTCTCTACTAATATGTTTCATTTGCTAACTATCCCTATCAGTTGTTAGTGCCCTCCATAGTTCGAATCTTTTATTTAGCTGGCGGTAGTGGCGCTACCTGTATTGCAGTAGCTTGAGCAGCGAAGATTTTTGTGAGGTAAGTGATTTGTGAAAGGTATAGTTTAATCTTAGTCAGGGCCATTCTTTTGTAGGGACTTTTGAAAGTCAGATTGCGTTGCGCTAAAAAAAAAAAATATTGTGTGTCAGTTAAAGCACAGACATGTATAAAATTTCTAAGGGGACGTTTCATATGTCGACCCTTAGCCGAGGATACCTCACTTGAATCTTTTGATTTTTTCTTGTAGTTTGTGTAATTAGTGTAGCTTTTGTTTATTACTAGCGCGAAATTGTAGAGAGAATCTCCTTTGTAGTTGCAGTCTTTCACTGTTGTACTGTAAAACAGTTGTGGCATGCATGTAGATTTGCACCAAGTATTTCGCAGCTGCGCTTGCAATTAACTAGATATTTTTTTCAGTGCTATGTTAATGTGTTCTCTTATTTTTGCTCTTCAAATTGTGCTTTTCTGTGTTATCGTGTGAAATATTGTGACAATAATGGCGTGTGAAAAACGTAATACTAGGCTCCAAAGTTAACTGAGAAATGACAGTGAAGACGAAAGCAGTGTGTTAGCGCCGCCGTGTAATGAATTAACTAATGTTGAAAGTAGTAACTTGGCAATTGTGCATAGGGAAATGGAGCGGGCTGCAAATAATGGTGTAGTCAGTGAAACAAATAGTGAACAGGGAAGCATTATCGATCGATCGGTCGGCAACAGCTCGCCTCGGGAATCCGAAATGACAGGGCACAATCTTGCAAATACTGTAGATTCAGGTTTTGCGTCCTCACCGTTTTCTCAAATAAGTCAAGACACATTTTGTGCTTTTCAAAATGCGAATATTGCCAGTTCAAATGCATTGCCGAAAAGCACTGAGGAACATGTTTCAGACACCAGTGCATTGTTATTACAATTAATGCAACAAATGGAACAAGAGCTTCAAAAGTTAGACACAATGGAACAAAATCTTCAAAAGCTAGACGCAATGGAACAAAATCTTAAAAAGAGAGAGACAATGGAACAAAACCTTCGGAAGTTAGACACCACGCTTGAACAAACACGTGAAGATTTAACTACTGAGTTACATAACATTGAATCGAAATGTCAAAAAGTCTGTAATGACGTAAAAACACAAATTTGTGAGCATTTTCAACCTACTTTTTCGTGGCATGAAAATGCATTACAGAATCACGAAGCAGCCATAAAAGAACTGCAAACCATTGTTCATGAAAATCATGAGACCTTGAAAGCTAAAATTGACTCAGTTGCATTTACCGATTCGGTTACGCAACTTGCAAAAACTCAGGAAAGGTTAAAGAACATAGTAGATACGATTTCAACACAAATGGACACTCTGACACTTGGTTCAGAAAAACACACTAACGAAATAAGTACACTATCGGAGAAAGTAGCCGAACTTTCGGATCAGTTCACTAACTTATCTGCAAAGGTAGATGATGATCTGAATGACACAAGACCCATAGCCATCACTGACACAGAAGAGTATGAACAAATTAAGAAATTCAAGGAAAATCAGGATCAAATTAATACACAACACCAAAGAGAAATCCGGGAAGTACAAGATCAGCTGACACAGGTAATAGAAAAATTACGTATTTCAGAGGACACTGGCGCTCCAACACGGGAAGTGGGACTTAGAAACACGGAAAAGCCGCAAAATAATAACACAGGGCATTTCGGAAGTTATGAAAGAAATTGCCAATGTGCACCGAATTTTGAGATGGAACGGCCGACACGACCTAATAATGACCGATATGCGACTCGCCGACATGATGATTTTGACTATAAGCTGTTCATTACTACACGTAAATTCAAAACATTTAAGAATTCTGGCAACGACATTCATCCACAAGCATGGCTCCATCAATTCCCTCATTGTTTTCCTCCCAACTGGTCGTTGGAACACAGATTAGAATTTATGTGTGGCTACTTAGAGAATGAACCAGCTGTAAGAATGCGATCGGTCATTCACGATTGCCACAGTGAAGGAGAATTTTACCATGCCTTCCTCTCAGCATATTGGTCTCAAGCCACACAAGACCGAGTAAAACATGGTATCATAATGATGAAACATTTCGAACAATCTGAATTCTCCAGTCTTGTGAAATATTTTGAAGACATGTTGCACAAGAATCAGTACCTGTCAAACCCATACAGCCCCTCAGAACTCATCCGCATTTGCTTAATCAAATTACCTGAACATTTACGGCATATTATTTTAGCAGGACGTTGCAAAGACGACATTGAAGCTTTTCAGGGACTGTTACAAGAACTAGAAATTGACACTGATAATCGCGGAACGCGAAAACAAGGACACAACAATTACAGGTCACATCCGTCACAATTCTGTGACGACAGAAACAATAACCGGACACGACTGGTCTATTCTTACAACGCAAATCGTGACCAAAATAGACACCACCCGTACGACAACCGTTGGCAGAGTAGTAATAATTACAGGGAAAGATCACCTCTCTGCGGTAGTGACTATCACAGAGACAATCAGAGAAACAGACAATATGGGAACCAAAATAATTATTATCAAGGGAGACAGAATACCTTCAGACGCAACAGTTCAGCGCGCAGTTACGATTCAGGGAGAAATTCTCCACCACTTAACCGACAAGAAAGAAACTACAGGACTTACCGACATGATGACAGACGATGTGATCGTAACGACAGACCTGAATTGCATCAGAACTGGCGGGATTCAAACAGAGCAGGGCCCTCTCGAGGAGGTGAATTTGTAGAAGTTAGGTCTCCAAATCCCAATAACGACGCTCGCCAACAAAGAGACAATAGGCAATGACTCACACCGCTGGCAGCCACAAAACGTTCTTATGACACTAACGACGCAGCTGCCGTAGCTAGTAATTACGTAAAAATGGAAGACATTAGTGGCATCTTACTCCAGGAACATGACATAAAACATAACAACATTGTATATCCTGTGATTCACATTACTGTAAATGACGTAAAATTTACGGCAGTACTTGACTCTGGCAGTCCCATTTCAGTAATCAGTGAAACAGCCTTTAGCAAATGCAACAAATCGAACGATTGCCCCACACTTCCGTTACGTAAGATTAAATTACAAGGTGCAATCTTTGGAAAAAGTGTAGATGTACGCCAACAAACCAATTTAGAATTCTTTTGTCAAAGCCACAGCTTCTCTATGAACTTTCTCATTGTTCAATTATTGTCGACGGAAATTATATTGGGAGTAGACTTTTTGAATGAATACAAAGCAATCTTAAACTTTCACGATGCTGAAATAAGTTTAGAGAAAGAAGGTAAGTCAATAGCTTTGAAATTTGAAGATTGGCTCTCAAACCATGACGAGGAAATTAATCGGCTTTACCTTCTGTTAGACAACAGTTCGGACTTTTCTACAGAACTAGACACTAACAATCACTCTGCAAGTACTGACAGGGATGATATCGACGGCGCATTTGACACTAATAAGTTAATTCAGAATAAAATTCAAACAATTGAGAATTGTAATGAAACTGATAGGCAGGACCTTTTTGAGATTTTACAAGCACATTCCACAGTTTTTACTCATAAAACAGGAACAATCAAGGGATTTCAATACCAATTTCGTATTCGTGAGCATACTAAATTTTGTGTTAGACCATACGTAATTCCGGCGCATTATATGGACCGTGTTAGAACAGAAATACAATCTATGCTTAATGAGGGCATTATTGAGCCTGCAGTAAGCTCATACAACAATCCATTACATGTTGTTGAGAAGAAAAATGGATCGATCAGGCTTGTCTTAGATTCGAGACAAATCAATACGATCATTATTCCTGAAACAGACAAGCCGCAAACGTTAGAAGAACTTCTTCAAAATTTTAATGGTGTAAAAGTGTTGTCTTCCATTGATCTCAGATCCAGCTTTTATCAGATCGAACTTCATCCAGAATGTAGAAAATATACAGCTTTCCTTTGTTTCGGCGTTTGTTATCAGCTTCGGAAACTTCCTTTTGGTTTGAACATTTCTTCGGCAGCATTCATTCGTGGGTTAAATTCCATATTACCTGAGTTCTTAAAACGTCACATCACCTTATATGTGGACGATATTCTGATAGCAGAAGCTTCATGGGAACAACATAATCGCATCCTCAACAGTTTGTTACGTATTTTTGCAGAATCTGGAATTACAGTTAACTTGAAAAAGTCTGAATTCGGTAGGACAAAGGTGAAGTTTTTGGGACATGTTATTTCTTCTGAAGGGATTCAGCCGGATCCTGAAAAGTTAGAAGCAATCAGAGCCATTCCAGTGCCATCCACAAAAAGACAAGTCCGCAGTTTTCTAGGTCTCGTAAATTTTTACCGTCGTTTTCTGAATATGCAAATTCTTGTTACACCAAAACTTTGTTCTCTCACTGGAAAAAATACTATTTGGAACTGGGACGAACAAGCACAGTTGGAATTCAATTCTTTGAAAGAAGCGTTACTTCACGCGCCAATCTTAGCTCATCCAGATCTGTCACAAGATTTCTGCCTTAGCACGGATTCTTCTAAAGTCGGTCTTGGTGCCCATTTATTTCAAGAAGCCATAGAAAGTGGCACTACCATTCAGAAAACCATTGCTTTTGCTAGCCGAGTGCTAACAAAATCTGAAAAAAATTATTCCGTTACTGAATTAGAAGCTTTAGCTATCGTTTGGGCATTTAACAAATTCCGTTTCTTTCTTTCTGGTAAGCACGTAAAAGTATACAGTGATCATCGTGCATTACAATTTCTTATGTCTTCAAAATTAAATCATGACAGGTTAAAACGTTGGGCATTGTTTCTGCAAGAATTCCGCTTCACAATAGTCTACATTCCCGGCAAGGAGAACATTGTTGCGGACGCACTGTCACGCGCACCGGCTGGGCTTGAGAAAAGTACCACAGAAGGCAACCTCGAGAAAAATTTCAGTATTCTTTACATTCAGAAAGTCGCCTTTGAAAACTTCATCACCACATCTTCAAAGGACATTGCTCATGCACAAGATAATGATCCGATTTGGAAAGACATCAAGAGCAAATGGCATGAAAAGACACACACAGATTCGGCATTATTATCTGGTTAGAAACAACATACTGTTCAAACGCTGCACTGTTGATGACAAGCTATGGGTACTTTGCATTCCTGACGATTTTGTTAATAAGCTCATTTGGTACATTCATTTCAGCTACGCACATTTTGGTCCACGAAAATGTTATCATATTCTTCGAACGACTTGTTATTTTAACAATATGGAAAAGAGAATTCGAAGAGTCTTGTCTATTTGTAAACTTTGTCAAAAGGCGAAACCATCTACTGTCTCACATCGTGCTCTGTTGTTTCCTATCATTCCTTCTAAATGAAAAGAATTTGCTGCTGTTGATCTCTTGGGACCGCTTGTCAGAACATCTAATGGATTTTCGTACGTTTTAGTCGCTGTTGAACTTACTTCAAAATTTGTTTCTTTCACACCGTTACGTAAAGCCACTGGTCGGTCTGTATCCAACGCCTTTGTTAAAAATTTCTTACGTGAAGTTGGCCACGTTGCTAAAGTCATTTCAGATAACGGACCGCAATTTAGATCTGCTGTTTGGTCATGCATGCTTCGCAACCATAAAATCAAACCTGTTTTTATTTCATTGTACTCACCACTTTGTAACCCCTCCGAACGGATTATGAAAGAAATCAATAAGCTTTGCAGGCTTTATTGTCACAGAAAGCATCAGCATTGGGACAGATATTTACACTTATTTCAAAACGTGCTGAATGAAATGCCTCATGATTCCACTGCTTTACCACCTACTCTTGTACTGAAGAATGAAGAACCACCAAACAGAATCAGAGAGCTTGTACCTTTCCCGAATACACGTAAACTTCGACACAAAGACATAATTGATTTGGCTCTTAAAAATATAAAATCTGCAGCAGACAAAAGGAGAAAACTACACGGTAAAGCAAATGCAAAGAAATTGTATATTGGTCAGAAAGTTCTCATTAAAGCTCATTCATTGTCACATAAGAAGAAACACTTGAGTCACAAATTCTTTCTAGTTTACAATGGACCATACAGAATCCGACGTATACCACATGATAATTGCGTTGAAGTTGAAACTCTGCGTACTAGGAAGAGTAAAGGTTTACACCACATTTCACATGTAAAACCATTTATTGAAAGATAATCTGCTTTTTAACTTTGTCATTGCCATAAAACTTTTCACTTTACATTACTAGTATGCTTGTCAGACTTAGAATCTGTTAACATGCAACAATGTTTGAAGTTAAATATCCGATCAAGAACCTAGGGAACATTTTTAAACAGAAATTACGAATGCATTGTTATTGTGAAGAGACGACCCAGTGTTATTCTGTGTGTACGTTCTTGCTTGTTAGTTGCATGATTATGGAACGACTATAAGGCTTACATACTTAGAACATTTACCAGTACTGCTAATGAGATTTTAATGCAACATTTTGGTTTACTTGAAAATACATTCTGGATTTAAAGTACTTTCTGTGACAGCTACACGATCTTATCACGACGCTACTAATGAGTGACAATTTACAATGCTGCTTTTGCGGTGTTTCTGTTTTATATCTGCACAATTTTTCTGCATTATTCTGCAAAGAAAACATGTTTTAGTAGTAACTTTTGTGGTATAGCTACAATGAGACTGCCTTTTCCGTAGCACAACAATACGTTACAGCACAGTACTTTCCTCATCACGGCAATAAGCGTAATAACTAAGACATTTATACGCAAAGCATTTCACTTTTGTGTATTATGAGGTAAGTACATTGACTTCAGCAGAACTTTGCTTACAGAGGACGATAACTACGACACTTCCACTGAATTATCTTACAGCAAGACGCACATTTAGCGCTACAGGACACGCATTTGAGTGATCAATTTTGTACTTAAACCATTTATTTTTCAAGATTTTTGAATTACATTTCATTCCATTGCTGTAATCTGTAACACTTGAGGATATAATTACATTTATCCTCAGGGGGGTACACGCTTACTTTGTGTACCATGTGTGTGGCAACCACAAGGAACCCTAGCTAATATGGTATTTGCTTATACAACTTTACACATCGGTACCATATTTCTCTAACACACAAATTACACAGCTATCTGATCATTTAACTGAGAGATAAACATTTTTTTTACTACATCAGTCACACATGTTTACGCAGTTACACAGTTGGATAACTTCGCACTTATGAAACTGTATTTTGTCTGTACTTTGTAAACTGTTCGTATTTTTTCGGAATCATTGTGATGCTATGAGAGCTTTGAATGTTGTATTTGGTAAGGGAGCATGATTTTAAAGTACGTTTGAGGTAGATGACACTATTGAAATGAGCAGAGAATTTTTTTTGGGGTTTGAAATTATTGCAGAAAGGTACGACGATTTTGAGAATTGACTGAGATGTTATGATATTATTACGACGACGATGTGTACTATGCTGTTGAGATATGTTTATGATCAATAAGATGATGCTACCGTATATGAGGAATAAGAAGTATGTTGGAAACCAAGAATCGTACTTTAAGAGTTATGAAATGTGCGTAAATGCGTGACTGTATCACAATGTTGACGAATATTTTATTTGGACACTTATATTTATAGGATTTTCTTTCTACAGATTTGCAATGCTAATTCTTGACCTGTGAAATATTTTTATGTGGGACTGTCACTGTAGCGGAAACTGCTGTCGTAAATATATCCGTAAGAAAGTTAAGTGACCACCTGCACGTAATGCGTCGCGGGCACCCACCTGGGCGACAGCCGCCCGAAAAAAAGCCATTAGCCTTTCAGCGGCACAGGTAGAAAAAAAAGGGGGGGCAATTATACTCGCTGTTGACATTTCCTTGTTGAAAGCATACTGTGGAGCTCGTAATTTATGATATTTACTGAAATGCCTAATGAAATGACGAGAAATATTTTTACATCTGCACACCTGATTATGACAAGCGTCTTTCTACGAGAGTTGAGAGAATTTCTACTAACTTATGAAATGTCACATGACTATTGAATGATATTTTTATGCTTTGGTTTGCGTAATTGCTTATTTCATTTGATACCTGTTTTCCAGCTGTGTTACAGCATTAGTTTTATAAAATAAACTTTGATGCATTTGCTAATGTGAACACTTTCTGTCAACAGATCTATTAAATGATAATTTTGTAATCCACATTCTTTAAAAAAAAGGAGCACTTGGAAAGGAAAGAACAATAAGAAGGGACTAGTAGCAGTAACTGGACACATAATTTTCTTTTCAAGTATATGGTAATATTTTTTTTACAATAAGTTGTTGTGGTGCACCACTTTAATTACTTAGATATTAAGATGTGATTATACATTTCCCTTATCTGCATTGTTATCTTTAGTGTACTATTTTTTCTGCTTGAGCTATGTCATGTATCGATATAAGCTGCTGTTTGCCAGGCATAGTGCTACTAAACTTTAATTTGTGTTACTCTGCTAAGCCAGATTTATTTTTTTGTTTGCTGCGCATTGCCTCATATTAGTTGTAATGTTGAATTGCTTGGTAATTTAGATTTACTGTAGCTTGCTTTGCGATTTTCCATTTTTTTATTGCTGTTTATATTAATTGTTTTATGTGCTGCTGCATTGCCTCGTCCCTTAGTTTAGCATCTGAGCTCAGTAGATTTAAGTTAGCTTAAGAGGGGGCAGACTATATAAGAAACTAACTATTATAAATTTATAAGAAATAGGATACTGTACAGTGGAGAAAAACTATTATTGACAGAGGATGTGAACAAGATACAGAAGGCAGGCTTAGATAGGACTTTTTGGGAATAATGATGAACAAAGGGAGATCTCCATGCAAAATACTGCAGTAAAACAAACCCTGTCCTTTCCCTTTTGTGTTATCCCACTATATGTTTGTGTACCCTTGTGTATTTGTTTTCTTCCTGTCTCTGTGTAGTTTCATAGAATTTTTTCTTCTTTTAATACTAAGTTACATTCACTATGATGAGGAATACTGTTATCCTCAAATACAATTGGCATTAATAATGTGTTATTTACTTTGTAAAGATGTTAGACATTATTAATTCTGTTCTGTTTAATGCTCATGTGTGAAGTTGATGTTTCAAAAGTTATTGTGATCTTTTATGTATGTACTCATGTCATAATTCCACTGATGTATATGTTAGTTCGGTTCTTTTGTAAAGCCTGTACTACAAATGTTATCTGTATTATTATGTTCTTTAATGATGTATTTTGTACCTTTGTTATTGTATTTTTATGTTACCAAATTGTAATTGTTACCAGTTCTTCAAATTAAGTAACATTTCACTGCACACGTTTCTGTTGGTCATAGTACATGGACAATATATGAGAAGTAGGGACTGATAGTGTTTGCACGTGTGTTAATAATTCAGCAAGGGACTGGATAACAGCATTGCTGGATCTAAGGACAATTCCAGAAACTTTGTGAGTGCACAAGTGGTGGTTTATGGACTTGCTATATTGTCCGCAAGACTCTTCGATGGTGATTGTGCACCTGCACATTTGCAACAGACGGCTGCTGGCCGTCTCTACCAGGACTACATTGGGTCTGCATCTTTGATGGCCCACCAATTGCTACAAGGACTGCAGTGGGTCTGCACCTCTGGTGGCCCACCAGTACCGTAATTTCTACCAGGACTACAGTGGGTCTGCTCTGTGATGACCTAACTACCAATATTCTTCAAAACGTCGACAGACTCTGCTGTGGGTTTACTCATTTGTGGCCCATTACCTGTCTGCATGTCGAGTCAGCACTGTCTTTCCGTTGGAAGGACAACACTACTTCTTCAAGACTGCATGGAAATCCACTGTGAACAGCGCGTAGCATTGCGCAGT
This sequence comes from Schistocerca americana, assembly GCF_021461395.2. Lineage (NCBI taxonomy): Eukaryota > Metazoa > Arthropoda > Insecta > Orthoptera > Acrididae > Schistocerca > Schistocerca americana. The sequence continues at coordinate 10,230,452 of NW_025725884.1, forward strand.
TGGAGGTGAGCCGCCAGCAGTGGTGGATGTGGGGGGAGAGATGGCGGAGATTTGTAATTTGTCATGAACTGCTATATTTATGTATGATGATATCAAGGTAAATACATTGTTTGTTCTCTACTAATATCTTTCAATTGCTAACTATCCCTATCAGTAGTTAGTGCCTTCCATAGTTTGAATCTTTTATTTAGCTGGCAGTAGCGGCGCTCGCTGTATTGCAATAGCTTGAGCAGCGAAGATTTTTGTGAGGTAAGTGATTTGTGAAAGGTATAGTTTAATGTCAGTCAGGGCCATTCTTTTGTAGGGATTTTTGAAAGTCAGATTGCGTTGCACTAAAAAAAAAAAATATTGTGTATCAGTTTAAGGACAGTCGTGTATAATTGTTCAGAGGGGACATTTCAACACTATGGTTTCTATGAGATCTCCTTCTATATCGAGTGACGTTTCTATAAAAGCGACAGGATTTTCTTTTGCGATACGAGTATTTCCTTTCCGATGCACTATTCCTTCCTTACTGCATCCCTCGCTCCCTCATATTGACGATTTAACACAGAAATTGCGTCGCTATGAAATAGTATGGGTTCAATGACTTTTCCTTTTAAATCGAGTAACGTTTCTATGGAAAGGACAAGAATTTCTTTTGGGATACGAGTATCTCCTTTCCGATGCACTATTCCTTCTTTACTGCATCCCTCGCTCCCTCACATTGACGAACTAACACAGAAATTGCGTCGCTATGAAATACAATGATTTCTATGACACTCCCCTATAAAACGAGAAACGTTTCTATGGAAGCGACAGGATTTTCTTTTGGTATACAGGTATCTACTTTCCGATGCTGTATTCCTTCTTTACTGCATCCCTCGCTTCCTCACATTGACGTTTTAACACAGAAATTGCGTCGCTATGAAATACTATGTGCTATATGACATCTCCTTCTAATTCGAGTAACGTTTCTGTGGAAACGACAGGATTTTCTTTTGGGATATGACTATCTCCTTCCCGATTCACTATTCCTTCTTTACTGCATCCCTCATCCCTCACATTGACGAATTAACACAGAAATTTCGTCGCTATGAGTTACTATGGGTTCTATGACATCTCCTTCTAAAACGAGTAACGTTTCTATGGAAACGACAGGATTTTCTTTTGGGATACAAGTACCTCCATTCCGTGCCCTAATCCTTCTTTACGGCAGCCCTCGCTCCCTCACACTGACGAATTAAAACAGAAATTGCGTAGCTATAAAATACCATGTTTTCTATGACATCTCCTTCTAAATCGAGTAACGCTTCTATGGAAACGACAGAATATTCCTTTGGGATACGAGTATCTTCTTTCCGATGCACTATTACTTCTTCACTGGATCCCGCGCTCCCTCACATTGACGTTTTAACACAGAAATTGCGTCGCTATGAAATACTATGTGTTCTATGACCTCTCCTTCTAAATTGGGTAACGTTTCTATGAAAAGCCAGGATTTTCTGTAGAGGTACGAGTATCTCCTTTCCGATGCACTATTCCTTCTTTACTGAATCCCTCGCTCCCTCACATTGGCGAATTAACACAGAAATTTCGTCGCTATGAAATAGTATGCGTTCTATGACTTCTCCTTCTATATCGAGTAACGTTTCTATGGAAACAACAGGATTTTCTTTTGGGATACGAATATCCCCTTTCCGACGCAGTATTCCAGCTTTACTGCATCACTCGCTCCCTCACTTTGACGAATTAACACAAGAATTGCGTCGCTATGAAATACTATGGGTTCTATGGCATCTCCTTCTAAATCGAGTAACGTTTCCATGGAAACGACAGGATTTTCATTTGGGATACGAGTATCTCCTTTCCGATGCACTATTCCTTCTTTACTGCTTCAGTTGCTCCCTCACAATGACGAATTAACACAGAAATTGCGTCGCTATGAAATACTGTGGGTTCTATGACATCTCCTTCTAAATTGAGTAGCGTTTCTATGGAAACAGGATTTTCTTTTGGGATACGACTTTCTCCTTTCCGATGCTCTATTCCTTCTTTACTGCAACCCTCGCTCCCTCACAATGACGAATTAACACAGAAATTGCGTCGCTATTAAATACAGTGGGTTCTAAGACTTCTCCTTCTAAATCGAGTAAGGTTTCTATGGAAACGACAGGATTATCTTTTGGGATACGAGTATCTCATTTCCGATGCACTATTCCATCTTTACTGCATCCCTAGCTCACACACTTTGAAGAATTAACACAGAAATTGCGGCGCTATGAAATAATATGGGTCCAATGACATCTCCTTCTACATCGAGTAACGTTTTAATGTATACGACAGGATTTTCTTTTTGGATACGAGTACCACCTTTCCGATGCACTATTAATTCTTTACTGACTCCCCCACTCCCTCAAGTAGACGACTTAACACAGAAATTGAGGGGCTATGAAATACTGTGGGTTCTATGACATCTGCTCGTAAATCGAGTAACGTTTCTATGGAAACGACAGGATTTTCTTTTGGGATACGACTATCTCCTTTCCGATGCACTATTCCTTCATTACTGCATCCATCGCTCCCTCACATTCAAGAATTAACACATAAATAACGTCGCCATGAAATGCTATGGGTTGTATGACATATCAATCTAGATCATGGAACGTTTCTATGGAAACGACAGGATTTTCTTGTGGGTTACGAGTATCTCCTTTCTGATGCACCATTCCTTCCATACCGCATCCCTCTCTCCCTCACTTAGACGAATTAAAACAGAAATTGCCTTGCAATAAAATCCGTTGGGTTCTATGACATCTCCTTCTAAATCGCGTAACGTTTCTTTGAAAACGACAGGATTTTCTTTTGGGATACGAGTTTCTCGTTTCCGATGCACTATTCCATCTTTTCTGCATCCCTCGCTCCCTCACATTGTAGATTTACCACAGAAATTGCGTCGCTATGAAATACTATGGGTTCTATGGCATCTCCTTCTAAATCGAGTAACGTTTCTATGGAAACGACTGGATTTTCTTTTGGGATACGACTATCGCCTTTCCGAATCACTATTCCTTCTTACTGCATCCCTCGATCCCTCACATTGACGAATTAACGCAGAAATTGCGTCGCTATGAATTAATATGGGTTCTATGACTTCTCCTTCTAAAACGAGTAACATTTCAATGGAAAATACATAATTTTCCTTTGGGATACGACTATTCCCTTTCCGATGCACTATTCCTTCTTTACTGCATTCCTCGCTACCTCACATTGACGAATTAACACAGAAATTGCGTCGCTATGAAATCCTATGGGTTCTATGACTTCTCCTTCTAAATCGAGTAACGTTCCTATGGAAACGACAGTCATTTCTTTTGGGATTCGAGTATCTCGTTTCCGATGCACTATTCCTTCTTTACTGCATCTCTCGCTCCCTCACAAAGACGAATTAACTCAGATATAGCGTCGCTATGAATTATTATGCGTTCTATGACATCTCCTTTTAAATCGAGTTACGTTTCTGTGGAAACGACATAATTTTCATTTCGGACACGAGTATCTCCTTTCTGATGCATCATTTCTTCTTTACTGCATTCCTCGCGCCTTTACATTGACGAATTAACACAGAAATTGCGTCGCTATGAAATCTTCTGGGTTCTATGGCTTCTCCTTCTAAATCGAGTAACGTTCCTATGGAAACGACTGTCATTTCTTTTGGGATTCGAGTATCTCCTTTCGGATGCACTATTCCTTTTTTACAGCACCCCTCGCTTCCTTACATCGACGAATTAACACAGAAATTGCGTCACTATGAAACACTATGGGCTCGAGGACATCTCTTTCTAGATGGAGTAAAGTTTCTATGGAAACGACAGGTTTTTCTTTTGGGATACGACCATCTATTTTCCGATGCACTATTGCTTCTGTTCTGCATCCCTCGCTTCATCACTGTGACGAATTAACACAGAAATTGCATCGATACGAAATACTATGGGATCTATGACTTCTCCTTCAAAATTGAGTAACGTTTCTATGGAAACGACTGGACTTTCTTTTGGGGTACGACTATCTCCTTTCCGATGCACTATTCCTTCTTTACTGCATCCCTCGCTCCCTCAAATTGACGAATTAACTCAGAAATTGAATCACTATAAAATACTATGGGTTCAATGTCATCTCCTTCAAAATCGAGTAACGTTTCTATGGAAGCGACCGGATTTTCTTTTGGGATACGTGTATCTCGTTTCCGATGCTCTAACTCTTCTATACTGCACTCCTGGCGTCCTCAAATTGTCGAATTAACAAAGAAATTGCGACACTATAAAATACAAAGGTTTCTATGACATCTTCTAAATCGAGTAACGTTTCTGCGGTAACGACAGAATTTTCTTTTAGGTTACGACTATATCCTTTTCGATGCTCTATTCCTTCCTTACCACATCCTTCTCTCCCTCACATAGACGAATTAACACAAAAATTGCCTTGCAATGAAATACGTTGGGTTCTATGACATCTCCGTCTAAATCGCGTAACGTTTGTTTGGAAACGACAGGATTTTCCTTTGGGATACGAGTATCACCTTTCCGATGCACTATTCCTTGTTTACTTCATTCCTCGCTCCCTCACATTGACGAATTAACACAGAAATTGCGGTGCTATGAATTACTATGCGTTCTATGACATTTCCTTCTAAATCGAGTAGCGTTTCATTGGAAACGACAGGATTTTCTTTTGGGATACAAGTATCTCCTTTCCGATGTACTATTAATTCTTTACTGCATTCCTCTCTCCCCCACACTGACGACTTAACACAGAAATTGCGGCGTTATGAAAAACTATGTGGTCTATACGATCTCATTCTAAATCGAGTAACGGTTCAATGGAAACGAGAGGATTTTCTTTTGGGATACGACTATCTCCTTTCCGATGCACTATTCCTCCTTTACTGCATCCCTCGCTTAATCATATTGACGAATTAACACAGAAATTGTGTCGCTATGATGTACTATGTGTTCGATGACATCTCCTTCTACATGGAGTAAAATTTCTATGCAAACGACAGGATTTTGTTTTGGGATACGACTATATCCTTTTCGATGCTCTATTCCTTCCTTACCACATCCTTCTCTCCCTCACATAGACGAATTAACACAAAAATTGCCTTGCAATGAAATACGTTGGGTTCTATGACATCTCCGTCTAAATCGCCTAACGTTTGTTTGGAAACGACAGGATTTTCTTTTGGGATACGACTATCTCCTTTCCGATGCACTATTCCTTCTTTACTGCATCCCTCGCTCATTCACATTGACGAATTAACACAGAAATTGCGTCGCTATGAAATGCAGTGGGTTGTATGACATATCCTTCTAGATCATGTAACATTTCTATGGAAACGAAAGGATTTTCTTGTGGGATACGAGTATGTCCTTTCCGATGCACTATTCCTCCTTTACTGCATCCCTCGCACCCTCACATTGACGAATTTACACAGCAATTGCGTCGCTATGAATTGCTATGCGTTGTATGACATATAATTCTAGATCATGTAACGTTTCTATGGGAACGAAAGGATTTTCTTGTGGGATAAGAGTATCTCCTTTCCGATGCACTATTCCTTCTTTACTGCATCCCTCGCACCCTCACATTGACGGATTAACACAGAGATTACGTCGCTACGAAATACTATGGGTTCTATGGCACCTCCTTCTAAATCGAGTAACGTTTCAATGGAAACGACAGGACTTTCTTTTGGGATACGAGTAACTCCTTTCCGATGCACTATTCCTTCTTTCCTGCATCCGTCGCTAATTCCTATTGACGAATTAACACAGAAATTGCGTCGCCATGATATACTATGTGTTCGATGACATCTCCTTCTAAATGGAGTAAAATTTCTATGGAAACGACAGGATTTTCATTTGGGATACGATTATCTAATTTCCGATGCACTATTCCTTCTTTGCTGCATCCCTCGCTGCCTCACATTGACGAATCAAAACAGAAATTGCGTCGCTATGGAATACTCTGTGTTCTATGACATCTACTTCTAAATCGGGTAACATTTCTATGGAATCGACAGGATTTCCTTTTGGGATACAACTATCTCCTTTCCGATGTACAATTAATTCTTTACTGCATCCCTCTCTCCCCCACACTGACGACTTAACACAGAAATTGCACCGTTATGATATACTATGTGTTCTTTCACATCTCATTCTAAATCGAGTAACGTTTCAATGGAAACGACAGGATTTTCTTTTGGGATACGACTATCTCATTTCCGATGCACTATTCCTTCATTACTGCATCCCTCGCTCCCCCACAATGACGAATTAACACAGAAATTGCGTCGCTTTGAAATACTATGGGTTCTATGACTTCTCCTTCTAAATCGAGTAACGATTCTATGGAAACGACAGGAATTTCTTTTGGGATACGACTATCTACTTTCCGATGCTCTATTCCTTCTTTACTGCATCCCTCGCTCCCTCACATTGACGAATTAACACGGAAATTGCGGCGCTATGAAATACAGTGAGTTCTATGACATCATCTTTTAAATGGAGTAATGTTTCAATGGAAACTACAGGACGTTCTTTTGGTATACGAGTAACTCCTTTCCGATGCACTATTAATTCTTTACTGCATCCCCCACTCCCTCACATTGACGACTTAACACAGAAATTGTTTGGCTATGCAATACTATGGGTTCTATGACTTCTCCTTCTAAAGCGAATAATGTTTCTATGGAAACGACAGGAGTTTCTTTTGGGATACGAGTATTTCATTCCCGATGCACTATTCCTTCTTTACTGCATCCCTCGGTCCCTCACATTGACGAATTAACACAGAAATTGCGTCGCTATGAAATACTTTGTGTTCTATGAATTCCCCTTCTAAATCGAGTAACGTTTCTATGGAAACGAAAGGATCTTCCTTTGGAATAAGAGTATCTCCTTTCCGAAGCACTATTGCTGCTTTACTGCATCCCTCGCTCCCAGCCATTGACGAATTAACATAGAAATTGAGTTGCTATGAAATACTATGGGTTGTATGTCTTCTTCTTCTAAATCGAGTAACGAATGTATGGGAACGACAGGATTTTCTTTTGGGATACGACTATCACCCTTCCGATGCACTATTCCTTTATTACTGCACTCCTCGCGCCCTCACATTGACGAAGTAAAACAGAAATTGCGTTGCAATGATGTGCTATGGGTTCTATGACATCTTCTAAATCGAGTAACGTTTATATGGAGACGACTGGGTTTTCTTTTGGGATACGAGTATCTCATTTCCGATGCACTATTCCTTCTTTACTGCAACCGTCGCTCCCCCACATTGACCAATTAACACAGAAATTGCGTCGCTACGAAATACTAAGGGGTTTCATGATTTCTCCTTCTAAATCGAGTAACGTTTCTATGGAAACAACAGGATATTCTTATGGGATACGAGTAACTCCTTTCCGATTCACTTTTCCTTCTTTACTGCATCCCTTGCTCCCTCACAATGACGAATTAACACAGAAATTGCGTGGCCATGAAATAATATGGGTTCTATGACATCTCCTTATAATTCGAGTAACGTTTCTATGGAAACAACAGGACTTTCTTTTGGGTTACGACTATCTCCTTTCCGATGCACTATTCCGTCTTTACTGCATCCCTCGCTCGCTCACATTGACGGATTAACACAAAAATTGCGTCGCTATGAAATACTTTGGCTTCTATGACATCTCTTTCAAAATCGAGTAACGATTCAATGGAAACGACCGGATTTTCTTTTGGAATACGTGTATCTCCTTTCCGATGCACTATTCCTTCATTACTGCATCCCTCGCTCCCTCACAATGACGAATGAAAACAGAAATTGCGGTGCTATGAATTACTATGAGTTCTATGACATTTCCTTCCAAATCGAGTAGCGTTTCATTGGAAACGTCAGGATTTTCTTTTGGGATACGAGTATCTCCTTTCCGAAGCACTATTCCTTCTTTACTGCATCCCTCGCTTAATCATATTGTCGAATTAACACAGAAAATGTGTCGCTATGATATACTATGTGTTCGATGACATCTCCTTCTAAATGGAGTAAAATTTCACTGGAAACGATAGGATTTTCTTTTGGGATACGACTATCCAATTTCCGATTCACTATTCCTTCTTAACTGCATTTCTCGCTGCCTCACTTTGACGAATCAAAACACAAATTGCGTCGCTATGAAATACTATGGGTTCTGTGACATCTCCTTCTAAATCGGGTAACGTTTCTATGGAAACGAAAGGATTTTCTTTTGGGATCCGAGTATCTCCTTTCCGATGCACTATTCCTTCTTTACTGCATCCCTCGCTCCCTCACATTGACGTATTAACACACGAAATTGCGTCGCTATGAAATACTATGGGTTGTATGGTTTCTCCTTCTAAATCGAGTAACGAATCTATGGAAACGACAGGATTTTCTGTTGGGATACGACTATCTCCTAACCGATGCACTAATCCTTCTTTACTGCATCCCTCTCTCCGTCACATTGACGAATTAACACAGGAAATACGTCGCTATGACATACTAGGGGTTCTATGACTTCTCCCTGTAAGTCGAGTAACGTTTCTATGGAAACGACAGGATTTACTTTTAAGATACGACTATCACCTTTCCGATGCACTATTCCTTCTTTACTGCACTCCTCGCGCCCTCACATTGACGAAGTAAAACAGAAATTGCGAGGCTATGATGTGCTACGGGTTCTATGACATCTTCTGAATCGAGTAACGTTGATATGGAGACGACAGGATTTTCTTTTGGGATACGAGTATCTCCTTTCCGATGCACTATTCCTTCTTTACTGCAACCCTCGCTCCCTCACATTGACCAATTAACACAAAAATTGCGTCTTTATGAAATACTTTGTGTTCTATGACATCTCATTTTAAATCGAGTAACGTTTCTATGGAAACGAAAGGATTTTCCTTTGGATAATAGTATCTCCTTTCCAAAGCACTATTCCTTCTTTACTGCATCCCTTGCCCCCACACATTGACGAAATAACACGGAAAGTGCGGCGCTATGAAATACTGTGGGTTCTATGACATCTCCTTCTAAATCGAGTAACGTTTCAATGGAAACTACAGGAACTTCTTTTGGGATACGGGTAACTCCTTTCCGATGCACTATTAATTCTTGACTGCATCCCGCACTCCCTCACATTGACGACTTAACACAGAAATTGGGGTGCAATGGAATACTATGGGTTCTATGACTTCTCGTTCTAAATCGTGTAACGTTTCTATGGAAACGACAGGATTTTCTTTTGGGATACGAGGATCTCCTTCCCGATTCACTACTCCTTCTTTACTGCATCCCTCGCTCCCTCACATTGACGAATTAACACAGAAATTGCCTCGCTATGAAAAACTATGGGTTCTATGACTTCTCCTTCTAAATCGAGTAACGTTTCTATGGAAACGACACGATTTTCTATTGGGATACGACTATCTCCATTCCGATGCACTATTTCCTTCTATACAGCATTTCTCGCTCCCTCACATTGACGAATTATCACAGAGATTGTGTCGCTATGAAATACTATGAGTTCGATTACACCTCCTCCTAAATTGAGTAACGTTTCAATGGAAACAGGATTTTCTTTTGGGATACGACTACCTCCTTTCCGATGCTCTATTCCTTCATTTCTGCATCCCTCGGTCCCTCACATTGACGAATTAACACAAAAAATTGCGTCGCTATGAATTAATATGTGTTCTATGACTTCTATTTCTAAATCGAGTAACGTTTCTATGGGAACGAAAGGGTTTTTCTTTTCGGATACGACTATCTCCTTTCCGATGCACTATTCCTTCTTTACTGCATCAATCAATACCTCACATTGACGAATTAGCACAAAAATTGCGAGGAAATGAAATACTGAGGGTTCCATGACATCTTCTTCTAAATCGAGGAACGTTTCTATGGAAACGACTGTAATTTCTTTTGGGATGCTAATATCTCCTTTCCGATGCACTATTCCGACTTTACTGCATCCCTCGCTCCCTCACAATGACGAATGAAAACAGAAATTGCGGTGCTATGAATTACTATGAGTTCTATGACATTTCCTTCCAAATCGAGTAACGATTCAATGGAAACGACCGGATTTTCTTTTGGAATACGTTTATCTCCTTTCCGAAGCACTATTCCTTCTTTAGTGCATCCCTCGCTCCCTCACAATGACGAATGAAAATAGAAATTGCGGTGCTATGAATTACTATGGGTTCTATGACATCTCCTTCTAAATCGGGTAACGTTTCTATGGAAACGAAAGGATTTTCTTTTGGGATCCGAGTATCTTCTTTCCGATGCACTATTCCTTCTTTACTGCATCCCTCGCTCCCTCACATTGACGTATTAGCACACGAAATTGCGTCGCAATGAAATACTATGGGTTGTATGACTTCTCCTTCTAAATCGAGTAACGAATCTATGGAAACAACAGGATTATCTTTTGGGATACGACTATGTCCTAACCGATGCACTAATCCTTCTTTACTGCATCCCTCTCTCCGTCACATTGACGAATTATCACAGGCAATACGTCGCTATGACATACTAGGGGTTCTATGACTTCTCCCTGTAAGTCGAGTAACGTTTCTATGGAAACGAAAGGATTTACTTTTAAGATACGACTATCACCTTTCCGATGCACTATTCCTTCTTTACTGCATCCCTCGCTCCCTCACATTGACGAATTAACCCAGAAATTGCGTCGCTATGAAATACTTTGGCTTCTATGACATCTCTTTCAAAATCGAGTAACGATTCAATGGAAACGACCGGATTTTCTTTTGGAATACGTGTATCTCCTTTCCGATGCACTATTCCTTCTTTACTGCATCCCTCGCTCCCTCACAATGACATATGAAAACAGAAATTGCGGTGCTATGAATTACTATGAGTCTTATGACATTTCCTTCCAAATCGAGTAACGATTCAATGGAAACGACCGGATTTTCTTTTGGAATACGTTTATCTCCTTTCCGAAGCACTATTCCTTCTTTACTGCATCCCTCGCTCCCTCACAATGACGAATGAAAACAGAAATTGCGGTGCTATGAATTACTATGGGTTCTATGACATCTCCTTCTAAATCGGGTAACGTTTCTATGGAAACGACAGGATTTACTTTTAGGATACGACTATCACCTTTCCGATGCACTATTCCTTCTTTACTGCATCCCTCGCTCCCTCACATTGACGAATTAACCCAGAAATTGCGTCGCTATGAAATAGTATGGGTTGTATGACTTCTCCTTCTAAATCGAGTAACGAATCTATGGAAACGACAGGATCTTCTTTTGGGATACGAGTATCTCCTTTCCGAAGCTCTATTCCTTCTTTACTGCATCCCTCGCCCACACACATTGACGAATTAACACGGAAATTGTGGCGCTATGATATACTATGGGTTCTATGACAGCTCCTTCAAAATCGAGACACGTTTCGATGGAAACGACAGGACCATCTTTTGGGATACGAGTATCTCCTTTCCGATGCACTATTAATACTTTACTGCATCCCCAACTCCCACACATTGACGACTGAACACAGAAATTGTGGGGCTATGAAATACTATGGGTTTCTATGACTTCTTCTAAATCGAATAACGTTTCTATGGAAACGACAGGATTTTCTTTTGGGATACGAGTATCTCCTTTCCGATGCACTATTCCTTCTTTACTGCATCCCTCGCTCCCTCACATTGACGATTTAACACAGAAATTTTGTCGCTATGAAATACTTTGTGTTCTATGACATCTCTTTCTAAATCGAGTAACGATTCTATGGACACGATAGGATTTTCTTTTGGGATACGACTATCTATCTTCCGATGCACAATCCCGTCATTACTGCATCCCTGGCTCCATGACACAGACGAATTAACACAGAAATTGCGGCGCTATGAAAAACAATGGGTTTTATGACTTCTCCTTCTAAATCGGGTATCGTTTCTATGGAAACGATAGGATTTTCTATTGGGATATGACTTTCCCCATTCCGATGCTCTATTTCTTCTTTACTGCAGCCCTCGCTCCCTCACATTGACGAATTAACGCATAGATTGCGTCACTATGAAATTCTATGGGTTCGATAACATCGCCTTCTAAATTGAGTAGCGTTTCTATGGAAACAGGATTTTGTTTTGGGATACTACTACCTCCTTTCCGATGCTCTATTCCTTCTTTTCTACATCCCTCGCTCCCTCACATTGACGAATTAACACAGAAATTGCGTCGCTATGAAGTACTTTGGGTTCTATGACATCTCCTTCTAAATCGGGTAACGTTTCTATGGAAACGAAAGGATTTTCTTTTGGGATACCCGTATCTCTTTTTCCGATGCACTATTCCTTTTTTACTGCATCCCTCGCTCCCACACATAGACGAATTAACACAGAAATTGCGGCGCTATGGAATACTATGTGTACTATGACATCTCCTTCTAAATCGAGTAACGTTTCTATGGAAACGACAGGATTTTCTTTTGGGATACGAGTATTTCCTTTCCGATGCACTATTAAATCTTTGCTTCATCCCTCACTCCCTCACTTTGACGCATGAACACAGAAATTGCGTCGCTATGAAATACTATGGGTTGCATGATTTCTGCTTCTAAATCGAGTAACGTTTCCATGGAAACGACAGGATTTCCTTTTCGGATAAGACTATCTCCTTTCCGATGCACTATTCCTTCTTTACTGCATCCCTCGCTCCCTCACATTGACGAATTAACATAAAAAGTGCATCGCAATCAAATGCTATGGGTTGTATGATTTCTCCTTCTAACTCGAGTAGCGAATCATTGGAAACGACAGGATTTTCTTTTGGGATACGACTATCTCCTAACCGATGCTCTAATCCTTCTTTACTGCATCCCTCGCTCCCTCACATTGACGAATTAACACAGGAATTGTGTCGCCATGACATACTATGGGATCTATGACATCTCTTTGTAAGTCAAGTACCGTTTCTATGGAACCGACACGATTTACTTCCGATGCACTATTTTTTCCTCACTGCACTCCTCGCGCCCTCACTTTGACGAGTAAAGCAGAAATTGCGTCGCTATGAAATGCTACGGGTTCAAAGACATCTTCTAAAACGAGTAACGTTTCTATGGAAACGACAGTATTTTCTTTTGGGATACGACTATCTCCTTTCCGATTCACTATTGCTTCTTAACTGCATCCCTCGCTTCCTCACATTGACCAATTAACACAGAAATTGCGTCGCTATGAAATACTTTGGGTTCTATGACATCTCCTTCTAAAACGAGTAACGTTACTGTGGAAACGGCAGGATTTTCTTTTGGGATACGAGTCTCTCTTTTCGGATGCACTAATCCGTCATTACTGCACTTCTGGCGCTCTCACATTGACGAATTATCACAGAAATTACGTCGCTATGAAATACTATGGGTTCTATGACATCTCCTTCTAAATCGAGTAACATTTCTATGGAAACGACAGGATTATCTTTTGGGATACGAGTATGTCCTTTCCGCTGAATCATTCCTTCTTTACTGCACTTCTCGCACTCTCACATTGACGAATTAACACAGAAATTGCGTAGCTATGAAATACTATGTGTTCTACGACATCTCCTTCTAATTCGAGTTACCTTTCTATGGAAACGACAGGATTTTCTTTTGGGATTCGACTATCTCCTATCCGATGCTCTATTCCTTATTTACTGCATACCTCGCTGCCTCACATTGACGAATTACCACAGAAATTGAGTCGCTGTGAAATACAATGGGTTCTATGACATCTCCTTCTAAATCGAGTAATGTTTCCATGGAGTCGAAAGGAATTTCTTTTGGGATACGAGTATCTCCTATCCGCTGCACTATTCCTTCTTTACTGCATCCTTCGCTCCCTCACATTGACGAATAAACACAGAAATTGCGTCGCCATGAAATACTATGGGTTCTATGAATTCTCCTTCTGAATCGAGTAACTTTTCTATAGAAATGACAGGATTTCCTTTTGGGATACGAGTATCTCCTTTCCGATGCACTATTCCTTCTTTACTGCATCCCTCGCCCCCTCAAATTGACGAGTTAACACAGAAATTGCGTCGCTATAAAATACTATGGGTTCAAAGACATCTTCTTCTAATTAGAGTAATGTTTCTATGGAAACGACAGTATTTTTTTTTGGGATACGACTATCACCTTTCCGATGCACAATTCCTTCTTTACTGCATCCCTCGCTCCCCCACATTGACGAATTACCACAGAAATTACGTCGGTATGAACTACTATGGGTTCTACGACATCTCCTTCTAAATCGAGTAATGTTTCTATGGAAACGAAAGGATTATCACTTGGGATACGAGTATGTCCTTTCCGCTGCACCATTCCTTCTTTACTGCACTTCCCGCCCCCTCACATTGACGAATTAACACAGAAATTGAGTAGCTATGAAATACGTCGCAATTATATACTATGCGTTCTATTACATCTCCTTCTAAATCGAAAAACGTTTCAATGGAAACGACAGGATTTTCTTTTGGGAAGCGACTATTTCCTTTCCGATGCACTATTCCTTCTTTACTGCATCCCTCGCTCCCTCACATTGACGGGTTAACAGAGAAATTGCGGCGCTATGATATACTATGGGTTCTGTAACATCTCCTTCTAAATCGAGTAACGTTTCTATGGAATCGACGGGATTTTCTTTTGGGATACGAGTATCTCCTTTCCGATGTACTTATCCTTCATTACTGCACTCCTGGCGCCCACACATTGACGCATTAACACAGAAATTGCGTCGCTATGAAATACTATGGGACCCGTGACTTTTGCTTCTCAATCGAGTAACGTTTCCATGGAAACGACAGGATTTCCTTCTGGGGAAAGACTACCTCCTTTCCGATGCACCATTCCTTCTTTACTGCATCCCTCTCTCCCTCACATTGTCGAATTAATACAGAAATTGCGTCGCAATGATATACTATGGGTTCTATGACATCTCCTTCTAAATTCAGTAATAATTCTATGGAAAAAATAGGATTTTCTTTCGGGATACGAGTATCTCCATTCCGATGCACTATACATTCTTTACTGCATCCTTCGCTCGCTCACATTGACGAATTAACGCAGAAATTGCTTCGCTTTGAAATACTATGGGTTCTATGACTACTCCATCTTAATCGAATAACGTTTCTATAGACAGGACAAGATTTTATTTTGGGATACGACTGTCGCTTTTCCGATGCACTATATCATCGTAACTGCATTCGTCGCTCCCTCACATTGACGAATTAACACAGAAATTGCGCCGCTATGAAATACAATGGGTTCTTTGACAGCTCCCTCTAAATCGAGTAACGTATCTATGTTAACGACAGGATTTTCTATTGGGATACGACTATCTCCTTTCCGATGCACTATTCCTTCTTTACTGCATCCCTCGCTGTCTCACATTGATGAATTGACACAGAGCGTGCGTCGGTATTAAATACTATCGGTTCTATGACTTCTCATTCTAAATCGAGTAACGTTACAGTGGAAACGATAGGATTTTCTTTTGGGATACGACTGTCTTCTTTCCGATGCTCAACTCCTTCTTTACTGCATCCGTCGCTCCCTCGCATTGACGAATTAACACCTAAATTGAGTCGCTATGAAATACTATGGGTTCTCTGACATCTCCTTCTAAACCGAGTAACGTTTCTATGGAAACAACAGGATTTTCATTTGGGATACGACTATCTGCTTTCCGATGCACTATTCCTTCATTACTTCATCTCTCGCTCCCTCACATTGACTAATTAACACGGAAATTGCGTCGCTATGAAATACTATGGGTTCTATGTCCTCTCCTTCTAAATCGAGTAACGTTCCTATGGAAACGTCATTATTTTCTTTTGGATTGAGAGTATCTCCTTTCCGATGCACTATTCCTTATTTACTGCATCCCTCGGTCACTCACTTTGCGGAATTAACACAGAAATTGCGTCGCTATGAAATACTAAGGGATCTATGACATCTCCTTGTAAATCGAAAAACGTTTCTATGGAAACGACAGGATTTTCTTTTGGAATGTGGCTATTTCCTTTCCGATGCTCTATTCCTTCATTACTGCATCCCTCGCTCCCTCACATTGACGGATTAACACAGAAATTGCGGCGCTATGAAATACTATGGGTTCTGTAACATCTCATTCTAAATCGAGTAACGTATCTATGGAAACGACTGGATTCTCTTTTGGGATACGACTATCTCCTTTCCAACGCACCGTTCCTTCTTTACTGCATTCCTCGCTCCCTCACATTGACGAATTAACACAGAGATTGCGTCTCTATGAAATACTATGGGTTCTATGACTTCTCCATCTAAACCGAGTTACGTTCCTATGGAAACGAAAGGATTTTATTTAGGGAAACGACTATCTCTTTTCCAATTCAGTATTCCTTCTTTACTGCGTACCTCAATACCTCACATTGACGAATTAACACAGAAATTGCGGGGATATAAAATACTATGTGTTCTATGACATCTCCTTCTACATCGAGGAACGTTTCAATGGAAACGACAGTAATTTCATTTGGGATGCGAGTATCTCCTTTCCGATGCACTATTCCTAATTTACTGCATCCCTCGCTCCCTCACATTGACGATTTAACACAGAAATTGCGTCGCTATGACATACTATGGGTTCTATGAAATCTCCTTCTAAAACGAGTAAAGTTTCTACGGAAAAACAGGATTTTCTTTTGGGTAACGAATATCTCCTTTCCGATGCACTAGTAATACATTGTTGCATCCCTCACTCCCTCACATTAACGCTTTAACACAGAAACTGCGTCGCTATGAAATACTCTCTGTTCCGTGACTTCTGCTTCTAAATCGAGTAATGTTTCTATGGAAACGACAGGATATCCGTTTGGGATAAGACTATCTCCTTTCCGATGCGCCATTCCTTCTTTACTGCATCCCTCGCTCCCTCACATTGTCGAATTACCATAGAAATTACGTTGCAATTATATACTATGGGTTCTATGACATCTCCTTCTAAATCGAGTTATGTTTCTATGGAAACGAAAGGATTTACTTTTGGGATACGACTATCTACTTTCCGATGCACTATTCCTTCTTTACTGCATACCTCGCTCCCTCACAATGATGAATTAACACAGAAATTACGTCGGGATGAAATACTATGTGTTCTATGACTTCTCCTTCTAAATCGAGTAACGTTGCTATGGAAACGACAGGAGTTTCTTTTGGGATACGACTATCTTCTTTCCGATGCACAATACCTTCTTTACTGCATCCTTCGCTCACTCACATTGCCGAATTAACACTAAATTGCGACGCTATTAAATACTATGGAGTCTCTGACCTCTCCTTCTAAACCGAGTAACGTTTCTGTGGAAACGACAGGATATTCCTTTGGGATACGAGTATATCCTTTCCGATGCACTATTCCTTCTTTACTGCATCCCTCACTCCCTCACATTGACGCATTAACACAGAAATTGCGTCGCTATGAATTACTATGGGTTCCGTGACTTTTGCTTCTAAATCGATTTACGTTTCCATGGAAGTGACAGGATTTCCTTTTGGGGTAAGACTACCTCCTTTCCGATGCACAATTCCATCTTTACTGCATCCCGCGCTCCCTCACATTGCCGAATTATCACTGAAATTGCGTCGCTATGATATACTATGGGTTCTATGACATCTCCTTCTAAATCGAGTAGTGTTTCTATGGATACGATAGGATTTTCTTTCGGGATACGAGTATCTCCTATCCGATGCACTATTCGTTCTTTACTGCATCCCTCGCTCCCTCACATTGACGAATTAACACAGAAATTGCTTCGCTTTGAAATACTATGGGTTCTATGACTTCTCCATCTAAATCGAATTACGTTTCTATAGACACGACAAGATTTTATTTTCGGATACGATTGTCGCTTTTCCGATGCACTATATCATCGTAACTGCATTCCTCGCTCCCTCACATTGACGAATTAACACAGAAATTGCGTCGCTATGAAACACTATGTGTTCTGTGACTTCTCCTTCTAAATCGAGTAACGTTTCTATAGACACGACAAGATTTTCTTTTGGGATACGACTATCTGCATTCCGATGCACTATTCCTTCTTTACTGCATCCCTCGCTCCCTCACATTGACGAATAAACACTGAAATTGCGTCGCTATGACATACTATGGGTTATATGACCTCTCCATCTAGATCAAGTAATGTCCCTATGGAAACGACAGGATTTTTTTTGGAATACGAGTATCTCCGTTCCAATGCACTATTCCTTATTTACTGCATTCCTCGGTCCCTCACATTGACGAATTAACACAGAAATTGCGTCGCTATGATATACAATAGACTCTATGACTTCTCCTTCCAAATCGAGTTCCGTTTCTATGGAAACGACAAGTTTTTCCATTGGGATACGTCTATCTCCTTTCCGATGCACTAATCCTTCTTTATCTGCATTCCTGGCGCCCTCACATTGACGAATTAAGACAGAAATTGCGTCGCTATGAAATACTACGGGTTGTATGACAAATCCTTCTAAATCATGTAATGTTTCTATGGATACGACAGGATTTTCTTTTGGGATACGACTATCTCCTTTCCGATGCACTATTCCATCTTTACTGCAACCCTCGCTCCCTCACATTGACGAATTAAAACAGAAATTGCGTCGCTATGAAATACTATGGGTTGTATGACATATCCTTCTAAATGGAGTCACTTCTCTATGGAAACAACAGGATTTTCTTTTTGAATACGACTATCTCCTTTCCGATGCACTATTCCTTCTTTACTGCATCCCTCGCTCCCTCACATTGACGAATCAACACAGAAATTGTGTCGCTATGAAATACAAAGTGTTCTATGACATCTCCGTCTAATTCGAGTAACATTCCTATGGAAACGACAGGATTTTCTTTTGGGACACGAGTATCTCCTTTCCGATGCACTATTCCTTCTTTACTGCATCCCTCACTCCCTCACATTGACGCATTAACACAGAAATTGCGTCGCTATGAAATACTATGTGTTCCGTGACTTCTGCGTCTAAATCGACGAGCGTTTCCATGGAAACGACAGAATTTCCTTTTGGGATAAGACAACTTCGTTTCCGATGCACTATTCCTACTTTACTGCATCCCTCGCTCCCTCACATTGACGAATTAACACAGAAATTGCGTCGCTATGATATACTATGGGTTCTATGACATCTCCTTGTAAATCGAGTAATGTTTCTATGGAAACGATAGGATTTTTTTTCGGGATACGAGTATCTCTTTTCCAATGCACTATTCATACTTTACTGCGTCCCCCGCTCCCTCACATTGACAAAATAACACAGAAATTGCATCGCTTTGAAATACTATGGGTTCTATGATTTCTCCATCTAAGTCGAATAAAGTTTCTGTAGACACGACAAGATTTTCTTTTGGGATACGACTGTCTGTTTTCCGATGCACTATTTCATCTTAACTGCATCCTTCGCTCCCTCACATTGACGAATTAACACAGAAGTTGGGTCGCTATGAAATACTATGGGTTCTATGACTTCTCCTTCTAATTCGAGTAACGTTTCTATGAAACGACGGGATTTCTTTTGGGATACGACTGTCTTCTATCCGATGCACAATTCCTTCTTTACTGCATCCGTCGCTCCCTCACATTGACGAATTAACAAATAAATTGCGTCGGTATGAAATACTATGGGTTCTCTGACATCTCCTTCTAAACCGAGTAACGTTCCTATGGAATCGACATTATTTTCTTTTGGAATGACAGTATCTTCTTTCCGATGCACTATTCCTTATTTACTGCATCCCTCGGTCCCTCTCATTGACAATTAACACAGAAATTGTGTCGCAATGAAATTCTATGGGTTCTATGACTTCTCCTTCTAATTCGAGTAACGTTTCTTTAGAAACGACAGGATTTCATTTTGAGATACGACTATCTCCTTTCCGATGCACTATTCCTTCTTTACTGCATCCCTCGCTCCCTCACATTGACGAATCAACAACGAAATTGTGTCGCTAAGAAACACTACGGGTTGTATGACAGATCCTTCTAAATCATGTAACGTTTCTATGGATACGGCAGGATTTTCTATTGGGATACGACTATCTGCTTTCCGACGCACTATTCCTCCTTTACTGCATTACTCGCTCCCTCACATTGACGAATTAACACAGAAATTGCGTCGCTATGAAATACTATGAGTTCTATGACACCTCCTTCTAGATCGGGTGTTGTTTCTATGGAAACGATAATATTTTCTTTCGGGATACGAGTATTTCCTTTCCGAAGCCCTATTCCTTCTTTACTGCATCCCTAGCTCCCTTACATTGACGAATTAACACAGAAATTGCGTCGCTATGAAATACTATGTGTTCTGTGACTTCTCCTTCTAAATCGAGTAACGTTTCTATAGACACGACAAGATTTTCTTTTGGGATACGACTATATGCTTTCCGATGCACTATTCCTTCTTTACTGCAGCCCTCGCTCCCTCACATTGACGAATGAACACTGAAATTTCGTCGCTATGACATACTATGGGTTCTATGACCTCTCCATCTAAATCAAGTAATGTCCCTATGGACACGACAGGATTTTCTTTTGGAATACGAGTACCTCCGTTCCGATGCGCTATTCCTTATTTACTGCATTCCTCGGTCCCTCACATTGACGAATTAACACAGAAATTGCGTCGCTATGATATACAATGGGTTCCGTTACTTCTGCTTCTAAATCGAGTAACGTTTCCATGGAAACGACAAAATTTACTTTTGGGGTAAGACTACCTCCTTTCCGATGCACTATTCCTACTTTACTGCATCCCTCGCTCCCTCACATTGACGAATTAACACAGAAATTGCATCGCTATGATATACTATGGGCTCTATGACATCTCCTTGTAAATCGAGTAATGTTTCTATGGAAACGATAGGATTTTTTTTCGGGGAACGAGTATCTATTTTCCGATGCACTATTCATACTTTACTGCGTCCCTCGCTCCCTCACATTGACGAATTAACACAGAAATTGCGTCACACTGAAATACTATGGGTTATATGACATCTCCTTCTAATTCGAGTAACGTTTCTATGGAAACGAAAGGATTTTCTTTTGGGATACAAGTATCTCCTTTCCGATGCACTATTCCTTCTTTATTGCGTCCCTCGTTCCCTCACATTGACGAATCAACACAGAAATTGCGTTGCAAAGAAACACTACGGGTTGTATGACAAATCCTTCTAAATCATGTAACGTTGCTATGGAAACGACAGGATTTTCTATTGGGATACGACTATCTCGTTAGCGATACACTAATCCTTCTTTACTGCACTCCTGGAGCCCTCACATTTCGGAATTAACACAGAAATTGCGTCGCTATGAAATACTATTGGTTCTATGACATCTCTTTCTAATTCGAGTAACGTTTCTATGGAAACGACAGGATTTTCTTTTGGGATACGACTATCTTCTTTCCGATGCATAATTCCTTCTTTACTGCTTCCGTCGCTCCCTCACATTGAGGAATTAACACCTAAATTGCTTCGCTATGAAATACTATGGGTTCTCTGACATCTCCTTCTAAACCGAGTAACGGTTGTATGGAAACGACAGGATTTTCATTTGGGATACGACTATCTGCTTTCCGATGCACTATTCCTTCTTTACTGCTTCTCTCGCTCCCCTCACATTGACTAATTAACACTGAAATTGCGTCGCTATGAAATACTATGGGTTCTATGACCTCTCCTTCTAAATCGAGAAACGTTCCAATGGAAACGACATAATTTTCTTTCGGAATGAGAGTATCTCCTTTCCAATGCACTATTCCTTATTTACTGCATCCCTCGGTCCCTCACATTGAAGAATTAACACAGAAATTGCGCCGCTATGATATACTATGGGTTCTATGACCTCTCCTTCTAAATCCAGTAACGTTCCAATGGAAACGACATGATTTTCTTTTGGAATGAGAGTATCTTCTTTCCGATGCACTATTACTTCTTTACTGCATCCCTCGCTCCCTCACATTGACGAATTAACTCAGAAATAGCGTCGCTATGAAAAACAACGGGATCTATGACATCTCCTTCTAAAACGAGTAACGTTTCTATGGAAACGACATGATTTTCTTTTGGAATGGTACTATCTTCTTTCCGATGCACTATTCCTTCTTTACTGCTTTCGTCGCTTCTTTACATTGACGAATTAACACAGAAATTTGGTCGCTATGACGTACAGCGGTTTCTATGACATCTCCTTTTAAATCGAGTAACGTTTATATGGAGACGACAGGATATTCTTTTGGGATACAACTATCTCCTTTGCGACGCTCTATTCCTTCTTTACTGCAAACCTCGGTCCCTCACATTGACGAATTAACACAGAAATTGCGCCGATATGAAACACTATGGGTTCTATGACATCTCCCTCGAAAACGAGTAACGTTTCTATGGAAACGCCAGGATGTTTTTTTGGGATACGACTATCTCCATTTTGATGCACTATTCCTTCTTTACTGCATCCCTCACTCCCTCACATTGACGAATTAACACAGAAATTGCGGGGCTATGATATACTATGGGTTCTATGACATCTCCTTCTATACTGTGTAACGTTTCTATGGTAAGGGCACGATGTTCTTTCGGATACGAGTATATCCATTCCGAGGCACTGTTCCTTCTTTGCAGCATCCCTCGCTCCCTCACATTGACGAATTAACACAGAAATTGCGTCGCTGTAAAATACTATGGGTTATATGACATCTCCTTCTATTTCGAGTAACATTTCTATGGAAGCGAAAGGATTTTCTTTTGGGATACGAGTATCTCCTATCCTATGCACTATTCCTTCTTTACTGCATCCCTCGCACCCTCACATTGACGAATCAACACAGAAATTGCGTCGCTATGAGATACTATGGGTTCTATGACATCTCATTCGAAAACGCGTAACGTTAATATCGAAACGACAGGAATTTCTTTTGGGATACGAGTATCTCTTTTCCGATGCACTAATAATTCATTACTGCACTCCTGGCGCCCTCACATTGACGAATTATCGCAGAAATTTCGTCGCTTTGAAGTACAATCTCTTCGATGACATCACCTTCTAAGTCGTGTAACGTATCAATGGAAACGACAGGATTTTCTTTTGGGATACGAGTATCTCCTTTCCGACGCTGTATTCCTTCTTTACAGCATCCCTCGCTCCCTCACATTGACGAATTAACACAGAAATTGCGGCGCTATGAGATACTATGGGATCTAAGACATCTCCTTTTAAATTGAGTAACGTTTCTATGGAAACGACGGGATATTCTTTTGGGATACGAGTATCTCCTTTGCGATGCACTATTCCTATTTTACTGCATCCCCTTAATCCATCACATTGACGCATTAACACAGAAATTGCGTCGCTATGAAACACTATGGGTTCCATGACATCTGCTTCTAAATCGAGTAACGTTTCCTTGGAAACGACAGGATTTCCTATTGGGATAAGACTACCTCTTTTGCGATGCACTATTCCTTCTTTACTGCATCCCTCGCTCCCTCACAATGTCGAATTAACAACGGAATTGCGTCGCCATGAAATACTATGTGTTCTATGACACCGCCTTCTAAATCGAAATACGTTTTAATGGAAACGACAGGATTTTCTTTTGGGATGCGACTATTTCCTTTGCGATGCACAATTCCTCCTTTACTGCAACCCTCGGTCCCTCACATTGACGAATTAACACAGAAATAGCGCCGCTATGAAATACTATGTGTTGTATGACTTA
This sequence comes from Schistocerca americana, assembly GCF_021461395.2. Classification (NCBI taxonomy): domain Eukaryota; kingdom Metazoa; phylum Arthropoda; class Insecta; order Orthoptera; family Acrididae; genus Schistocerca; species Schistocerca americana. The sequence continues at coordinate 10,254,302 of NW_025725884.1, forward strand.
TACTTTTAAATCGGGTCACGTTTCTATGGAAACGACAGGATTTTCTTTTGGGATACGAGTCTCTCCTTTCCGATGCAGTATTCCTTCTTTACAGCATCCCTCGCTCCCTCACATTGACGAATTAACACAGAAATTGCGGCGCTATGAAATACTATTGGATCTATGACATCTCCTTCTAAATCAAGTAACGTTTCCATGGAAACGACAGGATATTCTTTTGGGATACGAGTATCTCCTTTCCGATGCACTATTCCTTCTTTACTGCCTTCCTCAATCCCTCACATTGACGAATTAACACAGAAATTGCGTCGCTCTGAAATACTATGGGTTCCATGCCATCTGCTTCTAAATCGAGTAACGTTTCCTTGGAAACGACAGGATTTCCTTTTGGGATAAGACTACCTCCTTTACGATGCACTATTCCTTCTTTACTGCATCCCTCGCTCCATCACATTGACGAATTAACACAGAAATTGCGGCACTATGAAATACTACGGGATCTATGACATCTCCTACTAAATCGAGTTAGGTTTCTATGGAAACGACAGGATTTTCTTTTGGGATACGAGTATCTCCTGTCCGGTGCACTATTCCTTATTTACTGCATTCCTCGGTCCCTCACATTGACGAATTAACACAGAGATTGCGCCGCTATAAAAAATTATGTGTTCTATATCATCTCTATCTAAATCGAATTAAGTTTCTATTGAAACGACAGGATTTAGTTTTGGGATATGACTATCTACTTTCCGATGCACTATTCCTTCTTTACTGCATCCCTCGCTGACACACATTGACGAATTAACACAGAAATTGCGTCGCTATGATACTATGGGTTGTATGATCTATCCTTCTAAATCGAGTCACGTTTCTATGGAAAACGACAGGAGTTTCTTTTGGGATACGACTATCTCTTTTCCGATGCACTATTAATTCTTTTCTGCATCCCTCGCTCCCTCACATTGACGAATTAACACAGATATTGCGTCGCTATGAAATACTATGAGTTCTATGACATCTCCTTCAAAATCGAGCAACGTTTCAATGGAAACGAAAGGATTTTCTTTTGGGATACGACTAACACCTTTCCGGTGCACTAATCCTTCTTTATCTGCACTCCTGGCGCCCTCACATTGACGAATTGCCACAGAAATTGCGTCGCTATGAAATACTGCGGGTTGTATGACAAATCCTTCTAAATCATGTAACGTTTCTATGGAAACGACAGGAATTTCTATTGGGATACGACTATCTCGTTTGGCATGAACTAATCCTTCCATACTGCACTCCTTTAGCCCTCACATTTACGAATTAACACAGAAATTGCGTCGCTATGAAATGCTATTGGTTCTATGACATCTCGTACGAAATCGAGTAACGATTCTACGGGAACGGTAGGATTTTCTTCTGGGATACGAGTATCTCCTTTCCGATGCACTGTTCCTTCTTTACAGCATCCCTCGCACCCCCACATTGACGAATTAACACAGAAATTGCGTCGCTGTGAAATACTATGGGTTATACGACATCTCCTACTAATTCGACTAACGTTTCTATGGAAACGAAAAGAATTTCTATTGGGATACGAGAATATCATTTCCGATGCACCATTCCTTCTTTACTGCATCCCTCGCTCCCTCACATTGACGAATCAACACAGAGTTTGCGACGCTATGAAATACTACGGGTTCTGTGATGTCTCCCACTAAATCGAGTGACATTACTATGGAAACGACAGGATTTTCTTTGGGAATACGAGTATCTCCTTTCGACGCACTAATCCTTCATTACTGCCCTCCCGGCGCCATCACATTGACGAATTATCACAGAAATAGCGTCGCTATGTAATACTATGGGTTCCATAACTTCTGCTTCTAAATCGAGTAACGTTTCCATGGAAACGACACCATTCCCTTCTCGCATAAGACTATCCCCTTTCCAATGCACAATACCTTCTTCACTGCATCCCTCGCTCCATCACATTGACGAATTAACACAGAAATAGCGTCGCTATGAAGTACTATGTGTTCTATGACATCTCCTTCTAAATCGAGTAAGGCTTCAACGGAAACGAGAGGATTTTCTTTTCAGATACGAGCATCTCCTTTCCGATGAACTATTCCTTCCTTACTGCATCCCTCGCTCCCTCACATTGACGAATTAACGCAGAAATTGCGTCGCTGTGAAATACTGTGGGTTGTACGACATTTCCTACCAATTCGACTAACGTTTCTATGGAAACGAAAGGATTTTCTTTTGGGATACGAGAATATCCTTTCCGATGCACCATTCCTTCTTTACTGCATCCCTCGCTCCCTCACATTGACGAATCAGCACAGAGACTGCGTCGCTATGAAATACTATGGGTTCTGTGATGTCTCCCACTAAATCGAGTGACATTACTATGGAAACGACAGGATTTTCTTTGGGAATACGAGTATCTCCTTTCGATGCACTAATCCTCCATTACTGCCCTCCCGGCGCCCTCACATTGACGAATTAACACAGAAATAGCGTCGCTATGAAATACTATGGGTTCCATAACCTCTGCTTCTAAATCGAGTAGCGTTTCGATGGAAACGACACCATTTCCTTCTCGGATAAGACTATCCTCTTTCCAATGCACTATACCTTCTTTACTTCATCCCTCGCTCCATCACATTGACGAATTAACACAGAAATAGCGTCGCTATGAAGTACTAGGTGTTCTATGACATCTCCTTCTTAATCGAGTAAGGCTTCAATGGAAACGAGAGGATTTTCTTTTGAGATACGAGCATCTCCTTTCCGATGAACTATTCCTTCCTTACTGCATCCCTCGCTCCCTCACATTGACGAATTAACGCAGAAGTTACGTCGCTATGAAATACAACGGGTTGTGTGACATCTTCTTTTAAATCAAGTAACGATTCAATGGAAACGACAGGATTTTCTTTTGGGAAACGACTATCTCCTTTCCGATGCACTATTGCTTCTGTATTGCATCCATCGCTCCCTCACATTAACGTATAAACACAGAAATTGCGTCGCTATGAAATGCTGTGGGTTCTATGACTTTTCCGTCCAAATCGAATACCGTTTCTATGGAAACAACAGGAATTTCTTATGGGATACGACTGTCTCCTTTCCGAAGCACTATTCCTTCTTTACTGCATCCCTCGCTCCCTCACATTGACGAAATAACACAGAAATTGCGTCGCTATGAAATACTATGGGTTCTCTGACCTCTCCATCTAAATCGAGTTATGTTCCAATGGAAACGACAGGATTTTCTTTTGGAATACGAATATTTCCTTTCCGATGCACTATTCCTTCTTTACTGCAACCCTCTCTCCCTCACATTGACGAACCGACACAGAAATTGCGTCGATATGAGATACTATGGGTTCTATGACATCTCATTCGAAAACGAGTAACGTAACTATGGAAACGATAGGATTTTCTTTTGGGATACGAGTATCCCTTTTCCGATGCACTAATCCTTCATTGCTGCACTCCTGGCGCCCTCACATTGTCGAATTATCGCAGATATTGCGTCGCTATGAAATACAATGTGTTCTATGACGTCACCTCCTTAATCGAGTAATGTTTCAATGGAAACAACAGGATTTTCTTTGGGATACGAGTATCTCTTCTCCGATGCAGTATTCCTTCTATACAGAATCCCTCGCTCCCTCACATTGACGAATTAACACAGAAATAGCGTCGCTATGAAATACAACGGGTTCTATGTCATCTATTTCTAAATCGAGTAACGTTTCTATGGAAACGACAGGAGTCTTTTTTTTGGATACGACAATCGACTTTCCAATGCACTATTCTTTCTTTACTGCATCCCTCGCTCCCTCACATTGACAAATAACCACAGAAATTACGTAGCTATCAAATACTATGGGTTCTATGACCTCTCCTTCTAAATCCAGTAACGTTTCTATAGAAACGACAGTATTTTCATTTGGGATACGACTGTCTTATTTCCGATGCACTATTCCTTCTTTACTGCACCTATCGATCCCTCACATTGACGAATTAACACAGATATTGCGTCGCTATGATATCCAACGGGTTCTATGACATCTCCTTCTATTTCGAGTGACGTTACTATGGAAACGAAAGGATTTTCTTTTGGGATACGACTATCTCCTTTCCGATGCACTATTCCTACTTTACTTCGTCCCTCGCTCCCTTACATTGACAAATTAACACAGAAATTGCTTCGCTTTGAAATACTACGGGTTCTATGACTTCTCCATCTAAATCGAGTAACGTTTCTATGGACACGAAAAGATTTTCTTTTGGTATACTACTGTCTCTTTTCCGATGCACAACTCCTTCTTTACTGCATCCGTCGCTCCCTCACATTGTTGACTTAACACCTAAATTGCGTTGCTATGAAATACTATGGGTTCTCTGACATCTCCTTCTAAACCGAGTAACGTTTCTATGAAAACGACAGGATTTTCATTTGGTATACGACTATCTGCTTTCCGATGCACTATTCCTTCTTTACTGCATCTCTCGCTCCCTCACATAGACGAATTAACACTGAAAGTGCGTCGTTATGAAATACGATGGGTTCCATGACCTCTCCTTCTAAATCGAGTACGTTCCTATGGAAACGACATGATTTTCTTTTGGAATGAGAGTACCTCCTTTCCGATGCACTATTCCTTATTTACTGCATCCCTCGGTCCCTTACATTGACGAATTAACACAGAAATAGTGTCGCTATGAAAACTATGGGTTCTATGACTTCTCCTTTTAATTCGAGTAACGTTTCTTTAAAAACGACAGGATTTTCTTTTGGGATACGACTGTCTCCTTTCCGATGCACTATTCCTTCTTTTCTGCTTTCATCGCTCCTTCACATTGACGAATTAACACAGAAATTGCGTCGCTATGAAATACAACGAGTTCTATGACATCTCCTTCTAAATCGAGTAACGTTTCTATTTAAACGACAGGATTTTCTCTTGGGATGCGACTATTTCCTTTCCGATGCACTATTCCTTGTTTACTGCATCCCTCGCTCCCTCACATTGGCGGATTAACACAGAAATTGCGGCGCTATTAAACACTATGGGTTCTATTACATCTACTTCTAATTCGAGTAACGTTTCTATGGAAACGACTGGATTTTCGTTTGGGATACAACTATCTCCTTTGCGATGCACTATTCCTTCATTACTGCGACCCTCGGTCCCTCACACTGAGGAATTAATACATAAATTGCGTCGCAATGAAATACTATGTGTTGTATTACGAATCCTTGTAAATCATGTAACGTTTCTATGGAAACGACAGGATTTTCTATTGGTATATGTCTATCTCGTTTGCGATGCACTAATCCTCCTTTACTGCACTCCTGGAGCCCTCACATTTACGAATTATCACAGAAATTGCGTCGCTATGAAATACTATGGGTTCTATGACATCTCCTACGAAATCGAGTAACGATTCTATGGAAACGGCAGGATTTTCTTTTGGGATACGAGTATCTCCTTTCCGATGCACTAATCCTTCTTTACTGCATCCCTTGCTCCCTCACATTGACGAATTAACTCAGAAATTTGGTCGCTATGATATACAACGGGATCTATGACATCTCCTTCTAACTCGAGTAACGTTTCTATGGAAGCGACAGGATTTTCTTTTGGGATACGACTATCTCCTTTCCGATTCGCTATTACTTCTTTACTGCATCCCTCGCTCCCTCACATAGTCGAATTGACACAGAAATTGCGCCGCTATGAAAAGTTATGTGTTCTATAACATCTCCTTCAAAATCGTGTAGATTTTCTATGGAAAGGAAAGGATTTTCTTTTGGGATACGACCATCTACTTTCCGAAGCACTATTCCTTCTTTACTTTATCCCTCGCTCCCACACATTGACAAATTCACACAGAAATTGCGTCGCTATTAAATACTACGGGTTGTATGACGAATCCTTGTAAATCATGTAACGTTTCTATGGAAACGACAGGATTTTCTATTGGGATACGACTAACTCGTTTGCGATCCACTAATCCTTCTTTACTGCACTCCTGGAGCTCTCACATTTACGAATTAACACAGACATTGCGTCGCTATGAAATACTATGGGTTCTATGACATCTCCAACGAAATCGAGTAACGATTTTACGGAAACGGTAGGATTTTCTTTTCGGATACGAGTGTCTCCTTTCCGATGCACTGTTCCTTCTTTACAGCATCCCTCGCACCTTCACATTGACGAATTAACACAGAAATTGCGTCGCTGTGAATTACTATGGGTTATACGACGTCTCCTACTAATTCGACTAACGTTTCTATGGAAACGAAAGGATTTTCTTTTGGGATACGAGAATATCCTTTCCGATGCACCATTCCTTCTTTACTGCATCCCTCGCTCCTTCACATGGACGAATCAACACAGAGATTGCGTCGCTATGAAATACTATGAGTTCTGTGACGTCTCCCACTAAATCGAGTGACATCACTATGGAAACGACAGTATTTTCTTTGGGAATACGAGTATCTCCTTTCGAAGCACTAATCCTTCATTACTGCCCTCCCGGCGCCCTCGTATTGACGAATTAACACAGAAATAGCGTCGCTATGAAATACTACATGTTCCATAACTTCTGCTTCTAAATCGAGTAACGTTTCCATGGAAACGACACCATTTCCTTCTCGGATAAGACTATCCCCTTTCCAATGCACAATACCTTCTTTACTGGATCCCTCGCTCCATCACATTGACGAATTAACATAGAAATAGCGTCGCTATGAAGTACTATGTGTTCTATGACATCTCCTTTTAAATGAAGTAACGTTTCTATGGAAACGACAGGATATTCTTTTGGGATACGAGTATCTCCTTTCCGATGCACTTTTGCTTCTGTATTGCATCCCTCGCTCCCTCACATTGACGTATAAACACAGAAATTGCGTCGCTATGAAATGCTGTGGGTTCTATAACTTTTCCGTCTAAATCGAATAACGTTTCTATGGAAACAACAGGAATTTCTTAAGGGCGTACGACTGTCTCCTTTCCGAAGCACTATTCCTTCTTTACTGCATCCCTCGCTGCCTCACATTCACGAAATAACACAGAAATTGCGTCGCTATGAAATACTATGGGTTCTATGACCTCTCCTTCTAAATCGAGTTATGTTCCAATGGAAACTACAGGATTTTCTTTTGGAATACGAGTATTTCCTTTCCAATGCACTATTCCTTCTTTACTGCAACCCTTGCTCACTCACAGTGACGAACCAACACAGAAATTGCGTCGCTATGAGATACTATGGGTTCTATGACATCTCATTCGAAAACGAGTAACGTAACTATGGAAACGACAGGATTTTCTTTTGGGATGCGAGTATCCCTTTTCCGATGCACTAATCCTTCATTACTGCACTCCTGGCGCCCTCACATTGTCGAATTATCGCAGAAATTGCGTCGCTATGAAATACAATGTGTTCTATGACGTCACCTTCTTAATCGAGTATCGTTTCATTGGAAACAACAGGTTTTTCTTTTGGGATACGAGTATCTCTTCTCCGATTCAGTATTCCTTCTGTACAGCATCCCTCGCTCCCTCACATTGACGAATTAACCCAGAAACTGCGGCGCTATGAAATACTATGTGTTCTATGGCATCTTCTTCTAAATCGAATAACGTTTCTATGGAAACAACAGGATATTCTTTTGGGATACGAGTATCTCCTTTCCGATGCACTATTCCTTCTGTACTGCATCCCTCGCTCCCTCACATTGACTAATTTACACAGACATTGTGTCCCTATGAAATACAACGGGTTCTATGACATCTACTTCTAAATCGAGTAACGTTTCTATGGAAACGACAGGATTGTCTTTGGGATACGACAATCTCCTTTCCAATGCACTATTCTTTCTTTACTGCATCCCTCTCTCCCTCACATTGACAAATTAACACAGAAATTACGTATCTATGAAATACTATGGGTTCTATGACCTCTCCTTCTAAATCCAGTAACGTTTCTATAGAAACGACAGTATTTTCTTTTGGGATACGACTGTCTTATTTCTGATGCACTATTACTTCTTTACTGCACCCCTCGCTCCCTCACATTGACGAATTAACACAGATATTGCGTCGCTATGATATACAACGGGTTCTATGGCATCTCCTTCTATATCGAGTAACGTTACTATGGAAACGAAAGGATTTTCTTTTGGGTTACGACTATCTCCTTTCCGATGCACTATTCCTACTTTACTTCGTCCCTCGCTCCCTCACATTGACGAATTAACACTTAAATTGCGTTGCTATGAAATACTATGGGTTCTCTGACATCTCCTTCTAAACCGAGTAACGTTTCTATGAAAACGACAGGATCTTTATTTGGGATACGACTATCTGCTTTCCGATGCACTATTCCTTCTTTACTGCATCTCTCGCTACCTCACATTGACGAATTAACACTGAAAGTGCGTCGCTATGAAATACTATGGGTTCCATGACCTCTCCTTCTAAATCGAGTACGTTTCTATGGAAACAACATGATTTTCTTTTGGGATAAGAGTACCTCCTTTCCGATGCTCTATTCCTTATTTACTGCATCACTCGGTCCCTTACATTGACGAATTAACACAGAAATAGTGTCGCTATGAAATACTATGGGTTCTACGAATTCTCCTTTTAATTCGAGTAACGCTTCTTTAGAATCGACAGGATTTTCTTTTGGTATACGACTGTCTCCTTTCCGATGCACTATTCCTTCTTTACTGCATCCCTCGCTGCCTAACATTGGCGGATTAACACAGAAATTGCGGCGCTATTAAACACTATGGGTTCTATAATATCTACTTCTAATTCGAGTAACGTTTCTATGGAAACGACAGGTTGTTCTTTTGGGATACGACTATCTCCATTTTGATGCACTATTCCATCTTTACTGCATCCCTCGCTCCCTCAGATTGACGAAATTACACAGAAATTGCGTCGCTATGAAATACAATATGTGCTATGACATCTCTTTCTAGATCGGGAATTGTTTCTATGGAAACGATAGGATTTTCCTTCGGGATGCGAGGATTTCCTTTCCGATGCACTATTTCTTCTTTACTGCTTCCCTAGCTCCCTCACATTGACGCATTAACACAGAAATTGCGTCGCCATGAAATACTATGGGTTCTATGACCTCTAATTCTAAATCGAGTACGTTCCTATGGAAACGACATGATTTTCTTTTGGAATGAGAGTACCTCCTTTCCGATGCAATATTCCTTATTTACTGCATCCCTCGGTCCCTCACATTGACGAATTAACACAGAAATAGTGTCGCTATGAAATACTATGGGTTCTATGACATCTCCTTCTAAAACGAGTACGTTCCTATTGAAACGACATGATTTTCTTTTGGAATGAGAGTACCTCCTTTGCGATGCACTATTTCTTCTTTACTGCAACCCTCGGTCCCTCACATTGACGATTTAACATACAAAATACGTCGCTATGAAATACTATGGGTTGTTTGACTTATCCTTCTAAATCGAGTCACGTTTCTATGGAAACGACAGGATTCTCTTTTGGGATACGACTATCTTCTCTCCGATGCACTATTCCTTGATTACTGTTTTACTCGCTCCCTCACATTAACGAATTAACACAGAAATTGCGTCGCTATGAAGTACTATGGGTTCTATGACATATCCTTCGAAAACGAGTAACGTTTCTATGGAAACAACAGAACGTTCTTTTTAGATACGACTATCTCCATTATGATGCACCATTCCTTCTTTACTGCATCCCTCGCTCCCTCACATTGACGAATTAATACAGAAATTGCGTAGCTATGATATACTACCGGTTCTATGACATCTCCTTCTATATCGTGTTACGTTTCTATGGTAAGGGCACGATGTTCTTTTGGGATACGGGTATATCCTTTCCGATGCACTGTTCCTTCTTTACAGCATCCCTCTCTCCCTCACATTGACGAATCAACACAGAAATTGCGTCGCTATGAGATACTATGGGCTCTATGGCATCTCCTTCGTAAACGAGTAACGTTACTATGGAAACGACAGTATTTTCTTTTGGGATACGAGTATCTCCTTTCCGATGCAGTATTCCTTCTTTACATCATCCCTCGCTCCCTCATATCGACGAATTAACACAGAATTTGCGTCGCTATGAAATACTATAAGTTCTATGACATCTCCTTCTAGATCGGGTATTGATTCTATGGAAACGATAGGATTTTCTTTCGGGATACGAGTATTTCCTTTCCGATGCACTATTCTATCTTTACAGCATCCCTAGCTCCCTCACATTGACGAATTAACAATGAAATTGCGTTGCTATGAAATACTATGTGTTCTGTGACTACTCCCTCTAAATCGGGTAACGTTTTTATAGACGCTACAAGATTTTCTTTTGGGATACGACTATCTCCCTTCCGATGCACTATTCCATCTTTACTGCATGCCACGCTCCCACACATTGACGAATTAACACTGAAATTGCGTCGCTATAAAATACTATAGGTTCTATGACCTCACCATCTAAATCGAGTAACGTTCCTATGGAAACGACAGGATTTTCTTTTGGAATACGAGTATCTCCTTTCCGTTGCGCTATTCCTTGTTTACTGCATTCCTCGGTCCCTCACATTGACGAATTAACACAGAAATTGCGTCGCTATGAAATACAATGGGCTATATGACTTCTCCTTCTAAATCGAGTACCGTTTCTATGGAATCGACAGGTTTTTCCATTGGGATACGACTATCTCGTTTGCGATGCACTAACCCTTCTTTACCGCACTCCTGGAGCCCTCACATTTACGAATTAACACAGAAATTGTGTCGCTATGAAATACTATGCGTTCCACGACATCTCCTACGAATTCGAGTAACGATCCTACGGAAACGGCTGGATTTTCTTTTGGGATACGAGTATCTCCTTTCCGATGCACTATTCCTTCTTTACTGCATCCCTCGCACCCTCACATTGACGAATTAACTCAAAAATTGCGTCGCTATGACATACAACGGGATCTATGACATCTCCTTTTAAATCGAATAACGTTTTATGGAAACGACAGGATTTTCTATTGGGATACGACTATCTCGTTTCCGATGCACTAATCCTTATTTACTGCACTCCTGGAGTCCTTACAATTACGAATTAACACAGAATTTGCGTCGCTCCAACGTTAGGCGGGTTATGGAGCCGCTCAGGAAAATAGCGGGTAGGTCGGGGAAGAATGCCAGTGTGCAGTCGGTGTGCTTGCCATGGGGTCTCGTCCGTAATGTGGAGGAGGCCCTTCCGACAGCTATTGAACGCACTGGGTGTGACCGGCTGCAGATAGTAGCACATGTCGGAACGAATGACGCCTGCCGCTTGGGTTCTGTGGCCATCCTTGGTTCCTTCCGGCGGCTGGCTGATTTGGTGAAGACAACCAGCATCGCACGCGGAGTGCAAGCTGAGCTTAATATCTGCAGCATGGTGCCCAGAGTCGATCGCGGTCCTCTGGTTTGGAGCCGTGTGTAGGGTCTAAACCAGAGGCTCAGACGACTCTGCGACTATAATGGTTGCAAATTCATCGACCTCCGTTATTGGGTGGAGAACTGTAGGGCCCCCCTAGACAGGTCAGGCGTACACTACACACCGGAAGCAGCTACTAGGGTAGCAGAGTACGTGTGGCGTGCACACGGGGGTTTTTTAGGTTAGAGGGACCCCCCCCTTGGGCGAAACGATAAAATACCTGACGGCTTACCAGAGAGGACATTATCATCGTTGATAAAGAACGTCCGTCCTCAGAGACCAAAAACAGGAAAAGTTAACGTAATATTGGTAAACTGCAGGAGTATCCAGGGCAAGGTTCCTGAATTAGTATCTCTAATTGAAGGAAATAGTGCGCATATAGTATTAGGAACGGAAAGTTGGTTACAACCGGAAGTGAACAGTAACGAAATCCTAGACACAGAATGGAATATATACCGCAAGGATAGGATAAACGCCAATGGTGGAGGAGTATTTATAGCAGTAAAGAATTCAATAATATCCAGTGAAGTTATTAGCGAATGCGAATGTGACATAATCTGGGTTAAGTTAAGTATCAAAGGTGGGTCAGATATGATAGTCGGATGCTTCTATAGACCACCTGCATCAGCAACCTGCAGAACGTCGTGAAGAAGTTTCGTGATCATACTATTGTAATAGGGGGAGACTTCAATCTACCAGGTATAGAATGGGATAGTCACACAATCAGAACTGGAGCCAGGGACAGAGACTCTTGTGACATTATCCTGACTGCCTTGTCCGAGAATTACTTCGAGCAGATAGTTAGAGAACCAACTCGTGAAGCTAACGTTTTAGACCTCATAGCAACAAATAGACCGGAACTTTTCGACTCCGTGAATGTAGAAGAGGGTATCAGTGATCATAAGTCAGTGGTTGCATCAATGACTACAAGTGTAATAAGAAATGCCAAGAAAGGAAGGAAAATATATTTGCTTAACAAGAGTGATAGGGCACAAATCGCAGAATATCTGAGTGACCACCATCAAACGTTCATTTCTGAGGAAGAGGATGTGGAACAAAAATGGAAAAAATTCAGAAACATCGTCCAGTACGCCTTAGATAAGTTCGTACCGACTAAGGTCCAAAGCGAGGGGAAAGATCCACCGTGGTATAACAATCATGTACGAAAAGTACTACGGAAACAAAGAAAGCTTCATCATAGGTTTAAGAGTAGTCGAATCATAGCTGATAAGGAAAAGCTGAACGAAGCGAAAAAGAGCGTAAAGAGAGCAATGAGAGAAGCATTCAACGAATTCGAACATAAAACATTGGCAAACAATCTAAACAAGAACCCTAAAAAGTTTTGGTCATATGTAAAATCGGTAAGCGGATCTAAATCCCCTATTCAGTCACTCGTTGACCACGATGGCACCGAAACAGAGGACGACCGAAGAAAGGCAGAAATACTGAATTCAGTGTTCCGAAATTGTTTCACTGCGGAAAATCGTAACACGGTCCCTGACTTCAGCTGTCGCACGGACGCCAAAATGGAAAATATTGAAATAAACGATATCGGAATTGAAAAACAACTGCTATCACTTAGTAGCGGAAAAGCATCCGGACCAGACGAGATACCCTTACGATTCTACAGTGATTATGCTAAAGAACTTGCCCCCTTTCTATCAGCAATTTATCGTAGATCGCTGGAAGAACGTAAAGTACCTAGCGACTGGAAGAAAGCGCAGGTCGTTCCCATTTTCAAGAAGGGTCATAAATCAGATTTGAATAATTATAGGCCTATTTCGCTTACGTCAATCTGTTGTAGAATAATGGAACATGTTTTGTGTTCTCGTATTATGACGTTCTTAGATAATACAAATCTCCTTCATCATAACCAACATGGATTCCGCAAACAGAGATCATGTGAAACTCAGCTCGCCCTATTTGCCCAAGAAATTCACAGTGCCGTAGACACTGGCGAGCAGATTGATGCCGTATTCCTGGACTTCAGGAAGGCATTTGATACGGTTCTGCACTTACGTTTAGTGAAAAAAATACGAGCTTACGGAATATCGGACCAGGTTTGTGATTGGATTCAGGATTTCCTAGAAGAAAGAACACAACATGTCATTCTTAACGGCTCAAAATCTGCAGATGTAGAGGTAATTTCGGGAGTACCGCAGGGAAGCGTGATAGGACCTTTATTGTTTACAATATACATAAATGACTTAGTTGACAACATCCGCAGCTCCGTGAGGCTATTTGCAGATGACACGGTTGTCTACAAGAAAGTAGCAACATCAGAAGACTCGTACGTACTCCAGGAGGACCTGCAGAGGATTAATGCATGGTGCGACAGCTGGCAGCTTTCCCTAAACGTAGATAAATGTAATATAATGCGCATACATTAGGGCATAAATCCATTCCAGTACGATTATGCCATAGGTGGTAAATCATTGGAAGCGGTAACGACCGTAAAATACTTAGGAGTTACTATTCGGAGCGATCTGAAGTGGAATGATCACATAAAACAAATAGTGGGAAAAGCAGGCGCCAGGTTGAGATTCATAGGAAGAATTCTAAGAAAATGTGACTCATCGACGAAAGAAGTAGCTTACAAAACGCTTGTTCGTCCGATTCTTGAGTATTGCTCATCAGTATGGGACCCTTACCAGGTTGGATTAATAGAAGAGATAGACATGGTCCAGCGAAAAGCAGCGCGATTCGTCATGGGGACTTTTAGTCAGCGCGAGAGCGTTACGGAGATGCTGAACAACCTCCAGTGGCGGACACTTCAAGAAAGGCGTTACGCAATACGGAGAGGTTTATTATCGAAATTACGAAAGAGCACATTCCGGGAAGAGATGGGCAACATATTACTACCGCCCACATATATCTCGCGTAATGATCACAACGAAAAGATCCGAGAAATTAGAGCAAATACGGAGACTTACAAGCAGTCGTTCTTCCCACGCACAATTCGTGAATGGAACAGGGGAGGGGGGATCAGATAGTGGTACAATAAGTACCCTCCGCCACACACCGTAAGGTGGCTCGCGGAGTATTGATGTAGATGTAGATGTAGCTATGATATACTATGGGTTCTCAGACTTCTCCTTCAAAATCGAGTAATGTTTCAATGGAAACGATGATTTTCTTTCGGGATACGAGTATTTCCTTTCCGAAGCACTATTCCTTCTTTACTGCATCCCTGGCCCCCTCACATTGACGAATTAACACAGAAACTGCGTCGTTATGAAATACTATGTGTTCTGTGACTTCTCCTTCTAAATCGAGTAACGTTTCTATAGACACGAGAAGTTTTTTTTTGGGATACGACTATCTGCTTTCCGATGCACTATTCCTTCTTTACTGCATCCATCGCTCCCTCACATTGACGAATTAACACTGAAATAGCGTCGCTATGAAATACAATGGGTTCTATGACATCTCCATCTAAATCGAGTAACGTCCCTATGGAAACGACAGGATTTTCTTTTGGAATACGAGTATCTCCTATCCGATGCACTAATCCTTCTTTATCTGCACTCCTGGCGCCCTCACATTGACGAATTAAGACAGAAATTGCGTCGCTATGAAATACTACGGGTTGTATGACAAATCCTTCTAAATCATGTAACGTTTCTATGGAAACGACAGGATTTTCTTTTCGGATACGACTATCTCCTTTCCGATGCACTATTCCATCTTTACTGCAACCCTCGCTCCCTCACATTGACGAATTAACACACAAATTGAGTCGCTATGAAATACAATGGGTTGTATGACATATCCTTCTAAATCGAGTCACTTGTCTATGGAAACAACAGTATTTTCTTTTGGGATACGACTATCTCCTTTCCGATGCACTACTTCTTCTTTACTGCATCCCTCGCTCCCTCACATTGACGAATCAACACAGAAATTGTGTCGCTATGATATTCAATGTGTTCTATGACATCTCCTTCTAATTCGAGTAACGTTTCTATGGAAACGACAGGATATTCTTTTGGGATACGAGTATCTCCTTTCCGATGCACTATTCCTTTTTTACTGCATCCCTCACTCCCTCACATTGACGAATCAACACAGAAATTGTGTCGCTATGAAGTACAATGTGTTCTATGACATCTCCTTCTAAGTCGAGTAACGTTTCTATGGAAACGACAGCATATTCTTTTGGGATACGAGCATCTCTTTTCCGATGCACTATTCATACTTTACTGCGTTCCTCGCTCCCACACTTTGACGAATTAACACAGAAATTGCTTCGTTTTGAAATACTATGGGTTCTATGACATCTCCATCTAAATCGAGTAACGTTTCTATAGACACGACAAGATTTTCTCTTGGGATACGACTGCCTCTCTTCCGATGCACTATTTCATCTCAACTGCATCCTTCGCTCCCTCCCATTGACGAATTAACACAGAAATTGCGTCGCTATGAAATACAACGGGTTCTATGACATCTCCTTCTAAATCGAGTAACGTATCTATGGTAACGACAGGATATTCTTTTGGGATGCGACCATGTCCTTGCCGATGCACCATTCCTTCTTTACTGCATCCCTCGCTCCCTCACATTGATGAATAAACACAGAAATTGCGTCGCTATGAAATACTATAGGTTCCATGACTTCTCCTTCTAATTCGAGTAACGTTTCTATGAAACGACAGGATTTTCTTTTGGGATACGACTATCTTCTTTGCGATGCACAATTCCTTCCTTACTGCATCCGTCGCTCCCTCACATTGACGAATTAACAAATACATTGGGTCGCTATGAAATTCTATGGGTCCTCTGACATCTCCTGCTAAACCGAGTAACGTTTCTATGGAAACGACTGTATTTTCATTTGGGATACGACTATCTGCTTTCCGTAGCACTATTCCTTCTCTACTGCATCTCTCACTCCCCTCACATCGACTAATGAAACACTGAAATTGCGTCGCTATGAAATACTATGGGATCTATTACCTCTCCTTCTAAATCATGCAACGTTCCTATGGAAACGACATGATTTTCTTTTGGAATGATAGTATCTTCTTTCCGATGCACTATCCCTTATTTACTGCATACCTCAGTCCCTCACATTGACGAATTAACACAGAAATTACGGGGCTATGATATACTATCGGTTCTATGATATCTCCTTCTATATAGTGTAACGTTTCTATGGTAAGGGCACGATGTTCTTTTGGGATACGAGTATATCCTTTCCGATGGACTGTTCCTTCTTTACAGCATCCCTCGCTCCCTCACATTGACGAATTATCTCAGAAATTGAGTCGCTGTAAAATACTATGGGTTATACGACATCTCCTTCTAATTCGAGTAATGTTTCTATGGAAACGGCAGGATTTTCTTTTGGGATACGAGTATCTCCTTTCCGATAGACTATTCCGTCTTTACTGCATCCCTCGCTTCCTCACATTGACGAATTAACTCAGAAATGGCGACGCTATGAAATACAACGGGAACTATGACATCTCCTTGAAAATCGAGTAACGTTTCTATGGAAACGACAGGATTTTCTTTTGGGATACGAGTATCTCCTTACCGATGCACTCTTCCTTCTTCACTGCATCCCTCGCTCCGACACATTGACGAATTAACACAGAAATTGCGTCGCTATGAAATACTATGGGTTCTATGACTTCTCCTTCTAATTCGAGTAACGTTTCTATGGAAACGACGGGATATTCTTTTGGGATACGAGTATCTCCTTTGCGATGCACTATTCCTATTTTACTGCATCCCCTTAATCCATCACATTGACGCATTAACACAGAAATTGCGTCGCTATGAAACACTATGGGTTCCATGACATCTGCTTCTAAATCGAGTAACGTTTCCTTGGAAACGACAGGATTTCCTATTGGGATAAGACTACCTCTTTTGCGATGCACTATTCCTTCTTTACTGCATCCCTCGCTCCCTCACAATGTCGAATTAACAACGGAATTGCGTCGCCATGAAATACTATGTGTTCTATGACACCGCCTTCTAAATCGAAATACGTTTTAATGGAAACGACAGGATTTTCTTTTGGGATGCGACTATTTCCTTTGCGATGCACAATTCCTCCTTTACTGCAACCCTCGGTCCCTCACATTGACGAATTAACACAGAAATAGCGCCGCGATGAAATACTATGTGTTGTATGACTTATACTTTTAAATCGGGTCACGTTTCTATGGAAACGACAGGATTTTCTTTTGGGATACGAGTCTCTCCTTTCCGATGCAGTATTCCTTCTTTACAGCATCCCTCGCTCCCTCACATTGACGAATTAACACAGAAATTGCGGCGCTATGAAATACTATTGGATCTATGACATCTCCTTCTAAATCAAGTAACGTTTCCATGGAAACGACAGGATATTCTTTTGGGATACGAGTATCTCCTTTCCGATGCACTATTCCTTCTTTACTGCCTTCCTCAATCCCTCACATTGACGAATTAACACAGAAATTGCGTCGCTCTGAAATACTATGGGTTCCATGCCATCTGCTTCTAAATCGAGTAACGTTTCCTTGGAAACGACAGGATTTCCTTTTGGGATAAGACTACCTCCTTTACGATGCACTATTCCTTCTTTACTGCATCCCTCGCTCCATCACATTGACGAATTAACACAGAAATTGCGGCACTATGAAATACTACGGGATCTATGACATCTCCTACTAAATCGAGTTAGGTTTCTATGGAAACGACAGGATTTTCTTTTGGGATACGAGTATCTCCTGTCCGGTGCACTATTCCTTATTTACTGCATTCCTCGGTCCCTCACATTGACGAATTAACACAGAGATTGCGCCGCTATAAAAAATTATGTGTTCTATATCATCTCTATCTAAATCGAATTAAGTTTCTATTGAAACGACAGGATTTAGTTTTGGGATATGACTATCTACTTTCCGATGCACTATTCCTTCTTTACTGCATCCCTCGCTGACACACATTGACGAATTAACACAGAAATTGCGTCGCTATGATACCATGGGTTGTATGATCTATCCTTCTAAATCGAGTCACGTTTCTATGGAAAACGACAGGAGTTTCTTTTGGGATACGACTATCTCTTTTCCGATGCACTATTAATTCTTTTCTGCATCCCTCGCTCCCTCACATTGACGAATTAACACAGATATTGCGTCGCTATGAAATACTATGAGTTCTATGACATCTCCTTCAAAATCGAGCAACGTTTCAATGGAAACGAAAGGATTTTCTTTTGGGATACGACTAACACCTTTCCGGTGCACTAATCCTTCTTTATCTGCACTCCTGGCGCCCTCACATTGACGAATTGCCACAGAAATTGCGTCGCTATGAAATACTGCGGGTTGTATGACAAATCCTTCTAAATCATGTAACGTTTCTATGGAAACGACAGGAATTTCTATTGGGATACGACTATCTCGTTTGGCATGAACTAATCCTTCCATACTGCACTCCTTTAGCCCTCACATTTACGAATTAACACAGAAATTGCGTCGCTATGAAATGCTATTGGTTCTATGACATCTCGTACGAAATCGAGTAACGATTCTACGGGAACGGTAGGATTTTCTTCTGGGATACGAGTATCTCCTTTCCGATGCACTGTTCCTTCTTTACAGCATCCCTCGCACCCCCACATTGACGAATTAACACAGAAATTGCGTCGCTGTGAAATACTATGGGTTATACGACATCTCCTACTAATTCGACTAACGTTTCTATGGAAACGAAAAGAATTTCTATTGGGATACGAGAATATCATTTCCGATGCACCATTCCTTCTTTACTGCATCCCTCGCTCCCTCACATTGACGAATCAACACAGAGTTTGCGACGCTATGAAATACTACGGGTTCTGTGATGTCTCCCACTAAATCGAGTGACATTACTATGGAAACGACAGGATTTTCTTTGGGAATACGAGTATCTCCTTTCGACGCACTAATCCTTCATTACTGCCCTCCCGGCGCCATCACATTGACGAATTATCACAGAAATAGCGTCGCTATGTAATACTATGGGTTCCATAACTTCTGCTTCTAAATCGAGTAACGTTTCCATGGAAACGACACCATTCCCTTCTCGCATAAGACTATCCCCTTTCCAATGCACAATACCTTCTTCACTGCATCCCTCGCTCCATCACATTGACGAATTAACACAGAAATAGCGTCGCTATGAAGTACTATGTGTTCTATGACATCTCCTTCTAAATCGAGTAAGGCTTCAACGGAAACGAGAGGATTTTCTTTTCAGATACGAGCATCTCCTTTCCGATGAACTATTCCTTCCTTACTGCATCCCTCGCTCCCTCACATTGACGAATTAACGCAGAAATTGCGTCGCTGTGAAATACTGTGGGTTGTACGACATTTCCTACCAATTCGACTAACGTTTCTATGGAAACGAAAGGATTTTCTTTTGGGATACGAGAATATCCTTTCCGATGCACCATTCCTTCTTTACTGCATCCCTCGCTCCCTCACATTGACGAATCAGCACAGAGACTGCGTCGCTATGAAATACTATGGGTTCTGTGATGTCTCCCACTAAATCGAGTGACATTACTATGGAAACGACAGGATTTTCTTTGGGAATACGAGTATCTCCTTTCGATGCACTAATCCTCCATTACTGCCCTCCCGGCGCCCTCACATTGACGAATTAACACAGAAATAGCGTCGCTATGAAATACTATGGGTTCCATAACCTCTGCTTCTAAATCGAGTAGCGTTTCGATGGAAACGACACCATTTCCTTCTCGGATAAGACTATCCTCTTTCCAATGCACTATACCTTCTTTACTTCATCCCTCGCTCCATCACATTGACGAATTAACACAGAAATAGCGTCGCTATGAAGTACTAGGTGTTCTATGACATCTCCTTCTTAATCGAGTAAGGCTTCAATGGAAACGAGAGGATTTTCTTTTGAGATACGAGCATCTCCTTTCCGATGAACTATTCCTTCCTTACTGCATCCCTCGCTCCCTCACATTGACGAATTAACGCAGAAATTACGTCGCTATGAAATACAACGGGTTGTGTGACATCTTCTTTTAAATCAAGTAACGATTCAATGGAAACGACAGGATTTTCTTTTGGGAAACGACCATCTCCTTTCCGATGCACTATTGCTTCTGTATTGCATCCATCGCTCCCTCACATTAACGTATAAACACAGAAATTGCGTCGCTATGAAATGCTGTGGGTTCTATGACTTTTCCGTCCAAATCGAATACCGTTTCTATGGAAACAACAGGAATTTCTTATGGGATACGACTGTCTCCTTTCCGAAGCACTATTCCTTCTTTACTGCATCCCTCGCTCCCTCACATTGACGAAATAACACAGAAATTGCGTCGCTATGAAATACTATGGGTTCTCTGACCTCTCCATCTAAATCGAGTTATGTTCCAATGGAAACGACAGGATTTTCTTTTGGAATACGAATATTTCCTTTCCGATGCACTATTCCTTCTTTACTGCAACCCTCTCTCCCTCACATTGACGAACCGACACAGAAATTGCGTCGATATGAGATACTATGGGTTCTATGACATCTCATTCGAAAACGAGTAACGTAACTATGGAAACGATAGGATTTTCTTTTGGGATACGAGTATCCCTTTTCCGATGCACTAATCCTTCATTGCTGCACTCCTGGCGCCCTCACATTGTCGAATTATCGCAGATATTGCGTCGCTATGAAATACAATGTGTTCTATGACGTCACCTCCTTAATCGAGTAATGTTTCAATGGAAACAACAGGATTTTCTTTGGGATACGAGTATCTCTTCTCCGATGCAGTATTCTTTCTATACAGAATCCCTCGCTCCCTCACATTGACGAATTAACACAGAAATAGCGTCGCTATGAAATACAACGGGTTCTATGTCATCTATTTCTAAATCGAGTAACGTTTCTATGGAAACGACAGGAGTCTTTTTTTTGGATACGACAATCGACTTTCCAATGCACTATTCTTTCTTTACTGCATCCCTCGCTCCCTCACATTGACAAATAACCACAGAAATTACGTAGCTATCAAATACTATGGGTTCTATGACCTCTCCTTCTAAATCCAGTAACGTTTCTATAGAAACGACAGTATTTTCATTTGGGATACGACTGTCTTATTTCCGATGCACTATTCCTTCTTTACTGCACCTATCGATCCCTCACATTGACGAATTAACACAGATATTGCGTCGCTATGATATCCAACGGGTTCTATGACATCTCCTTCTATTTCGAGTGACGTTACTATGGAAACGAAAGGATTTTCTTTTGGGATACGACTATCTCCTTTCCGATGCACTATTCCTACTTTACTTCGTCCCTCGCTCCCTTACATTGACAAATTAACACAGAAATTGCTTCGCTTTGAAATACTACGGGTTCTATGACTTCTCCATCTAAATCGAGTAACGTTTCTATGGACACGAAAAGATTTTCTTTTGGTATACTACTGTCTCTTTTCCGATGCACAACTCCTTCTTTACTGCATCCGTCGCTCCCTCACATTGTTGAATTAACACCTAAATTGCGTTGCTATGAAATACTATGGGTTCTCTGACATCTCCTTCTAAACCGAGTAACGTTTCTATGAAAACGACAGGATTTTCATTTGGTATACGACTATCTGCTTTCCGATGCACTATTCCTTCTTTACTGCATCTCTCGCTCCCTCACATAGACGAATTAACACTGAAAGTGCGTCGTTATGAAATACGATGGGTTCCATGACCTCTCCTTCTAAATCGAGTACGTTCCTATGGAAACGACATGATTTTCTTTTGGAATGAGAGTACCTCCTTTCCGATGCACTATTCCTTATTTACTGCATCCCTCGGTCCCTTACATTGACGAATTAACACAGAAATAGTGTCGCTATGAAAACTATGGGTTCTATGACTTCTCCTTTTAATTCGAGTAACGTTTCTTTAAAAACGACAGGATTTTCTTTTGGGATACGACTGTCTCCTTTCCGATGCACTATTCCTTCTTTTCTGCTTTCATCGCTCCTTCACATTGACGAATTAACACAGAAATTGCGTCGCTATGAAATACAACGAGTTCTATGACATCTCCTTCTAAATCGAGTAACGTTTCTATTTAAACGACAGGATTTTCTCTTGGGATGCGACTATTTCCTTTCCGATGCACTATTCCTTGTTTACTGCATCCCTCGCTCCCTCACATTGGCGGATTAACACAGAAATTGCGGCGCTATTAAACACTATGGGTTCTATTACATCTACTTCTAATTCGAGTAACGTTTCTATGGAAACGACTGGATTTTCGTTTGGGATACGACTATCTCCTTTGCGATGCACTATTCCTTCATTACTGCGACCCTCGGTCCCTCACACTGAGGAATTAATACATAAATTGCGTCGCAATGAAATACTATGTGTTGTATGACGAATCCTTGTAAATCATGTAACGTTTCTATGGAAACGACAGGATTTTCTATTGGTATATGTCTATCTCGTTTGCGATGCACTAATCCTCCTTTACTGCACTCCTGGAGCCCTCACATTTACGAATTATCACAGAAATTGCGTCGCTATGAAATACTATGGGTTCTATGACATCTCCTACGAAATCGAGTAACGATTCTATGGAAACGGCAGGATTTTCTTTTGGGATACGAGTATCTCCTTTCCGATGCACTAATCCTTCTTTACTGCATCCCTTGCTCCCTCACATTGACGAATTAACTCAGAAATTTGGTCGCTATGATATACAACGGGATCTATGACATCTCCTTCTAACTCGAGTAACGTTTCTATGGAAGCGACAGGATTTTCTTTTGGGATACGACTATCTCCTTTCCGATTCGCTATTACTTCTTTACTGCATCCCTCGCTCCCTCACATAGTCGAATTGACACAGAAATTGCGCCGCTATGAAAAGTTATGTGTTCTATAACATCTCCTTCAAAATCGTGTAGATTTTCTATGGAAAGGAAAGGATTTTCTTTTGGGATACGACCATCTACTTTCCGAAGCACTATTCCTTCTTTACTTTATCCCTCGCTCCCACACATTGACAAATTCACACAGAAATTGCGTCGCTATTAAATACTACGGGTTGTATGACGAATCCTTGTAAATCATGTAACGTTTCTATGGAAACGACAGGATTTTCTATTGGGATACGACTAACTCGTTTGCGATCCACTAATCCTTCTTTACTGCACTCCTGGAGCTCTCACATTTACGAATTAACACAGACATTGCGTCGCTATGAAATACTATGGGTTCTATGACATCTCCAACGAAATCGAGTAACGATTTTACGGAAACGGTAGGATTTTCTTTTCGGATACGAGTGTCTCCTTTCCGATGCACTGTTCCTTCTTTACAGCATCCCTCGCACCTTCACATTGACGAATTAACACAGAAATTGCGTCGCTGTGAATTACTATGGGTTATACGACGTCTCCTACTAATTCGACTAACGTTTCTATGGAAACGAAAGGATTTTCTTTTGGGATACGAGAATATCCTTTCCGATGCACCATTCCTTCTTTACTGCATCCCTCGCTCCTTCACATGGACGAATCAACACAGAGATTGCGTCGCTATGAAATACTATGAGTTCTGTGACGTCTCCCACTAAATCGAGTGACATCACTATGGAAACGACAGTATTTTCTTTGGGAATACGAGTATCTCCTTTCGAAGCACTAATCCTTCATTACTGCCCTCCCGGCGCCCTCGTATTGACGAATTAACACAGAAATAGCGTCGCTATGAAATACTACATGTTCCATAACTTCTGCTTCTAAATCGAGTAACGTTTCCATGGAAACGACACCATTTCCTTCTCGGATAAGACTATCCCCTTTCCAATGCACAATACCTTCTTTACTGGATCCCTCGCTCCATCACATTGACGAATTAACATAGAAATAGCGTCGCTATGAAGTACTATGTGTTCTATGACATCTCCTTTTAAATGAAGTAACGTTTCTATGGAAACGACAGGATATTCTTTTGGGATACGAGTATCTCCTTTCCGATGCACTTTTGCTTCTGTATTGCATCCCTCGCTCCCTCTCATTGACGTATAAACACAGAAATTGCGTCGCTATGAAATGCTGTGGGTTCTATAACTTTTCCGTCTAAATCGAATAACGTTTCTATGGAAACAACAGGAATTTCTTAAGGGCGTACGACTGTCTCCTTTCCGAAGCACTATTCCTTCTTTACTGCATCCCTCGCTGCCTCACATTCACGAAATAACACAGAAATTGCGTCGCTATGAAATACTATGGGTTCTATGACCTCTCCTTCTAAATCGAGTTATGTTCCAATGGAAACTACAGGATTTTCTTTTGGAATACGAGTATTTCCTTTCCAATGCACTATTCCTTCTTTACTGCAACCCTTGCTCACTCACAGTGACGAACCAACACAGAAATTGCGTCGCTATGAGATACTATGGGTTCTATGACATCTCATTCGAAAACGAGTAACGTAACTATGGAAACGACAGGATTTTCTTTTGGGATGCGAGTATCCCTTTTCCGATGCACTAATCCTTCATTACTGCACTCCTGGCGCCCTCACATTGTCGAATTATCGCAGAAATTGCGTCGCTATGAAATACAATGTGTTCTATGACGTCACCTTCTTAATCGAGTATCGTTTCATTGGAAACAACAGGTTTTTCTTTTGGGATACGAGTATCTCTTCTCCGATTCAGTATTCCTTCTGTACAGCATCCCT
Organism: Schistocerca americana; assembly: GCF_021461395.2. Classification (NCBI taxonomy): domain Eukaryota; kingdom Metazoa; phylum Arthropoda; class Insecta; order Orthoptera; family Acrididae; genus Schistocerca; species Schistocerca americana. The sequence continues at coordinate 10,279,554 of NW_025725884.1, forward strand.
CGCTCCCTCACATTGACGAATTAACCCAGAAACTGCGGCGCTATGAAATACTATGTGTTCTATGGCATCTTCTTCTAAATCGAATAACGTTTCTATGGAAACAACAGGATATTCTTTTGGGATACGAGTATCTCCTTTCCGATGCACTATTCCTTCTGTACTGCATCCCTCGCTCCCTCACATTGACTAATTTACACAGACATTGTGTCCCTATGAAATACAACGGGTTCTATGACATCTACTTCTAAATCGAGTAACGTTTCTATGGAAACGACAGGATTGTCTTTGGGATACGACAATCTCCTTTCCAATGCACTATTCTTTCTTTACTGCATCCCTCTCTCCCTCACATTGACAAATTAACACAGAAATTACGTATCTATGAAATACTATGGGTTCTATGACCTCTCCTTCTAAATCCAGTAACGTTTCTATAGAAACGACAGTATTTTCTTTTGGGATACGACTGTCTTATTTCTGATGCACTATTACTTCTTTACTGCACCCCTCGCTCCCTCACATTGACGAATTAACACAGATATTGCGTCGCTATGATATACAACGGGTTCTATGGCATCTCCTTCTATATCGAGTAACGTTACTATGGAAACGAAAGGATTTTCTTTTGGGTTACGACTATCTCCTTTCCGATGCACTATTCCTACTTTACTTCGTCCCTCGCTCCCTCACATTGACGAATTAACACTTAAATTGCGTTGCTATGAAATACTATGGGTTCTCTGACATCTCCTTCTAAACCGAGTAACGTTTCTATGAAAACGACAGGATCTTTATTTGGGATACGACTATCTGCTTTCCGATGCACTATTCCTTCTTTACTGCATCTCTCGCTACCTCACATTGACGAATTAACACTGAAAGTGCGTCGCTATGAAATACTATGGGTTCCATGACCTCTCCTTCTAAATCGAGTACGTTTCTATGGAAACAACATGATTTTCTTTTGGGATAAGAGTACCTCCTTTCCGATGCTCTATTCCTTATTTACTGCATCACTCGGTCCCTTACATTGACGAATTAACACAGAAATAGTGTCGCTATGAAATACTATGGGTTCTACGAATTCTCCTTTTAATTCGAGTAACGCTTCTTTAGAATCGACAGGATTTTCTTTTGGTATACGACTGTCTCCTTTCCGATGCACTATTCCTTCTTTACTGCATCCCTCGCTGCCTAACATTGGCGGATTAACACAGAAATTGCGGCGCTATTAAACACTATGGGTTCTATAATATCTACTTCTAATTCGAGTAACGTTTCTATGGAAACGACAGGTTGTTCTTTTGGGATACGACTATCTCCATTTTGATGCACTATTCCATCTTTACTGCATCCCTCGCTCCCTCAGATTGACGAAATTACACAGAAATTGCGTCGCTATGAAATACAATATGTGCTATGACATCTCTTTCTAGATCGGGAATTGTTTCTATGGAAACGATAGGATTTTCCTTCGGGATGCGAGGATTTCCTTTCCGATGCACTATTTCTTCTTTACTGCTTCCCTAGCTCCCTCACATTGACGCATTAACACAGAAATTGCGTCGCCATGAAATACTATGGGTTCTATGACCTCTAATTCTAAATCGAGTACGTTCCTATGGAAACGACATGATTTTCTTTTGGAATGAGAGTACCTCCTTTCCGATGCAATATTCCTTATTTACTGCATCCCTCGGTCCCTCACATTGACGAATTAACACAGAAATAGTGTCGCTATGAAATACTATGGGTTCTATGACATCTCCTTCTAAAACGAGTACGTTCCTATTGAAACGACATGATTTTCTTTTGGAATGAGAGTACCTCCTTTGCGATGCACTATTTCTTCTTTACTGCAACCCTCGGTCCCTCACATTGACGATTTAACATACAAAATACGTCGCTATGAAATACTATGGGTTGTTTGACTTATCCTTCTAAATCGAGTCACGTTTCTATGGAAACGACAGGATTCTCTTTTGGGATACGACTATCTTCTCTCCGATGCACTATTCCTTGATTACTGTTTTACTCGCTTCCTCACATTAACGAATTAACACAGAAATTGCGTCGCTATGAAGTACTATGGGTTCTATGACATATCCTTCGAAAACGAGTAACGTTTCTATGGAAACAACAGAACGTTCTTTTTAGATACGACTATCTCCATTATGATGCACCATTCCTTCTTTACTGCATCCCTCGCTCCCTCACATTGACGAATTAATACAGAAATTGCGTAGCTATGATATACTACCGGTTCTATGACATCTCCTTCTATATCGTGTTACGTTTCTATGGTAAGGGCACGATGTTCTTTTGGGATACGGGTATATCCTTTCCGATGCACTGTTCCTTCTTTACAGCATCCCTCTCTCCCTCACATTGACGAATCAACACAGAAATTGCGTCGCTATGAGATACTATGGGCTCTATGGCATCTCCTTCGTAAACGAGTAACGTTACTATGGAAACGACAGTATTTTCTTTTGGGATACGAGTATCTCCTTTCCGATGCAGTATTCCTTCTTTACATCATCCCTCACTCCCTCATATCGACGAATTAACACAGAAATTGCGGCGCTATGAAATACTATGGGATCTATGACACCTCCTACGAAATCGAGTAACGTATCAATGGAAACGACAGTATATTTTTTGGGATTCGAGTATCTCCTTTCCGATGCAGTATTCCTTCTTTACATCATCCCTCGCTCCCTCATATCGACGAATTAACACAGAATTTGCGTCGCTATGAAATACTATAAGTTCTATGACATCTCCTTCTAGATCGGGTATTGTTTCTATGGAAACGATAGGATTTTCTTTCGGGATACGAGTATTTCCTTTCCGATGCACTATTCTATCTTTACAGCATCCCTAGCTCCCTCACATTGACGAATTAACAATGAAATTGCGTTGCTATGAAATACTATGTGTTCTGTGACTACTCCCTCTAAATCGGGTAACGTTTTTATAGACGCTACAAGATTTTCTTTTGGGATACGACTATCTCCCTTCCGATGCACTATTCCTTCTTTACTGCATGCCACGCTCCCACACATTGACGAATTAACACTGAAATTGCGTCGCTATAAAATACTATAGGTTCTATGACCTCACCATCTAAATCGAGTAACGTTCCTATGGAAACGACAGGATTTTCTTTTGGAATACGAGTATCTCCTTTCCGTTGCGCTATTCCTTGTTTACTGCATTCCTCGGTCCCTCACATTGACGAATTAACACAGAAATTGCGTCGCTATGAAATACAATGGGCTATATGACTTCTCCTTCTAAATCGAGTACCGTTTCTATGGAATCGACAGGTTTTTCCATTGGGATACGACTATCTCGTTTGCGATGCACTAACCCTTCTTTACCGCACTCCTGGAGCCCTCACATTTACGAATTAACACAGAAATTGTGTCGCTATGTAATACTATGCGTTCCACGACATCTCCTACGAATTCGAGTAACGATCCTACGGAAACGGCTGGATTTTCTTTTGGGATACGAGTATCTCCTTTCCGATGCACTATTCCTTCTTTACTGCATCCCTCGCACCCTCACATTGACGAATTAACTCAAAAATTGCGTCGCTATGACATACAACGGGATCTATGACATCTCCTTTTAAATCGAATAACGTTTTATGGAAACGACAGGATTTTCTATTGGGATACGACTATCTCGTTTCCGATGCACTAATCCTTATTTACTGCACTCCTGGAGTCCTTACAATTACGAATTAACACAGAATTTGCGTCGCTCCAACGTTAGGCGGGTTATGGAGCCGCTCAGGAAAATAGCGGGTAGGTCGGGGAAGAATGCCAGTGTGCAGTCGGTGTGCTTGCCATGGGGTCTCGTCCGTAATGTGGAGGAGGCCCTTCCGACAGCTATTGAACGCACTGGGTGTGACCGGCTGCAGATAGTAGCACATGTCGGAACGAATGACGCCTGCCGCTTGGGTTCTGTGGCCATCCTTGGTTCCTTCCGGCGGCTGGCTGATTTGGTGAAGACAACCAGCATCGCACGCGGAGTGCAAGCTGAGCTTAATATCTGCAGCATGGTGCCCAGAGTCGATCGCGGTCCTCTGGTTTGGAGCCGTGTGTAGGGTCTAAACCAGAGGCTCAGACGACTCTGCGACTATAATGGTTGCAAATTCATCGACCTCCGTTATTGGGTGGAGAACTGTAGGGCCCCCCTAGACAGGTCAGGCGTACACTACACACCGGAAGCAGCTACTAGGGTAGCAGAGTACGTGTGGCGTGCACACGGGGGTTTTTTAGGTTAGAGGGACCCCCCCCCTTGGGCGAAACGATAAAATACCTGACGGCTTACCAGAGAGGACATTATCATCGTTGATAAAGAACGTCCGTCCTCAGAGACCAAAAACAGGAAAAGTTAACGTAATATTGGTAAACTGCAGGAGTATCCAGGGCAAGGTTCCTGAATTAGTATCTCTAATTGAAGGAAATAGTGCGCATATAGTATTAGGAACGGAAAGTTGGTTACAACCGGAAGTGAACAGTAACGAAATCCTAGACACAGAATGGAATATATACCGCAAGGATAGGATAAACGCCAATGGTGGAGGAGTATTTATAGCAGTAAAGAATTCAATAATATCCAGTGAAGTTATTAGCGAATGCGAATGTGACATAATCTGGGTTAAGTTAAGTATCAAAGGTGGGTCAGATATGATAGTCGGATGCTTCTATAGACCACCTGCATCAGCAACCTGCAGAACGTCGTGAAGAAGTTTCGTGATCATACTATTGTAATAGGGGGAGACTTCAATCTACCAGGTATAGAATGGGATAGTCACACAATCAGAACTGGAGCCAGGGACAGAGACTCTTGTGACATTATCCTGACTGCCTTGTCCGAGAATTACTTCGAGCAGATAGTTAGAGAACCAACTCGTGAAGCTAACGTTTTAGACCTCATAGCAACAAATAGACCGGAACTTTTCGACTCCGTGAATGTAGAAGAGGGTATCAGTGATCATAAGTCAGTGGTTGCATCAATGACTACAAGTGTAATAAGAAATGCCAAGAAAGGAAGGAAAATATATTTGCTTAACAAGAGTGATAGGGCACAAATCGCAGAATATCTGAGTGACCACCATCAAACGTTCATTTCTGAGGAAGAGGATGTGGAACAAAAATGGAAAAAATTCAGAAACATCGTCCAGTACGCCTTAGATAAGTTCGTACCGACTAAGGTCCAAAGCGAGGGGAAAGATCCACCGTGGTATAACAATCATGTACGAAAGGTACTACGGAAACAAAGAAAGCTTCATCATAGGTTTAAGAGTAGTCGAATCATAGCTGATAAGGAAAAGCTGAACGAAGCGAAAAAGAGCGTAAAGAGAGCAATGAGAGAAGCATTCAACGAATTCGAACATAAAACATTGGCAAACAATCTAAACAAGAACCCTAAAAAGTTTTGGTCATATGTAAAATCGGTAAGCGGATCTAAATCCCCTATTCAGTCACTCGTTGACCACGATGGCACCGAAACAGAGGACGACCGAAGAAAGGCAGAAATACTGAATTCAGTGTTCCGAAACTGTTTCACTGCGGAAAATCGTAACACGGTCCCTGACTTCAGCTGTCGCACGGACGCCAAAATGGAAAATATTGAAATAAACGATATCGGAATTGAAAAACAACTGCTATCACTTAGTAGCGGAAAAGCATCCGGACCAGACGAGATACCCTTACGATTCTACAGTGATTATGCTAAAGAACTTGCCCCCTTTCTATCAGCAATTTATCGTAGATCGCTGGAAGAACGTAAAGTACCTAGCGACTGGAAGAAAGCGCAGGTCGTTCCCATTTTCAAGAAGGGTCATAAATCAGATTTGAATAATTATAGGCCTATTTCGCTTACGTCAATCTGTTGTAGAATAATGGAACATGTTTTGTGTTCTCGTATTATGACGTTCTTAGATAATACAAATCTCCTTCATCATAACCAACATGGATTCCGCAAACAGAGATCATGTGAAACTCAGCTCGCCCTATTTGCCCAAGAAATTCACAGTGCCGTAGACACTGGCGAGCAGATTGATGCCGTATTCCTGGACTTCAGGAAGGCATTTGATACGGTTCTGCACTTACGTTTAGTGAAAAAAATACGAGCTTACGGAATATCGGACCAGGTTTGTGATTGGATTCAGGATTTCCTAGAAGAAAGAACACAACATGTCATTCTTAACGGCTCAAAATCTGCAGATGTAGAGGTAATTTCGGGAGTACCGCAGGGAAGCGTGATAGGACCTTTATTGTTTACAATATACATAAATGACTTAGTTGACAACATCCGCAGCTCCGTGAGGCTATTTGCAGATGACACGGTTGTCTACAAGAAAGTAGCAACATCAGAAGACTCGTACGTACTCCAGGAGGACCTGCAGAGGATTAATGCATGGTGCGACAGCTGGCAGCTTTCCCTAAACGTAGATAAATGTAATATAATGCGCATACATTAGGGCATAAATCCATTCCAGTACGATTATGCCATAGGTGGTAAATCATTGGAAGCGGTAACGACCGTAAAATACTTAGGAGTTACTATTCGGAGCGATCTGAAGTGGAATGATCACATAAAACAAATAGTGGGAAAAGCAGGCGCCAGGTTGAGATTCATAGGAAGAATTCTAAGAAAATGTGACTCATCGACGAAAGAAGTAGCTTACAAAACGCTTGTTCGTCCGATTCTTGAGTATTGCTCATCAGTATGGGACCCTTACCAGGTTGGATTAATAGAAGAGATAGACATGGTCCAGCGAAAAGCAGCGCGATTCGTCATGGGGACTTTTAGTCAGCGCGAGAGCGTTACGGAGATGCTGAACAACCTCCAGTGGCGGACACTTCAAGAAAGGCGTTACGCAATACGGAGAGGTTTATTATCGAAATTACGAAAGAGCACATTCCGGGAAGAGATGGGCAACATATTACTACCGCCCACATATATCTCGCGTAATGATCACAACGAAAAGATCCGAGAAATTAGAGCAAATACGGAGACTTACAAGCAGTCGTTCTTCCCACGCACAATTCGTGAATGGAACAGGGGAGGGGGGATCAGATAGTGGTACAATAAGTACCCTCCGCCACACACCGTAAGGTGGCTCGCGGAGTATTGATGTAGATGTAGATGTAGCTATGATATACTATGGGTTCTCAGACTTCTCCTTCAAAATCGAGTAATGTTTCAATGGAAACGATGATTTTCTTTCGGGATACGAGTATTTCCTTTCCGAAGCACTATTCCTTCTTTACTGCATCCCTGGCCCCCTCACATTGACGAATTAACACAGAAACTGCGTCGTTATGAAATACTATGTGTTCTGTGACTTCTCCTTCTAAATCGAGTAACGTTTCTATAGACACGAGAAGTTTTTTTTTGGGATACGACTATCTGCTTTCCGATGCACTATTCCTTCTTTACTGCATCCATCGCTCCCTCACATTGACGAATTAACACTGAAATAGCGTCGCTATGAAATACAATGGGTTCTATGACATCTCCATCTAAATCGAGTAACGTCCCTATGGAAACGACAGGATTTTCTTTTGGAATACGAGTATCTCCTATCCGATGCACTAATCCTTCTTTATCTGCACTCCTGGCGCCCTCACATTGACGAATTAAGACAGAAATTGCGTCGCTATGAAATACTACGGGTTGTATGACAAATCCTTCTAAATCATGTAACGTTTCTATGGAAACGACAGGATTTTCTTTTCGGATACGACTATCTCCTTTCCGATGCACTATTCCATCTTTACTGCAACCCTCGCTCCCTCACATTGACGAATTAACACACAAATTGAGTCGCTATGAAATACAATGGGTTGTATGACATATCCTTCTAAATCGAGTCACTTGTCTATGGAAACAACAGTATTTTCTTTTGGGATACGACTATCTCCTTTCCGATGCACTACTTCTTCTTTACTGCATCCCTCGCTCCCTCACATTGACGAATCAACACAGAAATTGTGTCGCTATGATATTCAATGTGTTCTATGACATCTCCTTCTAATTCGAGTAACGTTTCTATGGAAACGACAGGATATTCTTTTGGGATACGAGTATCTCCTTTCCGATGCACTATTCCTTTTTTACTGCATCCCTCACTCCCTCACATTGACGAATCAACACAGAAATTGTGTCGCTATGAAGTACAATGTGTTCTATGACATCTCCTTCTAAGTCGAGTAACGTTTCTATGGAAACGACAGCATATTCTTTTGGGATACGAGCATCTCTTTTCCGATGCACTATTCATACTTTACTGCGTTCCTCGCTCCCACACTTTGACGAATTAACACAGAAATTGCTTCGTTTTGAAATACTATGGGTTCTATGACTTCTCCATCTAAATCGAGTAACGTTTCTATAGACACGACAAGATTTTCTCTTGGGATACGACTGCCTCTCTTCCGATGCACTATTTCATCTCAACTGCATCCTTCGCTCCCTCCCATTGACGAATTAACACAGAAATTGCGTCGCTATGAAATACAACGGGTTCTATGACATTTCCTTCTAAATCGAGTAACGTATCTATGGTAACGACAGGATATTCTTTTGGGATGCGACCATGTCCTTGCCGATGCACCATTCCTTCTTTACTGCATCCCTCGCTCCCTCACATTGATGAATAAACACAGAAATTGCGTCGCTATGAAATACTATAGGTTCCATGAATTCTCCTTCTAATTCGAGTAACGTTTCTATGAAACGACAGGATTTTCTTTTGGGATACGACTATCTTCTTTGCGATGCACAATTCCTTCCTTACTGCATCCGTCGCTCCCTCACATTGACGAATTAACAAATACATTGGGTCGCTATGAAATTCTATGGGTCCTCTGACATCTCCTGCTAAACCGAGTAACGTTTCTATGGAAACGACTGTATTTTCATTTGGGATACGACTATCTGCTTTCCGTAGCACTATTCCTTCTCTACTGCATCTCTCACTCCCCTCACATTGACTAATGAAACACTGAAATTGCGTCGCTATGAAATACTATGGGATCTATTACCTCTCCTTCTAAATCGAGCAACGTTCCTATGGAAACGACATGATTTTCTTTTGGAATGATAGTATCTTCTTTCCGATGCACTATCCCTTATTTACTGCATACCTCAGTCCCTCACATTGACGAATTAACACAGAAATTACGGGGCTATGATATACTATCGGTTCTATGATATCTCCTTCTATATAGTGTAACGTTTCTATGGTAAGGGCACGATGTTCTTTTGGGATACGAGTATATCCTTTCCGATGGACTGTTCCTTCTTTACAGCATCCCTCGCTCCCTCACATTGACGAATTATCTCAGAAATTGAGTCGCTGTAAAATACTATGGGTTATACGACATCTCCTTCTAATTCGAGTAATGTTTCTATGGAAACGGCAGGATTTTCTTTTGGGATACGAGTATCTCCTTTCCGATAGACTATTCCGTCTTTACTGCATCCCTCGCTTCCTCACATTGACGAATTAACTCAGAAATGGCGACGCTATGAAATACAACGGGAACTATGACATCTCCTTGAAAATCGAGTAACGTTTCTATGGAAACGACAGGATTTTCTTTTGGGATACGAGTATCTCCTTACCGATGCACTCTTCCTTCTTCACTGCATCCCTCGCTCCGACACATTGACGAATTAACACAGAAATTGCGTCGCTATGAAATACTATGGGTTCTATGACTTCTCCTTCTAATTCGAGTAACGTTTCTATGGAAACGACAGGATTATCTTTTGGGATACGACTATTTTCTTTCCGATGCACAATTCCTTCTTTACTGCATCTCTCGCTCCCCTCACATTGACGAATTAACACTGAAATTGCGTCGCTATGAAATACTATGGGTTCTATGACCTCTCCTTCTAAATCGAGTAACGTTCCTATGGAAACGACATGATTTTCTTTTGGAATACGAGTATCTCCTTTCCGATGCACTATTCCTTATTTACTGCATTCTTTGGTCCATCGCATTGACGAATTAACACTGAAATTGCGTCGCTATGAAATACTATGGGTTCTATGACCTCTCCTTAAAATCGAGTTACGTTCCTATGGAAACGACATGATTTTCTTTTGGAATGAGAGTATCTCCTTTCCGATGCGCTATTCCTTATTTACTGGATCCCTAGGTCCCTCACATTGATGAATTAGCACTGAAATTGCGTCGCTATGAAATTCTATGGGTTCTATGACGTCTCCTACGAAATCGAGTAACGATTCTAAGGAAACGGCAAGATTTTCTTTTCGGATACGACTATCTGCTTTCCGATGCACTATTCCTTCTTTACTGCATCCCTCGCTCCTTCACATTGACGAATTAACACAGAAATTGCGTCGCTATGAAACACAACGGGATCTATGACATCTCCTTCTAAATCGAGTAACGTTTCTATGGAAACGACAGGATTTTCTTTTGGGATACGACTGTCTCTTTTCCGATGCACTTTTCCTTCTTTACTGCTTTCGTCGCTCCTCCACATTGACTAATTAACACAGAAATTGCTTCGCTATGAGATACAACGAGTTCGATGACATCTCCTTCTAAATCGAGTAACGTTTCTATGGAAACGACAGGATTTTCTTTTGGGATGCGACTATTTCCTTTCCGATGCACTATTCCTTCTTTACTGCATCCCTCGCTCCCTCACAATGACGAATTAACAACGGAATTGCGTCGCCAAGAAATACTATGTGTTCTATGCCATCTCCTTCAAAATGGAAAAACGTTTTTATGGAAACGACAGGATTTTCTTTTGGGATGCGACTATTTCCTTTCCGATGCACTATTCCTTCTTTACTGCATCCCTCGCTCACTCACATTGGCGGATTAACACAGAAATTGCGGCGCCATGAATTACTATGGGTTCTATAACATCTCCTTCTAAATCGAGTAACGTTTCTATGGAAACGACAGGATTTTCTTTTGGGATACGACTATCTCCCTTGCGATGCATTATTCCTTCTTTACTGCATCCCTCAATCCCTAACACTGACGAATTAACACAGAAATTGCGTCGCTATGAAATGCTATCGGTTCCATGACATCTGCTTCTAAATCGAGTAACGTTTCCTTGGAAACGACAGAATTTGCTTTTGGGATAAGACTACCTCCGTTACGATGCACTATTCCTTCTTTACTGCATCCCTCGCTAAATCACATTGACGAATGAACACAGAAATTGCGTCGCTATGAAACACAATGGGCTCTATGACTTCTCCTTCGGAATCGAGTACCGTTTTTATGGAAACGACAGGTTCTTCCATTGGGATACGAATATCTTCTTTCCGATGCACTAATCCTTCTTTATCTGCACTCCTGGAGCCCTCACATTTACGAATTAACACAGAAATTGCGTCGCTATGAAATTCTATGGGTTCTATGACATCTACATCAAAATCGAGTAACGGTTCTATGAAAACTACCGGATCTTCTTTTGGGATACGTGTACCTCCTTTCCGATGCACTAATCCTTCTATACTGCACTCCTGGCGCCCTCAAATTGACGAATTAACTCAGAAATTGCGACTCTATGAAATACAACGGGATCTATAACATCTCCTTCTAAATCGAGTAACGTTTCTATAGAAACGAAAGGATTTTCTTTTGGGATACGAGCATCTCATTTCCGATGCACTATTCCCTCTTTACAGCATCCCTCGCTCAATCATATTGACGAATTAACAAAGAAATTGCGTCGCTATGAAATACTATGGGTTCTATGACTTCTCCTTCTAGTTCGAGAAACGTTTCTATGGAAACGACAGGATTTTCTTTTGGGATACGACTGTCTCCTTTCCGATGCACTATTCCTTCTTCACTGGATCCCTCGCTCCCTCACATTGACGAATTAACACAGAAATTGCGTCGCCATAAAAAATTGTGTGTTCTATAACATCTCCTTCTAAATCGAGTACAGTTTCTATGGAAACGAAAGGATATCGTTTTGGGATACGACTATCTACTTTCCGAAGCACTATTCCTTCTTTACTGCATCCCTCGCTCCCACACATTGACGAATTGACACAGAAATTGCGTCGCTATGATACTATGGGTTGTATGATCTTTCCTTCTAAATCGAGTCACGTTTCTATGGAAACGACAGGATTTTCATTTGGGATACGACTATCTCTTTTCCGATGCACTATTAATTGTTTACTGCATCCCTCGCTCCCTCACATTGACGAATTAACACAGAAATTGCGTCGCTGTGAAATACTATGGGTTATATGATATCTCCTCCTAATTCGAGTAACGTATCTATGGAAACGAAAGGATTTTCTTTTGGGATACGAGTATCTCCTTTCCGATGCACTATTCCTTCGTTACAGCATCCATCGCTCCCTCACATTGACGAATTATCGCAGAAATTGTGTCACTATGAAATACAATCACTTCTATGACACCACCTTCTAAGTCGAGTAACGTATCAATGGTAACGACAGGATTTTCTTTTGGGACACGATTATCTCCTTTCCGATGCAGTATTCCTTCTTTACAGCATCCATCGCTCCCTCACATTGACGAATTAACACAGAAATTGCGGCGCTATGAAATACTATGGGATCTATGACATCTCCTTCTAAATCAAGTAACGTTTCTATGGAAACGATAGGATAATCTTTTGGGATACGAGTATCTACTTTCCGATGTACTATTCCTTCTATACTGCATCCCTCAATCCCTCACATTGACGAATTAACACAGAAATTGCGTCGCGATGAAGTACTATGGGTTCCATGACATCTGCTTCTAAATTGAGTAACGTTTCCTTGGAAACGACAGGATTTCCTTTTGGGATAAGACTACCTCCTTTACGATGCACTATTCCTTCTTTACTGCATCCCTCGCTCCCTCACATTGACGAATTAACACAGAAATTGCGTCGCTATGATACTATGGGTTGTATGATCTATCCTTCTAACTCGAGTCATGTTTCTATGGAAATGCCAGGATATAAAATAAATAAAATAAATCAAAAATGTTATTTTAAATATGTTAATTAATCTATCTGTATGATGGTGATTGTGATTGCAATTGTATTTGCTTATCTGGAACGTGGACGTTTAATTATTCGGTATCAGACGCTTGACAATGGCTTTTTCGTAAAGGCAATGTTACTCGTAGTTGACCGTGAAATAAATCTGAATAATCGGACTTCGTAATTAAATCGTTCCAAAGACTGCTGCGGTAGGTGCGGACTCATAATCTAAATCTCAATATTACAATAATTTGCCAGCCATGCCAATACGTCGTACAGAGGTGATTGTCTACTAAACATAAAAAAGTTACACAGTTAGTTAAATCAGATATATTCAATGAATAAGCCTACAGTTCATAATCCTACTTACTTTTATAAATATAAATTCTTTACAGATTCGAGTGCCTAGTGTGGTTGCAACTCGCAGTATTCTTCTATAACATGAAATATGGCGGTGTGCCAGACAATAAAATAAAATATGTGCTACTCGCACCACTTCAACCAGAGCTCTCAGTTTCTTAATCAAACCTAAGAGTAAAGTATTTGTGCTTTTGTTTTATCAGCGACACAGCGCTGCAGTTGTGTGCCATAGGCTTTATTTATTTGTCACTGATCATTTATTTAATTAGTATTTCGCGTTTCCGAGGAAACTCACGCTCGGCATGCAAATGTGCCTTTATATTGCCCCCTGAATTGCGAAGCGAAAGGACACACCTGCAGGTGAGCAATTCACCTAAAGGCACAAGAAAATCTAAGTTATCTACAACTATTTACATGACTTACATTACACATTATATACATTATATACAAAATTTGAATGACGCGGGTGCGCCGTAAAAGTTCTAATGTTGGCAGATAGAGTGCGCGCATGCGCAGAAGCGTCTATGTAACTGCGGCACTGCCGTTATATCGTACAGTTAGATCACGCGGCGCAGTATTGCAGATCATATTGTTCGTGTGCGCGCGTTTTTCAGTCGTTGCACAAAGAAAATATTCAACCAAGATTACATATGAAGACTACATTCTATGACAGGTAACTTAGTTTTAAATTTACAATATTTGTTATAACACAATACAACTTAGATTGTTGAATGTTCTTAGTTACATAGTATTGTTTTGAAATACTTCAAAGAAAAATGTCCGTATTTTTCAGGTGCGTTGACCTATACACATCGTGTCGTTATTACAGTTCATATTCATCCGCTGCACAATAATTTTTTACAGGTTAGTATCGTCGTGGTAAAGTTTTTTGATCACAGTGACATCGTTGTATAAGAATGTGATTAATACATAAGCGTGTCCATTTCTCATTTCCATTATAGTCGTAGTGATGCAGTTGGTTGTGACTAAAAGCATTGCTTATTACAGATCAGACGTTACCCGTCGAGTAATTGGTCCACGTGTAGTTCGTTTTTTACATTCCGTGGAAGCTTGGTTGCAGAACCTCGGACGGCACATAGCGGGCGTCGATCCTTGGACAGTCCAGGTAAGAGTGTCCGTCACATTTCGAGAACATTTCATTCCCTGAAGTTCCAACCAAAATTCTTCCACCCGTCGTGTTGTTTTCTGGACAGGCACTTTATGTCCATTTAATCCAGTTAACATCTTGAAGTTGGGTACTGTACTAATGTCACTAGACGATGCACGAATTATGCACTTCACATTTTCAGTTTTTTGCGGAATATAGCTCACATAATGTTCGTAGTTATTAATCAAGGAAATCGTTCATCGCGTTTACATAGATACGCTGCATAATGAATGGCATTAACAGTTTCTTTCACATGGGTTTCCGCGTAGTTGCAGAGTTAGTAATGTTCGTTAATGTCCGTGAACAGTGGTTCACTATGCAATGTCTTTTTGGCACTCGTTTTGTTCAAATTTTTACATAGTAACAGTTACACTTTACATCAGTTAAAAAAAATAAGTAATTATACATACACACGTCACATATTTTCTTAGCATAAACATAATATAGTTGCACATAAACATGTTTACATCATCATTACATCGCTATAGGTTATTACATTGTGTCACATTTGATTACATGAATTGCAGATATTTACATCCTCTTTAGCGGTTTTGCTGGGATATTATCGATGTTTTTTGTGATGTCATCTGAAATTAAGATAGGTTAGACACAACATTCATTACATCAGTAGGCAAGACCAGGCGTTTTCACCACTCAATAAATATTCAAAATAGTAAGAGAGAGAAAATGTTCGATTCCTCGCGTTTTGTGCGTGTGTGTAGAGTGTCTGTGTGGCCTTGACTACTGATAGATGCTTTTCGTGTTGAGAGATGTGCGTCTAATCTATTTATCAAAGTAAAAGATCGCTTCACAGATGACGTCTGTCAGTTCGTCAGGTGTCACACCAAGTCAGTGGTACCTTCAGTAACAAATGTTCCGTGAAAAATTAATATGTCATCCACTGCTACGTAATCATAAATTTTACTTTAATATTCCGTCTTTCAGGTGGAGGCGCGCGCTGAAAGAAGAGTTCTTCTGTCTTCAACTGCGTCACTGGAACCGCTGAAATGAAAATTTCTATACTACTTATTATCTGTGTTGTAACAACAGAGTTTTTCGAGTTGCTTAGCAATATTTTGATGGGTATGACTTTGACATTATTCAGCATGAAATGCTCTAAGATCTCGGTGTGCGTATAGCCCAATAATTTTGTTAGTTCTAGGATGTTTTAACAGATACGCACCAGGATGCGGTATGTTAACAATTATATAAGGTCCTTCATATAGCAGACGCCACTTAGCGTTGCGTCGTTTGAGTGCTACAGATTTATGATGAGTACGAAGTAGTACAAGCATTCCTACCTCGAATTTTTGTTTTCTTTTTATTATGTTTCTGTGATGTTTGTTTCGTATTTGTGCGTGATGTGTCAATGTAGTCAATACTTCTTTTATTTTCTGTTCAGGTGTGATTTCCTTGTCTGACAACTTAGGTAATGGTTCTATCCACTGATCGTTCTGTTTGCAATTGAACATGATCTCGTTAGGTGTGTAATTCGTATCGTAAATATTTAAGTTATTGTGTACGTCTTCGAAAAGACTTAGGTAGGACACCCAATTAGTATGTTTTGATGAAATATAGGTCCTCATGAATCGATTTAATTCTCGGAAAAGTCTCTCAGTCGCGTTACATTGTGGACTAAACCTCGAAATAAATATACTTTTAATGTTATTGTCCTTCAAGAAATTTCTCCATTTGTACCCAGAGTAGTATGCTGCATTATCTGATAGAATTGCTTTAGGTTTTCCCACGTGCGTCAGGTAATCACTTGAGAATCTTCGTATTACAGCATTTGCAGTGGCGGATTTTAAAGCATAAAGTTTTACATGTTTAGAAAATATATCGCAAAAAGCTAAGATATATTTGACGCCTCCAGAGCTTGCTGGGTGCGGTCCACTGATGTCAGTACACAGAATTTCCAGGGGTTTACTGGGTAAAATAGAATGTAAATCTGTTTTTGTGGATAAATTCTGAGGTTTTGATTTTTGACATATGACACATGTTTTCAGTTCCCTGTAAATTTTTCTTCTCATATTGCTAAAATAACAGTATGTGCTGAGCTTCGCTAAACACTTTTTTGTCCCATAATGACCCCAAACTAAGTGTCTGTGCCAAATTAAATTACGTTCAGACTCTTTGGGAATGCATACACACCAGTTAGTAGCATTTGGATGTCGTCGATAAAATAGCACATCATTGTGTAACTTGTAATACTAAGTCAAAGGATGATTGTGTTTTTCTACCAGTAATGTTATTATCTTATACCAGTGAGGATCAGATTTTTGTAATTCAGCCATGCTTCTGCACATATCAATATAATATTGGTGATACTGCTTGTCTTGCATTAAGAGAATCCTGTAGTCATTTATATTTTCTAAGTCACTGTTGGTATCATTCATACCTTGTGGAAGTCTAGACAAAGTGTCTGCAATGGTGTTGTCCTTACCTCTTATGTACTTAATTTCAAAAGAGTAGTTCTGGAGTGTAACTGCCCATCGTGATAGTCTAGGATGTACAAGTTTACAAGTTAACAAAAATGTCAGGGCCTGGTGATCGATGTAAATTACCGTATGTTTTCCAAATAAATAATAATTGAATTTCTTGAATGCCCATACTATGGAAAGTGTTTCTAACTCAGTAGTGGAGTATGTACGCTCACATTCAGTTAGAGTGCGACTCGCAAACCCAATAATTCTTATCTGTTCCTCCTCTTTATTCTTTACAACTTGAAATAAGCAACAGCCCAAGCCAGTACGTGAAGCGTCACAAGTCATACAAAAATCTAAATTGAAATCTGGATGGCTCAATATGTTAGCATTCACTAAAGCATGTTTAATTGTATTAAAGTCATTCTGGCACTGTTCCGACCAGATCCAAACTTGATTCTTTCTGAGTAGATTTAGCAGATGTTTACTGTTCAAAAGTGGTTGTGGCAAAAAACGTCTGAAAAATGAACATAGCCCAAGGAATGATTTTAACTGCTTTTTAGTTCGAGGGCTAGGAAAGTTTCTGATAGCATCTAATTTACTGGGATCCGGACGTATGCCCTGTGAATTAATGATATGTCCTAAATACTTTATCTCACTGCAACCAAACTTTGATTTTCTTAGGTTGGCTGTGACTCCAGCTTGTGCAAATTTTTCTAAAATTCTTTGAAGAGTGTCAACGTGTTCATTCCAAGATTGTGTAGCTATCAGTATATCATCTACATAGTGTGTGACTGTCTCAACTAAATCGTCGCCAAGCACGGTATCCAGGGCTGTAATGAATACCCCAGAGCTGACATTCAGTCCGAAGGGTAGAACACAAAACTGATAAGTTCGCCCCCCGAACATAAATGCAGTATATTTCCGAGAATCAGGAGTGATACCCACCTGCCAAAACGAATTAGCGAGATCTATTGTGGAAAAATATTTTGCATCTAGAAATTTCTGTAATTGCTCGTTTAAATTTTCAGGTTTTGTGTGAACCGGTAAAATTATTTCATTAATAGCTCGTGCGTCTAACACTAACCTAATGCTTCCATTTGATTTTTTGACAACAAGTAGAGGACTACAATAAGGTGAGGTGGATGGTTCAATGACCTTCCAGTCTAACATTTGTTTTAATTCTTGCCACACAGCAGGTCGTTGAGATAACGGTACGTTATATGTCTTATGGTAGAAGATCTTGTGAGGCTTAACTTCAATCTTGTACACATACGTGTTGATAACACGTAATCGTTTGGTTAAAACTTGTAAATATTTGGATAACACTTCCTGTAGTTTTATACGTTCATGTACACTGAGAGCTGTAGCTTCACTTATGATCAAGCAATGTTTTCAAGTCCATTAGCTCTGTGTCAGATGAGTGTGTTTGCATGTCTTGAATGTCATTGTCAAGTACTAACTGAACCTTGTACCCTGTACAGTGTTTGTCATGCTTTAGAGTTCTCCTGTCCAAATCAATAATAATTACACTGCCTTTATCATTTAAAATACATTTACCCTTGGAGAAGTCTATAATGCAGTCCTTCTCGCTCATAATATCTGTTCCTAATATGCAATTTGTCACAAGGTTTTGTACAACCAGGAATGGCCATTGTACGGTTCCATTACCTATTTTAACGTTTACAAAAACTTGCTTCGTAACCCTACATGACTTATTACCTAGTGCAGTAGTTATTTTACAGTTTTGGGCAGGAAACTCAGGCACAGGTTCCAATTCACACAACTTTTTATAGAAATTAAAAGACAAAACGCTTACAGCTGCACCTGTATCAAGGATAATAGTAGTTGGAATCCCACCTACTACACCAGTAGTAGATGCTAAAACAATTTCATTTGTGTTTAAACGACATTGTGTACTGTCTTGTAAAAGTTCATCTGATATATTGTTATTGTGGTTGTATCTTATAAATAAAACAGGTAGTTTTTGTTTAGAATTACTCGGCATATCATTATTCTGTTGTTCAAGTGTGGTGTCGAATAACTGATTAACATTGAAGTCGCCCCCCAAGAATTCTTCAGCCACGACCTGTGCAAAGTAGTGACTGTTTCTAGTTTGTTGGATTATCATTTGTGCTAGGTACTGACACAGATTGAGGTTGTGCATCAGGTGTCATTTCTATTATATTCACATTCGGATATTGCCTATTATCATCTCCAAACTTTTGCGGTTGTTGTTGCTGTTGCGCATTATAACTTACCTGTCGGTCGTAAGGTATGCTCCAATTTTGACCTGGTGACTGCTGTGGTAAAGCAGAGTTTGAATGAAAGTACTGATCGTTACGAGTCCAACCTTGATGCTGTCTTGGCTCGTAGTTATTATTATTTCTATTTCTGTTTGTGTTTTTGTTATTACCTTTGTATCCGTTGTTACCGTTGTAGTTATTACCGCGGTGCCTTTTGTATGGATTGCCGCATGAAATGTTATTACTGTTGTAACTATTGTTTGTATTGGAATACGCGTGTTGATTTTGATTTCCGTACTGAGACGGCATGTGAGTTTGCTGTTTTTGTTGTACCGCGTATCCAACTGTGGGCGCTCCAGAATTGTGTTGGCAAGCCTGCATGTTTTGCATACCACTAGTGTAAACATTGTGGCTGCTGTTTTGCCGCGCGAAGCGCTGATCTTCAAGTAACATGTCAACCGAATCTAAAGCTGTTAAAAAATAATCTGAATCGTCATCCGGGATATGTAGGAGTTTTTCTTTAATGTTGAAAGGCAATTTGGCCTTCAACGCTCGGAGTATATCACGCGTTGCGACTGGTTCGTCTAAAAAGTGTCCCATGTTCAAGTATTTTTCAAAATATCTGCGTAAGTTACCATTTTTACTGTTAAAAGTTTCAGGTTCTAAAATTTGTCTTCTGAGTCGCTCCTGGACGGATTGCGACCAGAATTTGTTCAGAAAAGCACGCTCAAACTCACTGTACGTGGTACATACGTCAGCTTGACTGTATGCCCAGACAGCTGCATCGCCTTGGATGTAACCGACAATATATGAAATCTCCAAGTGCGTGGAAATGCGTTACTAAAAGATTTAAGAAAAATCACCGGATGAATGGTTCGTTTTTCTGGGATAAAAATCTGAAATTGCCTGTGTTTCATTAAGCTTTCATCTTCCTTCGCATTGTGATATGGATTTATTCCACTGTAATTACTGGTATGTTCAGCTGGCGAGTAATTACGATAATGTTGCTGTGGTTTACCATGATAATAGCTTGTGTTTGTGTTTCCACATCGTGGTATGTGTTGTAGTCGTGGTGTGTTTTGTTCTTGTGTATTTGTCGTGTGCGGAATGTGTGTATCATACTCGAATGTATATTGGTTTCTGAACTGTACATTTTGACTGATATTTTCGTTACATTCAGACTGTAGTTGATCGGTGAATTGTCTCATGGGTGCAGTGACGGATTGTACTGCGTCACTGATCAGCTGTTTGTTATTAGTAATGTATTGCGCTACGGAGTCGTGCACAATTGTTGGTAAATTTTCACGTAAGCATCTATCAAATTGTTTGTCTTTGTTCTCAACCCAATCATGAAATTCTTTATTAATATTTTGAAAATGAGCTGTGGCATCAGATTGTAAGATGTCAGTCAGGTGTTGTTCAACATTGTCAAATTTTTTCTGTACGTCAGTAATTCGTTTTTCAAGGTTGTCATGTACTGAAGGATATGTTTGAATTTGTTCAGTAAGAACTTCACACGTGACATTAAGGTTTTTTACTTGTGTCTGTAAAAGTGCTACGTCAGTTGTAGTCTTTTCTTGTCTCGTATTGAGCTGGGAAAATTTAGTACTGAGTTCGGTCATCTGTTTGGTCAGTGTGGCGTCTATAAGTTCCACACGCTTACGTAAAGTGTCATTACCTATCTTGATTGCTATGAGATCAGATTTGATTTCGTCATTTTGTGTTTTTAACTGTTCATTTTGTGTCTCTAATTGTGCCTTTAAGGTTGCCATGTTTTCGGCGTCTTGTTTCATTAGCATTTGTAACATGTCGGCAATGTTTACCGTTTGCAAGGTCTCTGCCCCCGCCGCGTCATTAGACGTGACGTCATGCATTAACATGGGCTCTGATTGAGATTTTGAAATTTTTGTAGTGGACGGCCTATCGCCAAAATTTTCGTCAACACTTGCGTCAATGTTTGATGAATCGTCACTACCGGTTGCTGTCGTAAAGTCATTTTCTAACACTTGTCTCACGTCCGAGTCGGATTGCGTCTGAATAGTACGTCCTTGCTGTTCCATTTTTGCGTATTGTTTCCTAGTTATTACCATGCCACACGTGATATATGTTTCAAGAAAATTTTTGACACTGATTTTAAAATAAAATGTAGTTGAGCAAGAATCGCTCGTAGCAACAATGGCTGTCTGTTAATTTAAAAACATAAACTGAATTTGAGATTATTGGTAATGGCTGCTGGCCATGTTACATGATATCGTACAGAAGTCGGCCATATTGTACACTCGTGTATTGGTATTGTTGCATACGTTATTGTTTAGGGAAAAGTACTGAGAATGAAATTTATCACTGAAACTGTTATGCAGAAAAGAACCACTACAGAATTTACTGAAAAGCTAATACACTGAATTATACGTCTGGTCAAGCCTACCAATGCAAAGATGCTGCGTCTTACCTTATTTTGCTGGAAGTTTCATTGCGTCTTCCGCAAAATTTCAGAATTGGAAAATATGTTCAGATTTTGTTATCTCTCATACATTGACGTCCAGGTCCAGAAAGTTGATTTTTTACGTGAAACAAAGAGAACAATGTAACATATGACAAAATATTAAGTCCGACACGCAGTCGCCAATATAAAATAAATAAAATAAATAAAAAAATGTTATTTTAAATATGTTAATTATTCTATCTGTATGATGGTGATTGTGATTGCAATTGTATTTGCTTGTCTGGAACGTGGACGTTTAATTATTTGGTATCAGACGCTTGACAATGGCTTTTTCGTAAAGGCAATGTTACTCGTAGTTGACCGTGAAATAAAACTGAATAATCGGACTTCGTAATTAAATCGTTCCAAAGACGTGCGGACTCATAATCTAAATCTCAATATTACAATATTACAATAATTTGCCAGCCATGCCAATATGTCTTACAGAGGTGATTGTCTACTAAACATAAAAAAGTTACACAGTTAGTTAAATCAGATATATTCAATGAATAAGCCTACAGTTCATAATCCTACTTACTTTTATAAATATAAATTCTTTACAGAATCGAGTGCCTAGTGTGGTTGCAACTCGCAGTATTCTTCTATAACATGAAATATTGCGGTGTGCCAGACAACAAAATAAAATACGTGCTTCTCGCACCACTTCAACCAGAGCTCTCCCTTTCTTAATCAAACATAAGAGTAACGTAATTGTGCTTTTGTTTTATCAGCGACACAGCGCTGCAGTTGTGTGCCATAGGCTTTATTTATTTGTCACTGATCATTTATTTAATTAGTATTTCGCGTTTCCGCGGAAACTCACGCTCGGCATGCAAATGTGCCTTCATAAGGATTATCATTTGGGATACGACTATCTCTTTTCCGATGCACTATTAATTGTTTACTGCATCCCTCGCTCCCTCACATTGACGATTTAACACTGATATTGCGTCGCTATGAAGTACTATGAGTTCTATGACATCTCCTTCTAAATCGAGTAACATTTCAATGGAAAAGAAAGGATTTTCTTTTGGGATACGACTATCTCCTTTCCGATGCACAAATCCTTCTTTATCTGCACTCCTGGCGCCCTCACATTGACGAATTAACACAGAAATTGCGTCGCTACGAAATACTACGGGTTGTATGACAAATCCTTCTAAATCAAGTAACGTTTCTATGGAAACGACAGGATTTTCTATTGGGATACGACTAACTCGTTTGCGATGCACTAATCCTTCTTTACTGCACTCCTGGAGCCCTCACATTTACGAATTAACACAGAAATTGCGTCGCTATGAAATACTAGGGGTTCTATGACATCTCCTTCGAAATCGAGTAACGATTCTACGGAAACGGTATGCTTATCATTTGGGATACGAGTATCTCCTTTCCGTTGCACTGTTCCTACCTTACAGCATCCCTCGCACCCTCACATTGACGAATTAACACAGAAATAGCGTCGCTATAAAATACTGTGCGTTCCATTACTTCTGCTTCTAAATCGAGTAACGTTTCCATGGAAACGACACCATTTCCTTCTCGTATAGGACTATCCCCATTCCAATGCACAATACCTTCATTACTGAATCCCTCGCTCCCTCACATTGACGAATTAACACAGAAATAGCGTCGCTATGAAGTACTATGTGTTCTATGACATCTCCTTCTTAATCGAGTAAGGCTTCAATGGAAACGAGAGGATTTTCTTTTGAGATACGAGCATCTCTTTTCCGATGAACTATTCCTTCCTCACTGCATGACTAGCTCCCTCACATTGACGAATTACCACAGAAATTGCGTCGCTTTGAAATACTATATGTTCTATGACTTCTCCTTCTAAATCGAGTAAGGTTTCTATAGAATCGAGAGGATTTTCTTTTGGGATACGACTGTCTCCTTTCCGAACCACTATTCCTACTTAAGTGCATTACTCGCTCCCTCACATTGACGAATTAACGCAGAAATTGCGTCGCTATGAAATACTATGGGTTCTATGACCTCTCCTTCTAAATCGAGTTACGTTCCTATGGAAACGACAGGATTTTCTTTTGGAATACGAGTATCCCCTTTCCGATGCACTATTCGTAATTTTCTGCATCCCTCGGACCCTCACATTGACAAATTAATACAGAAATTGCTTCGCTATGAAATACTATGGGTTCTATGAATTCTCCTTCTAAATCGAGTAACGTTTCTTTAGAAACGACAGGATTTTCTTTTGGGATACGACTATTTCCTTTCCGATGCAATATTTCTTCTTTACTGCATCCCTCGCTCCTTCACATTGACGAATTAACACAGAAACTGCGTCGCTATGATATACAACTGGTCCTATGACATCTCCTTCTAAATGGAGCAACGTTTCTATGGAAACGACAGGATTTTCTTTTGTGATACGAGTATCTCCTTTCGGATGCACTATTCCTTCTTTACTGCATCCCTCGCTCCCTCACATTGACGAATTAACACAGATATAGCGTCGCTATGAAATACAACGTGTACTATGACCTTTCCTTCTAAATCGAGTAACGTTACTATGGAAACGAAAAGATTTTGTATTGGGATACGACTATCTCCTTTCCGATTCTCTATTCTTTCTTTACATCATCCCTCGCGCCCTCACATTGGCGAATTAACACAGTAATGGCGTCGCTATAAAATACTAAGTGTTCTATGACTTCTCCTTTAAAATGGAGTAACGTTTCTATGGAAACGACAGGAATTTCTATTGGGATACGACCATCTCTTTTCCGATGCACTGTTGCTTCATTACTGCATCCCCCGCTCCCTCACATTGACGAATTAACACAGCTATTGCGTCGCTATGAAATACTATGGATTCTATGACATCTTCTAAATCGAGTAACGTTCCTATGGAAACGACAGGGTTTTCTTTTCGGATACGACTGTCTCCTTTCCGATGCACTATTCCTCCTTTACTACATCCCTCGCTCCCTCACATTCACGAATTAACACAGAAATTGCGTCGCTATGATATACTATGGGATCCATGACTCCTGCTCTGAATCGTGTAACGTTTCTATGGAAAAGACTTGATTTCCTTTTGGGATAAGACTATCTCCGTTGCGATGCACAATTCCCTCTGCACTGCATCCCTCGCTCCCTTACATTGACGAATTAACACAGAAATTGCGTCGATATGAAATACAACGGGTTGTATGACATCTCCTCTTAAATCGACCGACGTTTCTATGGAAACAACAGGAATTTCTTTTGGGATACGACAATCTCCTTACCGATGCACTATTCCTTCTTTACTGCATCCCTCGCTCCCACACATAGTTGAATTAACACAGAAATTGCGTCGCTATGAAATACTACGGGATCTATAACATCTCCTTATAAATCGAGTAACGTTTCTATGGAAACTACAGGATTTTCTTTTGGGATACGACAATTTCCTTTCCCATGCACTATTCATTCTTTACTGCATCCCTCGCTCCATCACTTTGATGAATTAACACAGAAATTGCGTCGCTATGATATACTATGGATTGTATGACAGTTCCTTCTAAATCGAGTAATGTTTCTATGGAAACGGCAGGATTTTCTTTTGGGATACGACTATCTCCTCTCCGATACACTACTCCTTCTTTACTGCATCCCTCGCTCCCTCACATTGACAATTTAACACAGAAATATCGTCGCTATGATATAATATGGGTTCTATGACATCTCCCTCTAAACCGAGTAACGTTACTATGGAAACGATAGGATTTTCTATTGGGATACGACTATTTCCTTTCCGATGCACTATTCATTCTTTACTGCATCCCTCGCTCCCTTAGATTTACGAATTAACACAGAAATTTCGTCGCTGTGAAATACAACGGGTTCTGTGACATCTCCTTCTAAATTGAGTAACGTATCTATGGAAACGTAAGGATTTTCTTTTGGGATACGACCATCTCCTTTCCGATGCACTATTCCTTCTTTACTGCATCCCTCGCTCAAACACATAGTTGAATTAACACAGAAATTGCGTCGCTATGAAATACTATGGTATCTATAACATCTCCTTCTAAATCGAGTAACGTTTCTATGGAAACGACAGGATTTTCTTTTGGGATACGACTATCTCCTTTCCGATACACTACTCCTTCTTTACTGCATCCCCCGCTCCCTCACATTGACAATGTAACACAGAAATATCGTCGCTATGATATACTATGGGTTCTATGCCATCTCCCTCTAAACCGAGTAACGTTACTATGGAATCGACAGGATTTTCTTTTGGGATATGACTATTTCCTTTCCGATGCACTATTCATTCTTTACTGCATCCCTCGCTCCCTCACATTGACGAATAAACACACAAATTGCGTCGCTACGAAATACTATTTGTTGTATGACATTTCCTTCTAAATCGAGTAACGTTTCTATGGAAACGAAATGTTTTCTTTTGGGATACGACTATCTCCTTTCCTTCTTTAATGCATCCCTCGCAGCCTCACATTGACGAATTAGCACAAAAATTGCGTCGCTATGAAATACTATGCGTTGTATGACATATCCCTCTAAATCATGTAACGTTACTGTGGAAACGACAGGATTTTCTTTTGGGATGCGACTACGTAATTTCCGATGCACTTATCCATCTTTACTGCACTCCTGGCGCTTTCACATTGACGAATTAACACAGAAATTGCGTTGCTATGAAGTACTATGGGTTCTATGACATCTCCTTCTAAATCGAGTAACGTTTCAATGGAAACGACAGGATTTTCTTTGGGATACGACCATTTTCTTTCCGATGCACTATTCCTTGTTTACTGCATCCCTCGCTCCCTCACATTGACGAATTAGCACAGAAATTGCCCCGCTATGAAATACTATGGTTTCAATAAAATCTCCTTCTAAATCGAGTAACGTTTCTATGGTAACGACAGTATTCTCTTTTGGCAAACGACTATTTCCTTTCCGATGCACTATTACTTCTTTACTGCATCCCTCGCTCCCTCACATTGACGTATTAACACATATACTGCGTCGTTTTAAAATACTATGGGTTGTATGGCACATCCATCTAAATAATGTAATGTTTCAATGGAAACGATAGGATTTTCTTTTGGGGGTACTACTATCTCCTATCCGAAGCACTTATCCTTCTTTACTGCGCTCCTGGCGCCCTCACATTGACGAATTAACACAGAAACTGCGTCGCTATGAAATCCCATGGGATGTATGACATCTCCCTCTAAACCGAGTAACGTTTCTATGGATACGACAGGATTGTCTTTTGGGATACGAGTATCTCCTTTCCAATGCACTATTCCGTCTTTACTGCACTCCTCGCGCACTCACATTGTCGAATTAACACAGAAGTTGCGTCGCCATGAATTACTATGGATTCTATGACATCTACTTCTAAATCGAGTAACGTTTCTATGGAAACGACAGGATTTTCTTTTGGGATACGACTATCTCCTTTCCGAACCACTATTCCTTCTTTACTGCATCCGTCGCCCCCTCACATTGACGAATTAACACAGAAATTGCTTCGCAATATAAAACTATGGGTTCTTCGACTTCGTCTTCAAAATCGAGTAACGTTTCAATGGAAACGACAGGATTTTCTTTTGGGATACGACTATCTCCTTTTCGATGTACTTGTCCTTCTTTACTGCATTTCTCGCTCCCTCACATTGACGAATTAACACAGATATTGCGTCGCTATGAAATACTATGGGTTCAATAAAATCTCCTTCTAAATCGAGTACCGTTTCTATGGAAACGACAGTATTCTCTTTTGGGAAACGACTATTACTATTCCGATGCACTATTCCTTCTTTGCTGCATCCGTCGCTCCCTCACATTGACGAAGTAACACAGAAATTGCGTCGCTAAAAAATACTATGTGTTGTATGACATTTCCCTCTAAACCGAGTAACGTTTATACTGATACGTCGGGATTCTCTTTTGGAATACGACTATCTCCTTTCCGATGCACTATTCCTTCTTTACTGCATCCCTCGCTCCCTCACATTGACGTATTAACACATATATTGCGTCGTTTTGAAATACTATGGGTTGTATGGCATATCCATCGAAATAATGTAATGTTTCAATGGAAACGATAGGATTTTCTTTTGGGGTACTACTATCTCCTATCCGAAGCACTTATCCTTCTTTACTGCACTCCTGGGGCCTTCACATTGACGAATTAACACAGAAACTGCGTCGCTATGAATTCCTATGGGATGTATGACATCTCCCTCTAAACCGAGTAACGTTTCTAGGGACTCGACAGGATTTTCTTTTGGGATACGACTATCTAATTTCCAATGCACTAATCCTTCCTTACTGCACTCCTGGCGCCCTCCCATTGACGAATTAACACATAAATTGAGTCGCTATGAAATACTATGGGTTCTATGACTTCTCCTTCCAAATCGAGTAACGTTTCAATGGAAACGATAGGATTTTCTTTTGGGATACGACTATTTTCTTTGAGATGCCCTATTTCTAGTTCACTGCAATCCTCGCTCCCTCACATCGACGAATTAACACAGTAATTGCGTCGCTGTGAAATACCATGTGTCCAATAAAATCTCCTTCTAAATCGAGTAACGTTTCTGTGGAAACGACAGTATTCTCTTTTGGAGTAGGACTATTTCCTTTCCGACTCACTATTCATTCTGTACTGCATCCCTCGCTCCCTCAAATTGACGAATTAACACAGAAATTGCGTCGCTATGAAATGTTATGTTTTGTATAACATATCCTTCTAAATCACGTAACGTATCTATGGATACGAGAGTATTTTCTTTTGGGATACGACTATCTAATTGCCGATGCACTTATCCTCCTTTACTGCATCCCTCGCTCCCTCAAATTGACGAATTAACACAGAAATTGCGTCGCAAAGAAATACTATGGGTTGTATGACATATCCTTCTAAATCGAGTAACGTTTCTGTGGAAACGACAGTATTCTCTTTTGGAGTAGGACTATTTCCCTTCCGACTCACTATTCCTTCAGTACTGCATCCCTCGCTCTATCACATTGACGAATTAACACAGAAATTGCGTCGCTATGAAATACAATGGGTTCTATGACATCTCCCTCTAAACCGAGTAACGTTTCTATGGACGCGATAGGATTTTATTTTGGGATACTACTATCTCCTATCCGATGCACTATTCATTCTTTGCAGATTACCTCGCTCCCTCACATTGACGAATTAACATAGAAATTGCGTCGCTATGAAATACCATGGGATTTATGACATTTCCTTCTAAATCGAGTATCGTTTCTATGGAAACGACAGGATTTTCTTTTGGGAAACGACTATCTCCTTTCCGATGCACTATTCCTCCTTTACTGCATTCCTCGCTCCCTCACATTGACGAATTAACACAGAAATTGCGCCGCTATGAAATACTAAGTTTTGTATGACATATCCTTCTAAATCATGTAACGTATCTATGGAGACGAGAGGATTTTGTTTTGGGATACGATAATCTAATTTCCGATGCACTTATCCTCCTTTACTGCACTACTGGCGCCCTAACATTGACGATTTAACACAGATATTGCGTTACTATGAAATCCTATGGGTTCTATGCCTTCTCCTTCTAAATCGAGTATCGTTTCTACAGAAACGACTGGATTTCCCTTCAGGATACGAGAATCTCCTTTGCGATGCACTATTCCTTCTTCACTGCATACCTCGCACCCTCACATTGACGAATTAACACAAGAATTGCGTCGCTATCAAATACTATGGGTTCTATGACATCTTCTTGTAAATCGAGTATCGTTTCTATGTAAACGACAGGATTTCTTTTGGAAGACGACTACCTCCTTTCCGATGCACTATTAATTCTTTACGGCATCCCTCGCTCCCTCACACTGGCGATTTAACACAGATATTTCGTCGCTATGAAATACTATGAGTTATGTGACATCTCCTTCTAAATCGAGTAACGTTTCAATGGAAACGACAGGTTTTTCTTTTGGGATACGACTATCTCCTTTCCGATGCACTATTCCTTCTTTACTGCATCCCGAGCTCCCTCACATTGACGAATTAACACAGAATTTGCGGCGCTATGAAATACTATGTGTTCCATAACATCTCCCTCTAAATCGAGTAACGTTTCTATGGAAACGACAGATTTTCTTTTGGGATACGGGTATCTCTTTTCCGACGCACTATTCCTTCTTTACTGCATCCCTCGCTCCCCAACATTGACGAATTAACTCAGAAATTGCAGCGCTATGAAATACTATGGGTTCTATGACATCTCCTTCTAAATCGAGTATCGTTTCAATGGAAAGGACAGTACTTTCTTTTGGGATACGAGTATCTCCTTTGCGATGCACTATTAATTCTTTACAGCATCCCTCACTCCCTCACATGATCGCATTAACACAGAATTGGCGTTGCTATGAAATACAATGTGTTCGATGACATCTCCATCTAAATGGAGTAAAGTTTCAATGGAAACGACAGGATTATCTTTTGGGATACGACTAACTAATTTCCAATGCACTATTCCTGCTTCACTGCATCCCTCGCTCCCTCACAATGACGATTTAACACAGAAATTGCGTCGCTATGAAATACTATGGTATCTATGACCTCTCATTCTAAATCGAGTAACGTTTGTATGGAAACGACAGGAATTTCTTTTGGGATACGCCCATCGCCGTTGCGATGAACTATTCCTTCTTTACTGTATCCCTCGCCCCTCACATTGACGAATTAACACGGAAATAGCGTCGCTATTAAATACTATGGGTTCTATGACATGTCCTTCTACATCGAGTAACGTTTCTATTTAAACAGGATTCTCTTTTGGGATACGACTATCTCCTTTCCGATGCACTATTCCTTCTTTACTGCATCCCTCGCTGCCTCACATTGACGAATTAACACAGATATTGCGTCGCTATGAAACACTTTGTGTTCAATGACATCCCATTCGAAATCGAGTAACGTCTTTATGGAAACGACAGGATTTTCCTTTGGGATACGAGTATTTCCTTTCCGATGCACTATTCCTTCATTACTGCATCCCTCGCTGCCTTAAATTGACGAATCAACACAGAAATAGCGTCATTATGAAATACTATGGGTTGAATGACATATCCTTCTAAATCATGTAACGGATCTATTGAAAGGACAGGATTTTCTTTTGGGATACGAGTATCTCATTTCCGATGCACTATGCCTTCTTTACTGCACTCCTCGCGCACTCACATTGTCGAATTAACACAGAAGTTGCGTCGCCATGAAATACTATGGATTCTATGACATCTACTTGTAAATCGAGTAACGTTTCTATGGAAACGACAGGATTTTCTTTTGGGATACGACTATCTCGTTTCCGAACCACTATTCCTTCTTTACTGCATCCGTCGTCCCCTCACATTGACGAATTAACACAGAAATTGCTTCGCAATGTAAAACTATGGGTTCTTCGACTTCGTCTTCAAAATCGAGTAACGTTTCAATGGAAACGACAGGATTTTCTTTTGGGATACGACTATCTCCTTTTCGATGTACTATTCCTTCTTTACTGCATTGCTCGCTCCCTCACATTGACGAATTAACACAGATATTGCGTCGCTATGAAATACTATGGGTTCAATAAAATCTCCTTCTAAATCGAGTACCGTTTCTATGGAAACGACAGTATTCTCTTTTGGGAAACGACTATTACTATTCCGATGCACTATTCCTTCTTTGCTGCATCCGTCGCTCCCTCACATTGACGAAGTAACACAGAAATTGCGTCGCTAAAAAATACTATGTGTTGTATGACATCTCCCTCTAAACCGAGTAACGTTTATATTGATACGTCGGGATTCTCTTTTGGAATACGACTATCTCCTTTCCGATGCACTATTCCTTCTTTACTGCATCCCTCGCTCCCTCACATTGACGTATTAACACATATATTGCGTCGTTTTGAAATACTATGGGTTGTATGGCATATCCATCGAAATAATGTAATGTTTCAATGGAAACGATAGGATTTTCTTTTGGGGTACTACTATCTCCTATCCGAAGCACTTATCCTTCTTTACTGCACTCCTGGGGCCTTCACATTGACGAATTAACACAGAAACTGCGTCGCTATGAATTCCTATGGGATGTATGACATCTCCCTCTAAACCGAGTAACGTTTCTAGGGATACGACAGGATTTTCTTTTGGGATACGACTATCTAATTTCCAATGCACTAATCCTTCCTTACTGCACTCCTGGCGCCCTCCCATTGACGAATTAACACATAAATTGAGTCGCTATGAAATACTATGGGTTCTATGACTTCTCCTTCCAAATCGAGTAGCGTTTCAATGGAAACGATAGGATTTTCTTTTGGGATACGACTATTTTCTTTGAGATGCCCTATTTCTAGTTCACTGCAATCCTCGCTCCCTCACATCGACGAATTAACACAGTAATTGCGTCGCTGTGAAATACCATGTGTCCAATATAATCTCCTTCTAAATCGAGTAACGTTTCTGTGGAAACGACAGTATTCTCTTTTGGAGTAGGACTATTTCCTTTCCGACTCACTATTCATTCTGTACTGCATCCCTCGCTCCCTCAAATTGACGAATTAACACAGAAATTGCGTCGCTATGAAATATTATGTTTTGTATAACATATCCTTCTAAATCACGTAACGTATCTATGGATACGAGAGTATTTTCTTTTGGGATACGACTATCTAATTGCCGATGCACTTACCCTCCTTTACTGCATCCCTCGCTCCCTCAAATTGACGAATTAACACAGAAATTGCGTCGCAAAGAAATACTATGGGTTGTATGACATATCCTTCTAAATCGAGTAACGTTTCTGTGGAAACGACAGTATTCTCTTTTGGAGTAGGACTATTTCCCTTCCGACTCACTATTCCTTCAGTACTGCATCCCTCGCTCTATCACATTGACGAATTAACACAGAAATTGCGTCGCTATGAAATACAATGGGTTCTATGACATCTCCCTCTAAACCGAGTAACGTTTCTATGGACGCGACAGGATTTTATTTTGGGATACTACTATCTCCTATCCGATGCACTATTCATTCTTTGCAGATTACCTCGCTCCCTCACATTGACGAATTAACATAGAAATTGCTTCGCTATGAAATACCATGGGATTTATGACATTTCCTTCTAAATCGAGTATCGTTTCTATGGAAACGACAGGATTTTCTTTTGGGAAACGACTATCTCCTTTCCGATGCACTATTCCTTCTTTACTGCATTCCTCGCTCCCTCACATTGACGAATTAACACAGAAATTGCGCCGCTATGAAATACTAAGTTTTGTATGACATATCCTTCTAAATCATGTAACGTATCTATGGAGACGAGAGGATTTTGTTTTGGGATACGATAATCTAATTTCCGATGCACTTATCCTCCTTTACTGCACTACTGGCGCCCTCACATTGACGATTTAACACAGATATTGCGTTACTATGAAATCCTATGGGTTCTATGCCTCCTCCTTCTAAATCGAGTATCGTTTCTACAGAAACGACTGGATTTCCCTTCAGGATACGAGAATCTCCTTTGCGATGCACTATTCCTTCTTCACTGCATACCTCGCACCCTCACATTGACGAATTAACACAAGAATTGCGTCGCTATCAAATACTATGGGTTCTATGACATCTTCTTGTAAATCGAGTATCGTTTCTATGTAAACGACAGGATTTCTTTTGGAAGACGACTACCTCCTTTCCGATGCACTATTAATTCTTTACGGCATCCCTCGCTCCCTCACACTGGCGATTTAACACAGATATTGCGTCGCTATGAAATACTATGAGTTATGTGACATCTCCTTCTAAATCGAGTAACGTTTCAATGGAAACGACAGGATTTTCTTTTGGGATACGACTATCTCCTTTCCGATGCACTATTCCTTCTTTACTGCATCCCGAGCTCCCTCACATTGACGAATTAACACAGAATTTGCGGCGCTATGAAATACTATGTGTTCCATAACATCTCCCTCTAAATCGAGTAACGTTTCTATGGAAACGACAGATTTTCTTTTGGGATACGGGTATCTCTTTTCCGATGCACTATTCCTTCTTTACTGCATCCCTCGCTCCCCAACATTGACGAATTAACTCAGAAATTGCAGCGCTATGAAATACTATGGGTTCTATGACATCTCCTTCTAAATCGAGTATCGTTTCAATGGAAAGGACAGTACTTTCTTTTGGGATACGAGTATCTCCTTTGCGATGCACTATTAATTCTTTACAGCATCCCTCACTCCCTCACATGATCGCATTAACACAGAAATGGCGTTGCTATGAAATACAATGTGTTCGATGACATCTCCTTCTAAATGGAGTAAAGTTTCAATGGAAACGACAGGATTATCTTTTGGGATACGACTAACTAATTTCCGATGCACTATTCCTGCTTCACTGCATCCCTCGCTCCCTCACAATGACGATTTAACACAGAAATTGCGTCGCTATGAAATACTATGGTTTCTATGACCTCTCATTCTAAATCGAGTAACGTTTGTATGGAAACGACAGGAATTTCTTTTGGGATACGCCCATCGCCGTTGCGATGAACTATTCCTTCTTTACTGTATCCCTCGCTCTCTCACATTGACGAATTAACACGGAAATAGCGTCGCTATGAAACACTATGGGTTCTATGACATGTCCTTCTACATCGAGTAACGTATCTATTTAAACAGGATTCTCTTTTGGGATACGACTATCTCCTTTCCATTGCACTATTCCTTCTTTACTGCATCCCTCGCTCCCTCACATTGACGAATTAACACAGATATTGCGTCGCTATGAAACACTTTGTGTTCAATGACATCCCATTCGAAATCGAGTAACGTCTTTATGGAAACGACAGGATTTTCCTTTGGGATACGAGTATTTCCTTTCCGATGCACTATTCCTTCATTACTGCATCCCTCGCTGCCTCAAATTGACGAATCAACACAGAAATAGCGTCATTATGAAATACTATGGGTAGAATGACATATCCTTCTAAATCATGTAACGGATCTATTGAAAGGACAGGATTTTCTTTTGGGATACGACTATCTCCTTTCCGAAGCACTAATCTCTCTTGACTGCACTCCTGGAGCCCTCACATTCACGAATGAATACATAAATTGCGTCGGTTTGAAATACTATGGGCTCTGTGACGTCTCCTTCTAAATCGAGTAACGTAACTATAGAAACGACTGGATTTTCTTTTCGGATACGACTATCTAATTTCCGATGCACTATTCCTTCTTTACTGCATCCCTAGCTCCCACACATTGACGAATTACCACAGAAATTGCATCACTATTAAATACTATGGGTTCTATGCCTTCTCCTTGTAAATCGAGTAACGTTTGTATGGAAACGACAGGATTTTCTTTTGGGATACGACTATCTCCTTTCCGATGAACTATTCCTTCTTTAC
This sequence comes from Schistocerca americana, assembly GCF_021461395.2. Lineage (NCBI taxonomy): Eukaryota > Metazoa > Arthropoda > Insecta > Orthoptera > Acrididae > Schistocerca > Schistocerca americana. Next base: position 10,314,740 of record NW_025725884.1, read on the forward strand.
TGCATTCCACGCTCCCTCGCATTGACGAATTAACACAGAAATAGCGTCGCTAAGACTTACTATGGGTTCTATGGCATCTAATTAACACAGAAATAGCGTCGCTTAGAACCACTATGGGTTCTACGGCATCTCCTCCTAAATCGAGTAACGTTTCTATGAAAACAGGATTTTCTTTTGGAATACGGCTTTCTAATTTCCGATGCTCCATTCCTTCTTAACTGCATCCCTCGCTCCCTCACATTGACGAATTAACACAGATATTGCGTCGCTATGAATTACTATTGATCCTATGACATCTTCTAAATCGAGTAACGTTTCTATGGAAACGATAGGATTTTCTTTTGGGATACGACTAACTCCTTTCCGATGGACTATACCTTCTTTATTGCATCCTACGCTACCTCACATTGACGAACTAACACAGAAATTGCCTCTCTATGAAATACTATTGGTTCTTTGACATCTCCGTCCAAATCGAATAACGTTTCTATGGAAACGACAGGATTTACTTTTGTTACACGACTATCCCCTTTCCGATGCACTATTCCTTCTTCACTGCATCCCTCGCTCCCTCACACTGACGAATTAACACAGGAACTGCGACGCCATGAGATACTATGGGTTCTATGACATCTCCTGGTAAATCGAGAAACGTGTCTATGGAAACGACGGTAAATTCTTTTGGGATTCGAGTCTCTCCTTTCCGATGCACTATTCCATCTTTACTGCATCCCTCGCTCAATCACGTTGGTGAATTAACACAGAAATCGCGTCGCTATGAAATACTATGTGTTCAATGACATCTCCTTCTAAATCGAGTAACGTTTCTATGGAACGACAGGATTTTCTTTTGTGTCACGACTATCTCCTTTCCGGTGCATTATTCCTTCCTTACTGCATCCCACGCTCCCTCACATTGACGAATAAAAACAGAAATTGCGTGGCTATGAATTACTATGGGTTCTATGACATCTTCTAAATCGAGTAACGTTTCTATGGAAACGATAGGACTTTCTTTTGGGATACGACTAACTCCTTTCCGATGGACTATACCTTCTTTATTGCATCCTACGCTACCTCACATTGACGAACTAACACACAAAAATTGCGTCTCTATGAAATACTATTGGTTCTTTGACATCTCAAGCCAAATCGAATAACGTTTCTATGGAAACGACAGGATTTACGTTTGTTACACGACTATCCCCTTTCCGATGCACTATTCCTTCTTCACTGCATCCCTCGCTCCCTCACATTGACGAATTAACACAGGAACTGCGACGCCATGAGATACTAAGGGTTCTATGACATCTCCTAGTAAATCGAGAAACGTGTCTATGGAAACGACGGTGAATTCTTTTGGGAATCGAGTATCTCCTTTCCGATGCACTATTCCTTCTTTACTGCATCCCTCGCTCAATCACGTTGGTGAATTAACACAGAAATCGCGTCGCTATGAAATACTATGTGTTCAATGACATCTCCTTCTAAATCGAGTAACGTTTCTATGGAACGACAGGATTTTCTTTTGTGTTACGACTCTCTCCTTTCCGGTGCATTATTCCTTCCTTACTGCATCCCACGCTCCCTCACATTGACGAATAAAAACAGAAATTGCGTGTCTATGAATTACTATGGGTTCTATGACTTCTTCTAAAGCGAGTAACGTTTCTATGGAAACGACAGAATTTTCTTTCTGGATACGACTATCTCCTTTCCGATACACTATTCCTTCATTACTGGATCCCTCGCTACATCACATTGACGAATTAACACAGAAATTGCGTCGCTAGAAAAACTATGGGTTCAATGACATCTCCTTCTAATTCGAGTGACGTTTCTATGGAAACGTGATAATTTTCTTTTGGGATACGACTATCTTCTTTCCGATGCACTATTCCTTCTTTACTTCATCCCTCGCTCCCTCACATTGACGAATTAACACGGAAATAGGGTCGCTATGAAATACTATGTGTTCTATGACATTTCCTTCTAAATCGAGTAACGTATATATGGAAACAGGATCTTCTTTTGGGATACGACTATCTCCTTTCCGATGCACTATTCCTTCTCTACTGGATACGTCGCTCCCTCACATTGGCTAACTAACACAGAAATAGCGTCGCTATGAAATACTATGGGTACTATGACTTCTCCGTCTAAATCGAGTAATGTTTCCTCAGACAGGACAGGATTTTCTTTTGGGATACGACTATCTCCTTTCCGATGATGTATTCCTTCTTTACTGCATCCCTCAATTCCTCACCCTGACGAATTAACACAGAAATTGCGGGGCTATGAAATACTATGGGTTCTGTGACATCTCCTTCCAAATCGAGTAACGTTTCTATTGAAACGACAGTAATTTCTTTTGGGATGTGAGTATCTAATTTCGGATGAACCATTCCTTTTTTACTGCATCCCTCGCTCCCTCCCGTTGACGAATTAACACAGAAATTGCGGCGCTATGAAATTCTATGGGTTCTATGACTTCTCCTTCTAAATCGAGTGACGTTTCTATGGAAACGACAGGATGCTCTTTTGGGATACGAGTATCTACTTTCTGATGCACATTTCCTTCTTAACTGCATCCCTCACTCCCTCACAATGACGAATTTACACAGGAATTGCGTCACTATGAAATACTATGGGTTCTATGACATCTCGTTGTAAATCGAGTAACGTTTCTATGGAAACGACAGGATTTTCTTTTGGGATACGACTATCTCCTTTCCGAAGCAGTATTCCTTCTTTACTGCATCCCCCGCTCCCTCTCATTGACGAATTAACACAGAAATTCCGTCGCTATGAAATACTATGGGCTGTATGACTTCTCCTTTTAAATCGAGCAACGTATCTATAGAAACGACTGGATTTTCTTTTCGGAAACGACTGTCTAATTACCGATGCACTATTCCTTCTTTACTGCATCCCTAGCTCCCTCACATTGACGAATTAACACAGAAATTGCATCGCAATTAAATACTATGGGTTCTAAGACTTCACCTTGTAAATCGAGTAACGTTTGTATGGAAACGACAGGATTTTCTTTTGGGATACGACCATCTCCTTTCCGATGAACTATTCCTTCTTTACTGCGTTCCTCGCTCCCTCGCATTGACGAATTAACACAGAAATAACGCCGCTAAGAGCTACTATGGGTTCTATGGCATCTAATTAACACAGAAATAGCGACGCTAAGAACCACTATGGGTTCTATGGCATCTCCTTCTAAATCGAGTAACGTTTCTATGAAAACAGGATTTTCTTTCGAATACGGCTTTCTCCTTTCCGATGCTCCATTCCTTCTTTACTGCATCCCTCGCTCCCTCACATTGACGAATTAACACAGATATTGCACCGCTATGAGATACTATGGTTTCTAAAACTACTCCTTCAAAATCGAGTAACGTTTCTATGGGAACGACAGGATTTTCATTTGGGATACGGCAGTCCCATTTCCGATGCAGTATTCCTTCTTTACTGCATCCTTCAGTACCTCACATTGACGATTTAACACAGAAATTGCGGGGTTATCAAATACTATGTGTTCTATGACATCTCCTTCTCAATCGAGTAAGTTTCTATGGAAACGAAAGGATTTTCTTTCGGGAAATCAGTATGTCATTTCCGATGCACAATTCCTTCTTTACTGCAACCCTCGCTCCCTCACATTGACGAATTAACACAGAAATTGCGTCGCTATGAAATACAATGGCTCCAATGACATCTCTTTGTAAATCGAGTAGCGTTTCTATGGAAACGACAGGATTTTTTTGGGATACTTCTATCTCCATTCCGATGCACTATTCCTTGTTTACTGAATCATTCCCTCCCTCACCTTGAAGAATTAACACAGAAATTGCTTCGCCATGAAATACTGTGGGTTCTATGACTACTCCCTCTAAATCGAGTAACGTTTCTATGGAAACGACAGGATTCTCTTTTGGGTTACGACTATCTCCTTTCCGATGCACTATTCCTTCTTTACTCCATCCCTCGCTCCGTCACGTTGACGAATTAATACAGAAATTGCGTCGCTATGAATTACTATTGGTTCTATGACATCTTCTTAATCGAGTAACGTTTCTATGGAAAAGATAGGATTTTCTTTTGGGATACGACTAACTCCTTTCCGATGGATTATTCCTTCTTTACTGCATCCCTCGCTACCTCACATTGACGAATTAACACAGAAATTGCGTCTCTATGAAATACTATTGGTTCTTTGACATCTCCGTCCAAATCGAGTAACGTTTCTCTGGAAACGACAGGATTTACTTTTGTTACACGACTAGCCACTTTCCGATGCACTATTCCTTCTTTACTGCACTCCTCGCGCCCCCACATTGGCGAACTAACACAGATTTTCCGTCGCTAAGAAATACTATGGGTTCTATGACATCTCCTTCGAAATCGAGTATCGTTTCTATGGAAACGACAGGATTTTCTTTTGGGTTACGACTATCTATTTCCGATGCACTATTCCTTCTTTACTGCATCCCTCGCTACCTCACATTGACGAATTAACACAGAAATTGGGTCGCTATGAAATACTGTGGGTTCTATGAGATCACCTTCTAAATCGAGTAACGTTTCTGTGGAAACAACAGGATTTACTTTTGTTATACGACTATCTCCTTTCCGATGCACTATTCCTTCTTTACTGCATCCCTCGCTCCGTCACGTTGACGAATTAATACAGAAATTGCGTCGCTAAGAAATACTATGGGTTCGATGACATCTTCTAAATCGAGTAACGTTTCTATGGAAACTACAGGATTTGCTTTTGGGAAACGACTATCTCCTTTCCTATGCACTAGTCCTTCTTCACTGCATCCCTTGCTCCCTCACATTGACGAATTAACACAGAAATTGCGTCGCTATGAAATAGTTTGTGTTCTATGACATCTCCTTCTAATTCGAGAAACGTTTCTATGGAGACGACCGGATTTTCTTTTGGGATACGAGTGTCTCCTTTCCGATGCACTAAGAATTCTTTACTGCATCCCTCACTCCCTCACATAGACGACATAACTCAGAGATTGAGGGGCTATAAAATACTGTGGGTTTTATGGCTTCTCCTTCTAAATCGAGAAACGTTTCAATGGAAACGACAGGATTTTCCTTTGGCAGACGACTATCTCCTTTCCGATGCACTATTCCCTTATTACTGCAACCCTCGCTCCCTCACATTGACCAATTAACACAGAAATTGCGTCGCTATGAAATACTATGAGTTCTATGAGATCTCCTAGTAAATTGAGAAACGTTTCTATGGAATCGACAGGATTTCCTTTTGGGATACGACTATCTCATTTCCGATGCACTTATCTTTCTTTACTGCACTCCTCGCACCCTCACATTGTCGAATTAACACAGAAATAGCGTCGCTATGAAATACTGTGCGTTCTATGACATCTTCTAAATCGAGCAACGTTTCTATGGAAACGACAGGATTTTCTTTTGGGATACGACTATCACCTTTCCTATGCACTATTCCTTCTTCACTGCATCCCTTGCTCCCTCACGCTGACGAATTAACACAGAAATTGCGTCGCTATGAAATACTTTGTGTTCTATGACATCACCGTCTAATTCGAGTAACGTTTCTATGGAAACAACAGGATTTTCTTTTGGGATACGAGTGTCTCCTTTCCGATGCACTATTAATTCTTTACTGCATCCCTCACTCCATCACATAGACGTCATAACACAGAAGTTGAGGGGCTATAAAATACTATGGGTTCTATGGCTTCTCCTTCTAAAACGAATATCGTTTCTATGGAGACGACAGGATTTTCTTTTGGGATACGAGTATCTTCTTTCCGATGCACTATTCCTTCTTTACTGCATCCCTCGCTCAATCACGCTGATGAATTAACACAGAAATCGCGTCGCTATGAAATACTATGTGTTCAATGACATCTCCTTCTAAATCGAGTAACGTTTCTATGGAAACAACAGGATTTTCCTTTGTGTTACGACTATCTCCTTTCCGGTGTATTATTCCTTCTTTACTGCAACCCTCGCTTACTCACATTGACGAATTAACACAGAAATTGCGTCGCTATGAAATACAATGGCTCCAATGACATCTCTTTGTAAATCGAGTAGCGTTTCTATGGAAACGACAGAATTTTTTTGGGATACTTCTATCTCCATTCCGATGCACTATTCCTTCTTTACTGAATCCTTCCCTCCCTCACCTTGAAGAATTAACACAGAAATTGCGTCGCCATGAAATACTGTGGGTTCTATGACTACTCCCTCTAAATCGAGTAACGTTTCTATGGATACGACAGTAAATTCTTTTGGGATTCGAGTATCTCTTTTCCGATGCACTATTCCTTCTTTGCTGCATCCCTCGCTCACTCACCTTGATGAATTAACAAAGAAATCGCGTCGCTATGAAATACTATGGGTTCCATGACATCTCCTTCTAAATCGAGTAACGTTTCTATGGAAACGACAGGATTCTCTTTTGGGTTACGACTATCTCCTTTCCGATGCACTATTCCTTCTTTACTCCATCCCTCGCTCCGTCACGTTGACGAATTAATACAGAAATTGCGTCGCTATGAATTACTATTGGTTCTATGACATCTTCTTAATCGAGTAACGTTTCTATGGAAAAGATAGGATTTTCTTTTGGGATACGACTAACTCCTTTCCGATGGATTATTCCTTCTTTACTGCATCCCTCGCTTCCTCACATTGACGAATTAACACAGAAATTGCGTCTCTATGAAATACTATTGGTTCTTTGACATCTCCGTCCAAATCGAGTAACGTTTCTATGGAAACGACAGGATTTACTTTTGTTACACGACTAGCCGCTTTCCGATGCACTATTCCTTCTTTACTGCACTCCTCGCGCCCCCACATTGGCGAACTAACACAGAATTTCCGTCGCTAAGAAATACTATGGGTTCTATGACATCTCCTTCGAAATCGAGTATCGTTTCTATGGAAACGACAGGATTTTCTTTTGGGTTACGACTATCTATTTCCGATGCACTATTCCTTCTTTACTGCATCCCTCGCTCTGTCACATTGACGAATTAACACAGAAGTTGCGTCGCTATGAATTACTATTGGTTCTATGACATCTTCTAAATCGAGTAACGTTTCTATGGAAACGACAGCATTTTCTTTTCGGATACGACTACCTCCTTTCCGATGCACTATTCCTTCTTTACTGCATCCCTCGCTACCTCACATTGACGAATTAACACAGAAATTTGGTCGCTATGAAATACTGTGGGTTCTATGAGATCACCTTCTAAACCGAGTAACGTTTCTGTGGAAACAACAGGATTTACTTTTGTTATACGACTATCTCCTTTCCGATGCACTATTCCTTCTTTACTGCATCCCTCGCTCCGTCACGTTGACGAATTAATACAGAAATTGCGTCGCTAAGAAATACTATGGGTTCGATGACATCTTCTAAATCGAGTAACGTTTCTATGGAAACTACAGGATTTGCTTTTGGGATACGACTATCTCGTTTCCTGTGCACTAGTCCTTCTTCAGTGCATCCCTTGCTCCCTCACATTGACGAATTAACACAGAAACTGCGTCGCTATGAATTCCTATGGGATGTATGACATCTCCCTCTAAACCGAGTAACGTTTCTAGGGACTCGACAGGATTTTCTTTTGGGATACGACTATCTAATTTCCAATGCACTAATCCTTCCTTACTGCACTCCTGGCGCCCTCCCATTGACGAATTAACACATAAATTGAGTCGCTATGAAATACTATGGGTTCTATGACTTCTCCTTCCAAATCGAGTAACGTTTCAATGGAAACGATAGGATTTTCTTTTGGGATACGACTATTTTCTTTGAGATGCCCTATTTCTAGTTCACTGCAATCCTCGCTCCCTCACATCGACGAATTAACACAGTAATTGCGTCGCTGTGAAATACCATGTGTCCAATAAAATCTCCTTCTAAATCGAGTAACGTTTCTGTGGAAACGACAGTATTCTCTTTTGGAGTAGGACTATTTCCTTTCCGACTCACTATTCATTCTGTACTGCATCCCTCGCTCCCTCAAATTGACGAATTAACACAGAAATTGCGTCGCTATGAAATGTTATGTTTTGTATAACATATCCTTCTAAATCACGTAACGTATCTATGGATACGAGAGTATTTTCTTTTGGGATACGACTATCTAATTGCCGATGCACTTATCCTCCTTTACTGCATCCCTCGCTCCCTCAAATTGACGAATTAACACAGAAATTGCGTCGCAAAGAAATACTATGGGTTGTATGACATATCCTTCTAAATCGAGTAACGTTTCTGTGGAAACGACAGTATTCTCTTTTGGAGTAGGACTATTTCCCTTCCGACTCACTATTCCTTCAGTACTGCATCCCTCGCTCTATCACATTGACGAATTAACACAGAAATTGCGTCGCTATGAAATACAATGGGTTCTATGACATCTCCCTCTAAACCGAGTAACGTTTCTATGGACGCGATAGGATTTTATTTTGGGATACTACTATCTCCTATCCGATGCACTATTCATTCTTTGCAGATTACCTCGCTCCCTCACATTGACGAATTAACATAGAAATTGCGTCGCTATGAAATACCATGGGATTTATGACATTTCCTTCTAAATCGAGTATCGTTTCTATGGAAACGACAGGATTTTCTTTTGGGAAACGACTATCTCCTTTCCGATGCACTATTCCTCCTTTACTGCATTCCTCGCTCCCTCACATTGACGAATTAACACAGAAATTGCGCCGCTATGAAATACTAAGTTTTGTATGACATATCCTTCTAAATCATGTAACGTATCTATGGAGACGAGAGGATTTTGTTTTGGGATACGATAATCTAATTTCCGATGCACTTATCCTCCTTTACTGCACTACTGGCGCCCTAACATTGACGATTTAACACAGATATTGCGTTACTATGAAATCCTATGGGTTCTATGCCTTCTCCTTCTAAATCGAGTATCGTTTCTACAGAAACGACTGGATTTTCCTTCAGGATACGAGAATCTCCTTTGCGATGCACTATTCCTTCTTCACTGCATACCTCGCACCCTCACATTGACGAATTAACACAAGAATTGCGTCGCTATCAAATACTATGGGTTCTATGACATCTTCTTGTAAATCGAGTATCGTTTCTATGTAAACGACAGGATTTCTTTTGGAAGACGACTACCTCCTTTCCGATGCACTATTAATTCTTTACGGCATCCCTCGCTCCCTCACACTGGCGATTTGACACAGATTTTTCGTCGCTATGAAATACTATGAGTTATGTGACATCTCCTTCTAAATCGAGTAACGTTTCAATGGAAACGACAGGATTTTCTTTTGGGATACGACTATCTCCTTTCCGATGCACTATTCCTTCTTTACTGCATCCCGAGCTCCCTCACATTGACGAATTAACACAGAATTTGCGGCGCTATGAAATACTATGTGTTCCATAACATCTCCCTCTAAATCGAGTAACGTTTCTATGGAAACGACAGATTTTCTTTTGGGATACGGGTATCTCTTTTCCGACGCACTATTCCTTCTTTACTGCATCCCTCGCTCCCCAACATTGACGAATTAACTCAGAAATTGCAGCGCTATGAAATACTATGGGTTCTATGACATCTCCTTCTAAATCGAGTATCGTTTCAATGGAAAGGACAGTACTTTCTTTTGGGATACGAGTATCTCCTTTGCGATGCACTATTAATTCTTTACAGCATCCCTCACTCCCTCACATGATCGCATTAACACAGAATTGGCGTTGCTATGAAATACAATGTGTTCGATGACATCTCCTTCTAAATGGAGTAAAGTTTCAATGGAAACGACAGGATTATCTTTTGGGATACGACTAACTAATTTCCGATGCACTATTCCTGCTTCACTGCATCCCTCGCTCCCTCACAATGACGATTTAACACAGAAATTGCGTCGCTATGAAATACTATGGTATCTATGACCTCTCATTCTAAATCGAGTAACGTTTGTATGGAAACGACAGGAATTTCTTTTGGGATACGCCCATCGCCGTTGCGATGAACTATTCCTTCTTTACTGTATCCCTCGCCCCTCACATTGACGAATTAACACGGAAATAGCGTCGCTATGAAATACTATGGGTTCTATGACATGTCCTTCTACATCGAGTAACGTTTCTATTTAAACAGGATTCTCTTTTGGGATACGACTATCTCCTTTCCGATGCACTATTCCTTCTTTACTGCATCCCTCGCTGCCTCACATTGACGAATTAACACAGATATTGCGTCGCTATGAAACACTTTGTGTTCAATGACATCCCATTCGAAATCGAGTAACGTCTTTATGGAAACGACAGGATTTTCCTTTGGGATACGAGTATTTCCTTTCCGATGCACTATTCCTTCATTACTGCATCCCTCGCTGCCTTAAATTGACGAATCAACACAGAAATAGCGTCATTATGAAATACTATGGGTTGAATGACATATCCTTCTAAATCATGTAACGGATCTATTGAAAGGACAGGATTTTCTTTTGGGATACGAGTATCTCATTTCCGATGCACTATTCCTTCTTTACTGCACTCCTCGCGCACTCACATTGTCGAATTAACACAGAAGTTGCGTCGCCATGAAATACTATGGATTCTATGACATCTACTTGTAAATCGAGTAACGTTTCTATGGAAACGACAGGATTTTCTTTTGGGATACGACTATCTCGTTTCCGAACCACTATTCCTTCTTTACTGCATCCGTCGTCCCCTCACATTGACGAATTAACACAGAAATTGCTTCGCAATGTAAAACTATGGGTTCTTCGACTTCGTCTTCAAAATCGAGTAACGTTTCAATGGAAACGACAGGATTTTCTTTTGGGATACGACTATCTCCTTGTCGATGTACTATTCCTTCTTTACTGCATTGCTCGCTCCCTCACAATGACGAATTAACACAGATATTGCGTCGCTATGAAATACTATGGGTTCAATAAAATCTCCTTCTAAATCGAGTACCGTTTCTATGGAAACGACAGTATTCTCTTTTGGGAAACGACTATTACTATTCCGATGCACTATTCCTTCTTTGCTGCATCCGTCGCTCCGTCACATTGACGAAGTAACACAGAAATTGCGTCGCTAAAAAATACTATGTGTTGTATGACATCTCCCTCTAAACCGAGTAACGTTTATATTGATACGTCGGGATTCTCTTTTGGAATACGACTATCTCCTTTCCGATGCACTATTCCTTCTTTACTGCATCCCTCGCTCCCTCACATTGACGTATTAACACATATATTGCGTCGTTTTGAAATACTATGGGTTGTATGGCATATCCATCGAAATAATGTAATGTTTCAATGGAAACGGTAGGATTTTCTTTTGGGGTACTACTATCTCCTATCCGAAGCACTTATCCTTCTTTACTGCACTCCTGGGGCCTTCACATTGACGAATTAACACAGAAACTGCGTCGCTATGAATTCCTATGGGATGTATGACATCTCCCTCTAAACCGAGTAACGTTTCTAGGGATACGACAGGATTTTCTTTTGGGATACGACTATCTAATTTCCAATGCACTAATCCTTCCTTACTGCACTCCTGGCGCCCTCCCATTGACGAATTAACACATAAATTGAGTCGCTATGAAATACTATGGGTTCTATGACTTCTCCTTCCAAATCGAGTAGCGTTTCAATGGAAACGATAGGATTTTCTTTTGGGATACGACTATTTTCTTTGAGATGCCCTATTTCTAGTTCACTGCAATCCTCGCTCCCTCACATCGACGAATTAACACAGTAATTGCGTCGCTGTGAAATACCATGTGTCCAATAAAATCTCCTTCTAAATCGAGTAACGTTTCTGTGGAAACGACAGTATTCTCTTTTGGAGTAGGACTATTTCCTTTCCGACTCACTATTCATTCTGTACTGCATCCCTCGCTCCCTCAAATTGACGAATTAACACAGAAATTGCGTCGCTATGAAATATTATGTTTTGTATAACATATCCTTCTAAATCACGTAACGTATCTATGGATACGAGAGTATTTTCTTTTGGGATACGACTATCTAATTGCCGATGCACTTACCCTCCTTTACTGCATCCCTCGCTCCCTCAAATTGACGAATTAACACAGAAATTGCGTCGCAAAGAAATACTATGGGTTGTATGACATATCCTTCTAAATCGAGTAACGTTTCTGTGGAAACGACAGTATTCTCTTTTGGAGTAGGACTATTTCCCTTCCGACTCACTATTCCTTCAGTACTGCATCCCTCGCTCTATCACATTGACGAATTAACACAGAAATTGCGTCGCTATGAAATACAATGGGTTCTATGACATCTCCCTCTAAACCGAGTAACGTTTCTATGGACGCGACAGGATTTTATTTTGGGATACTACTATCTCCTATCCGATGCACTATTCATTCTTTGCAGATTACCTCGCTCCCTCACATTGACGAATTAACATAGAAATTGCGTCGCTATGAAATACCATGGGATTTATGACATTTCCTTCTAAATCGAGTATCGTTTCTATGGAAACGACAGGATTTTCTTTTGGGAAACGACTATCTCCTTTCCGATGCACTATTCCTTCTTTACTGCATTCCTCGCTCCCTCACATTGACGAATTAACACAGAAATTGCGCCGCTATGAAATACTAAGTTTTGTATGACATATCCTTCTAAATCATGTAACGTATCTATGGAGACGAGAGGATTTTGTTTTGGGATACGATAATCTAATTTCCGATGCACTTATCCTCCTTTACTGCACTACTGGCGCCCTCACATTGACGATTTAACACAGATATTGCGTTACTATGAAATCCTATGGGTTCTATGCCTTCTCCTTCTAAATCGAGTATCGTTTCTACAGAAACGACTGGATTTCCCTTCAGGATACGAGAATCTCCTTTGCGATGCACTATTCCTTCTTCACTGCATACCTCGCACCCTCACATTGACGAATTAACACAAGAATTGCGTCGCTATCAAATACTATGGGTTCTATGACATCTTCTTGTAAATCGAGTATCGTTTCTATGTAAACGACAGGATTTCTTTTGGAAGACGACTACCTCCTTTCCGATGCACTATTAATTCTTTACGGCATCCCTCGCTCCCTCACACTGGCGATTTAACACAGATATTGCGTCGCTATGAAATACTATGAGTTATGTGACATCTCCTTCTAAATCGAGTAACGTTTCAATGGAAACGACAGGATTTTCTTTTGGGATACGACTATCTCCTTTCCGATGCACTATTCCTTCTTTACTGCATCCCGAGCTCCCTCACATTGACGAATTAACACAGAATTTGCGGCGCTATGAAATACTATGTGTTCCATAACATCTCCCTCTAAATCGAGTAACGTTTCTATGGAAACGACAGATTTTCTTTTGGGATACGGGTATCTCTTTTCCGATGCACTATTCCTTCTTTACTGCATCCCTCGCTCCCCAACATTGACGAATTAACTCAGAAATTGCAGCGCTATGAAATACTATGGGTTCTATGACATCTCCTTCTAAATCGAGTATCGTTTCAATGGAAAGGACAGTACTTTCTTTTGGGATACGAGTATCTCCTTTGCGATGCACTATTAATTCTTTACAGCATCCCTCACTCCCTCACATGATCGCATTAACACAGAAATGGCGTTGCTATGAAATACAATGTGTTCGATGACATCTCCTTCTAAATGGAGTAAAGTTTCAATGGAAACGACAGGATTATCTTTTGGGATACGACTAACTAATTTCCGATGCACTATTCCTGCTTCACTGCATCCCTCGCTCCCTCACAATGACGATTTAACACAGAAATTGCGTCGCTATGAAATACTATGGTTTCTATGACCTCTCATTCTAAATCGAGTAACGTTTGTATGGAAACGACAGGAATTTCTTTTGGGATACGCCCATCGCCGTTGCGATGAACTATTCCTTCTTTACTGTATCCCTCGCTCTCTCACATTGACGAATTAACACGGAAATAGCGTCGCTATGAAACACTATGGGTTCTATGACATGTCCTTCTACATCGAGTAACGTATCTATTTAAACAGGATTCTCTTTTGGGATACGACTATCTCCTTTCCATTGCACTATTCCTTCTTTACTGCATCCCTCGCTCCCTCACATTGACGAATTAACACAGATATTGCGTCGCTATGAAACACTTTGTGTTCAATGACATCCCATTCGAAATCGAGTAACGTCTTTATGGAAACGACAGGATTTTCCTTTGGGATACGAGTATTTCCTTTCCGATGCACTATTCCTTCATTACTGCATCCCTCGCTGCCTCAAATTGACGAATCAACACAGAAATAGCGTCATTATGAAATACTATGGGTAGAATGACATATCCTTCTAAATCATGTAACGGATCTATTGAAAGGACAGGATTTTCTTTTGGGATACGACTATCTCCTTTCCGAAGCACTAATCTCTCTTGACTGCACTCCTGGAGCCCTCACATTCACGAATGAATACATAAATTGCGTCGGTTTGAAATACTATGGGCTCTGTGACGTCTCCTTCTAAATCGAGTAACGTAACTATAGAAACGACTGGATTTTCTTTTCGGATACGACTATCTAATTTCCGATGCACTATTCCTTCTTTACTGCATCCCTAGCTCCCACACATTGACGAATTACCACAGAAATTGCATCACTATTAAATACTATGGGTTCTATGCCTTCTCCTTGTAAATCGAGTAACGTTTGTATGGAAACGACAGGATTTTCTTTTGGGATACGACTATCTCCTTTCCGATGAACTATTCCTTCTTTACTGCATTCCACGCTCCCTCGCATTGACGAATTAACACAGAAATAGCGTCGCTAAGACTTACTATGGGTTCTATGGCATCTAATTAACACAGAAATAGCGTCGCTTAGAACCACTATGGGTTCTACGGCATCTCCTCCTAAATCGAGTAACGTTTCTATGAAAACAGGATTTTCTTTTGGAATACGGCTTTCTAATTTCCGATGCTCCATTCCTTCTTAACTGCATCCCTCGCTCCCTCACATTGACGAATTAACACAGATATTGCGTCGCTATGAATTACTATTGATCCTATGACATCTTCTAAATCGAGTAACGTTTCTATGGAAACGATAGGATTTTCTTTTGGGATACGACTAACTCCTTTCCGATGGACTATACCTTCTTTATTGCATCCTACGCTACCTCACATTGACGAACTAACACAGAAATTGCGTCTCTATGAAATACTATTGGTTCTTTGACATCTCCGTCCAAATCGAATAACGTTTCTATGGAAACGACAGGATTTACTTTTGTTACACGACTATCCCCTTTCCGATGCACTATTCCTTCTTCACTGCATCCCTCGCTCCCTCACACTGACGAATTAACACAGGAACTGCGACGCCATGAGATACTATGGGTTCTATGACATCTCCTGGTAAATCGAGAAACGTGTCTATGGAAACGACGGTAAATTCTTTTGGGATTCGAGTCTCTCCTTTCCGATGCACTATTCCATCTTTACTGCATCCCTCGCTCAATCACGTTGGTGAATTAACACAGAAATCGCGTCGCTATGAAATACTATGTGTTCAATGACATCTCCTTCTAAATCGAGTAACGTTTCTATGGAACGACAGGATTTTCTTTTGTGTCACGACTATCTCCTTTCCGGTGCATTATTCCTTCCTTACTGCATCCCACGCTCCCTCACATTGACGAATAAAAACAGAAATTGCGTGGCTATGAATTACTATGGGTTCTATGACATCTTCTAAATCGAGTAACGTTTCTATGGAAACGATAGGACTTTCTTTTGGGATACGACTAACTCCTTTCCGATGGACTATACCTTCTTTATTGCATCCTACGCTACCTCACATTGACGAACTAACACACAAAAATTGCGTCTCTATGAAATACTATTGGTTCTTTGACATCTCAAGCCAAATCGAATAACGTTTCTATGGAAACGACAGGATTTACGTTTGTTACACGACTATCCCCTTTCCGATGCACTATTCCTTCTTCACTGCATCCCTCGCTCCCTCACATTGACGAATTAACACAGGAACTGCGACGCCATGAGATACTAAGGGTTCTATGACATCTCCTAGTAAATCGAGAAACGTGTCTATGGAAACGACGGTGAATTCTTTTGGGATTCGAGTATCTCCTTTCCTATGCACTATTCCTTCTTTACTGCATCCCTCGCTCAATCACGTTGGTGAATTAACACAGAAATCGCGTCGCTATGAAATACTATGTGTTCAATGACATCTCCTTCTAAATCGAGTAACGTTTCTATGGAACGACAGGATTTTCTTTTGTGTTACGACTCTCTCCTTTCCGGTGCATTATTCCTTCCTTACTGCATCCCACGCTCCCTCACATTGACGAATAAAAACAGAAATTGCGTGTCTATGAATTACTATGGGTTCTATGACTTCTTCTAAAGCGAGTAACGTTTCTATGGAAACGACAGAATTTTCTTTCTGGATACGACTATCTCCTTTCCGATACACTATTCCTTCATTACTGGATCCCTCGCTACATCACATTGACGAATTAACACAGAAATTGCGTCGCTAGAAAAACTATGGGTTCAATGACATCTCCTTCTAATTCGAGTGACGTTTCTATGGAAACGTGATGATTTTCTTTTGGGATACGACTATCTTCTTTCCGATGCACTATTCCTTCTTTACTTCATCCCTCGCTCCCTCACATTGACGAATTAACACGGAAATAGGGTCGCTATGAAATACTATGTGTTCTATGACATTTCCTTCTAAATCGAGTAACGTATATATGGAAACAGGATCTTCTTTTGGGATACGACTATCTCCTTTCCGATGCACTATTCCTTCTCTACTGGATACGTCGCTCCCTCACATTGGCTAACTAACACAGAAATAGCGTCGCTATGAAATACTATGGGTACTATGACTTCTCCGTCTAAATCGAGTAATGTTTCCTCAGACAGGACAGGATTTTCTTTTGGGATACGACTATCTCCTTTCCGATGATGTATTCCTTCTTTACTGCATCCCTCAATTCCTCACCCTGACGAATTAACACAGAAATTGCGGGGCTATGAAATACTATGGGTTCTGTGACATCTCCTTCCAAATCGAGTAACGTTTCTATTGAAACGACAGTAATTTCTTTTGGGATGTGAGTATCTAATTTCGGATGAACCATTCCTTTTTTACTGCATCCCTCGCTCCCTCCCGTTGACGAATTAACACAGAAATTGCGGCGCTATGAAATTCTATGGGTTCTATGACTTCTCCTTCTAAATCGAGTGACGTTTCTATGGAAACGACAGGATGCTCTTTTGGGATACGAGTATCTACTTTCTGATGCACATTTCCTTCTTAACTGCATCCCTCACTCCCTCACAATGACGAATTTACACAGGAATTGCGTCACTATGAAATACTATGGGTTCTATGACATCTCGTTGTAAATCGAGTAACGTTTCTATGGAAACGACAGGATTTTCTTTTGGGATACGACTATCTCCTTTCCGAAGCAGTATTCCTTCTTTACTGCATCCCCCGCTCCCTCTCATTGACGAATTAACACAGAAATTCCGTCGCTATGAAATACTATGGGCTGTATGACTTCTCCTTTTAAATCGAGCAACGTATCTATAGAAACGACTGGATTTTCTTTTCGGAAACGACTGTCTAATTACCGATGCACTATTCCTTCTTTACTGCATCCCTAGCTCCCTCACATTGACGAATTAACACAGAAATTGCATCGCAATTAAATACTATGGGTTCTAAGACTTCACCTTGTAAATCGAGTAACGTTTGTATGGAAACGACAGGATTTTCTTTTGGGATACGACCATCTCCTTTCCGATGAACTATTCCTTCTTTACTGCGTTCCTCGCTCCCTCGCATTGACGAATTAACACAGAAATAACGCCGCTAAGAGCTACTATGGGTTCTATGGCATCTAATTAACACAGAAATAGCGTCGCTAAGAACCACTATGGGTTCTATGGCATCTCCTTCTAAATCGAGTAACGTTTCTATGAAAACAGGATTTTCTTTCGAATACGGCTTTCTCCTTTCCGATGCTCCATTCCTTCTTTACTGCATCCCTCGCTCCCTCACATTGACGAATTAACACAGATATTGCACCGCTATGAGATACTATGGTTTCTAAAACTACTCCTTCAAAATCGAGTAACGTTTCTATGGGAACGACAGGATTTTCATTTGGGATACGGCAGTCCCATTTCCGATGCAGTATTCCTTCTTTACTGCATCCTTCAGTACCTCACATTGACGATTTAACACAGAAATTGCGGGGTTATCAAATACTATGTGTTCTATGACATCTCCTTCTTAATCGAGTAAGTTTCTATGGAAACGAAAGGATTTTCTTTCGGGAAATCAGTATGTCATTTCCGATGCACAATTCCTTCTTTACTGCAACCCTCGCTCCCTCACATTGACGAATTAACACAGAAATTGCGTCGCTATGAAATACAATGGCTCCAATGACATCTCTTTGTAAATCGAGTAGCGTTTCTATGGAAACGACAGGATTTTTTTGGGATACTTCTATCTCCATTCCGATGCACTATTCCTTGTTTACTGAATCATTCCCTCCCTCACCTTGAAGAATTAACACAGAAATTGCTTCGCCATGAAATACTGTGGGTTCTATGACTACTCCCTCTAAATCGAGTAACGTTTCTATGGAAACGACAGGATTCTCTTTTGGGTTACGACTATCTCCTTTCCGATGCACTATTCCTTCTTTACTCCATCCCTCGCTCCGTCACGTTGACGAATTAATACAGAAATTGCGTCGCTATGAATTACTATTGGTTCTATGACATCTTCTTAATCGAGTAACGTTTCTATGGAAAAGATAGGATTTTCTTTTGGGATACGACTAACTCCTTTCCGATGGATTATTCCTTCTTTACTGCATCCCTCGCTACCTCACATTGACGAATTAACACAGAAATTGCGTCTCTATGAAATACTATTGGTTCTTTGACATCTCCGTCCAAATCGAGTAACGTTTCTCTGGAAACGACAGGATTTACTTTTGTTACACGACTAGCCACTTTCCGATGCACTATTCCTTCTTTACTGCACTCCTCGCGCCCCCACATTGGCGAACTAACACAGATTTTCCGTCGCTAAGAAATACTATGGGTTCTATGACATCTCCTTCGAAATCGAGTATCGTTTCTATGGAAACGACAGGATTTTCTTTTGGGTTACGACTATCTGTTTCCGATGCACTATTCCTTCTTTACTGCATCCCTCGCTACCTCACATTGACGAATTAACACAGAAATTGGGTCGCTATGAAATACTGTGGGTTCTATGAGATCACCTTCTAAATCGAGTAACGTTTCTGTGGAAACAACAGGATTTACTTTTGTTATACGACTATCTCCTTTCCGATGCACTATTCCTTCTTTACTGCATCCCTCGCTCCGTCACGTTGACGAATTAATACAGAAATTGCGTCGCTAAGAAATACTATGGGTTCGATGACATCTTCTAAATCGAGTAACGTTTCTATGGAAACTACAGGATTTGCTTTTGGGAAACGACTATCTCCTTTCCTATGCACTAGTCCTTCTTCACTGCATCCCTTGCTCCCTCACATTGACGAATTAACACAGAAATTGCGTCGCTATGAAATAGTTTGTGTTCTATGACATCTCCTTCTAATTCGAGAAACGTTTCTATGGAGACGACCGGATTTTCTTTTGGGATACGAGTGTCTCCTTTCCGATGCACTAAGAATTCTTTACTGCATCCCTCACTCCCTCACATAGACGACATAACTCAGAGATTGAGGGGCTATAAAATACTGTGGGTTTTATGGCTTCTCCTTCTAAATCGAGAAACGTTTCAATGGAAACGACAGGATTTTCCTTTGGCAGACGACTATCTCCTTTCCGATGCACTATTCCCTTATTACTGCAACCCTCGCTCCCTCACATTGACCAATTAACACAGAAATTGCGTCGCTATGAAATACTATGAGTTCTATGAGATCTCCTAGTAAATTGAGAAACGTTTCTATGGAATCGACAGGATTTCCTTTTGGGATACGACTATCTCATTTCCGATGCACTTATCTTTCTTTACTGCACTCCTCGCACCCTCACATTGTCGAATTAACACAGAAATAGCGTCGCTATGAAATACTGTGCGTTCTATGACATCTTCTAAATCGAGCAACGTTTCTATGGAAACGACAGGATTTTCTTTTGGGATACGACTATCACCTTTCCTATGCACTATTCCTTCTTCACTGCATCCCTTGCTCCCTCACGCTGACGAATTAACACAGAAATTGCGTCGCTATGAAATACTTTGTGTTCTATGACATCACCGTCTAATTCGAGTAACGTTTCTATGGAAACAACAGGATTTTCTTTTGGGATACGAGTGTCTCCTTTCCGATGCACTATTAATTCTTTACTGCATCCCTCACTCCATCACATAGACGTCATAACACAGAAGTTGAGGGGCTATAAAATACTATGGGTTCTATGGCTTCTCCTTCTAAAACGAATATCGTTTCTATGGAGACGACAGGATTTTCTTTTGGGATACGAGTATCTTCTTTCCGATGCACTATTCCTTCTTTACTGCATCCCTCGCTCAATCACGCTGATGAATTAACACAGAAATCGCGTCGCTATGAAATACTATGTGTTCAATGACATCTCCTTCTAAATCGAGTAACGTTTCTATGGAAACAACAGGATTTTCCTTTGTGTTACGACTATCTCCTTTCCGGTGTATTATTCCTTCTTTACTGCAACCCTCGCTCCCTCACATTGACGAATTAACACAGAAATTGCGTCGCTATGAAATACAATGGCTCCAATGACATCTCTTTGTAAATCGAGTAGCGTTTCTATGGAAACGACAGAATTTTTTTGGGATACTTCTATCTCCATTCCGATGCACTATTCCTTCTTTACTGAATCCTTCCCTCCCTCACCTTGAAGAATTAACACAGAAATTGCGTCGCCATGAAATACTGTGGGTTCTATGACTACTCCCTCTAAATCGAGTAACGTTTCTATGGATACGACAGTAAATTCTTTTGGGATTCGAGTATCTCTTTTCCGATGCGCTATTCCTTCTTTGCTGCATCCCTCGCTCACTCACCTTGATGAATTAACAAAGAAATCGCGTCGCTATGAAATACTATGGGTTCCATGACATCTCCTTCTAAATCGAGTAACGTTTCTATGGAAACGACAGGATTCTCTTTTGGGTTACGACTATCTCCTTTCCGATGCACTATTCCTTCTTTACTCCATCCCTCGCTCCGTCACGTTGACGAATTAATACAGAAATTGCGTCGCTATGAATTACTATTGGTTCTATGACATCTTCTTAATCGAGTAACGTTTCTATGGAAAAGATAGGATTTTCTTTTGGGATACGACTAACTCCTTTCCGATGGATTATTCCTTCTTTACTGCATCCCTCGCTTCCTCACATTGACGAATTAACACAGAAATTGCGTCTCTATGAAATACTATTGGTTCTTTGACATCTCCGTCCAAATCGAGTAACGTTTCTATGGAAACGACAGGATTTACTTTTGTTACACGACTAGCCGCTTTCCGATGCACTATTCCTTCTTTACTGCACTCCTCGCGCCCCCACATTGGCGAACTAACACAGAATTTCCGTCGCTAAGAAATACTATGGGTTCTATGACATCTCCTTCGAAATCGAGTATCGTTTCTATGGAAACGACAGGATTTTCTTTTGGGTTACGACTATCTATTTCCGATGCACTATTCCTTCTTTACTGCATCCCTCGCTCTGTCACATTGACGAATTAACACAGAAGTTGCGTCGCTATGAATTACTATTGGTTCTATGACATCTTCTAAATCGAGTAACGTTTCTATGGAAACGACAGCATTTTCTTTTCGGATACGACTACCTCCTTTCCGATGCACTATTCCTTCTTTACTGCATCCCTCGCTACCTCACATTGACGAATTAACACAGAAATTTGGTCGCTATGAAATACTGTGGGTTCTATGAGATCACCTTCTAAACCGAGTAACGTTTCTCTGGAAACAACAGGATTTACTTTTGTTATACGACTATCTCCTTTCCGATGCACTATTCCTTCTTTACTGCATCCCTCGCTCCGTCACGTTGACGAATTAATACAGAAATTGCGTCGCTAAGAAATACTATGGGTTCGATGACATCTTCTAAATCGAGTAACGTTTCTATGGAAACTACAGGATTTGCTTTTGGGATACGACTATCTCCTTTCCTATGCACTAGTCCTTCTTCAGTGCATCCCTTGCTCCCTCACATTGACGAATTAACACAGAAATTGCGTCGCTATGAAATAGTTTGTGTTCTATGACATCTCCTTCTAATTCGAGACACGTTTCTATGGAGACGACAGGATTTTCTTTTGGGATACGAGTGTCTCCTTTCCGATGCACTAAAAATTCTTAACTGCATCCCTCACTCCCTCACATAGACGACATAACTCAGAGATTGAGGGGCTATAAAATACTGTGGGTTTTATGGCTTCTCCTTCTAAATCGAGAAACGTTTCAATGGAAACGACAGGATTTTCCTTTGGGAGACGACTATCTCCTTTCCGATGCACTATTCCCTTATTACTGCAACCCTCGCTCCCTCACATTGACCAATTAACACAGAAATTGCGTCGCTATGAAATACTATGAGTTCTATGAGATCTCCTAGTAAATCGAGAAACGTTTCTATGGAATCGACAGGATTTCCTTTTGGGATACGACTATCACCTTTCCTATGCACTATTCCTTCTTCACTGCATCCCTTGCTCCCTCACGCTGACGAATTAACACAGAAATTGCGTCGCTATGAAATACTTTGTGTTCTATGACAGCACCGTCTAATTCGAGTAACGAATCTATGGAAACAACAGGATTTTCTTTTGGGATACGAGTGTCTCCTTTCCGATGCACTATTAATTCTTTACTGCATCCCTCACTCCATCACATAGACGACATAACACAGAAATTGCGTCGCTAGAAAGACTATGGGTTCTATGACATCTCCTTCTATATCGAGTAACGTTTCTATGGACACGACAGGACTTACTTTTGTTATACGAGTATCTCCTCTCCGATGCACTATTACTTCTTTACTGCATCCCTCGCCCCGTCACATTGACGAATTCACACAGAAATTGCGTCGCTATGAAATAGTGTGGGTTCTATGACATCTCCTTCTATATCGAGTACCGTTTCTATAGAAAGGACAGGAGTTTCGTTTGGGATACGAGTATGTCCTTTGCGATGCGCTGTTTCATCTTGACTGCATCCATCGCTCCCTCACATTCACGAATTTACACAGAAATTGAGTCGCTATCAAATACTATGTGTTGTATGACATATCCTTCTAAATCGAGTTACGTTTGTATGGAAACGAAAGGATTATCATTTGGGTTTTGAGTATCTCCTTTTCAAGGAACTATTAATTCTTTACTGCATCCCTCACTCCCTCACTTTGACGACTTAACACAGATATTGCGGGGCTATGAGATATTAAGGGTTCTATGACTTCTCCTTCTGAATAGAATAACGTTTCTATGGAAACGACTGGATTCTCTTTTGGGGTACGAGTGTCTCCTTTCCGTGGCACTACTCCTTCTTTACTGCATCCCTCGCTCCCTCACATTGACGAATTAACACAGAATTTGCGTCGCTATGAAATACTATGTGTTGTATGACTTCTCCTTGTAAATCGAGTGACGTTTCTATGAAAACGACAGGATTTTCTTTTGCGATACGACTATCTCCTTTCCAATGCACTATTCCTTCTTTACTGCATCCCTCGCCCCGTCACATTGACGAATTAACACAGAAATTGCGTCGCTAGAAAAACTATGGGTTCTAAGACATCTCCTTCTAAATCGAGTAACGTTTCTATGGACACGATAGGATTTACTTTTGTTATACGAGTATCTCCTATGCGATGAACTATTCCTTCTTTACTGCATCCCTCGCCCCGTCACATTGACGAATTAACACAGAAATTGCGTCGCTATGAAATACATTGTGTTCTATGACATCTCCTTCTAATTCGAGTGACGTTTGTAACCACACGACTGAAATATCCTTTGGGTTACGAGTATCTCCTTTCCGATGCACTATTCCGTCTTTACAGCTACCCTCGCTCCCTCACATTGACGAAAAACACAGAATTTGCGTCGCTATGTAATACTATGGGTTCTATGACATCTCCTTCTAAATCGAGTAACGTTTCTATGGAAACGACACGCTTTTCTTTTCGGATACGAGTATCTCATTTCCGATATACTATTCTTCCTTTACTGCATCCCACGCTCCCTCACATTGACGAATTAACACAGAAATTGCGGCACTATGAAATACTATGGGTACTATGACATCTCCTTCTGAATAGAATAACGTTTCTATGGAAACGACAGGATTCTCTTTTGGGATACGAGTGTCTCCTTTCCGATGCACTACTCCTTCTTTACTGCATCCCTCGCTCCCTCACATTGATGAAACAACACAGAAATGGCGTCGCTATGAAATAGTATGTGTTCTATGACATCTTCTAAATCGAGTAACGTTTCTATGGAAACGACAGGATTTTCTTTTGGGATACGAGTATCTCCTATGCGATGAACTATTCCTTCTTTACTGCAACCCTCGCTCCCTCACATTGACGAATGAACACAGAAATTGAGGCGCTATGAAATACTATGGGCACTATGACATCTCTTTCTAAATCGAGTAACGTTTCTATAGAAACGACAGGATTTTCTTTTGGGATACGACTCTCACCTTTCATATGCACTATTCTATCTTTAGTGCATCCCTCGCTCCCTCACATTGACGAATTAACACAGAAATTGCGTCGCTATGATATACTACGGGTTCTACGACCTCTCCTTCTAAATCGAGTAACGTTTCTATGGAAACGTCAGGATTTTGTTTTGGGACACGACTATCTCCTTTCCGATGCACTATTCCTTTTTTACTGCATACCTCGCTCCCTCACATTGACGAATTAACACAAGAATTGCGTCGCTATCAAATACTATGGGTTCTATGCCATCTTCTTGTAAATCGAGTAACGTTTCAATGGAAACGACAGGATTTTCTTTTGGGATACGACCATCTCCTTTCCGATGCACTATTCCAACTTTTATTTATCCCCCGCTCCCTTACATTGACGAATTAACACAGAAATTGCGCCGCTATGAAATACTACGTGTTCCATAACATCTCCCTCTAAATCGAGTAACGTTTCTATGGAAACGACAGATTTTCTTTTGGGATACGGGTATCTCTTTTCCGATGCACTATTCCTTCTTTACTGCATAACTCGCTCCCTAACATTGACGAATTAACTCAGAAATTGCAGGCTATGAAATACTATGGGTTCTATGACACCTCCTTCTAAATCGAGTAAAGCTTCAATGGAAAGGACAGGATTTTCTTTGGGATACGAGTATCTCCTTTGCGATGCACTATTATTTCTTTACTGCATCCCTCACTCCCTCACATGATCGCATTAACACAGAAATTGCGTTGCTATGAAATACTATGGGTTCCATGACTTCTGCTTCTGTATCGTGTAACGTTTCTATGGAAAAGACATGATATCCGTTTGGGATAAGACTATCTCCGTTCCGATGCACTATTCGCTCTGCACTGCATCCCTCGCTCCCTCACATTGACTAATTAGCTCAGAAATTGCGTCGCTATGAAATACTAAGTGTTCTACGACTTCTCCTTCTAAATCGAGTAACGTTTCTATAGAAACGGTAGGATTTTCTTTTAGGATACGACTGTCTCATTTCCGATGCACTATTCTATCTTTACTGCATCCCTCGCTCCCTTACATCGAAGAATTAACACAGAAATTGCGTCGCTATGAAATACTATGGGTTGTGAGACATATCTTTCTAAATCATGTAATGTTTCAACGGAAACGACAGGATTTTCTTTTGGGATACGACCAACTCCTTTCCGATGCACTATTCCTTCTTTACTTCATCCCTCGCTCCCTCACATTGACGAATTAACACAGAAATTGCGTCGCTATGAAATACTAACTGTTCTGTGACTTCTCCTTTAAAATGTAGTAACGTTTCTATATAAACGACAGGAATTCCTATTGGGATACGAGTATCTCCTTTCCGATGCACTATTCTATCTTTACTGCATCCCTCGCTCCCACACATTGTTGAATTAACACAGAAATTGCGTCGGTATGAAATACAATGGGTTCAATGACATCCCCCCCTAAACCGAGTAACGTTTCTATGGATACGACAGGATTTTCTTTTGGGATACTATTATCTCCTATCCGATGTACTTATCCATCTTTACTGCACTCCGGGCGCCCTCACATTGACGAATTAACACAGAAATTGCGTCGCTATGAAATACTATGGATTGTATGACAGTTCGCTCTAAATCGAGTAACGTTTCTATGGAAACGACAGGATTTTCTTTTGGGATAGGAGTACCTCCTTTCCGATGCACTATTCCTTCTTTACTGCATCCCTCGCACCCTCTCATTGACGAATTAAGACATATATTGCGTCGCTATGAAATACTATATGTTCAATGACATCTCCTTCTAAATCGAGTAACGTTTTAATGGAAACGACAGGATTTTCTTTTGGGATACGACTATTTTCTTTCCCATGCACTATTCCTTGTTTACTGCATCCCTCGCTCCCTCACATTGACGAACTAACACAGAAATTGCCTCGCTATGTAATACTATAGGTTCAATAAAATCTCCTTCTAAATCGAGTGACGTTTCTATGGAAACGACAGTATTCATTTTTGGGATACGACTATTTTCTTTCCGATGCACTATTCCTCCTTTGCTGCATCCGTCGCTCCCTCACATTGACGAATTAACACAGAAATTGCGTCGCTAAGAAATACTATGGGTTGTATGACATATCCTTCTAAATTGAGTAACGTTTCTATGGAAACGACAGGATTTTATTTTGGGATACGACTATTTCCTTTCCGATGCAGTATTCCGTCTTTGCTGCATCCGTCGCTCCCTCACATTGACGAATTAACACGGAAATTGCGTCGCCATGAAATACTATGGATTCTATGACATCTTCTAAATCTAGTTACGTTTCAATGGAAACGACTGGATTTTCATTTCGGATACGACTATCTCTTTTCCGATGCACAATTCATTCTTAACTGCATCCCGCGCTACCACACATCACGAATTAACACAGAAATTGCGCCGCTATGAAATACTATGTGTTAAATAACATGTCCCTCTAAATCGAGTAACGTTTCTATGGAAACAACACATTTTCTTCTGGGATACGGCTATCTCTTTTCCTATGCACTTTTCCTTCTATACTGCATCCCTCGCTCCCTAACATTGACGAATTAACACATATATAGCGTCGCTGTGAAATACTATGTGTTCTAAGTCATCTCCCTCTAAACTGAGTAACGTTTCTATGGATACGACAGGATTTTCTTTTGGGATACGACTATCTCCTGTCCGATGCACTTAATCCTTCTTTACTGCATCCCGCGCTCGCTCACATTAACGAATTAACACAGAAATTGCGTCGCTATGAAATACTATGGGTTCTATGACACCCTTCTGAATCATGTAACGTTACTGTGGAAACGACTGGATCTTCTTTTGGGATGAGACTACCTAATTTCCGATGCACTCATCCATCTTTACTGCACTCCTGGCGCCCTCACATTGACGAATTAACACAGAAACTGCGTCGCTATAAAATACAATGGGTTCTATGACATCTCCCTCTAAACCGAGTACGTTTCTGTGGATACGACAGGTTTTTCTTTTGGGATACTACTATCTCCTATCCGATGCACTTATCCTTCTATACTGCACTCCTGGCGCCCTCACATTGACGAATTAACACATAAATGGCGTTGCTATGAAATACTTTGGGTTCTATGTCTTCTCCTTCTAAATCGAGTAACGTTTCTATGGAATCAACAGGACCCCTTTTTGGGAAACGAGTATCTCCCTTCCGATGCGCTATTCCTTCTTTACTGCACTCCTCGCGCACTCACATTGACGAATTAACACAGAAATTGCGTCGCCATGAAATACTATGGATTCTAAGACATCTCCTAAATCGAATTACGTTTCAATGGAAACGACTAGATTCTCATTTCGGATACGACTATCTCCTTTCCGATGCACTATTCCTTCTTTACTGCATCCCGCGCTACCACACATTCACGAATTAACACAGAAATTGCGAGGCCTTGAAATACTTTGGGTTCTATGGCATCCCCTTCTAAATCGAGAAACTTTCCAATGGAAACGCAGGATTTTCTTTTGGGCTACGACTATTTTCTTTAAGATGCACTATTCCTTGTTCACTGCATCCCTCGCTCCCTCACATTGAAGAATTAACACAGAAATTGCGTCGCTATGAAATGCTATGGGTCCAATAAAATCTCCTTCTAAATCGAGTAACGTTTCTACGGAAAGGACAGTATACTCTTTTGGGATACGACTATTTCCTTTCCGTCTCACTATTCATTCTTTACTGCATCCCTCGCTCTCTCACATTGACGAATTAACACAGAAATTGCGTCGCTAAGAAATACTATGTGTTGTATGTCGTATCCTTCGAAATCGAGTAACGTTTCTATGGAAACGACAGGATTTTCTTTTGGGATACGACTATCTTCTTTCTGAAGCACCATTCCTTCTTTACTGCATCCCTCGCTCCCTCACATTGACGAATTAACACAGAAATTGCGTCGCTATGTAATACTATGGGTTCTACGACTTCTCCGTCTAAATCGAGTAACATTTCTTTGGAAACGACAGGATTTTCTTTTGGGATACGACTTTCTCCTTTCCGATGTACTATTCCTTCTTTACTGCATCCCTCGCCCCCTCACATTGACGAATTAATATAGAAATTGCGTCGCTATGAAATACTATGGGTTCTATAACATCTCCTTCTAAATCGAGAAACGTTCCAATGGAAACGAAAGGATTTTCTTTTGGGATACGACTATTTTCTTTAAGATGCACTATTCCTTGTTCACTGCATCCCTCGCTCCCTCACATTGACGAATTAACACAGAAATTGCGTCGCTATGAAATACTATGGGTCATATAAAATCTCCTTCTAAATCGAGTAACGTTTCTATGGAAACGACAGTATTCTCTTTTGGGATACGACTATTTCCTTTCCGATTCACTATTCATTCTTTACTGCATCCTTCGCTCCCTCACATTGGCGAATTAACACAGAAATTGCGTCGCTGAGAAATACTATGGGTTGTATGACATATCCTTCTAAATCGAGTAACGTTTCTATGGAAAAGACGGGATTTTAGTTTGGGATACGACTAACTCCTTTCCGAT
Source organism: Schistocerca americana (assembly GCF_021461395.2). NCBI lineage: Eukaryota > Metazoa > Arthropoda > Insecta > Orthoptera > Acrididae > Schistocerca > Schistocerca americana. The sequence continues at coordinate 10,344,219 of NW_025725884.1, forward strand.
GCACGTTTCCGTCTTTACTGCATCCCTCGCCCCCTCACATTGACAATTTAACACAGAAATTGCGTCGCTATGAAATACAATGGGTTCAATGGCATCTCCCTCTAAAGCGAGTAACGTTTCAATGGAAACGTCAGGATTTTCATTTCGGATACGACTATCTCCTTTTCGATGCACTATTCATTCTTAACTGCATCCCGCGCTACCACACATTCACGAATTGACACAGAAATTGCGTCGCTAAGAAATACTTTAAGTTCTATGACTTCCCTTTCTAAATCGAGTAACGTTTTAATGGATACGACAGGATTTTCTATTGGGATACGACTATTTTCTTTCCGATGCACTATTCCTTGTTTACTGCATCCCTCGCTCCCTCACATTGACGAATTAACACAGAAATTGCGTCGCTATGTAATACTATGGGTTCTATGACTTCTTCTCCTAAATCGAGTAACGTTTGTATGGAAAAGACTGGATTATAGTTTGGGATACGACTAACACCTTTCCGATGCACTATTCCATCTTTACTGCATCCCTCGCTCCCTCACATTGACAATTTAACACAGAAATTGCGTCGCTATGAAATACAATGGGTTCTATGACATCTCCGTCTAAACCGAGTAACGTTTTTATGGTTACGACAGGATTTTCTTTTGGGATACGACTATCTAATTTCCAATGCACTTATCCTTCTATACTGCACTCCTGGCGCCCTGACATTGACGAATTAACACAGAAATTGCGTCGCCATGAAATACTATGGATTCTATGACATCTTCTAAATCTAGTTACGTTTCAATGGAAACGACAGGATTTTCATTTCGGATACGACTATCTCCTTTCCAATGCACTATTCATCCTTAACTGCATCCCGCGATACCACACATTCACGAATTGACACAGAAATTGCGCCTCTACGAAGTACTTTGGGTTCTATGACATCCCTTTCTAAATCGAGTAACGTTTCTGTGGAAACGACAGGATTTTCTTTTGGGATACGACTATCTCCTTTCCGATGCACTATTCCTTCTTTACTGTATCACTCGCTCCATCACATTGACGAATTAACAAAGAAATTGAGTCGCTATGTAATACTAGAGGTTCATCGACTTCTCCTTCTAAATCGAGTAACGTTTCTATGGAAACGACAGGGTTTTCTTTTGGGATACGACTATCTCCTTTCCGATGCACTATTCCATGTTCACTGCATCCCTCGCTCCCTCACATTGACGAATTAACACAGAAACTGCGTCGCTATGAAATACTATGGGATCTATGACATCACCCTCTAAACCGAGTAACGTTTCTATGGATACGACTGGATTTTCTTTTGGGATACGACTATCTAATTTCCAATGCACTTATCCTTCTATACTGCACTCCTGGCGCCCTCACATTGACGAATTAACACAGAAATTGCGTCGCCATGAAATACTATGGATTCTATGACATCTTCTAAATCTAGTTACGTTTCAATGGAAACGACAGGATTTTCATTTCGGATACGATTATCTCCTTTCCGATGCACTATTCATTCTTAACTGCATCCCGCGCTACCACACATTCACGAATTAACACAGAAATTGCGTCGCTATGAAATACTATGGGTCCAATAATATCTCCTTCTAAATCGAGTAACGTTGCTATGGAAAAGACAGGATTTTAGTTTGGGATACGACCATCTCCTTTCTGATGCAATATTCCTTCATTCCTGCTTCCCTCGCTCCCTCACATTGACGAATAAACACAGAAATTGCATCGTTATGAGATACTATGGGTTGTATGACATATCGTTCTAAATCATGTAATGTTGCTATGGAAACGACAGGATTCTCTTTTGGGATATTACTATCTCCTATCCGAAGCACTTATCCTACTTTACTGCACCCCTGGCGATTTCGCATTGACGAATTAACACAGACACTGCGTCGCTATGAAATACTATGGGTTCTACGACTTCTCCTTCTAAATCGAGTAACGTTTCAATGGAAACGACAGGATTTTCATTTCGGATACGACTATCTCCTTTCCGATGCACTATTCATTCTTAACTGCATCCCGCGCTACCACACATTCACGAATTGACACAGAAATTGCGTCGCTATGAAATACTGTGGGTCCAATAAAATCTCCTTCTAAATCTAGTAACGTTTCTATGGAAAGGACAGTATTCTCTTTTGGGATACGACTATTTCCTTTCCGACTCACTATTCATTCTTTACTGCATCCCTCGCTCTCTCACACTGCCGAATTATCACAGAAAATGTGTCGCTAAGAAATACTATGGGTTGTATGACATATCCTTCGAAATCGAGTAACGACAGGATTTTCTTTTGGGATACGACTATCGCCTTTCCGATGCAGCATTCCTTCTTTACTGCATCCCTCGCTCAAACACATTGACGAATTAACACAGAAATTGCGTCGCTATGAAATACTATGGGTTCTATGACATCTCCCTCTAAACCGAGTAACGTTTCTATGGATACGACAGGATATTCTTTTGGGATACTACTATCTCCTATCCGATGCACTATTCCTTCTTTCCTGCATCCCCCGCTCCCTCACATTCACGAATTAACACAGAAATTGCATCGCTATGAAATACTTTGGGTTCTATGACATCCCCTTCTAATTCGAGTAACGTTTCTTTGGAAACGACAGGATTTTCTTTTGGGATAAAAGTACCGCCTTTCCGATGCACTATTCCTTCTTTACTGCATCCCTCGCTCTCTCACATTGACGAATTAACACAGAAATTGCGTCGGTATGTAATACTATGGGTTCTACGACTTCTCCTTCTAAATCGAATAACGTGTCTATGGAAACGACAGGATTTTCTTTTGGGATACGACTATCTCCATTCCGATGTACTATTCCTTCTTTACTGCATCCCTCGCTCAATCACATTGACGAATTAACACAGAATTTGCGTCGCTATGAAATACTATGGGTTCTATAACATCTCCTACTAAATCGAGTATTGTTTCAATGGAAACGACAGGATTTTCTTTTGGGTTAGGGCCATTTTCTTTCCGATGCACTGTTCCTTGTTTAATGCATCCCTCGCTCCCACACATTGACGAATCAACACAGAAATTGTGTCGCTATGGAATACTATGGCTTAAGTAAGATCTCCTTCTAAATTGAGTCACGTTTCTATGGAAACGACTGGATTATCTTTTGGGATACAACTATTTTCTTTCCAATGCACTATTCATTCTTTACTGCATCCCTTGCTCCCTCACATTGACGAATAAGACACCGAAATTGGGTCGCTATGAAATACCTTGGGTTGTATGATATATCCTTCTAAAACGAGTAACGTTTCTATCGAAACGACAGGATTTTATTTAGGGATACGACTATCTCCTTTCCGATGCACTTTTCCGTCTTTACTGCATCCCTCGCTCCCTCACATTGACAATGTAACTCAGAAATTGCGTCGCTATGATATACTATGGGTTCTATGACGACTCCCTCGAAACTCAGTAACGTTTCTATGTATACGGCAGGATTCTCTTTTGGGATACGACCATCTCCTTTCCGACGCACTAATCCTTCTTAACTGCATCAATCGCTCCCTCACTTTGAAGAATTAACACAGAAATTGGTTCGCTATGAAATACTATGGGTCGTATGACATATCCTTGTAAATCATGTAATGTTTCTATGGAAACGACAGGATTTTCTTTTGGGATACGACTAACTCCTATCCGATGCACTTGTCCTTCTTTACTGCACTCCTGGCGCCGTTACATCGACGAATTAACACAGAAACTGCGCCGCTATGTAATACTATGGGTTCCATGACATCTCCCTCTAAACCGAGTTACGTTTCTATGGATACGAAAGGATTTTCTTATGGGATACGACTTTCTCCTTTCCGATGCACTATTCCTTCTTTACTGCATCCTTTGCTCCCTCACATTGACGAATTAACACAGAAATTGCGTCGCTATGATTTACTATGGATTCTATGACTTCTCCTTCTAAATCGAGTAACGTTTCTATGGAAACGACGGGATTTTCTTTTGGGATACGAGTATCTCCTTTCCGATGCTCTATTCCTTCTTTACTGCATCCCTCGCTCCCTCACATTGACGAATTAACACAGATATTGCGTCGCTATGTAATACTATGGGTTCTACGACTTCTCATTCTAAATCGAGTAACGTTTCCATGGAAACGAGAGGATTTTCTTTTGGGATACGACTTTCTCCTTTCCGATTACATACCTTTCCGATGCACTATTCCTTCTTTACTGCATCCCTCGCACCCTCACATTGACGAATTAACATAGAAATTGCGTCGCTATGATATACTATGGGTTCTATAACATCTCCTTCTGAATGGAGAAACGTTTTAATGGAAACGACGGGATTGTTTTTTGGGATACGACCATTTCCTGTAAGATGCACTATTGCTTGTTTACTGCATCCCTCGCTCCCTCACATTGAGGAATTAACACAGAAATTGCGTCGCTATGAAAGACTATGGGTCCAATAAAATCTCCTTCTAAATCGAGTAACGTTTCTATGGAAACGACAGTATTCTGTTTTGGGATACGACTATTTCTATTCCGATTCACTATTCATTCTTTACTGCATCCCTCGCTCCCTCACATTGACAATTTAATACAGAAATTGCGTCGCTAAGAAATACTATGGGTTGTATGACATATCCTTCTAAATCGAGTAACGTTTCTATGGAAACGACAGGATTTTAGTTTGGGATACGACTAACTCCTTTCCGATGCACAATTCCGTCTTTACTGCATCCCTCGCTCCCTCACATTGACAATTTAACACAGAAATTGCGTCGCTATGAATTACAATGGGTTCTATGACACCTCCTTCTAAATCGAGTAACGTTTCTATGGATACGACAGGATTTTCTTTTGGCATACTACTGTCTCCTATCCGATGCACTATTCCTTCTTTCCTGCATCCCCCGCTCCCACACATTCACGAATTAACACAGAAGTTGCGTCGCTATGAAATACTTTGGGTTCTATGACATCCCCTTGTAATTCGAGATACGTTTCTTTGGAAACGACAGGATTTTCTTTTGGGATATAAGTACCACCTTTCCGATGCACTACTCCTTCTTTACTGCATTCCTCGCTCCCTCACATTCACGAATTGACATAGAAATTGCGTCGTTATGAAATACTACGGGTAGTATGACATATCCTTCTAAATCATGTAATGTTACCATGGAAACGACAGGATATTCTTTTGGGATACTACTATCTCCTATCCGATGCACTATTCCTTCTTTCCTGCATCCCCCGCTCCCTCACATTCACGAATTAACACAGAAATTGCATCGCTATGAAATACTTTGGGTTCTATGACATCCCCTTCTAATTCGAGTAACGTTTCTTTGGAAACGACAGGATTTTCTTTTGGGATAAAAGTACCGCCTTTCCGATGCACTATTCCTTCTTTACTGCATCCCTCGCTCTCTCACATTGACGAATTAACACAGAAATTGCGTCGCTATGTAATACTATGGGTTCTACGACTTCTCCCTCTAAACCGAGTAACGTTTCTATGGATACGACAGGATTTTCTTATGGGATACGACTTTCTCCTTTCCGATGCACTATTCCTTCTTTACTGCATCCCTCGCTCCCTCACATTGACGAATTAACAGAGAAATTGCGTCGATATGATATACTGTGGGTTCTACGACTTCTCCTTCTAAATCGAGTAACGGTTCAATGGTAACGACAGGATTTTCTTTTGTGATAAGACTATCTCCTTTCCGATGTACTATTCCTTTTTTACTGCCTCCCTCGCTCCCTCACATTGACGAATTAACACAGAAATTGCGTCGCTATGAAATACTATGGGTTCTATGACATCTCCTTCTAAACCGAGTAACGTTTCTATGGATACTACAGGATTTTCTTTTGGGATACTACTATCTCCTATCCGATGCACTATTCCTTCTTTCCTGCATCCCCCGCTCCCTCACATTCACGAATTAACACAGAAATTGCGTCGCTATGAAATACTTTGGGTTCTATGACATCCCCTTCTAATTCGAGTAACGTTTCTTTGGAAACGACAGAATTTTCTTTTGGGATACGACTATCTCCATATTGATGTACTATTCCTTCTTTACTGCATCCCTCGCTCAATCACATTGACGAATTAACACTGAATTTGCGTCGCTATGAAATACTATGGGTTCTATAACATCTCCTACTAAATCGAGTATTGTTTCAATGGAAACGACTGGATTTTCTTTTGGTTACGACCATTTTCTTTCCGATGCACTGTTCCTTGTTTAATGTATCCCTCGCTCCCACACATTGACGAATCAACACAGAAATTGTGTCGCTATGGAATACTATGGTTTGAGTAAAATCTCCTTCTAAATTGAGTCACGTTTCTATGGAAACGACTGGATTATCTTTTTGATACGACTATTTCCTTTCCAATGCACTATTCATTCTTTACTGCATCCCTTGCTCCCTCACATTGACGAATAAGACACCGAAATTGGGTCGCTATGAAATACTTTGGGTTGTATAATATATTCTTCTAGAACGAGTAACGTTTCTATCGAAACGACAGGATTTTAATTAGGGATACGACTATCTCCTTTCCGATGCACTTTTCCGTCTTTACTGCATCCCTCACTCCCTCACATTGACAATTTAACTCAGAAATTGCGTCGCTATGAAATACTATGGGTTCTATGACGATTCCCTCGAAACTGAGTAACGTTTCTATGTATACGACAGGATTCTCTTTTGGGATACGACCATCACCTTTCCGATGCACTAATCCTTCTTAACTGCATCCCACGCTCCCTCACTTTGACATATTAACACAGAAATTGGTTCGCTATGAAATGCTATGGGTTGTATGACATATCCTTTAAAATCATGTAATGTTTCTATGGAAACGACATGATTTTCTTTTGGGATACGAGTATCTCCTTTCCGATGCACTATTCCTTCTTTACTGCATCCCTCGCTCCCTCACATTGACGAATTAACACAGATATTGCGTCGCTATGTAATACTATGCGTTCTACGACTTCTCATTCTAAATCGAGTAACGTATCCATGGAAACGAGAGGATTTTCTTTTGGGATACGACTTTCTCCTTTCCGATGTACTATTCCTTCTTTACTGCATCCCTCGTACCCTCACATTCACGAATTAACATAGAAATTGCGTCGCTATGAAATACTATGGGTTCTACAACATCTCCTTCTGAATCGAGAAACGTTTTAATGGAAACGACGGGATTGTTTTTTGGGATACGACCATTTCCTGTAAGATGCACTATTCCTTCTTTACTGCATCCCTCGCTCCCTCACATTGAGGAATTAACACAGAAATTGCGTCTCTATGAAAGAGTATGGGTCCAATAAAATCTCCTTCTAAATCGAGTAACGTTTCTATGGAAACGACAGTATTCTGTTTTGGGATACGACTATGTCCATTCCGATTCACTATTCCTTCTTTACTGCATCCCTCGCTCCCTCACATTGACGAATTAACAGAGAAATTGCGTCGATATGATATACTATGGGTTCTACGACTTCTCCTTCTAAATCGAGTAACGGTTCAATGGAAACGACAGGATTTTTTTTGTGATAAGACTATCTCCTTTCCGATGTACTATTCCTTTTTTACTGCATCCCTCGCTCCCTCACATTGACGAATTAACACAGAAATTGCGTCGCTATGAAATACTATGGGTTCTATGACATCTCCTTCTAAACCGAGTAACGTTTCTATGGATACGACAGGATTTTCTTTTGGGATATTACTATCTCCTATCCGATGCACTATCCCTTCTTTCCTGCATCCCCCGCTCCCTCACATTCACGAATTAACACAGAAATTGCGTTGCTATGAAATACTTTGGGTTCTATGACATCCCCTTCTAATCGAGTAACGTTTCTTTCTAAACGACAGGATTTTCTTTTGGGATACGACTATCTCCATATTGATGTACTATTCCTTCTTTACTGCATCCCTCGCTCAATCACATTGACGAATTAACACAGAATTTGCGTCGCTATGAAAGACTATGGGTTCTATAACATCTCCTACTAAATCGAGTATTGTTTCAATGGAAACGACAGGATTATCTTTTGGGTTACGACCATTTTTTTTCCGATGCACTGTTCCTTGTTTAATGCATCCCTCGCTCCCACACATTGACGAATCAACACAGAAATTGTGTCGCTATGGAATACTATGGTTTGAGTAAAATCTCCTTCTAAATTGAGTCACGTTTCTATGGAAACGACTGGATTATCTTTTTGATACGACTATTTCCTTTCCAATGCACTATTCATTCTTTACTGCATCCCTTGCTCCCTCACATTGACGAATAAGACACCGAAATTGGGTCGCTATGAAATACTATGGGTTGTATGATATATCCTTCTAGAACGAGTAACGTTTCTATCGAAACGACAGGATTTTAATTAGGGATACGACTATCTCCTTTCCGATGCACTTTTCCGTCTTTACTGCATCCCTCGCTCCCTCACATTGACAATTTAACGCAGAAATTGCGTCGCTATGAAATACTATGGGTTCTATGACGATTCCCTCGAAACTGAGTAACGTTTCTATGTATACGACAGGATTCTCTTTTGGGATACGACCATCTCCTTTCCGATGCACTAATCCTTCTTAACTGCATCCCACGCTCCGTCACTTTGACGAATTAACACAGAAATTGGTTCGCTATGAAATACTATGGGTTGTATGACATATCCTTCTAAATCATGTAATGTTTCTATGGAAACGAAATGATTTTCTTTTGGGATACGAGTATCTCCTTTCCGATGCACTATTCCTTCTTTACTGCATCCCTCGCTCCCTCACATTGACGAATTAACACAGATATTGCGTCGCTATGTAATACTATGGGTTCTACGACTTCTCATTCTAAATCGAGTAACGTTTCCATGGAAACGAGGGGATTTTCTTTTGGGATACGAGTATCTCCTTTCCGATGCACTATTCCTTCTTTACTGCATTACTCGCACCCTCACATTGACGAATTAACATAGAAATTGCGTCGCTATGAAATACTATGTGTTCTACAACATCTCCTTCTGAATCGAGAAACGTTTTAATGGAAACGACGGGATTGTTTTTTGGGATACGACCATTTCCTGTAAGATGCACTATTCCTTGTTTACTGCATCCCTCGCTCCCTCACATTGAGGAATTAACACAGAAATTGCGTCTCTATGAAAGAGTATGGGTAAAATAAAATCTCCTTCTAAATCGAGTAACGTTTCTATGGAAACGACAGTATTCTGTTTTGGGATACGACTATGTCCATTCCGATTCACTATTCATTCTTTACTGCATCCCTCGCTCCCTCACATTGGCGAATTAACACAGAAATTGCGTCGCTAAGAAACACTATGGGTTGTATGACGTATCCTTCTAAATCGAGTAACGTTTCTATGGAAACGACAGGATTTTAGTTTGGGATACGACTAACTCCTTTCCGATGCACAATTCCGTCTTAACTGCATCCCTCGCTCCCTCACATTGACAATTTAACACAGAAATTGCGTCGCTATGAATTACAGTGGGTTCTATGACACCTCCCTCTAAATCGAGTAACGTTTCTATGGATACGACAGGATTTTCTTTTGGGATACTACTATCTCCTATCCGATGCACTATTCCTTCTTTCCTGCATCCCCCGCTCCCTCACACTCACGAATTAACACAGAAGTTGCGTCACTATGAAATACTTTGGGTTGTATGACATCCCCTTGTAATTCGAGTAACGTTTCTTTGGAAACGACAGGATTTTCTTTTGGGATATAAGTACCGCCTTTCCGATGCACTACTCCATCTTTACTGCATTCCTCGCTCCCTCACATTCACGAATTAACATAGAAATTGCGTCGTTATGAAATACTATGGGTAGTATGACATATCCTTCTAAATCATGTAATGTTTCCATGGAAACGACAGGATTTTCTTTTGGGATACTACTATCTCCTATCCGATGCACCTATCCTTCTTTACTGCACTCCTGGCGCCCTCACATTGACGAATTAACACAGAAACTGCGTCGCTCTGAAATACTATGGGTTCTATGACATCTCCCTCTAACCCGAGTAACGTTTCTATGGATACGACAGGAAATTCTTTTGGGATACGACTATCTAATTTCCGATGCACAATTCCGTCTTTACTGCATCCCTCGCTCCCTCACATTGACAATTTAACACAGAAATTGCGTCGCTATGAATTACAATGGGTTCTATGACACCTCCCTCTAAATCGAGTAACGTTTCTATGGATACGACAGGATTTTCTTTTGGGATACGACTATCGCCTTTCCGATGCACCATTCCTTCTTTACTGCATCCCTCGCTCCCTCACATTGACAATTTAACTCAGAAATTGCGTCGCTATGAAATACTATGGGTTCTATGACGATTCCCTCGAAACTGAGTAACGTTTCTATGTATACGACAGGATTCTCTTTTGGGATACGACCATCTCCTTTCCGATGCACTAATCCTTCTTAACTGCATCCCTCGCTCCATCACTTTGACGAATTAACACAGAAATTGGTTCGCTATGAAATACTATGGGTTGTATGACATATCCTTCTAAATCATGTAATGTTTCTATGGAAACAACAGGATTTTCTTTTGGGATGCGACTAACTCCTATCCGATGCACTTGTCCTTCTTTACTGCACTCCTGGCGCCCTCACATCGACGAATTAACACAGAAACTGCGCCGCTATGTAATACTATGGGTTCCATGACATCTTCCTCTAAACCGAGTTACGTTTCTATGGAAACGACGGGATATTCTTTTGGGATACGAGTATCTCCTTTCCGATGCTCCATTCCTTCTTTACTGCATCCCTCGCTCCCTCACATTGACGAATTAACACAGATATTGCGTCGCTATGTAATACTATGGGTTCTACGACTTCTCATTCTAAATCGAGTATCGTTTCCATGGAAACGAGAGGATTTTCTTTTGGGATACGACTTTCTCTTTTCCGATGTACTATTCCTTCTTTACTGCATTACTCGCACCCTCACATTGACGAATTAACATAGAAATTGCGTCGCTGTGAAATACTATGGGTTCTATGACATCTCCTTCTAAACCGAGTAACGTTTCTATGTATACGACAGGATTTTCTTTTGGGATACTACTATCTCCTATCCGATGCACTATTCCTTCTTTCCTGCATCCCCCGCTCCCTCACATTCACGAATTAACACAGAAATTGCGTCGCTATGAAATACTTTGGGTTCTATGGCATCCCCTTCTAATTCGAGTAACGTTTCTTTGGAAACGACAGGATTTTCTTTTGGGATAAAAGTACCGCCTTTCCGATGCACTATTCCTTCTTTACTGCATCCCTCGCTCTCTCACATTGACGAATTAACACAGAAATTGCGTCGCTATGTAATGCTATGGGCTCTACGACTTCTCCTTCTAAATCGAATAACGTGTCTATAAAAACGACAGGATTTTCTTTTGGGATACGACTATCTCCCTTCCGATGTACTAATCCTTTTTTACTGCATTCCTCGCTCCCTCACATTGACGAATTAACACAGAAATTGCGTCGCTATGAAATACTATGGGTTCTAAAACATCTCCTTCTAAATTGAGAAACTTTCCAATGGAAACGACAGGATTTTCCTTTGGGATACGACTCATTTCTTTAAGATGCACTATTCCTTGTTCACTGCATCCCTCGCTCCCTCCCATTGACGAATTACCACAGAAGTTGCGTCGCTATGAAATACTATGGGTCCAATAAAATCTCCTTCTAAATCGAGTAACGTTTCTATGGAAAGGACAGTATTCTCTTTTGGGATACTACTATCTCCTTTCCGATGCACTATTACCTCTTTACTGCATCCCTCGCTCTCTCACATTGACGAATTAATACAGAAATTGCGTCGCTATGTAATACTATGGGTTCTACGACTTCTCCTTCTAAATCGAATAACGTGTCTATGGAAACGACAGGATTTTCTTTTGAGATACGACTATCTCCATTCCGATGTACTATTCCTTCTTTACTGCATCCCTCGCTCAATCACATTGACGAATTAACACAGAATTTGCGTCGCTATGAAATACTATGGGTTCTATAACATCTCCTACTAAATCGAGTATTGTTTCAATGGAAACGACAGGATTTTCTTTTGGGTTACGACCATTTTCTTTCCGATGCACTGTTCCTTGTTTAATGCATCCCTCGCTCCCACACATTGACGAATCAACACAGAAATTGTGTCGCTATGGAATACTATGGTTTGAGTAAAATCTCCTTCTAAATTGAGTCACGTTTCTATGGAAACGACTGGATTATCTTTTGGGATACAACTATTTTCTTTCCAATGCACTATTCATTCTTTACTGCATCCCTTGCTCGCTCACATTGACGAATAAGACACCGAAATTGGCTCGCTATGAAATACTACGGGTTGTATGATATATCCTTCTAAAACGAGTAACGTTTCTATCGAAACGACAGGATTTTATTTAGGGATACGACTATCTCCTTTCCGATGCACTTTTCCGTCTTTACTGCGCCCTCGCTCCCTCACATTGACAATTTAACTCAGAAATTGAGTCGCCATGAAATACTGTGGGTTCTATGACGATTCCCTCGAAACTGAGTAACGTTTCTATGTATACGACAGGATTCTCTTTTGGGATACGACCATCTCCTTTCCGATGCACTAATCCTTCTTATCTGCATCCCTCGCTCCCTCACTTTGACGAATTAACACAGAAATTGGTTCGCTATGAAATACTATGGGTTGTATGACATATCCTTCTAAATCATGTAATGTTTCTATGGAAACGACAGGATTTTCTTTTAGGATACGACTAACTCCTATCCGATGCACTTGTCCTACTTTACTGCACTCCTAGCGCAATCACATCGATGAATTAACACAGACACTGCGCCGCTATGTAATACTATGGGTTCCATGACATCTCCCTCTAAACCGAGTTACGTTTCTATGGATACGACAGGATTTTCTTATGGGATACGACTTTCTCCTTTCCGATGCACTATTCCTTCTTTACTTCATCCCTCGCTCCCTCACATTGACCAATTAACACAGAAATTGCGTCGCTATGATTTACTATGGGTTGTATGACTTATCCTTCATAATCTTGTAACATTTCTATGGAAACGATAGGATTTTCTTTTGGGATACGACTAACTAATTTCCGATGCACTTATCCTTCTTTACTGCACTCCTGGCGCCCTCACATTTACGAACTAACACAGGAATTGCGTTGCTATGAAGTACTATGGATTCTATGACTTCTCCTTCTAAATCGAGTAACGTTTCTATGGAAACGACGGGATTTTCTTTTGGGATACGAGTATCTCCTTTCCGATGCACTATTCCTTCTTTACTGCATCCCTCGCTCCCTCAAATTGACGAATTAACACAGATATTGCGTCGCTATGTAATACTATGGGTTCTACGACTTCTCATTCTAAATCGAGTAACGTTTCCATGGAAACGAGAGGATTTTCTTTTGGGATACGACTTTCTCCTTTCCGATGTACTATTCCTTCTTTACTGCATCCCTCGCACCCTCACATTGACGAATTAACATAGAAATTGCGTCGCTATGAAATACTATGGGTTCTACAACATCTCCTTCTGAATCGAGAAACGTTTTAATGGAAACGACGGGATTGTTTTTTGGGATACGACCATTTCCTGTAAGATGCACTATTCCTTGTTTACTGCATCCCTCGCTCCCTCACATTGACGAATTAACACAGATATTGCGTCGCTATGAAAGACTATGGGTGAAATAAAATCTCCTTCTAAATCGAGTAACGTTTCTATGGAAACGACAGTATTCTGTTTTGGGATACGACTATTTCCTTTCCGATCCACTATTCATTCTTTACTGCATCCCTCGCTCCCTCACATTTACGAATTAACACAGAAATTGCGTCGCTATGTAATACTATGGGTTCTACGACATCTCCTTCTCAATCGAATAATGTGTCTACAGAAACGACAGGATTTTCTTTTGGGATACAACTATCTCCTTTCCGATGTACTATTCCTTTTTTGCTGCATCCCTCGCTCCCTCACATTGACGAATTAACACAGAAATTGCGTCGCTATGAAATACAATGGGTTCTAAAACATCTCCTTCCAAATTGAGACTTTCCAATGGAAACGACAGGATATTCTTTTGAGATACGACTATTTTCTTTAAGATGCACTATTCCTTGTTCACAGCATACCTCGCTCCCTCAATTTGACGAATTAACACAGAAATTGCGTCGCTATGAAATACTATGGGTCCAATAAAATCTCCTTCTAAATCGAGTAACGTTTCTATGGAAAGGACAGTATTCTCTTTTGGGATACGACTATTTCCTTTCCGACTCACTATTCATTCTTTACTGCATCCCACGCTCTCTCACATTGCCGAATTAACACAGAAATTGCGTCGCTAAGAGATACTATGGGTTGTATGACATATCCTTCGAAATCGAGTAACGACAGGATTTTCTTTTGGGATACGACTATCTCCTTTCCGATGCACCATTCCTTCTTTACTGCATCCCTCGCTCCCTCACATTGACGAATTAACACAGAAATTGCGTCGCTATGTAATACTATGGGTTCTACGACTTCTCCTTCTAAATCCAGTACCGGTTCAATGGAAACGACAGGATTTTCTTTTGTGATAAGACTATCTCCTTTCCGATGTACTATTCCTTCCTTACTGCATCCCGTGCTCCCTCACAATGACGAATTAACTCAGAGATTGCGTCGCTATGTAATACTATGGGTTGTATGACTTCTTCTCCTAAATTGAGTAACGTTTCTATGGAAACGACAGGATTCTCTTTTGGGATACGACTATCTCCATTCCGATGTACTATTCCTTCTTTACTGCATCCCTCGCTCAATCACATTGACGAATTAACACAGAATTTGCGTCGCTATGAAATACTATGGGTTCTATAACATCTCCTACTAAATCGAGTAATGTTTCAATGGAAACGACAGGATTTTCTTTTGGGATACGACTATTTTCTTTCCGATGCACTGTTCCTTGTTTACTGCAACCTTGGTTCCCACACATTGACGAATCAACACAGAAATTATGTCGCTATGGAATACTATTGTGTGAGTAAAATCTCCTTCTAAATCAAGTCACGTTTCTATGGAAACGACTGGATTATCTTTTGGGATACGACTATTTCCTTTCCAATGCATTATTCATTCTTTACTGCATCCCTTGCTCCCTCACATTGACGAATAAAACACCGAAATTGGGTCGCTATGAAATACTATGGGTTGTATGACATATCCTTCTAAAACGAGTAACGTTTCTATCGAAACGACAGGATTTTTTTTTATGGATTCGACTATCTCATTTCCGATGCACTTTTCCGTCTTTACTGTATCCCTCGCCCCCACACATTGACAATTTAACACAGAAATTGCGTCGCTATGAAATACTATGGGTTCTATGACGATTCCCTCTAAACTGAGTAACGTTTCTATGTATACGACAGGATTCTCTTTTGGGATACGACCATCTCCTTTCCGATGCACTAATCCTTCTTAACTGCATCCCTCGCTCCCTCACTTTGACGAATTAACACAGAAATTGGTTCGCTATGAAATACTATGGGTTGTATGACATATCCTTCTAAATCATGTAATGTTTCTATGGAAACGACAGGATTTTCTTTTGGGATACGACTAACTCCTATCCGATGCACTATTCCTTCTTTACTGCATCCCTCGGTCCCTCACATTGACGAATTAACACAGAAATTGCGTCGCTATGATATACTATGGGTTGTATGACTTATCCTTCATAATCATGTAATATTTCTATGGAAACGACAGGATTTTCTTTTGGGATACGACTATCTAATTTCCGATGCACTTATCCTTCTTTACTGCACTCCTGGCGCCCTCACATTGACGAACTAACACAGGAATTGCGTTGCTATGAAATACTATGGGTTCTATGACATTTCCCTCTAAACCGAGTAACGTTTCTATGGATACGAAAGGAATTTCTTTTGGGATACGACTATCTAATTTCCGTTGCACTAATCCATCTATACTGCACTCCTGGCGCCCTCACATTGATGAATTAACACAGAAATTGCGTAGCTAGAAAATACTATGTGTTCTATGACTCCTCCTCCTAAATCGAGATACGTTTCTATGGAAACAACAGGATTTTCTTTTCGGAAACGCTATTTCCTTTCCAATGCACTATTCATTCTTTACTGCATCCCTTGCTCCCTCACATTGACGAATAAAACACCGAAATTGGGTCGCTATGAAATACTATGGGTTGTATGATATATCCTTCTAAAACGAGTAACGTTTCTATCGAAACGACAGGTTTTTATTTAGGGATACGACTATCTCCTTTCCGATGCACTTTTCCGTCTTTACTGTATCCCTCGCTCCCTCACATTGACAATTTAACACAGAAATTGCGTCGCTATGAAATACTATGGGTTCTATGACGATTCCCTCTAAACTGAGTAACGTTTCTATGGAAACGACAGGATTCTCTTTTGGGATACGACTATCTCCATTCCGATGTACTATTCCTTCTTTACTGCATCCCTCGCTCAATCACATTGACGAATTAACACAGAATTTGCGTCGCTATGAAATACTATGGGTTCTATAACATCTCCTACTAAATCGAGTAATGTTTCAATGGAAACGACAGGATTTTCTTTTGGGATACGACTATTTTCTTTCCGATGCACTGTTCCTTGTTTACTGCAACCTTGGTTCCCACACATTGACGAATCAACACAGAAATTATGTCGCTATGGAATACTATTGTGTGAGTAAAATCTCCTTCTAAATCAAGTCACGTTTCTATGGAAACGACTGGATTATCTTTTGGGATACGACTATTTCCTTTCCAATGCATTATTCATTCTTTACTGCATCCCTTGCTCCCTCACATTGACGAATAAAACACCGAAATTGGGTCGCTATGAAATACTATGGGTTGTATGACATATCCTTCTAAAACGAGTAACGTTTCTATCGAAACGACAGGATTTTTTTTTATGGATTCGACTATCTCATTTCCGATGCACTTTTCCGTCTTTACTGTATCCCTCGCCCCCACACATTGACAATTTAACACAGAAATTGCGTCGCTATGAAATACTATGGGTTCTATGACGATTCCCTCTAAACTGAGTAACGTTTCTATGTATACGACAGGATTCTCTTTTGGGATACGACCATCTCCTTTCCGATGCACTAATCCTTCTTAACTGCATCCCTCGCTCCCTCACTTTGACGAATTAACACAGAAATTGGTTCGCTATGAAATACTATGGGTTGTATGACATATCCTTCTAAATCATGTAATGTTTCTATGGAAACGACAGGATTTTCTTTTGGGATACGACTAACTCCTATCCGATGCACTATTCCTTCTTTACTGCATCCCTCGGTCCCTCACATTGACGAATTAACACAGAAATTGCGTCGCTATGATATACTATGGGTTGTATGACCTATCCTTCATAATCATGTAATATTTCTATGGAAACGACAGGATTTTCTTTTGGGATACGACTATCTAATTTCCGATGCACTTATCCTTCTTTACTGCACTCCTGGCGCCCTCACATTGACGAACTAACACAGGAATTGCGTTGCTATGAAATACTATGGGTTCTATGACATTTCCCTCTAAACCGAGTAACGTTTCTATGGATACGAAAGGAATTTCTTTTGGGATACGACTATCTAATTTCCGATGCACTAATCCATCTATACTGCACTCCTGGCGCCCTCACATTGATGAATTAACACAGAAATTGCGTAGCTAGAAAATACTATGTGTTCTATGACTCCTCCTCCTAAATCGAGATACGTTTCTATGGAAACAACAGGATTTTCTTTTCGGAAACGCTATTTCCTTTCCAATGCACTATTCATTCTTTACTGCATCCCTTGCTCCCTCACATTGACGAATAAAACACCGAAATTGGGTCGCTATGAAATACTATGGGTTGTATGATATATCCTTCTAAAACGAGTAACGTTTCTATCGAAACGACAGGTTTTTATTTAGGGATACGACTATCTCCTTTCCGATGCACTTTTCCGTCTTTACTGTATCCCTCGCTCCCTCACATTGACAATTTAACACAGAAATTGCGTCGCTATGAAATACTATGGGTTCTATGACGATTCCCTCTAAACTGAGTAACGTTTCTATGTATACGACAGGATTCTCTTTTGGGATACGACCATCTCCTTTCCGATGCACTAATCCTTCTTAACTGCATCCCTCGCTCCCTCACTTTGACGAATTAACACAGAAATTGGTTCGCTATGAAATACTATGGGTTGTATGACATATCCTTCTAAATCATGTAATGTTTCTATGGAAACGACAGGATTTTCTTTTGGGATACGACTAACTCTTATCCGTTGCACTTATCCTTCTTTACTGCACTCCTGGCGCCCTTACATCGACGAATTAACACAGAAACTGCGCCGCTATGTAATACTATGGGTTTCATGACATCTCCCTCTAAACCGAGTGACGTTTCTATGGAAACGACAGGATTTTCTTTTGGGATACGAGTATCTCCTTTCCGATGCACTATTCCTTCTTTACTGCACTCCTCGCGCCCTCACATTGACGAATTAACACAGAAATTGCGTCGCTACGAAATACTATGGGTCCTATGACATCGCCTTGTAAATCGAGAAACGTTTCTATGGAAACGGCGGGATTTTCTTTTGGGATACGACAATCTCCTTTCCGATGCACTATTCCTTCTTTACTGCACTCCTCGCGCCTTCACTTTGACGAATTAACAAGGAAATTGCGTCGCCATGAAATACTATGGGTTCTATATCGTCTCCATCTAACTCTCATCGCTGAAGACGACACGTCTCCATTCGTCCCTCCATTCACTCCTGTCGCGACACCACTGGAGGCGGGCTGCACGATGTTGGGGCGTGAGCGGAAGACGGCCTAACGGTGTGCGGGACCGTAGCCCAGCTTCATGGAGACGGTTGCGAATGGTCCTCGCCGATACCCCAGGAGCAACAGTGTCCCTAATTTGCTGGGAAGTGGCGGTGCGGTCCCCCACGGCACTGCGTAGGATCCTACGGTCTTGGCGTGCATCCGTGCGTAAATCGTGTAAAGTTTCTATGGAAACGACAGGATTATGTTTTGGGATACGACTATCTCCTTTCCGATGCACTATTCCTTCTTTACTGCACTCCTCGCGCCCTCACATTGACGAATTAACACAGAAATTGCGTCGCTACGAAATACTATGGGTCCTATGACATCGCCTTGTAAATCGAGAAACGTTTCTATGGAAACGGCGGGATTTTCTTTTGGGATACGACAATCTCCTTTCCGATGCACTATTCCTTCTTTACTGCACTCCTCGCGCCTTCACTTTGACGAATTAACAAGGAAATTGCGTCGCCATGAAATACTATGGGTTCCATATCGTCTCCATCTAACTCTCATCGCTGAAGACGACACGTCTCCATTCGTCCCTCCATTCACGCCTGTCGCGACACCACTGGAGGCGGGCTGCACGATGTTGGGGCGTGAGCGGAAGACGGCCTAACGGTGTGCGGGACCGTAGCCCAGCTTCATGGAGACGGTTGCGAATGGTTCTCGCCGATACCCCAGGAGCAACAGTGTCCCTAATTTGCTGGGAAGTGGCGGTGCGGTCCCCTACGGCACTGCGTAGGATCCTACGGTCTTGGCGTGCATCCGTGCGTCGCTGAGGTCCGGTCCCAGGTCGACGGGCACGTGCACCTTCCGCCGACCACTGGCGACAACATCGATGTACTGTGGAGACCTCACGCCCCACGTGTTGAGCAATTCGGCGGTACGTCCACCCGGCCTCCCGCATGCCCACTATACGCCCTCGCTCAAAGTCCGTCAACTGCACATACGGTTCACGTCCACGCTGTCGCGGCATGCTACCAGTGTTAAAGACTGCGATGGAGCTCCGTATGCCACGGCAAACTAGCTGACACTGACGGCGGCGGTGCACAAATGCTGCGCAGCTAGCACTATTCGACGCCCAACACCGCGGTAACTGGTGTGTCCGCTGTGCCGTGCGTGTGATCATTGTTTGTACAGCCCTCTCGCAGTGTCCGGAGCAAGTATGGAGGGTCTGATACACCGGTGTCAATGTGTTCTTTTTTCCATTTCCAGGAGTGTATTATGGCTTCTATGACATCTCCTTCTAAATCGAGTAACTTTTCTATGGAAACGGCAGGAATTTCTTTTGGGATACGAGTATCTTCTTTCCGATGCACTATTAATTCTTTACTCCATCCCTCACTCCCTCACATTGACGACTTAACACAGAAATTGCTGGGCTATGAATTACTATTTGTTCCATGACATCGCCATCTGAATCGAAAAACATTTCTATGGAAACGACAGGATATTCTATTGGGATACGAGTAGCTCCTTTCCGATGCACTATACCTTCTTTATTGCATCCCTCGATCCCACACATTGAGCAATTAACACAGGAATTGCGTCGCTATGAAATACAATGGGTTCTATGACATCTCCTTGTAAATCGAGTAAAGTTTCTATGGAAACGACAGGATTATGTTTTGGGATACGACTATCTCCTTTCCGATGCACTATTCCTTCTTTACTGCACTCCTCGCGCCCTCACATTGACGAATTAAATCAGAAATTGCGTCGCTACGAAATACTATAGGTCCTATGACATCGCCTTGTAAATCGAGAAACGTTTCTATGGAAACGGCGGGATTTTCTTTTGGGATACGACAATCTCCTTTCCCATGCACTATTCCTTCTTTACTGCACTCCTCGCGCCTTCACTTTGACGAATTAACAAGGAAATTGCGTCGCCATGAAATACTATGGGTTCTATATCGTCTCCATCTAAGTCGAGTAACGTTTCTATGGCAACGACAGGATTTTATTTTAGGATACGACTATCTCCTTTACGATGCACTATTCCTACTTTACTGCATCCTCGCTCCCTCCCACTGACATTTTAACACAGAAATTGCGTCGCTATGAAATACTATGGGTTGTATGACATTTCCCTCTAAACCGAGTAACGTTTCTATGGTTACGACGGGATTTCCTTTTGGGAAACGACCATCTCCTTTCCGATGCACTATTCCATCTTACTGCATCCCTCGCTCCCCCACATTGACGAATTGATCCAGAAATTGCGTCGCTATGGAATACTATCAGTTGTGTGACATATCCTTCTAAATCATGTAACGTTTCTATGGAAACGACAGGACTTTCTTTTGGGATACGACTACCTCCTATCCGATGCACTTATCCTTCTTAAGTGCACTCCTTACGCCCACACATTGACGAATTCTCACAGAATAAACGTCGCTATGAAATACTATGTGTTCTATGACTTTTCCTTCTGAATCGAGTAACGTTTCTATGGAAACGACAGAATTTTCTTTTAAGATACGAGTATCACCTTTCCGATGCACTACTCCTTCTTTACTGCATCCTTCGCTCCCTAACATTGACGAATAAACACAGGAATTGCGTCATTATGAAATACTATGGTATCCATGAAATCTCCTTGTAAATCGGGTAACGTTTCTATGGAAACGACAGGATTTTCTATTGGAATAAGTGTATCTCCTTTCCGATTCACTATTCCTTCTTTTCTGCATCCCTCGCTCCCTCACATTGACGAATTGACACAGATATTGCGTCGCTATGGAATACTATCAGTTGTATGACAAATCCATGTAAATCATGTAACATTTCTATGGAAACGACAGGATTTTCATTTGGGATACGACTACGTCCTATCCGATGCACTTATCCTTCTTTACTGCACTCCTTGCGCCCACACATTGACGAATTATCACAGAATAAACGTCGCTATGAAATACTATGCGTTCTATGACTTTTCCTTCTGAATCGAGTAACGTTTCTATGGAAACGACAGGATTTTCTTTTAAGATACGAGTATCGCCTTTACGAAGCACTACTCCTTCTTTACTGCATCCTTCGCTCCTTAACATTGACGAATAAACACAGGAATTGCGTCTTTATGAAATACTATGGGATCCATGAAATCTCCTTGTAAATCGAGTAACGTTTCTATGGAAACGACAGGATTTTCTATTGGGATAAGAGTATCTCCTTTCCGATTCACTACTCCTTCTTTACTGCATGCCTCGCTCCCTCACATTGACGAATTAACACAGATATTGCGTCGCTATGAAATACAATGGTTTCTATGACATCGCCTTTTAAATGGAGTAACGTTTCTGTGGAAATGACAGGATTTTCATTTCGGATACGACTATCTCCTTTCCGATGCCCTATTCCTTCTTTACTGCATCCCTCGCTCCCTCACATTGACGGATTAACACAGAAATTGCGTCGCAATGAAATACTTTGCGTTGTATGACTTATGCTTCTAAATCATGTAACGTTACTATGGAAACGACAGGATTTTCACTTGGGCTACGACTAACTTCTATCCGATGCACTGATCCTTCTTTACCGCACTCCTGGCGCCCTCACATTGACGAATTAACACAGAAATTGCGTCGCTATGAAATAATATGGGTTCTATGACATCTCCTTCTATATCGAGTAACGTTTCTATGGAAACGACAGGATTATCTTTTGGGATACGACTATCTCCTTTCCGAAGCACCATTCTTTCTTTACTGCACCCCTCGCGCCCTCACATTGTGAATTATCACAGAAATTGCGTCGCTATGAAATACTATGAGTACTATGACATCTTATAAGTCGACTAACGTTTCTATGGAGACGACAGGGTTTTCTTTTGGGATACGAGTATCCCCTTTCCGATGCACTATTCCTTCTTTACAGCAACCCTCGCTCCCTCACGTTGACGAAATAACACAGAAATTGCGGCGCTATGATATACTATGGGTTCTATGACATCTCCTTCTAAATCGAGTATCGTTTCTATGGAAACGGCAGGATTTTCTTTTGGGATACGAGTATCTCCTTTCCGATGCACTATTAATACTTTACTGCATCCCTCACTCCCTCACATTGACGACTTTACACAGAAATAGCGTTGCTGTGAAATACCATGGGTTCCATAACTTCTCCTTCTGAATCGAATAACGTTTCTATGGAAACGACAGGATTTTCTTTTGGAATACGAGTATCTCCTTTCCGATGCACTATTCCTACTTTATTGCATCCCTCGTTCCCTCACATTGACGAATTAACACAGGAATTGCGTCGCTATGAAATACTATGGGTTCTATGACATCTCCTTGTAAATCGAGTAACGTTTCTATGGAAACGACTGGATTATCTTTTGGGATACGACTATCTCGTATCCGATGCACTATTCCTTCTTTACTGCACTCCTCGCGCCCTCACATTGACGAATTAACACAGATATTGCGTCGCTATGAATTACAATGTGTTCGATGACATCTCCTGCTAAATGGTGTAAATTTTCTACGGAAACGACAGGATTTTCTTTTGGGATACGACTAACTAATTTCCGATGCACTATTCCTGCTTCACTGCATCCCTCGCTCCCTCACATTGACGATTTAACACAGAAATAGCGTCGCTATGAAATACTATGGGTTCTATGACCTCTCCTTCTAAATCAAGTAACGTTTCTAAGGAAACGACAGGAATTTGTTTTGGGATACGACCATCCACATTCCGATGAACTATTCCTTCTTTACGGCATCCCTCACTCCTCACATTGACGAATTAACACTTAAAATGCGTCACAGTGAAATACTATGGGTTCTATGACATTTCCTTCTAAATCGAGAAACGTTTCTATTGAAACGACGGTAATTTCTTTTGGGATGCGAGTATCTAATTTCCGATGCACCATTCCTATTTTACTGCATCCCTCACTCCCTCACATTCACGAATTAACATAGAAATTGCGTCGTTATGAAATACTATGGGTAGTATTACAAATCCTTCTAAGTCATGTAATGTTTCCATGGAATCGACGGGATTTTCTTTTGGGATACTACTATCTCCTATCCGATGCACCTATCATTCTTTACTGCACTCCTGGCGCCTTCACATCGACGAAATAACACAGAAATTGCGTAGCTAGGAAATACTATGGGTTCTATGACTCCTCCTTCTAAATCGAGATACGTTTCTATGGAAACAACAGGATTTTCTTTTCGGATACCACTATCTCCTTTCCGATGTACTATTCCTTCCTTACTGCATCCCGCGCTCCCTCACAATGACGAATTAACCCAGAAATTGCGTCGCTTTGAAATACTTTGGTTTCTACGGCATCTCCTTCTAAATCGATTAACGTTGCTATGGAAACGGCAGGATATTCTTTTGGGATACGAGTATCTCCTTTCCGATGCACTATTAATTCTTTACTGCATCCCTCACTCCCTCACATTGACGAATTATCACAGGAATTGCGTCGCCATGAAAAACTATGGGTTCTATAACATCTCCTTCTAAATCGAGCAACGTTTCAATGGAAACGACAGGATTTTCTTTTGGGATACCACTATTTTCTTTCCGATGCACTGTTCCTTGTTTACTGCATCCCTCGCTCCCACACACTGACGAATCAACACAGATATTGTGTCGCTATGGAGTACTATGGGTTGAGTAAAATCTCATTCTAAATCGAGTCACGTTTCTATGGAAACGACTGGATTATCTTTTGGGATACGACTATTTCCTTTCCAATGCACTATTCATTCTTTACTGCATAACTTGCTCCCTCACATTGACGAATAAAACACCGAAATGGCGTCGCTATGAAATACTATGGGTTGTATGATATCTCCTTCTAAAACGAGTAACGTTTCTATGGAAACGACAGGATTTTATTTAGGGATACGACTATCTCCTTCCCGATGCACTTTTCCGTCTTTACTGCATCCCTCCCTCCTTCACATTGACAATTTAACACAGAAATTGCGTCGCTAAGAAATACTATTGGTTATATGACGATTCCCTCTAAACTGAAAAACGTTTCTATGTATACGACAGGATTCTCTTTTGGGATACGACTAACTCCTATCCGATGCACTTATCCTTCTTTACTGCACTCCTGGCGCCCTCACATTGACGAACTAACACAGGAATTGCGTTGCTATGAAGTACTATGGGTTCTATGACATCTCCTTCTAAATCGAGTAACGTTTCTATGGAAACGACAGGATTTTCTTTTGGGATCCGAGTATCTCCTTTCCGATGCACTATTCCTTATTTACTGATTCCCTCGCTCCCTCAAACTGACGACTTAACACATAATTTGCGGCGCTATGAAATACAAAGGGTTCTGTGACATCTCCTTCTAAATCGAGTAACGTTTCTATGGAAACGAGAGGATTTTCTTTTGGGATACGACTATCTTTTTTCCGATGGACAATCCCTTCTTTACTGCATCCCTCGCTCCCTCACATTAACGAATTATCACAGATATTGCGTCGCTATGAAATACAACGCGTACTATGACATCTCCTAAATCGAGTAACGTATCTATGGAAACGACAGGATTTTCTTTTGGGATATGACTAACTCCTTTCCGATGCACTATTCCTTCTTTGCAGCATCCCTCGCTCCCTCACATTGACGGATTATCACAGAAATTGCGGCGCTATGATATACACTCCTGGAAATTGAAATAAGAACCCCGTGAATTCATTGGCCCAGGAAGGAGAAACTTTATTAACACATTCCTGGGGTCAGATACATCACATGATCACACTGACAGAACCACAGGCACATAGACACAGGTAACAGAGCATGCACAATGTCGGCACTAGTACAGTGTGTATCCACCTTTCGCAGCAATGCAGGCTGCTATTCTCCCATGGAGATGATCCTAGAGATGCTGGATGTAGTCCTGTGGAACGGCTTGCCATGCCATTTCCACCAGGCACCTCAGTTGAACCAGCGTTCGTCCTGGACGTGCAGACCGCTTGAGACGACGCTTCATCCAATCCCAAACATGCTCAATGGGGGACAGATCCGGAGATCTTGCTGGCCAGGGTAGTTGACTTACACCTTCTAGAGCACGTTGGGTGGCACGGGATACATGCGGACGTGCATTGTCCTGTTGGAACAGCATGTTCCCTTGCCGGTCTAGGAATGGTAGAACGATGGGTTCGATGACGGTTTGGACGTACCGTGCACTATTCAGTGTCCCCTCGACGATCACCAGTGGTGTACGGCCAGTGTAGGAGATCGTTCCCCACACCATGATGCCGGGTGTTGGCCCTGTGTGCCTCGGTCGTATGCAGTCCTGATTGTGGCGCTCACCCGCACGGTGCCAAACACGCATACGACCATCATTGGCACCAAGGCAGAAGCGACTCTCATCGCTGAAGACGACACGTCTCCATTCGTCCCTCCATTCACGCCTGTCGCGACACCACTGGAGGCGGGCTGCACGATGTTGGGGCGTGAGCGGAAGACGGCCTAACGGTGTGCGGGACCGTAGCCCAGCTTCATGGAGACGGTTGCGAATGGTCCTCGCCGATACCCCAGGAGCAACA
This sequence comes from Schistocerca americana, assembly GCF_021461395.2. Taxonomy (NCBI): domain Eukaryota; kingdom Metazoa; phylum Arthropoda; class Insecta; order Orthoptera; family Acrididae; genus Schistocerca; species Schistocerca americana. The sequence continues at coordinate 10,370,823 of NW_025725884.1, forward strand.
GTGTCCCTAATTTGCTGGGAAGTGGCGGTGCGGTCCCCTACGGCACTGCGTAGGATCCTACGGTCTTGGCGTGCATCCGTGCGTCGCTGAGGTCCGGTCCCAGGTCGACGGGCACGTGCACCTTCCGCCGACCACTGGCGACAACATCGATGTACTGTGGAGACCTCACGCCCCACGTGTTGAGCAATTCGGCGGTACGTCCACCCAGCCTCCCGCATGCCCACTATACGCCCTCGCTCACAGTCTGTCAACTGCACATACGGTTCACGTCCACGCTGTCGCGGCATGCTACCAGTGTTAAAGACTGCAATGGAGCTCCGTATGCCACGGCAAACTGGCTGACACTGACGGCGGCGGTGCACAAATGCTGCGCAGCTAGCGCCATTCGACGGCCAACACCGCGGTAACTGGTGTGTCCGCTGTGCCGTGCGTGTGATCATTGCTTGTACAGCCCTCTCGCAGTGTCCGGAGAAAGTATGGTGGGTCTGACACACCGGTGTCAATGTGTTTTTTTTTCCATTTCCAGGAGTGTATTATGGGTTCTATGACATCTCCTTCTAAATGGAATAACGTTTCTATGGAAACGGCAGGAATTTCTTTTGGGATACGAGTATCTTCTTTCCGATGCACTATTAATTCTTTACTGGATTCCTCACTCCCTCACATTGACGACTTAACACAGAAATTGCTGGGCTATGAAATACTATTTGTTCCATGACATCGCCTTCTGAATCGAAAAACATTTCTATGGAAACGACAGGATATTCTATTGGGATACGAGTAGCTCCTTTCCGATGCACTATACCTTCTTTATTGCATCCCTCGCTCCCACACATTGAGGAATTAACACAGAAATTGCGTCGCTATGAAATACTATGTGTTGTATGACATATCCTTCTAAATCATGTAACGATTCTATGGAAACGACAGGACTTTCTTTTGAGATACGACTACCTCCTATCCGATGCACTTATCCTTCTTTACTGCACTCCTTGCGCCCGCACATTGACGAATTATCACAGAATAAACGTCGCTATGAAGTACTATGTGTTCTATGACTTTTCCTTCTGAATCGAGTAACGTTTCTATGGAAACGACAGGATTTTCTTTTAAGATACGAGTATCCCCTTTCCGATGCACTACTCATTCTTTACTGCGTCCTTCGCTCCCTAACATTGACGAATAAACACAGGAATTGCGTCTTTATGAAATACTATGGGTTCCATGAAATCTCCTTGTAAATCGAGTAACGTTTCTAAGGAAACGACAGGATTTTCTATTGGGATAAGAGTATCTCCTTTCCGATTCACTATTCCTTCTTTACTGCATCCCTCGCTCCCTCACATTGACGAATTGACACAGAAATTGCGTCGCTATTTAATACTATCAGTTGTATGACAAATCCTTGTAAATTATGTAACTTTTCTATGGGAACGACAGGATTTACATTTGGGATACGACTATCTATATTCCGAAGCACTATTCTATCTTTACTGCATCCCTCGCTGCCTCACATTGAGGAATTAACACAGAAATTGCGTCGCTATGAAATACTATGTATTGTATGACATATCCTTCTAAATCATGTAACGTTTCTATGGAAACGACAGGACTTTCTTTTGGGATACGACTACTTCCTATCCGATGCACTTATCCCTCTTTACTGCACTCCTTGCGCCCACACATTGACGAATTATCACAGAATAAACGTCGCTATGAAATACTATGTGTTCTATGACTTTTCCTTCTAAATCGAGTAACGTTTCTATGGAAACGACAGGTATATCTTTTAAGATACGAGTATCTCCGTTCCGATGCACTACGCCTTCTTTACTGCATCCTTCGCTCCCTAACATTGACGAATAAACACAGGAATTGCGTCTTTATGAAATACTGTGGGTTCCATGAAATCTCCTTGTAAATCGAGTAACGTTTCTATGGAAACGACAGGATTTTCTATTGGGATAAGAGTATCTCCTTTCCGATTCACTATTCCTTCTTTACTGCATCCCTCGCTCCCTCACATTGACAGATATTGCGTCGCTATGAAATACAATGGTTTCTATGACATCGCCTTTTAAATGGAGTAATGTTTCTGTGGAAATGACAGGATTTTCTCTTGGGATACGACTAACTTCTATACGATGCACTGATCCTTCTTTACCGCCTTCCTGGCGCCCGCACTATGACGAATTAACACAGAAATTGCGTCGCTATGAAATAATATGGGTTCTATGACATCTCCTCCTATACCGAGTAACGTTTCTATGGAAACGACAGGATTATCTTTTGGTATACGTCTATCTCCTTTCCGAAGCACCATTCTTTCTTTACTGCACCCCTCGCGCCCTCACAGTGTGAATTAACACAGAAATTGCGTCGCTATGAAATACTATGAGTTCTATGACATTTTCTAAGTCGACTAACGTTTCTATGGAAACGACAGGATTTTCTTATGGGATACGAGTATCCCCTTTTCCGATGCACTATTCCTTCTTTACTGCATCCATCGCTCCCTCACATTGACGAAATAACACAGAAATTGCGGCGCTATGATATACTATTGGTTCTATGACATCTCCTTCTAAATCGAGTATCGTTTCTATGGAAACGGCAGGATTTTCTTTTGGGATTCGAGTATCTCCTTTCCGATGCACTGTTAATAATTTACTGCATCCCTCACTCCCTCACATTGACGACCTTACACAGAAATAGGGGGGCTGTGAAATACCATGGGTTCCATAACTTCTCCTTCTAAATCGAGTAACGTTTCATTGGAAACGGCAGGATTTTCTTTTGGGATACGAGTATTTCCTTTCCGATGCACTATTCCTTCTTTTCTGCATCCCTCACTCCCTCACGTTGACGAATAACACAGACATTACGTCGCTATGAAATACAATAGGTTCTATGACATCACCTTCTAAATCGAGTAACGTTTCAATGGAAACGACAGGATTTTGTTTTGGAATACGTCTGTCTCCATTCCGATGCCCTATTCCTTCATTACTGCATCCCTCGCTCCCTCACATTGACGAATTAACACAGAAATTGCGGCGTTTTGAAGTACTATGGGTTCTATCACATCTCCTTCTAAATCGAGTTACGTTCCTATGGAAACCGCAGGACTTTCTTTTGGGATACGAGTATTTCCTCTCCGATGCACTATTACTCTTTTACTGCATTCCTCACTCCCTCACATTGACGACTTAACACAGATATTGCGGGGCTATGAAATACTATATGTTCTATGACTTCTCCTTGTAAATCGAGTGACGTTTCTATGGGAACGACATGATTTTCTTTTGGGATACGTTTATCTTCATTCCGATGCACTATTCCTTCTTTACTGCATCCCTCGCTCTCTCACATTGACGAATTAACACATAAATTGCGTCGCTATGAAATTCAATGGGTTCTATGACACCTCCATTTAATTCGAATAACGTTTCTATGGAAACGACAGGATTTTCTTTTGGGATGCCACTATCTCCATTGCGATGCACTACTCCTTCTATACTGCATCCCACGCTTCCTCACATTGACGAATTAACACAGAAATTGCGTCGCTACGAAATACAATGTGTTCGACGACATCTCCTTCTAAATGGAGTAAAGTTTCTATGGAAACGACAGGATTATCTTTTGGGATACGACTAACTAATTTCCGATGCACTATTCCTGCTTCACTGCATCCCTCGCTCCCTTACAATGACGATTTAACACAGAAATTGCGTCGCTATGAAGTACTGTGGGTTCTATGACCTCTCCTTCTAAATCGAGTAACGTTTCAATGGAAACGACATGAATTTCTTTTGGGATACGAGTCTCTACTTTCCGATGCACAATTCCTTCTTAACTGCATCCCTCGCTCCCTCACATTGACGAATTAACACAGAAATTGCCCCGCTATGAAATACCATGGGTTCTATGACATCTCCTTCTAAATCGAGTAACGTTTCAATGGAAACGACAAGGCTTTTTTTTGGGATACGACTATCTTCTTTCCGATGCACTATTCCTTCTTTACTGCATCCCTCGCTCCCTCACATTGACGAATTAACACAGAAATGGCGTCGCTATGAAATACCATGGGTTCTATGACATCTCCTTCTAAATCGAGTAACGTAACAATAGAAACGACTGGATTTTCTATTGGGATACGACTATCTAATTTCCGATGCACTATTCCTTCCTTACTGCATCCCTAGCTCCCTCACATTGACGAATTAACCCAGAAATTTCATCGCTATTAAATACTATGGGTTCTATGACTTCTCCTTGTAAATCGTGTAACGTTTGTATGGAAACGACAGGATTTTCTTTTGGGAATCGACTATCTCCTTTCCGATGTAATATTCCTTCTTTACTGCATCCCTCGCTCCCTCGCATTGACGAATTAAGACAGAAATTGCGTCGCTAAGAACTATCATGGGTTCTATGGCATCTCCTTCAAAATCGAGTAACGTTTCTATGGAAACTGGGTTTTCTTTTGGAATACGGCTTTCTCCTTTCCGAAGCTCCATTCCTTCTTTACTGCATCCCTCGCTCCCTCACATTGACGAATTAACACAGTTATTGCGTCGCTATGAGCCACTATGCTTTCCAAAATTTCTCCTTCAGAATCGAGTAACGTATCTATGGAAACGACAGGATTTTCTTTTGGGATACAACTATTTCCTTTCCATTGCAGTATTCCTTCTTTACTGCATCCTTCAATACCTCACATTGACGATTTAATACAGAAATTGCGGGGCTATTAAATCCTATGTGTTCTATGACATCTCCTTCTAAATCGAGTACGTTTCTATGGAAACGACAGGATTTTCTTTTGGGATACCAGTATCTCCTTTCCGATGCAACTATCCCTTCTTTACTGCAACCCTCGCTCCCTCATATTGAATAATTAACACAGCAATTGCGTCGCTATCAAATACAGTGGCTTCTATGACATCTTCATGTAAATCGAGTAGCGTTTCAATGGAAATGACAGGAATTTTTTGGGATACGTCTATCTCCATTCCGATCCACTATTCCTTCTTTACTCCAACCCTCGCTCCCTCACATGGAAGAATTAACACAGAAATTGCGTCGCTGTGAAATACTGTGAGGTCTATGACTTTTCCTTCTAAATCGAGTAACGTTTCAATGGAAACGACAGTAAATTCTTTTGGGATTCGAGTTTCTCCTTTCCGATGCACTTTACCTTCTTTACTGCATCCCTCGCTCCCTCACATTGATGAATTAACACAGAAATCGCGTCGCTATGAAATACTATGGGTTCCAAGACATCTCATTCAAAATCGAGTAACGTTTCTATGGAAACGACAGGATTTACTTTTGGGTTACGACTATCTCCCTTCCGATGCACTATTCCTTCTTCACTGCATCCCATGCTCCCTCACATTGACGAATTAACATAGAAATTGCGTCGCTATGACATACTTTGTGTTCTATGACATCTCCTTCTAATTCGAGTAACGTTTCTATGGAAACGACCGGATTTTTTCTTTTGGCATACGAGTGTCTCCATTCCGATGCACTATTAGTTTTTTACTGCATCCCTCACTCCCTCACATAGACGACATAACACAGAGATTGAGGGGCTATAAAATGCTAGGGGTTCAATGGCTTCTCCTTCTAATTCGAATAACGTTTCTATGGAAACGACAGGATTTTCTTTTGGGATACGAGTATCTACTTTCCTATGCACTATTCCTTCTTTACTGCATCCCTCGCTCCCTCACATTGGCGAAATAACACAGAACTTGCGGCGCTATAAAATACTTTGGGTACTATGACATCTCCTTCTAAATCGAGTTACGTCTCTATGGAAACGGCATTATTTTCATTAGTGTTTTGAGTATCTCCTTTCCAATGCACTATTAATTCTTTACTGCTTCCTGACTCCCTCACATTGACGACTTCACAGAGATATTGCGGGGCTATGAAATATTAAGGGTTCTATGACTTCTCCTTCTGAATAGAATAACGTTTCTATGGAAACGACAGGATTTTCTTTTGTGATACGAGTGTCTCCTTTCCGATGCACTACTCCTTCTTTACTGCATCCCTCGCTCCCTCACATTGACGAAATAACACAGAAGTTCTGTCGCTATGAAATTCTATGGGTTCTATGACTTCTCCTTCTAAATCGAGTAACGTTTGTATGGAAACGACAGGATTTTCTTTTGATATATGACTATCACCTTTCCGATTCACTATTCCTTCATTACTGCATTCCTCGCTCCCTCACATTGACGAATTGACTCAGAAATTGCGTCGCTATGGAGTGCTATGGGTTCTATGACTTCTCCTTCTCAATCGAGTAACGTTTCTATGAAAACGAAAGTAATTTCTTTTGCGATTCGAGTGTCTCCTTTCCGATGCACTATTTTTTCATTACTGCGTCCATCGCTCCCTCATTTTGACGAATTAACACGGAAATTGCGGCGCTATGAAATACAAAGGGTTGTATAACATCTGCTTCTAAATCGAGTAACGTTTCTATAGAAACGACAGGATTTTCTTATGGAATACGACTCCTTTCCGATGCACTATTCGTTGTTTACTGCATCCCTCGCTCCCTCACATTGTCGAATTAATACTGTTATCGGTGAAATACTATGGGTTGTGTGACATCTTCCTCTAAATGGAGTAACGTTTTAATGGAAACGACAGGATTTTCTTTTGGGATACGAGTATCTCATTTCCGATGCACTAATCCTTCATTACTGCATTCTTGGCGCCCTCACATTGACGAATTAACACAGAAATTGCGCCGCTATGAAGTACACCGGGTTCTATGACATCTCCTTCTAAATCGAGTAACGTGTCTATGGAAACGACAGGATTTATCTTTTCGGATACGAGTATCTCCTTTCCGGTGCACTATTCCTTTTTTACTGCATCCCTCGCTCCCTCACATTGACGAATTAACACAAAAATTTCGCCGCTATGAAATACTATGGGTTATATGACATCTTCTAAGTCGAGTAACGTTTCTATGGAAACGACAGCATTTTCTTTTGGGTTAGGAGTATCTCCTACGCGATGCACTATTCCTTTTTTACTGCAACCCTCGCTTCCTCACATTGACGAATTAACACAGAAATTGTGGCGCTATGAAATACTATGGAATCTATGACATCTCTTTCTAAATCGAGTAACTTTTCTATAGAGACGAAAGGATTTTCTTTTGGGATACGACTGTCTCCTTTCTGATACACCATTCCATCTTTAGCGCATCCCTCGCTCCTTCACATTGACGAATTAACACAGAAATTGCGTCGCCATGATATACTCTAGGTTCTATAACTTCTCCTTCTAAATCGAGTAACGTTTCTATGAAAACGACAGGATTATCTTTTGTGATGCGACTATTTCCTTTCCGATGCACTGTTCATTCCTTATTGCATCCCTCGCTCTCTCACATTATCGAATTAACTCAGAAATTGCGCCGCTAAGAAATACTATGGGTTGAATGACGTATCCTCCTAAATCGAGTAACGTTTCTATGGAAACGACAGGATTTTCTTTTGGGATACGAGTACCTCCTTTCCGATGCACTATTAATTCTTTACTGCATCCCTCACTCTCTCACATTGACGACTTAACACAGAATTTGCATCGCTATGAAATACTATGTGTTCTATGACATCTCCTTCTAAATCGAGTAACGATTCTGTGGAGACGACAGGATTTTCTTTTGGGATACGACTATGTCATTTCCGAAGCACTACTCCTAGTTTACTGCATCCCTCGCTCCCTTACATTGACGAATTAACACAGAATTTGCGTCGCGATGAAATACTATGAGTTGTATGACTTCTCCTTCTAAATGGAGTAACCTTTCTATGGAAGCGACAGGATTTTCTTTTCGGATACGAGTATCTCCTTTCCAATGCACTATTCCTGCTTTACTGCATCGCTCGCTCCCTCACATTGACGAATTAACACAGAAATTGCGTCGCTATGAAATACAACGGGTTCTATGACATCTCCTTCTAAATCGAGTTACGTTTCTATGGAAACGGCCGGATTTTCTTTTGGGTTTCGAGTATCTCCTTTCCAATGCACTATTAATTGTTTACTGCATTCCTCACTCCCTCACATTGACGATTTAACACAGATATTGCGGGGCTATTAAATATTAAGGGTCCTATGACCTCTCCTTCTGAATAGAATGCCGTTTCTATGGAAACGACAGGATTTTCTTTGGGATACGAGTGTCTCCTTCTGATGCACTATTCCATCTTTACTGCATTCCTCGCGTCCTCACATTGACGAATTAACACAAAAATTTCGCCGCTATGAAATACTATGGGTTATATGACATCTTCTAAATCGAGTAACGTTTCTATGGAAACGACAGTATTTTCTTTTGGGATTCGAGTATCTCTTTTCCGATGCACTATTCCTTTTTTACAGCATCCCTCGCCCGCTCACATTGACGAATTAACACAGAAATAGCGTCGCTTTTAAATACTATGGGTTCGATGACTTCTCGTTCTAAATGGAGTATAGTTTCTATGGAAACGACAGGGTTATCTTTTGGGATACGAGTATCTCTTTTCCGATGCACTATTCCTTCTTTACTGCATCAGTCGCTCCCTCACATTGACGAATTAACACAGAAATTGCGTCGCTATGAAATTCTATGGGCTCCATGTCATCACATTCTACATCGAGTAACGTTTCTAATGAAACGACAGGATTTTCTTTTGGGATACGACTATCTCCTTTCCGATGCACTATTCCTTCTTTACTGCATCCCTGGCCCCCTCATATTGACGAATTAAACAGAAATTGCGTCGCCATGAAATACTATGGGTTCTATGACATCTTTTCTACATCGAGTAACGTTTCTAATGAAACGACAGGATTTTCTTTTGGGATACGACTATCTCCTTTCCGATGCACTATTCCTTCTTTACTGCATCCCTGGCCCCCTCACATTGACGAATTAAACAGAAATTGCGTCGCCATGAAATACTATGGGTTCTATGACATCTTTTCTACATCGAGTAACGTTTCTAATGAAACGACAGGATTTTCTTTTGGGATACGACTATCTCCATCTGATGCACTATTACGTCTTTACTGCATTCCTCGCGTCCCCACATTGACGAATTAACACAGAAATTGCATCGATATGAAATACTTTAGGTTCTATGACCTCTCCTTCTACATGGATTAACGTTTCTATGGAAACGACATTATTTTCTTTTGGGATACGACTATCTCCTTTCCAATGCACTATTCCTTCTTTACTGCATCCATCGCTTCCTTACATTGACAAATTAACACAGAAATTCCGTCGCTATGAAATACTATGTGTTTGGTGACAACTCCTTGTAAATGGAGTAAAGTTTCTATGGAAACGACAGGATTTTCTTTTGGGATACGACTATCTAATTTCCGATGCACTATTCCTGCTTTACTGCATCCCTCGCTGCCTCACATTGCCGATTTAACACAGAAATATCGTAGTTAAAAAATACAATGTGTTCTATGACTTTTCCTTCTGAATCAAATAACGTTTCTATGGAAACAACTGTATTTTCTTTTGGGATACGAGTATCTCCTTTCCGATGCACTATTTCTTCTGTACTGCATCTCTCGCTCCCTCAAATTCACGAATTAACACAGAAATTGCGTCGCTATGAAATTCTATGTGTTTTATGTCTTCTCGTTCTAAATGGAGTATAGTTTCTATGGAAACTACAGGATTTTCTGTTGGGATACGACTCTCTCCGTTCCGATGCAGTATTCCTTCCTTTCTGCATCAATGAATAGCTCACTTTGACGAATTAACACAAAAATTGGGGGGGCTATAAAATACTTTGGGTTCTGTGACATCTCCTTCTAAATCGAGTAACGTTTCTATGGAAACGACAGTAATTTCGTTTGGGATGCGAGTATCTATTTTCCGATGCACTACTCCTTTTTACTGCATCCCTCACTCCCTCACGTTGACGAATTAACACAGATCCTGCGTCGCTATGAAATACTATAGGTTCTATGACTTCTTTTTCTAAATCGAGTAACGTTTCAATGGAGATGACAGGATGTTCTTTTGGGATACGAGTATCTCCTTTCAGAACACTATTCCTTCTTTACTGCATCCCTCACTCCCTCACATTGACGATTTAACGCAGGAATTGCGTCGCTATCAAGTACTATGGGTTCTATGACATCTTCATGTAAATCGAGTAACGTTTCAATCCAAACGAAAGGATTTTCTTTTTGGATGCGATGCACTATTAAATTTTTACTGCATCCCCCACTCCCACACATTGACAAATTAACACAGGAATTGCGTCGGTATGAATTACTATCGGTTCTATGGCATCTCCTTCTAAATCGAGTAACGTTTCTATTTAAACGACAGGATTATCTTTTGGGATACGACTATCTCGTTTCCGATGCACTATTAGTTTTTTACTGCATCCCTCGCTCCCTCACATTGACGAATAAACACAGGAATTGCGTCGCTATGAAATACTATGGGTTCTATGACATCACCTTGTAAATCGGGTAACGTCTCTATGCAAAAGAAAGGATTTTCTTTTTGGATACGACTAACTCCTTTCCGATGCACTATTCCATCTTTACTGCACTCCTCGCGCCCTCACATCGGCGAATTAACACAGAAATTTCGTCGCTATGAAATTCTATGGGTTCCATGACAATATCTTCTAAATCGAGGAACGTTTCTATGGAAACGACAGGATTTTCTTTTGGGATACGAGTATCTCCTTTCCGATGCTCTATTAATTCTTTACTGCATCCCTCACTACCTCACATTGACGACTTAACACAGAAATCGCGGGGCTATGAAATACTATGTGTTCTATGACTTCTCCTTCTGGATCGAATATCGTTTCTATGGAAACGACAGGAATTTCTTTTGGGATACGAGTATCTCCTTTCCGTCGCACTATTCCTTCTTTACTGCATCCCTCGCTCCCTCACATTGCCGAATTAACACAGAAATTGGGTCGCTATGAAATTCTATGGGTTACATGACATCACCTTCAAAATCGAGGTACGTATCTATGGAAACGACAGGATTTTCTTTTGGGATACTACTATCTCCTTTCCGATGCACTATTCCTTCTTTACTGCATCCCTTGCTCCCACACATTGACGAATTAACACAGAAATTGCGTCGCCATGAAATACTATTGGTTCTGTGACTTTTCTTTCTAAATCGAGTAACGTTTCTATGGAAACTACAGGATTTTCTTTTTAGATAAGACCATCTCCTTTCCGATGCACTATTCCAGCCTTACTGCATCCCTCGCTTCCTCACATTGACGAATTAACACAGAAATTGCGTCGCAATGAGATACAATGGGTTCTATGACTTCTCCTTCTAAATCGAGTAACGTTTCTATGGAAACGACAGGATTTTCTTTTGGGAATCGACTATCTGATTTCCGATGCTCTGTTCCTGCTTTAGAGCATCCCTCGCTCCCTCACATTGACGAATTAACACAGAAATTGCGTCGCTATGAAAACTATGGGTTCTATGACATCACCTTGTAAATCGAGTAATGTTTCATTGGAAACGAAAGGATCTTCTTTTCGGATACGACTGCCGCCTTTCCGATGCACTATTCCTTCTTTACTGAAACCCTGGCTCCCACACATTGACGAATTAACAATAAATTGTGTCGCTATGAAATACTATGGGTTCTATGACCTCTCCTTCTAAATCGAGTGACGTTTCAATGGAAACGAAAGGATTTTCTTTTGGGATACGACTAACTCCTTCTGATGCACTATTCCTGTTTTACAGCATTCCTCTTGTCCTCACATTGAGGAATTAACACAGAAATTGCGTCGCTATGAAATACTATGGGTTCTATGACCTCTTCTTCTAAAGCGAGTAACGTCTCCATTTAAACGACAGGATTTTCCTTTGGGATACGAGTATCTTCTTTCCGATACAGTATAAATTCTTTACCGCATCCCCCACTCCCTCGCATTGACGAAATAACACAGTAATAGCGTCACTGTGTAATACAATGTGTTCTGTGACATCTCCTTCGAAATCGAGTAACGATTCCGGGGGAACGACAGGATTATCTTTTCGGATACGAGAATATCCTTTCCGAAGCACTATTCCTTCTGTACTGCATACCTCGCTCACCCACATTGACGAATCTACACAGAAATTGCGTCGCTATGATATACAATGGGTTCTATGACATCTCCTTCTAAATCGAGTAACGTTTCAATGGAAACGAAAGGATTTTCTTTTGGGATACGACTATCTCCTTTGCCGATGCACTATTCCTTCATTCTGCATCCCTCGCTCCCTCACATTTACGAATTAACACAGAAATTGCGTCGCTATGAAATACTGTGTGTTCTATGACTTTTCCTTCTAAATCGAGTAACGTTTCTGTGGAAACGACAGTATTTTCTTTTGGGATTCGAGTATCACCTTTCCGATGCCCTATTCCTTCCTTACTGCATCCCCCGCTCCCTCACATTCACGATTTAACACAGAAATTGCGTCGCTATGAAATACTATGCGTTCTACGACATCTCCTTCTAAATCGTGTCACGTTTCTATGGAAACGGCAGGATTATCATTTGGGATAAGAGTGTCTCTTTCCGATGCACTATTCCTTCATTACTGCATCGCTCGCTGTCTCACTTTCACGAATCAACACAGGAATTGCCTCGCTATGAAATACTATTGGTTCTATATCATTTCCATGTACATCTTGTAACGGATCTATGGAAACGACAGGATTTTCTTTTGGGGTACGACTATCTCCTTTCCGATGCATATTTCCTTCTTTACTGCATTCCTCGCGTCCTCACATTGGCGAATTGACACAGAAATTGCGTCGCTATAAAATACTACGGGTTCTATGACCTCTACTTCTAAATCGAGTAACGTATTAATGGAAACGACAGTATTTTCTTATAGGTTACTACTATCTCCTTTCCGATGCAGTATTCCTTCTTTACCGCATCCCTCAATACCTCACTTTGACGAATTAACACAGAAATTGCGGGGCTATGAAATACTATGGGTTCTACGACATCTCCATCTAAAACGAGTAATGTTTCTTTTAACACGACATTAATTTCTGTTGGAATGCGAGTATCTCTTTCCGATGCACTATTCCTTCTTTACTGCACTCCTCGCGCCCCCACATTCACGATTAACACAGGAATTGCGTCGGTATGAAATACTATGGATTCCATGACATCTTCTAAATCGAGTAACGTTTATATGGAAACGACAGGACTTTCTTTTGGGATACGAGTATCTCCTTTCCGATGCACTATTCCTTCCTTACTGCACCCATCGCTCCCTTACATTGACGAAGTAACACAGAAATTGCGTCGCTATGAAATACTATGTGTTCGATGACATCTCCTTCTAAATGGAGTAAAGTTTCTATGGAAGCGAAAGAATTTTCTTTTGGGATACGACTATTTAATTCCCGATGCACTTTTCCTGCTTAACTGCATCCCTCGCTCCCTCACATTGACGAATTAACACAGAAATTGCGTCGCTAATAAATACTATGGGTTCTAAGACTTCTCCGTCTAAATCGAATAACGTTTCTATGGAATCGACAGGATTTTCTTTTGGGATACGACTATCTCCTTTCCGATGCACCATTCCTTCTTAACTGCATCCCTCGCTCCTCACATTGACGAATTAACAGAGAAATTGCGTCGCTATGAAATACTATGGGTTCTATGACCTCTTTATCTAAATCGAGTAACGTTTCTATGGGAACAACTGGACTTTCTTTCGGGATAGGACTATCTCCTTTCCGATGCACTATTCCTTCTTCACTGCATCCCTTGCTTCATCACATTGACGAATTAACACAGAAATTGCTTCGGTGTGAAATACTATGGATTCTATGACATCTTCTAAATCGAATAACGTTTCTATGGAAACGAAAGGATTTTCTTTTGGGATAGGAGTATCACCTTTCCGATGCACTATTCCTTCTTTACTGCATCCCTCGCTCCCTCACATTAACGAATTAACACAGAAAATGCGTCGCTATGAAATACTATGTGTTCGATGACATCTCCTTCTAAATGGAGTAAAGTTTCTATGGAAGCGACAGGATTTTCTTTTGAGATACGACTATTTAATTCCCGATGCACTATTCCTGCTTAACTGCATCCCTCGCTGCCTCACATTGACGAATTAAAACAGATATTGCGTCGCTAATAAATACTATGGGTTCTATGGCTTCTCCGTCTAAATCGAATAACGTTTCTATGGAATCGACATGATTTTCTTTTGGGATACGACTATCTCCTTTCCGATGGACTATTCTTTCTTTACTGCACCCCTCGCTGCCTCACATTGACGAATTAACACAGAAATGGCGTCGCTATGAAATACTATGTATTCTATGACTTCTCCTTCTAAATCGAGTAACGTTTCTATGGAAACGACAGTATTTTCTTTTGGGATACGACTATCTCCTTTCCGATGCAGTATTCCTTCTTTACCGCATCCCTCAATACCTCACTTTGACGAATTAACACAGAAATTGCGGGATTATGAAATACTATGGGTTCTATGACATCTCCATCTAAAACGAGTAATGTTTCTTTTAACACGACAGTAATTTCTTTTGGAATGCGAGTATCTCTTTCCGATGCACTATTCCTTCTTTACTGCATTCCTCGCATCCTGACATTGACGAATTAACACAGAAATTGCGTCGCTATGAAACACTATGACTTCTATGACATCTCCTTTAAAATCGAGTAACGTTTCTATGGAAAAGACAGGATGTTCTTATGGGATACGACTATCTGCTTTCCCATGCACCATTCCTTCTTTACTGCACCCTTCGCTCCCTTACATTGACGAAGTAACACAGAAATTGCGTCGCTATGAAATACACTCCTGGAAATGGAAAAAAGAACACATTGACACCGGTGTGTCAGACCAACCATACTTGCTCCGGACACTGCGAGAGGGCTGTACAAGCAATGATCACACGCACGGCACAGCGGACACACCAGGAACCGCGGTGTTGGCCGTCGAATGGCGCTAGCTGCGCAGCATTTGTGCACCGCCGCCGTCAGTGTCAGCCAGTTTGCCGTGGCATACGGAGCTCCATCGCAGTCTTTAACACTGGTAGCATGCCGCGACAGCGTGGACGTGAACCGTATGTGGAGTTGACGGACTTTGAGCGAGGGCGTATAGTGGGCATGCGGGAGGCCGGATGGACGTACCGCCGAATTGCTCAACACGTGGGGCGTGAGGTCTCCACAGTACATCGATGTTGTCGCCAGTGGTCGGCGGAAGGTGCACGTGCCCGTCGACCTGGGACCGGACCGCAGCGACGCACGGATGCACGCCAAGACCGTAGGATCCTACGCAGTGCCGTAGGGGACCGCACCGCCACTTCCCAGCAAATTAGGGACATTGTTGCTCCTGGGGTATCGGCGAGGACCATTCGCAACCGTCTCCATGAAGCTGGGCTACGGTCCCGCACACCGTTAGGCCGTCTTCCGCTCACGCCCCAACATCGCGCAGCCCGCCTCCAGTGGTGTCGCGACAGGCGTCAATGGAGGGACGAATGGAGACGTGTCGTCTTCAGCGATGAGAGTCGCTTCTGCCTTGGTGCCAATGATGGTCGTATGCGTGTTTGGCGCCGTGCAGGTGAGCGCCACAATCAGGACTGCATACGACCGAGGCACACAGGGCCAACACCCGACATCATGGTGTGGGGAGCGATCTCCTACACTGGCCGTACACCACTTGTGATCGTCGAGGGGACACTGAATAGTGCACGGTACATCCAAACCGTCATCGAACCCATCGTTCTACCATTCCTAGACCGGCAAGGGAACTTGCTGTTCCAACAGGACAATGCATGTCCGCATGTATCCCGTGCCACCCAACGTGCTCTAGAAGGTGTACGTCAACTACCCTGGCTAGCAAGATCTCCGGATCTGTCCCCCATTGAGCATGTTTGGGACTGGATGAAGCGTCGTCTCACGCGGTCTGCACGTCCAGCACGAACGCTGGTCCAACTGAGGTGCCAGGTGGAAATGGCATGGCAAGCCGTTCCACAGGACTGCATCCAGCATCTCTACGATCGTCTAAATGGGAGAATAGCAGCCTGCATTGCTGCGAAAGGTGGATATACACTGTACTAGTGCCGACATTGTGCATGCTCTGTTGCCTGTGCCTATGTGCCTGTGGTTCTGTCAGTGTGATCATGTGATGTATCTGACCCCATGAATCTGTCAATAAAGTTTCCCCTTCCTGGGACAATGAATTCACGGTGTTCTTATTTCAATTTCCAGGAGTGTACTATGTGTTCAATGACATCTCCTTCTAAATGGAGTAAAGTTTCTATGGAAGCGACAGAATTTTCTTTTGGGATACGACTATTTAATTCCCGATGCACTTTTCCTGCTCAACTGCATCCCTCGCTCCCTCACATTGACGAATTAACACAGAAATTGCGTCGCTAAAAAATACTATGGGTTCTATGACTTCTCCGTCTAAATCGAATAACGTTTCTATGGAATCGACAGGATTTTCTTTTGGGATACGACTATCTCCTTTCCGATGCACCATTCCTTCTTAACTGCATCCCTCGCTCCTCACATTGACGAATTAACAGAGAAATTGCGTCGCTATGAAATACTATGGGCTCTATGACTTCTCCATCTACATCGAGTAACGTTTCTATGGGAACAACTGGACTTTCTTTCGGGATAGGACTATCTCCTTTCCGATGCACTATTCCTTCTTCACTGCATCCCTTGCTTCATCACATTGACGAATTAACATAGAAATTGCTTCTGTATGAAATACTATGGATTCTATGACATCTTCTATATCGAGTAACGTTTCTATGGAAACGAAAGGATTTTCTTTTGGGATAGGAGTATCACCTTTCCGATGCACTATTCCTTCTTTACTGCATCCCTCGCTCCCTCACATTGACGAATTAACACAGAAAATGCGTCGCTATGAAATACTATGTGTTCGATGACATCTAATTCTAAATGGAGTAAAGTTTCTATGGAAGCGACAGGATTTTCTTTTGAGATACGACTATTTAATTCCCGATGCACTATTCCTGCTTAACTGCATCCCTCGCTCCCTCACATTGACGAATTAAAACAGATATTGCGTCGCTAATAAATACTATGGGTTCTATGACTTCTCCGTCTAAACCGAATAACGTTTCTATGGAATCGACATGATTTTCTTTTGGGATACGACTATCTCCTTTCCGATGGACTATTCATTCTTTACTGCACCCCTCGCTCCATCACATTGACGAATTAACACAGAAATGGCGTCGCTATGAAATACTATGGGTTCTATGACACCTCCTTCTAAATCACGATACGTTTCTATGGAACCGACTGGATTTGCTTTGGGATACGACTATCTCCTTTCCGATCCACTATTCCTTCTTTACTGCATCCCTCGCTCCCTCACATTGACGAATTAACACAGAAATTGCGTCGCTATGAAATACTATGTATTCTATGACTTCTCCTTCTAAATCGAGTAACGTTTCTATGGAAACGACAGGATTTTCTTTTGGGATACGACTATCCCCTTTCCGATGCAGTATTCCTTCTTTACCGCATCCCTCAATACCTCACTTTGACGAATTAACACAGAAATTGTGGGGCTATGAAATACTATGGGATCTATGACATCTCCATCTAAAACGAGTATTGTTTCTTTTAACACGACAGTAATTTCTTTTGGAATGCGAGTATCTCTTTCCGATGCACTATTCCTTCTGTACTGCATTCCTCGCATCCTGACATTGACGATTTGACACAGAAATTGCGTCGCTATGAAACACTATGAGTTCGATGACATCTCCTTCAAAATCGAGTAACGTTTCTATGGAAATGACAGGATTTTCTTTTGGGCTACGAGTATCTCCTTTCCGATGCACTATTCCTTCCTTACTGCACCCCTCGCTCTCTCACATTGACGAAGTAACACAGAAATTGCGTCGCAATGAAATACTATGGTTTCTATGACCTCTCCATCTAAATCGAGTAACGTTTCTATGGGACCAACAGGACTTTCTTTCGGGATAGGACTATCTCCTTTCTGATGCACTATTCCTTCTTCACTGCATCCCTTGCTTCATCACATTGACGAATTAACACAGAAATTGCTTCGGTATGAAATACTATGGATTCTATGACATCTTCTAAATCGAATAACGTTTCTATGGAATCGACATGATTTTCTTTTGGGATACGACTATCTCCTTTCCGATGGACTATTCCTTCTTTACTGCACCCCTCGCCCCCTCACATTGTCGAATTAACACAGAAATGGCGTCGCTATGAAATACTATGGGTTGTATGTCACCTCCTTCTAAGTCGAGTAATGTTTCTATGGAAACGAGAGGTTTTTTTTTTTGTTTTTTTTTTTTTTTTTTGATACGACTATCTCCATTCCGATGCACTATTCCATCTTTACTGCATTTCTCGCGTCCTTCAATTATCGAATTAACACAGAAATTACGTCGCTATGAAGTACTAAGTGTTCTATGACTTCTCCTTCTAAATCGAGCAACGTTTCTATGGAAACGACCCTCGCTCCCTCACATCGACGAATTAACACAGAAATTGCGTCGCTATGAAATACTATGTGTTATATGACATATCCTTCTAAATCACGTAACGTTTCTATGGAAACGACAGGATTTTCATTTGGGATAGTAGTAACTCCTTAAAGATGCACTATTCCTTCTTTACTGCATTCCTCGCTCCCTCACACTGACGAATCAACACAGAAGTTGCGTCGCAATGAGATACTTTTGGTCCTATGATATCTCCTTCTAAATCGAGTAACGTTTCCATGGAAACGACAGGAATTTCTATTATGATACAAGTATCTGCTTTCTGATGCACTATTCCTTCTTTACTGCACTCCTCACACCCTCACATTGACGACGTAACACAGATGTTGCGGGGCTATGACATACTATATGTTCTATGACTTCTCCTTCTAAATCGAGTAATGTTTCTATGGAAACGTCAGGATTTTCGTTTGGGATACGAGTATCTCCTTTCCGGTGCACTAGTCTTTCTTAACTGCATCCCTCGCTCCCTCACGTTGACGAATTAACACAGAAATTGCGTCGCTATGAAATACAATGTGTTCTACGACATCTCCTTCTAAATCGAGTAACGTTTCTATGGAAACGACAGGATTTTCTTTTGGGATACCGCTATCTCCTTTCCGATGCACTACTCCTTCTTTACTGCATCCCTCGCTCCTTCACATTGGCGAATTAACACAGAAATTGCGTCGGAATGAAACCCTATGTGTTCTATGACTTCTCCTTCTAAATCGAGTAACGTCTCAATGAAATCGAGAGGATTTTCTTTTGTAATACGACTATCTCCTTTCCGATGCACTATTCCTTCTTTACTGCATCCCTCGCTCCCTCACATTGACGAATTAACACAGAAATTGCGTCCCTATGAATTACGATGTGTTCTATGGCTTCTCCATCTAAATCGTGTAACGTTTCTATGAAAACGACAGAATTTTCTTTTGGGATTAGAGTAACTCTTTTCCGATGCTCTATTTCTTCTTTACTACATCCCTCGCTTCCTCACATTGACGAATGAACACAGAAATTGCGTCGCTATGAAATACTATGGGTTCTAAACATCTCCTTCTACATCATGTTACGTTTCTATGGAAACGACAGGATTTTTTTTGAAATACGACTATCTAATTTCCGATGCACTATTCCTTCTTTATTTCATCCCTTGCTACCTCACATTGACGAATTAACACAGAAATTGCGTCGCTATGAAATACTATGTGTTCGATGACATCTCCTTCTAAATGGAGTAAAGTTTCAATGGAAACGACAGGATTTCCTTTTGGGATACGCCTATCTAATTTCCGATGCACTAATCCTGCTTTACTGCAACCCTGGCTCCCTCGCATTGACGAATTAACACAGAAATTGCGTCGCTATGAAATACTATGGGTTCTATGACATCTCCTTCTAAATCGAGTAACGTTTCTATGGAAACGACAGGATTTTCTTTTGGGATACGCCTATCTAATTTCCGAAGCACTAATCCTGCTTTCCTGCATCCCTCGCTCCGTCACATTGACGAATTAACACAGTAATTGCGTCGCTATGAGATACTATGCGTTCAATGACTTCACCTTCTAAATCGAGTAACGTTTCTATGGAAACGACAGGAATTTTTTTTGGGATACGAATATCTTCTTTCCGATGCACTATTCCTGCTATACTGCATCCCTCGCTCCCTCACATTGATGAATTAACACAGAAATTGTGTCGCCATGAAATACAATGTGTTCTATGACATCTCCTTGTAAATCGAGTAACGTTTCTATGGGAACGACAGGATTTTCTTATGGGATACGACTATCCCCTTTCCGATGCACCATTCCTTTTTTACTGCATCCCTCGCTTCCTCACATTGGCGAAATAACACAGAAATTGCGCGGATATGAAATGCTATGGGTTCTATGACTTCTCCTTCTAAATCGAGTAACGTTTCTATGGAAACGAGAGGATTCTCTTTTGGGGTACGAGTATCTCCTTTCAGATGCACTATTCCTTCTTTACTGCATTCCACGCTCCCTCACATTGACGACCTAACACAGAAGTTGAAGGGCAATAAAGTACTATGCGTTATATGGCTTCTCCTTCAATATATCGAATTACGTTTCTATGGAAACGACAGGATTTTCTTTTGGGATATGAGTATCTACTTTCCGATGCACTATTCCTTCTTTACTGCATTCCTCGCGCCCTCATATTGACGAATTAACACGGAAATTGCGTCGCTTTGAAATACTATGGGTTCAATGACCTCTCCATCTAAATGAAGTTACGTTTCTATGGAAACGACAGGATTCTCTTTTGGGATACGACTATCTAATTTCCGATCCACTATTCCTTCTTTACTGCATCCCTCGCTCCCTCACATTGACGAATGAACACAGAAATTGCGTCGCTATTAGATACCATCGCTTCTATCACTTCTCCTACTAATTCGAGTAACGTTTTTATGGAAACGACAGGATTTTCTTGTTGGATACGAGTATCTCCTTTCCGATGCACTGTTCCTTCTTTACTGCATCTCTCGCTCCCTCACATTGACGTTTTAACACAGGAATTGCGTCGCTATGGAAAACAATGGGTTCTATGACATGTCCTTGTAAATCGAGTAACGTTTCTATGGAAACGACAGGATTTTCTTTTGGGATACGACTATCTCATTTCCGATGCACTTTTCCTTCTTTACTGCACTCCTCGCGCCCTCAAATTGACGAATTAACACAGAAATTGCGTCGCTATGAAATACTATGGGTTCTATGACATCTCCTAAATCGAATAACGTTCCTATGGAAACGACAGGATTTCCTTTTTGGATACGACTATCTCCTTTCCGATGCACTATTCCTTCGTTACTGCATCCCTCGCTCCCTCAAATTGACGAATTAGCACAGAAATTGCATCGCTATGAAATACTTTGGGTTCTATGACATCTCCTTCAAAATCGAGTAACGTTTCGATGGAAACGAAAGGTTTTTCTTTTCGGATACGACTATCTCATTTCCGATGCACTTTTCCTTCTATACTGCACTCCTCGCGCCCTCACATTGACGAATTAACACCGAAATTGCGTCGCTATGATATGCTATGTGTTCTATAACATCTCCTTCTAAATCGAGTTACGTTTCTTTGGTAACGACAGGATTTTCCTTTGGGATACGAGTATCTCCTTTCCGTTGCACTATTCGTTATTTACTGCCTCCCTCGGTCCCTCACATTTACGAATCAACACAGAAATTGCGTCGCAATGAAATACTGTGGGTTCTATGACATCTCCTTCTAAATCGAGTAACGTTACTAAGGAAACGACAGGATTTTCTTTTGGGATAGGAGTATCTCCTTTCCGCTGCACTAACCCCTCCTTACTGCACTCCCAGCGCCCTCACATTGACGAATTAACACAGAAATTGCGTCGCTATGAAATACTATGTGTTCTATGACGTCTCCTTCAAAATCGAGTAACTTTTCTATGGAGACGACAGGATTTTATTTTGGGATGCGAGTATCTCCTTTTCGATGCACTATTCCTTCTTTACTGCATCCCCCGCTTCCTCACATTCACGAATTAACACAGAAATTGCGTCGCTATGAAACACTATGGGGTCTATGACATCTTCTTCTAACTCGAGTAATATTTCTATGGAAACGTCAGGATTTTTTTTTGGGATAAGACTATCTCCATTCCGATGCACTAATGCTTCTATACTGCACTCCTGGCGCCCTCACATTGACGAATTAACTCAGAATTTGCGTCGCTATGAAATACTTTGGATTCTATGACAACTCATTCTAAAACGAGTAACGTTTCTATAGAAACGACAGGATTTTCTTTTGGGATACGACTATCTCCTTTCCGATGCACTATTCCTTCTTTACTGCATCCCTCGTTCCCTCGCATGGACGAATTAACACAGAAATTGCGTCGCTATGAAATACTATGAGTTTTTTGTCATCTCCTTCTAAATTGAGTTACCTTTCTTTGGAAACGACATGATTGTCTTTTGTGATACGAGTAATTCCTTTCCGATGCACTATTCCTTCTTTACTGCATCCCTCGCTCCCTCACATTGACCAATCAACACAGATATTGCGTCGCTATGAATCACATCTCCTTCTAAATCGAGTAACAATACTATGGAATCGACAGGATTTTCTTTCGGATACGAGTATCTCCTTTCCGCTGCACTAATCCTTCATTACTGCACTACTGACGCCCTCACATTGACGAATTAACACAAAAAATAGCGTCGCGATGAATTGCTATGGGTTCTCTGACTTCTCCTTCTAAATCGAGAAACGTTTCTATGAACACGACAGGATTTTCTTTTCCTATACGAGTATCTCCTTTTCGATGCACTATTCCAACTTAACTGCATCCCTCGCTCCCTCACATTGACTAATTAATACAGAAATAGCGTCGCGATGAATTACTATTGGTTCTCTGACATCTCCTTCTAAATCGAGTAACGTTTCAATGGAAACGACAGGATTTACTTTTGCGATTCTACTATCTCCTTTCCGATGGACTATTCCATCTTTACTGCATCCCGCGGTCCCTCACATTAACGAATTAACACAGAGATTCCGGCGCTATGAAATACTGTGGTTACTATGACATCTCCTTGTAAATCGAGTAACGTTTCTATGGAAACGACAATAATTTCTTTTGGGAACCGAGTATCTACTTTCCGATCCGCTATTAATTCTTTACTGCATCCCTCACTCCGTCACATTGACACATTAACACAGAAACTGCGTCGCTATGAATTACTATTGGTTCTCTGACTTCTCCTTCTAAATCGAGTAACGTTTCAATGGAAACGACAGGATTTACTTTTGCGATTCTACTATCTCCTTTCCGATGGACTATTCCATCTTTACTGCATTCCGCGGTCCCTCACATTAACGAATTAACACAGAGATTCCGGGGCTATGAAATACTGTGGTTACTATGACATCTCCTTGCAAATCGAGTAACGTTTCTATGGAATCGACAGGAATTTCTTTTGGGAACCGAGTATCTACTTTCCGATCCACTATTAATTCTTTACTGCATCCCTCACTCCCTCACATTGACACATTAACACAGAAACTGCGTCGCTATGAAATACTATGGGTAATATGACTTCGCCTTCTAAATCCAGTAACGTTTATATGGAAACGACAGGTATTTCTTTTGGGATACGAGTATTTCCTTTCCGATGCACTATTCCTTCTTTACTGCATCCCATGCTCCCTCACATTCACGAATTAACACAAAAATTGCATCGCTAATGAATACTATTGGTTCTGTGACATCTCCTTCTAAATCGAGTAATGTTTCAATGGAAACGACAGGATTTTCTTTTGGGATACGCCTATCTAATTTCCGAAGCACTAATCATGCTTTCACGCATCCCTCGCTCCGTCACATTGACGAACTAACACAGTAATTGCGTCGCTATGAGATACTATGCGTTCAATGACTTCTCCTTCTAAATCGAGTAACATTTGTATGGAAACGACAGTATTTTCTTTTGGGATTCGAGTATCTCCTTTCCGTTGCACTATTCCCCCTTTACAGCATCCCTCGCTCCCTCACTTTGACGAATTAACACAGAAATTGCGTCGCTATGAAATACTATGGGTTCTGTGACCTCTCCTTCTAAATCGAGTAACGTTTCTATGGAAACGAAAGGATTTTCTTTTGGGATACGACTATCTCATTTCCGGTGAACTATCCCACCTTTACTGCATCCCTCGCTCCCTCACTTTGACGGATTATCACATAAGTTTCGTCGCTATGAAATACTATGTGTTCGATGACATCTCCTTCTAAATGGAGTAAAGTTTCAATGGAAACGACAGGATTTTCTTTTGGGATACGCCTATCTAATTTTTGATGCACTAATCCTGCTTTACTGCAAACCTCGCTCCCTCGCATTGGTGAATTAACACAGAAATTGCGTCGCTATGAAATACTATTTGTTCTATGACTTCTCCATCTAAATCGTGTAACGTTTCTATGGAGACGAAAGTATTTTCTTTTGGGATTCGAGTATCTCCTTTCCGATGCACCATTTCTCGTTTACAGCATCCCTCGCTCCCTCGCATTGACGAATGAACACAGAAATGGCGTCGCTATGAAATACGATGGGATCTATGCCATCTCCTTCTAAATCGAGTAACGTTGCTATGGAAACGACAGGAATTTTTTTTGGGATACGAGTATCTTCTTTCCGATGCACTATTCCTGCTATACTGCATCCCTCGCTCCCTCACATTGGCGAAATAACACAGAAATTGCGCGGATATGAAATTCTATGGGTTCTATGTCTTCTCCTTCTAAATCGAGTAACGTTTCTATGGAAACGAAAGGATTCTCTTTTGGGATACGAGTATCTCCTTTCAGATGCACTATTCCTTTTTCACTGCATTCCACGCTCCCTCACATTGACGACCTAACACAGAAGTTGAGGGGCAATAAAATACTATGCGTTCTATGGCTTCTCCTTCAATATATCGAATTACGTTTATATGGAAACGACAGGATTTTCTTTTGGGATATGAGTATCTACTTTCCGATGTACTATTCCTTCTTTACTGCATCCCTCGCTCCCTCACATTGACTTCTTAACACAGAAATTGCTTCGTCATGAAATACAATGGGTTCTATGACATCTCTTTCTAATTCGAGTAACGTTTCTATGGAATCTACATGATTTTCGTATGGGATACGACTATCTCCTTTTCTATGCACTATTCCTCCTTTACTGCATCAAACGCTCCCTCACATTGGCGAATTAACACAGAAATTGCGTCGCTATGAAATTCTCTGGGTTCTATGACATTTCCTTCTAAATCACGTAACGTTTCTATGGAAACGACAGGATTTTCTTTGGGATGCGACTATCTCCTTTCCGACGCACAATCCTTCTGTACTGCACTCCTCGTGCCCTCACGTTCACGAATTAACACAGAAATTGCGTCGGTATGAAATACTATGGATTCTATGACTTCTCCTTCTAAATCGAGTAACGTTTCTATGGAAACGACAGAATTTTTTTTTTGGGATACGACTATCTCCTTTGCGAAGCACTATTCCTTCTTAACTGCATCCCTCGCTACCTCACATTGACGAATTAACACAGAAATTGCGTCGCTATCTAATACTATGTGTTCGATGACATCCCATTCTAAATGGAATAAAGTTTCAATGGAAACGACAGGATTTTCTTTTGGGCAGACGACTATCAAATTGTCGATGCACTATTCCTGCTTTACTGCATCCCTCGCCCCCTCACATTGACGAATTAACACAGAAATTGCGTCGCTATGAAATACTATGGGTTCTATGACATTTCATTCTAAATCATGTAACGTTCCTATGGAATCGACAGGATTTTCTTTGGGATGCGGCTATCTCCTTTCCGACGCACAATTCCTTCTTTACTGCACTCCTCGTGCCCTCACGTTCACGAATTAACACAGAAATTGCGTCGGTATGAAATACTATGGGTTCTATGACATCTTCTAAATCGAGTAACGTTTCTATGGAAACGACAGGATTTTCTTTTGGGACAGGAGTATCTCCATTCCGATGCACTATTCCAACTTAACTGCATCCCTCGCTCCCTCACATTGACAAATTAACACAGAAATAGCGTCGCGATGAATTACTATTGGTTCTGTGACATCTCCTTCTAAATCGAGTAATGTTTCAATGGAAACGACAGGATTTTCTATTGGGATACGCCTATCTAATTTCCGAAGCACTAATCATGCCTTCCTGCATCCCTCGTTCCGTCACATTGACGAATTAACACAGTAATTGCGTCGCTATGAGATACTATGCGTTCAATAATTTCTCCTTCTAAATCGAGTAACGTTTGTATGGAGACGACAGTATTCTCTTTTGGGATTCGAGTATCTCCTTTCCGATGCACCATTTCTCGTTTACAGCATCCCTCGCTCCCTCGCATTGACGAATGAACACAGAAATGGCGTCGCTATGAAATACGACGGGTTCTATGGCATCTCCTTCTAAATTGAGTAAAGTTTCTATGGAAACGACAGGAATTTTTTTTGGGATACGAGTATCTTCTTTCCGATGCACTATTCCTGCTATACTGCATCCCTCGCTCCCTCACTTTGACGATTTAACACAGAAATTGCGTCGCTATGAAATACTATGGGTTCTGTGACCTCTCCTTCTAAATCGAGTAACGTTTCTATGGAAACGAAAGGATTTTCTTTTGGGATACGACTATCTCATTTCCGGTGAACTATCCCATCTTTACTGCATCCCTCGCTCCCTCACATTGACGGATTATCACATAAGTTTCGTCGCTATTAAATACTATGTGTTCGATGACATGGCCTTCTAGATGGAGTAAAATTTGTATGGAAACGACAGGATTTTTTTTTTTGAGATACGACTATCTAATTTCCGATGCACTATTCCTTCTTTATTGCATCCCTTGCTACCTCACATTGACGATTTAACACAGATATTGCGTCGCTATGCAATACTATGTGTTCGATGACATCTCCTTCTAAATGGTGTAAAGTTTCAATGGAAACGACAGGATTTTCTTTTGGGATACGCCTATCTAATTTTTGATGCACTAATCCTGCTTTACTGCAACCCTCGCTCCCTCGCATTGGTGAATTAACACAGAAATTGCGTCGCTATGAAATACTATTTGTTCTATGACTTCTCCATCTAAATCGTGTAACGTTTCTATGGAGACGACAGTATTTTCTTTTGGGATTCGAGTATCTCCTTTCCGATGCACCATTTCTCGTTTACAGCATCCCTCGCTCCCTCGCATTGACGAATGAACACAGAAATGGCGTCGCTATGAAATACGATGGGTTCTATGGCATCTCCTTCTAAATCGAGTAACGTTTCTATGGAAACGACAGGAATTTTTTTTGGGATACGAGTATCTTCTTTCCGATGCACTATTCCTGCTATACTGAATCCCTCGCTCCCTCACATTGACGAATTAACACAGAAATTGTCTCGCCATGAAAGACAATGTGTTCTATGACATCTCCTTGTAAATCGAGTAACGTTTCTATGGGAACGACAGGATTTTCTTATGGGATACGACTATCCCATTTCCGATGCACCATTCCTTTTTTACTGCATCCCTCGCTCCCTCACATTGGCGAAATAACACAGTAATTGCGCGGATATGAAATGCTATGGGTTCTATGACTTCTCCTTCTAAATCGAGTAACGTTTCTATGGAAACGAAGGGATTCTCTTTTGGGATACGAGTATCTCCTTTCAGATGCACTATTCCTTCTTTACTGCATTCCACGCTCCCTCACATTGACGACCTAACACAGAAGTTGAGGGGCAATAAAATACTATGCGTTCTATGGCTTCTCCTTCAATATATCGAATTACGTTTATATGGAAACGACAGGATTTTCTTTTGGGATATGAGTATCTACTTTCCGATGCACTATTCCTTCTTTACTGCATCCCTCGCTCCCTCACATTGACTTCTTAACACAGAAATTGCTTCGTCATGAAATACAATGGGTTCTATGACATCTCTTTCTAAATCGAGTAACGTTTCAATGGAAGCGACAGGATTTTCGTATGGGATACGACTATCTCCTTTTCTATGCACTATTCCTCCTTTACTGCATCAAACGCTCCCTCACATTGGCGAATTAACACAGAAATTGCGTCGCTGTGAAATACTATGGGTTCTATGACTTCTCCTTCTGAATCGAGTATCGTTTCTATGGAAACGACAGGATTTTCTTTTGGGATACGAGTACCTCCTTTTCGATGCACTATTCCCTCTTTACTGCATCCCTCGCTCCCTCACACTGACGAATTAACACAGAAATTCCGTCGCTATGTGATACTATGGGTTCTATGACATCTCCTTCTAAATCGAGTAAATTTTCTACGGAAACGACAGGATTTTCTTTTGGACACGAGTATCTCCTTTCCGATGCACTATTCCTTCTATACTGCATTCCTCGCGCCCTCACATCGACGAATTAACACAGAAATTGAACGCTATAAAATACTATGGGATCTATGACCTCTCCTTCTACATCGAGTAACCTTTCTAAGGAAACGACAGAATTTTTCTTTGGGATACGACTATCTCCTTTGCGAAGCACTATTCCTTCTTAACTGCATCCCTCGCTACCTCACATTGACGAATTAACACAGAAATTGCGTCGCTATCTAATACTATGTGTTCGATGACATCTCATTCTAAATGAAATAAAGTTTCAATGGAAACGACAGGATTTTCTTTTGGGAGACGACTATCAAATTTCCGATGCACTATTCCTGCTTTACTGCATCCCTCGCCCCCTCACATTGACGAATTAACACAGAAATTGCGTCGCTATGAAATACTCTGGGTTCTATGACATTTCCTTCTAAATCATGTAACGTTTCTACGGAAACGACAGGATTTTCTTTGGGATGCGACTATCTCCTTTCCGACGCACAATTCCTTCTGTACTGCACTCCTCGTGCCCTCACGTTCACGAATTAACACAGAAATTGCGTCGGTATGAAATACTATGGGTTCTATGACTTCTCCTTCTAAATCGAGTAACGTTTCTATGGAAACGACAGATTTTTTTTTTTTTTTGGATACGACTATCTCCTTTGCGAAGCACTATTCCTTCTTAACTGCATCCCTCGCTACCCCACATTGACGAATTAACACAGAAATTGCGTCGCTATCTAATACTATGTGTTCGATGACATCCCATTCTAAATGGAATAAAGTTTCAATGGAAACGACAGGATTTTCTTTTGGGCAGACGACTATCAAATTGTCGATGCACTATTCCTTCTTTACTGCATCCCTCGCTCCCTCACATTGACGTTTTAACACAGGAATTGCGTCGCTATGGAAAACAATGAGTTCTATGACATGTCCTTGTAAATCGAGTAACGTTTCTATGGAAACGACAAGATTTTCTTTTGGGATACGACTATCTCATTTCCGATGCACTTTTCCTTCTTTACTGCACTCCTCGCGCCCTCACATTGACGAATTAACACCGAAATTGCGTCGCTATTAAATTCTATGGGTTCCATGACATCTCCTTCAAAATCGAGTAACGTTTCGATGGAAACGAAAGATTTTTCTTTTGGGGTACGACTATCTCTTTTCCGATGCACTATTCCGTCTTTACTGCATCCCTCGTTCCCTCGCATGGACGAATTAACACAGAAATTGCGTCGCTATGAAATACTATGAGTTTTTTGTCATCTCTTTCTAAATCGAGTTACCTTTCTTTGGAAACGACATGATTTTCTTTTGTGATACGAGTAATTCCTTTCCGATGCACTATTCCAACTTAACTGCATCCCTCGCTCCCTCTCATTGACAAATTAACGCAGAAATAGCGTCGCGATGAATTACTATTGGTTCTTTGACTTCTCCTTCTAAATCGAGTAACGTTTCAATGGAAAAGACAGGATTTACTTTTGCGATTCTACTATCTCCTTTCCGATGGACTATTCCATCTTTACTGCATCCCGCGTTCCCTCACATTAACGAATTAACACAGAGATTCCGGCGCTATGAAATACTGTGGTTACTATGACATCTCCTTGTAAATCGAGTAACGTTTCTATGGAAACGACAGGATTTTCTTTTGGGATGCGTGTATCTCGTTTTCCAATGGACTAAACCTTCATTACTGCACGGCTGGTGCCCTCACATTGACGAATTAACACTGAATTTGTGTCGCTAAGATATACTATGGGTAATATGACTTCGCCTTCTAAATCCAGTAACGTTTATATAGAAACGACAGGAATTTCTTTTGGGATACGAGTATCTCCTTTCCGATGCACTATTCCTTCTTTACTGCATCCCATGCTCCCTCACATTCACGAATTAACACAAAAATTGCATCGCTAATGAATACTAATGGTTCTGTGACATCTCCTTCTAAATCGAGTAATGTTTCAATGGAAACGACAGGATTTTCTATTGGGATACGCCTATCTAATTTCCGAAGCACTAATCATGCCTTCCTGCATCCCTCGCTCCGTCACATTGACGAATTAACACAGTAATTGCGTCGCTATGAGATACTATGCGTTCAATAATTTCTCCTTCTAAATCGAGTAACGTTTGTATGGAGACGACAGTATTTTCTTTTGGGATTCGAGTATCTCCTGTCCGATGCACCTTTTCTCGTTTACAGCATCCCTCGCTCCCTCGCATTGACGAATGAACACAGAAATGGCGTCGCTATGAAATACGATGGGTTCTATGGCATCTCCTTCTAAATCGAGTAACGTTTCTATGGAAACGACAGGAATTTTTTTTGGGATACGAGTATCTTCTTTCCGATGCACTATTCCTGCTATACTGCATCCCTCGCTCCCTCACTTTGACGAATTAACACAGAAATTGCGTCGCTATGAAATACTATGGGTTCTGTGACCTCTCCTTCTAAATCGAGTAACGTTTCTATGGAAACGAAAGGATTTTCTTTTGGGATACGACTATCTCATTTCCGGTGAACTATCCCATCTTTACTGCATCCCTCGCTCCCTCACATTGACGGATTATCACATAAGTTTCGTCGCTATTAAATACTGTGTGTTCGATGACATGGCCTTCTAGATGGAGTAAAATTTATATGGAAACGACAGGATTTTTTTTTTGAGATACGACTATCTAATTTCCGATGCACTATTCCTTCTTTATTGCATCCCTTGTTACCTCACATTGACGATTTAACACAGATATTGCGTCGCTATGAAATACTATGTGTTCGATGACATCTCCTTCTAAGTGGTGTAAAGTTTCAATGGAAACGACAGGATTTTCTTTTGGGATACGCCTATCTAATTTTTGATGCACTAATCCTGCTTTACTGCAACCCTCGCTCCCTCGCATTGGTGAATTAACACAGAAATTGCGTCGCTATGAAATACTATTTGTTCTATGACTTCTCCATCTAAATCGTGTAACGTTTCTATGGAGACGACAGTATTTTCTTTTGGGATTCGAGTATCTCCTTTCCAATGCACCATATCTCGTTTACAGCATCCTTCGCTCCCTCGCATTGACGAATGAACACAGAAATGGCGTCGCTATGAAATACGATGGGTTCTATGGCATCTCCTTCTAAATCGAGTAACGTTTCTATGGAAACGACAGGAATTTTTTTTGGGATATGAGTATATACTTTCCGATGCACTATTCCTTCTTTACTGCATCCCTCGCTCCCTCACATTGACTTCTTAACACAGAAATTGCTTCGTCATGAAATACAATGGGTTCTATGACATCTCTTTCTAAATCGAGTAACGTTTCAATGGAAGCGACAAGATTTTCGTATGGGATACGACTATCTCCTTTTCTATGCACTATTCCTCCTTTACTGCATCAAACGCTCCCTCACATTGGCGAATTAACACAGAAATTGCGTCGCTATGAAATACTATGGTTTCTATGACTTCTCCTTCTGAATCGAGTATCGTTTCTATGGAAACGACAGGATTTTCTTTTGGGATACGAGTACCTCCTTTTCGATGCACTATTCCCTCTTTACTGCATCCCTCGCTCCCTCACACTGACGAATTAACACAGAAATTCCGTCGCTATGTGATACTATGGGTTCTATGACATCTCCTTCTAAATCGAGTAAATTTACTATGGAAACGACAGGATTTTCTTTTGGGACACGAGTATCTCCTTTCCGATGCACTATTCCTTCTATACTGCATTCCTCGCGCCCTCACATCGACGAATTAACACAGAAATTGAACGCTATGAAATACTATGGGATCTATGACCTCTCCTTCTAAATCGAGTAACCTTTCTAAGGAAACGACAGAATTTTTCTTTGGGATACGACTATCTCCTTTGCGAAGCACTATTCCTTCTTAACTGCATCCCTCGCTACCTCACATTGACGAATTAACACAGAAATTGCGTCGCTATCTAATACTATGTGTTCGATGACATCTCATTCTAAATGAAATAAAGTTTCAATGGAAACGACAGGATTTTCTTTTGGGAGACGACTATCAAATTTCCGATGCACTATTCCTGCTTTACTGCATCCCTCGCCCCCTCACATTGACGAATTAACACAGAAATTGCGTCGCTATGAAATACTCTGGGTTCTATGACATTTCCTTCTAAATCATGTAACGTTTCTACGGAAACGACAGGATTTTCTTTGGGATGCGACTATCTCCTTTCCGACGCACAATTCCTTCTGTACTGCACTCCTCGTGCCCTCACGTTCACGAATTAACACAGAAATTGCGTCGGTATGAAATACTATGGGTTCTATGACTTCTCCTTCTAAATCGAGTAACGTTTCTATGGAAACGACAGAATTTTTTTTTTTTTGGATACGACTATCTCCTTTGCGAAGCACTATTCCTTCTTAACTGCATCCCTCGCTACCTCACATTGACGAATTAACACAGAAATTGCGTCGCTATCTAATACTATGTGTTCGATGACATCCCATTCTAAATGGAATAAAGTTTCAATGGAAACGACAGGATTTTCTTTTGGGATGCGAGTATCTCGTTTTCCAATGGACTAAACCTTCATTACTGCACGGCTGGTGCCCTCACATTGACGAATTAACACTGAATTTGTGTCGCTAAGATATACTATGGGTAATATGACTTCGCCTTCTGAATCCAGTAACGTTTATATAGAAACGACAGGAATTTCTTTTGGGATACGAGTATCTCCTTTCCGATGCACTATTCCTTCTTAACTGCATCCCTCGCTACCTCACATTGACGAATTAACACAGAAATTGCGTCGCTATCTAATACTATGTGTTCGATGACATCTCATTCTAAATGAAATAAAGTTTCAATGGAAACGACAGGATTTTCTTTTGGGAGACGACTATCAAATTTCCGATGCACTATTCCTGCTTTACTGCATCCCTCGCCCCCTCACATTGACGAATTAACACAGAAATTGCGTCGCTATGAAATACTATGGGTTCTATGACATTTCATTCTAAATCATGTAACGTTCCTATGGAAACGACAGGATTTTCTTTGGGATGCGACTATCTCATTTCCGACGCACAATTCCTTCTTTACTGCACTCCTCGTGCCCTCACGTTTACGAATTAACACAGAAATTGCGTCGGTATGAAATACTATGGGTTCTATGACATCTTCTAAATCAAGTAACGTTTCTATGGAAACGACAGGATTTTCTTTTGGGACAGGAGTATCTCCTTTCCGATGCACTATTCCTTCTTTACTGCATCCCTCGCTCCCTCACATTGACTAATGAACACAGAAATTGCGTCGCTATTAGATACCATGGCTTCTATTACTTCTCCTACTAATTCGAGTAACGTTTTTATGGAAACGACAGGATTTTCTTGTTGGATACGAGTATCTCCTTTCCGATGCACTATTCCTTCTTTACTGCATCCCTCGCTCCCTCACATTGACGTTTTAACACAGGAATTGCGTCGCTATGGAAAACAATGAGTTCTATGACATGTCCTTGTAAATCGAGTAACGTTTCTATGGAAACGACAGGATTTTCTTTTGGGATACTACTATCTCATTTCCGATGCACTTTTCCTTCTTTACTGCACTCCTCGTGCCCTCAAATTGACGAATTAACACAGAAATTACGTCGCTATGAAATACTATTTGTTCTATGACTTCTCCATCTAAATCGTGTAACGTTTCTATGGAGACGACAGTATTTTCTTTTGGGATTCGAGTATCTCCTTTCCAATGCACCATATCTCGTTTACAGCATCCTTCGCTCCCTCGCATTGACGAATGAACACAGAAATGGCGTCGCTATGAAATACGATGGGTTCTATGGCATCTCCTTCTAAATCGAGTAACGTTTCTATGGAAACGACAGGAATTTTTTTTGGGATATGAGTATATACTTTCCGATGCACTATTCCTTCTTTACTGCATCCCTCGCTCCCTCACATTGACTTCTTAACACAGAAATTGCTTCGTCATGAAATACAATGGGTTCTATGACATCTCTTTCTAAATCGAGTAACGTTTCAATGGAAGCGACAAGATTTTCGTATGGGATACGACTATCTCCTTTTCTATGCACTATTCCTCCTTTACTGCATCAAACGCTCCCTCACATTGGCGAATTAACACAGAAATTGCGTCGCTATGAAATACTATGGTTTCTATGACTTCTCCTTCTGAATCGAGTATCGTTTCTATGGAAACGACAGGATTTTCTTTTGGGATACGAGTACCTCCTTTTCGATGCACTATTCCCTCTTTACTGCATCCCTCGCTCCCTCACACTGACGAATTAACACAGAAATTCCGTCGCTATGTGATACTATGGGTTCTATGACATCTCCTTCTAAATCGAGTAAATTTTCTATGGAAACGACAGGATTTTCTTTTGGGACACGAGTATCTCCTTTCCGATGCACTATTCCTTCTATACTGCATTCCTCGCGCCCTCACATCGACGAATTAACACAGAAATTGAACGCTATGAAATACTATGGGATCTATGACCTCTCCTTCTAAATCGAGTAACCTTTCTAAGGAAACGACAGAATTTTTCTTTGGGATACGACTATCTCCTTTGCGAAGCACTATTCCTTCTTAACTGCATCCCTCGCTACCTCACATTGACGAATTAACACAGAAATTGCGTCGCTATCTAATACTATGTGTTCGATGACATCTCATTCTAAATGAAATAAAGTTTCAATGGAAACGACAGGATTTTCTTTTGGGAGACGACTATCAAATTTCCGATGCACTATTCCTGCTTTACTGCATCCCTCGCCCCCTCACATTGACGAATTAACACAGAAATTGCGTCGCTATGAAATACTCTGGGTTCTATGACATTTCCTTCTAAATCATGTAACGTTTCTACGGAAACGACAGGATTTTCTTTGGGATGCGACTATCTCCTTTCCGACGCACAATTCCTTCTGTACTGCACTCCTCGTGCCCTCACGTTCACGAATTAACACAGAAATTGCGTCGGTATGAAATACTATGGGTTCTATGACTTCTCCTTCTAAATCGAGTAACGTTTCTATGGAAACGACAGAATTTTTTTTTTTTTGGATACGACTATCTCCTTTGCGAAGCACTATTCCTTCTTAACTGCATCCCTCGCTACCTCACATTGACGAATTAACACAGAAATTGCGTCGCTATCTAATACTATGTGTTCGATGACATCCCATTCTAAATGGAATAAAGTTTCAATGGAAACGACAGGATTTTCTTTTGGGATGCGAGTATCTCGTTTTCCAATGGACTAAACCTTCATTACTGCACGGCTGGTGCCCTCACATTGACGAATTAACACTGAATTTGTGTCGCTAAGATATACTATGGGTAATATGACTTCGCCTTCTGAATCCAGTAACGTTTATATAGAAACGACAGGAATTTCTTTTGGGATACGAGTATCTCCTTTCCGATGCACTATTCCTTCTTAACTGCATCCCTCGCTACCTCACATTGACGAATTAACACAGAAATTGCGTCGCTATCTAATACTATGTGTTCGATGACATCTCATTCTAAATGAAATAAAGTTTCAATGGAAACGACAGGATTTTCTTTTGGGAGACGACTATCAAATTTCCGATGCACTATTCCTGCTTTACTGCATCCCTCGCCCCCTCACATTGACGAATTAACACAGAAATTGCGTCGCTATGAAATACTATGGGTTCTATGACATTTCATTCTAAATCATGTAACGTTCCTATGGAAACGACAGGATTTTCTTTGGGATGCGACTATCTCATTTCCGACGCACAATTCCTTCTTTACTGCACTCCTCGTGCCCTCACGTTTACGAATTAACACAGAAATTGCGTCGGTATGAAATACTATGGGTTCTATGACATCTTCTAAATCAAGTAACGTTTCTATGGAAACGACAGGATTTTCTTTTGGGACAGGAGTATCTCCTTTCCGATGCACTATTCCTTCTTTACTGCATCCCTCGCTCCCTCACATTGACGAATGAACACAGAAATTGCGTCGCTATTAGATACCATGGCTTCTATTACTTCTCCTACTAATTCGAGTAACGTTTTTATGGAAACGACAGGATTTTCTTGTTGGATACGAGTATCTCCTTTCCGATGCACTATTCCTTCTTTACTGCATCCCTCGCTCCCTCACATTGACGTTTTAACACAGGAATTGCGTCGCTATGGAAAACAATGAGTTCTATGACATGTCCTTGTAAATCGAGTAACGTTTCTATGGAAACGACAGGATTTTCTTTTGGGATACTACTATCTCATTTCCGATGCACTTTTCCTTCTTTACTGCACTCCTCGTGCCCTCAAATTGACGAATTAACACAGAAATTGCGTCGCTATGGAATACTGTGGGTTCTATGACATCTCCTAAATCGAATAACGTTGCTATGGAAACGACAGGATTTCCTTTTTGGATACGACTATCTCCTTTCCGATGCACTATTCCTTCGTTACTGCATCCCTCGCTCCCTCAAATTGACGAATTAGCACAGAAATTGCATCGCTATGAAATACTTTGGGTTCTATGACATCTCCTTCTAAATCGAGTAACGTTTCTATGGAAACGACAGGATTTTCTTTTGGGATACGACTATCTCATTTCCGATGCACTTTTCCTTCTTTACTGCACTCCTCGCGC
Organism: Schistocerca americana; assembly: GCF_021461395.2. Lineage (NCBI taxonomy): Eukaryota > Metazoa > Arthropoda > Insecta > Orthoptera > Acrididae > Schistocerca > Schistocerca americana. The sequence continues at coordinate 10,408,122 of NW_025725884.1, forward strand.
CCTCACATTGACGAATTAACACCGATCTTGCGTCGCTATTAAATTCTATGGGTTCCATGACGACTCCTTCAAAATCGAGTAACGTTTCGATGGAAACGAAAGATTTTTCTTTTGGGGTACGACTATCTCCTTTCCGATGCACTATTCCTTCTTTACTGCATCCCTCGTTCCCTCGCATGGACGAATTAACACAGAAATTGCGTCGCTATGAAATACTATGAGTTTTTTGTCATCTCTTTCTAAATCGAGTTACCTTTCTTTGGAAACGACATGATTTTCTTTTGTGATACGAGTAATTCCTTTCCGATGCACTATTCCAACTTAACTGCATCCCTCGCTCCCTCACATTGACAAATTAACGCAGAAATAGCGTCGCGATGAACTACTATTGGTTCTTTGACTTCTCCTTCTAAATCGAGTAACGTTTCAATGGAAAAGACAGGATTTACTTTTGCGATTCTACTATCTCCTTTCCGATGGACTATTCCATCTTTACTGCATCCCGCGGTCCCTCACATTAACGAATTAACACAGAGATTCCGGCGCTATGAAATACTGTGGTTACTATGACATCTCCTTGTAAATCGAGTAACGTTTCTATGGAAACGACAGGATTTTCTTTTGGGATGCGAGTATCTCGTTTTCCAATGGACTAAACCTTCATTACTGCACGGCTGGTGCCCTCACATTGACGAATTAACACTGAATTTGTGTCGCTAAGATATACTATGGGTAATATGACTTCGCCTTCTAAATCCAGTAACGTTTATATAGAAACGACAGGAATTTCTTTTGGGATACGAGTATCTCCTTTCCGATGCACTATTCCTTCTTTACTGCATCCCATGCTCCCTCACATTCACGAATTAACACAAAAATTGCATCGCTAATGGATACTATTGGTTCTGTGACATCTCCTTCTAAATCGAGTAATGTTTCAATGGAAACGACAGGATTTTCTATTGGGATACGCCTATCTAATTTCCGAAGCACTAATCATGCCTTCCTGCATCCCTCGCTCCGTCACATTGACGAATTAACACAGTAATTGCGTCGCTATGAGATACTATGCGTTCAATAATTTCTCCTTCTAAATCGAGTAACGTTTGTATGGAGACGACAGTATTTTCTTTTGGGATTCGAGTATCTCCTGTCCGATGCACCTTTTCTCGTTTACAGCATCCCTCGCTCCCTCGCATTGACGAATGAACACAGAAATGGCGTCGCTATGAAATACGATGGGTTCTATGGCATCTCCTTCTAAATCGAGTAACGTTTCTATGGAAACGACAGGAATTTTTTTTGGGATACGAGTATCTTCTTTCCGATGCACTATTCCTGCTATACTGCATCCCTCGCTCCCTCACTTTGACGAATTAACACAAAAATTGCGTCGCTATGAAATACTATGGGTTCTGTGACCTCTCCTTCTAAATCGAGTAACGTTTCTATGGAAACGAAAGGATTTTCTTTTGGGATACGACTATCTCATTTCCGGTGAACTATCCCATCTTTACTGCATCCCTCGCTCCCTCACATTGACGGATTATCACATAAGTTTCGTCGCTATTAAATACTATGTGTTCGATGACATGGCCTTCTTGATGGAGTAAAATTTATATGGAAACGACAGGATTTTTTTTTTTTGAGATACGACTATCTAATTTCCGATGCACTATTCCTTCTTTATTGCATCCCTTGTTACCTCACATTGACGATTTAACACAGATATTGCGTCGCTATGAAATACTATGTGTTCGATGACATCTCCTTCTAAATGGTGTAAAGTTTCAATGGAAACGACAGGATTTTCTTTTGCGATACGCCTATCTAATTTTTGATGCACTAATCCTGCTTTACTGCAACCCTCGCTCCCTCGCATTGGTGAATTAACACAGAAATTGCGTCGCTATGAAATACTATTTGTTCTATGACTTCTCCATCTAAATCGTGTAACGTTTCTATGGAGACGACAGTATTTTCTTTTGGGATTCGAGTATCTCCTTTCCGATGCACCATTTCTCGTTTACAGCATCCTTCGCTCCCTCGCATTGACGAATGAACACAGAAATGGCGTCGATATGAAATACGATGGGTTCTATGGCATCTCCTTCTAAATCGAGTAACGTTTCTATGGAAACGACAGGAATTTTTTTTGGGATACGAGTATCTTCTTTCCGATGCACTATTCCTGCTATACTGAATCCCTCGCTCCTCACATTGACGAATTAACACAGAAATTGTCTCGCCATGAAATACAATGGGTTCTATGACATCTCTTTCTAAATCGAGTAACGTTTCAATGGAAGCGACAGGATTTTCGTATGGGATACGACTATCTCCTTTTCTATGCACTATTCCTCCTTTACTGCATGAAACGCTCCCTCACATTGGCGAATTAACACAGAAATTGCGTCGCTATGAAATACTATGGGTTCTATGACTTCTCCTTCTGAATCGAGTATCGTTTCTATGGAAACGACAGGATTTTCTTTTGGGATACGAGTACCTCCTTTTCGATGCACTATTCCCCCTTTACTGCATCCCTCGCTCCCTCACACTGACGAATTAACACAGAAATTCCGTCGCTATGTGATACTATGGGTTCTATGACATCTCCTTCTAAATCGAGTAAATTTTCTATGGAAACGACAGGATTTTCTTTTGGGACACGAGTATCTCCTTTCCGATGCACTATTCCTTCTATACTGCATTCCTCGCGCCCTCACATCGACGAATTAACACAGAAATTGAACGCTATGAAATACTATGGGATTTATGACCTCTCCTTCTAAATCGAGTAACCTTTCTAAGGAAACGACAGTATTTTCTGTTGGGATCGAGTATCTCGTTTCCGATGCACTAATTCTTCTTTACTGCATCTCTCGCTCCCTCATATGGACGAATGAACACAGAAATGGCGTCGCTATGAAATACTATGGGTTCTATGTCACCTCCTTCTAAATCGAGTAACGTTTCTATGGAAACGACAGAATTTTTCTTTGGGATACGACTATCTCCTTTGCGAAGCACTATTCCTTCTTAACTGCATCCCTCGCTACCTCACATTGACGAATTAACACAGAAATTGCGTCGCTATCTAATACTATGTGTTCGATGACATCTCATTCTAAATGAAATAAAGTTTCAATGGAAACGACAGGATTTTCTTTTGGGAGACGACTATCAAATTTCCGATGCACTATTCCTGCTTTACTGCATCCCTCGACCCCTCACATTGACGAATTAACACTGAAATTGCGTCACTATGAAATACTCTGGGTTCTATCACATTTCCTTCTAAATCATGTAACGTTTCTATGGAAACGACAGGATTTTCTTTGGGATGCGGCTATCTCCTTTCCGACGCACAATTCCTTCTGTACTGCACTCCTCGTGCCCTCACGTTCACGAGTTAACACAGAAATTGCGTCGGTATGAAATACTATGGGTTCTATGACTTCTCCTTCTAAATCGAGTAACGTTTCTATGGAAACGACAGAATTTTTTTTTTTTTGGGATACGACTATCTCCTTTGCGAAGCACTATTCCTTCTTAACTGCATCGCTCGCTTCCTCACATTGACGAATTAACACAGAAATTGCGTCGCTATCTAATACTATGTGTTCGATGACATCCCATTCTAAATGGAATAAAGTTTCAATGGAAACGACAGGATTTTATTTTGGGCAGACGACTATCAAATTGTCGATGCACTATTCCTGCTTTACTGCATCCCTCGCCCTCTCACATTGACGAATTAACACAGAAATTGCGTCGCTATGAAATACTATGGGTTCTATGACATTTCATTCTAAATCATGTAACGTTCCTATGGAAACGACAGGATTTTCTTTGGGATTCGACTATCTCCTTTCCGACGCACAATTCCTTCTTTACTGCACTCCTCGTGCCCGCACGTTCACGAATTAACACAGAAATTGCGTCGGTATGAAATACTATGGGTTCTATGACATCTTCTAAATCAAGTAACGTTTCTATGGAAACGACAGGATTTTCTTTTGGGACAGGAGTATCTCCATTCCGATGCACTATTCCTTCTTTACTGCATCCCTCGCTCCCTCACATTGACGAATTAACACAGAAATTGCGTCATTATGGAATACTATGTATTGAATGACATAACCATCTAAATCATGTAACGTATCTATTTAAACGGCTGGTTTTTCTTTTGGGTTTACGACTATCTCCATTCCGATGCACTAATCCTTCTTTACTGCACTCCTGGCGCCCTCACATTGACGAGTTAACACAGAAATTGCGTCGCTATGAAATGCTGTGGGTTCTATGACTTCTCCTTCTAACTCGAGTAACGAATCTATAATAATGACAGTATTTTCATTTGGGATACCACTATCACCTTTCCGATGCACTATTCCATTTTTACTGCATTCCTCGCGCCCTCATATTGACGAATTAACACGGAAATTGCAACGCTTTGAAATACTATGGGTTCAATGACCTCTCCATCTAAATGAAGTTACGTTTCTATGGAAACGACAGGATTCTCTTTTGGGATACGACTACCTAATTTCCGATCCACTATTCCTTCTTTACTGCATCCCTCGCTCCCTCACATTGACGAATGAACACAGAAATTGCGTCGCTATTAGATACCATGGCTTCTATTACTTCTCCTACTAATTCGAGTAGCGTTTTTATGGAAACGACAGGATTTTCTTGTTGGATACGAGTATCTCCTTTCCGATGCACTATTCCTTCTTTACTGCATCCCTCGCTCCCTCACATTGACGTTTTAACACAGGAATTGCGTCGCTATGGAAAACAATGGGTTCTATGACATGTCCTTGTAAATCGAGTAACGTTTCTATGGAAACGACAGGATTTTCTTTTGGGATACGACTATCTCATTTCCGATGCACTTTTCCTTCTTTACTGCACTCCTCGCGCCCTCAAATTGACGAATTAACACAGAAATTGCGTCGCTATGAAATACTATGGGTTCTATGACATCTCCTAAATCGAATAACGTTCCTATGGAAACGACAGGATTTCCTTTTTGGATACAACTATCTCCTTTCCAATGCACTATTCCTTCGTTACTGCATCCCTCGCTCCCTCAAATTGACGAATTAGCATAGAGATTGCATCGCTATGAAATACTTTGGGTTCTATGACATCTCCTTCTAAATCGATTAACGTTTCTATGGAAACGACAGGATTTTTTTTTGGGATACGACTATCTCATTTCCGATGCACTTTTCCTTCTTTACTGCACACCTCGCGCCCTCACATTGACGAATTAACACCGAAATTGCGTCGCTATTAAATTCTATGGTTTCCATGACATCTCCTTCAAAATCGAGTAACGTTTCGATAGAAACGAAAGGTTTTTCTTTTGGGATACGACTATCTCCCTTCCGATGCACTATTCCTTCTTTACTGCATCCCTCGCTAAATCGTATTGACGAATTACAAAGAAATTGCGTCGTTCTGAAATACTATGGGTTCTATGACATCTCATTCTAAATCGAGTAACGTTTCTATGGAAACAAAAGCTTTTTCTTTTGGAATACGAGTTTCTCCTTTCCGATGCACTATTCCTTTTTTTACTGCATCCCTCGCTCCCTCGCATTGACGAATTACACAGAAATAGCGTCGCTATGATATGCTATGTGTTCTATGACATCTCCTTCTAAATCGAGTTACGTTTCTTTGGTACCGACAGGATTTTCGTTTGGGATACGAGTATCTCCTTTCCGTTGCACTATTCGTTATTTACTGCCTCCCTCGCTCCCTCACATTGACGAATCAACACAGAAATTGTGTCGCAATGAAATACAGTGGGTTCTATGACATCTCCTTCTAAATCGAGTAACGTTACTAAGGAAACGACAGGATTTTCTTTTGGGATAGGAGTATCTCCTTTCCGCTGCACTAACCCCTCCTTACTGCACTCCCGGCGCCCTCACATTGACGAATTAACACAGAAATTGCGTCGCTATGAAATACTATGTGTTCTATGACGTCTCCTTCAAAATCGAGTAACTTTTCTATGGAGACGACAGGATTTTATTTTGGGATGCGAGTATCTCCTTTCCGATGCACTATTCCTTCTTTACTGCATCCCCCGCTTCCTCACATTCACGAATTAACACAGAAATTGCGTCGCTATGAAATACTATGGGGTCTATGACATCTTCTTCCAACTCGAGTAATATTTCTATGGAAACGTCAGGATTTTTTTTTTGGGATACGACTATCTCCATTCCGATGCACTAATGCTTCTATACTGCACTCCTGGCGCCCTCACATTGACGAATTAACTCAGAATTTGCGTCGCTATGAAATACTTTGGGTTCTATGACAACTCATTCTAAAACGAGTAACGTTTCTATAGAAACGACAGGATTTTCTTTTGGGATACGACTATCTCCTTTCCGATGTACTATTCCTTCTTTACTGCATCCCTCGTTCCCTCGCATGGACGAATTAACACAGAAATTGCGTCGCTATGAAATACTATGAGTTTTTTGTCATCTCCTTCTAAATCGAGTTACCTTTCTTTGGAGACGACATGATTTTCTTTTGTGATACGAGTAATTCCTTTCCGATGCACTATTCCTTCTTTACTGCATCCCTCGCTCCCTCACATTGACCAATCAGCACAGATATTGCGTGGCTATGATTCACTATCTGTTCTATGACATCTCCTTCTAAATCGAGTAACAATACTATGGAAACGACAGGATTTTCTTTCGGATACGAGTATCTCCTTTCCGCTGCACTAATCCTTCATTACTGCACTACTGACGCCCTCACATTGACGAATTACACAAAAAATAGCGTCGCGATGAATTGCTATGGGTTCTCTGACTTCTCCTTCTAAATCGAGAAACGTTTCTATGAACACGACAGGTTTTTCTTTTGTTATACGAGTATCTCCTTTCCGATGCACTATTCCAACTTAACTGCATCCCTCGCTCCCTCACATTGACTATTCAACACAGAAATAGCGTCGCGATTAATTACTATTGGTTCTTTGACTTCTCCTTCTAAATCGAGTAACGTTTCAATGGAAACGACAGGATTTACTTTTGCGATTCTACTATCTCCTTTCCGATGGACTATTCCATCTTTACTGCATCCCGCCGTCCCTCACATTAACGAATTAACACATAGATTCCGGCGCTATGAAATACTGTGGTTACTATGACATCTCCTTGTAAATCGGGTAACGTTTCTATGGAAACGACAGGAATTTCTTTTGGGAACCGAGTATCTACTTTCCGATCCACTATTAATTATTTACTGCATCCCTCACTCCCTCACATTGACACATTAACACAGAAACTGCGTCGCTATGAAATACTATGGGTTCCATGACTTCTGTTTCTAAATCGAGTTACGTTACTATGCAAACGACAGGATTTTCTTTTGGGATACGAGTATCTCATTTTCCAATGGACTAATCCTTCATTACTGCACGGCTGGTGCCCTCACATTGACGAATTAACACTAAATTTTGCGTCGCTACGATATACTATGGGTAATATGACTTCGCCTTCTAAATCCAGTAACGTTTATATGGAAACGACAGGAATTTCTTTTGGGATACGAGTATCTCCTTTCCGATGCACTATTCCTTCTTTACTGCATCCCATGCTCCCTCACATTCACGAATTAACGCAAAAATTGCATCGCTAATGAATACTATTGGTTCTGTGACATCGGCTTCTAAATCGAGTAATGTTTCTATGGAAACGACAGGATTTTCTTTTGGGATACCAGTATCTCCTTTCCGATGCACTATTCCATCTTTACTGCATCCCACGCTCACTCACATTCACGAATTAACACAAAAATTGCATCGCTAAGAAATACTATTGGTTCTATGACATCTCCTTCTAAATCGAGTAATGTTTCTATGGAAACGACAGGATTTTCTTTTGGGATACCAGTATCTCCTTTCCGTTGTACAATTCCTTCTTCACTGCATCCCTCGCTCCCTCACATTGACGAACTAACACAGAAATTGGATCGCTATGAAATACAATGCGTTCTATGACTTCTCCTTCTAAATCGAGTAACGTTTCTATGGAAACGACAGGATTTTCTTTTGGGATACGAGTATCTCCTTTCCGATGCACTAATCCTTCATTACTGCACTCTGGCGCCCTCACATTGACGAATTAACACAGAAATTTCGTCGCTATGTAATACTATGTGTTCCTTGGCATATGCTTCTAAATCGTGTGACGTTTGTATGGAAACGACAGGATTTACTTTTGCGATACGAGTATCTCCTTTCCGAAGCACTATTCCATCTTTAATGCATCCCTCGCTCTCTCACATTAACGAATTAACACTGAAATTGCGGCGCTGTGAAATACTATGGTTTCTATGACATCTCCCTGTCAATCGAATAACGTTTCTATGGAAACGACAGGATTATCTTTTGGGAAACGAGTATCTCCTTTCCGATCCACTATTAATTCTTTACTGAATCCCTCACTTTCTCACATTGTCGCATTAGCACAGAAACTGCGTCGCTATGATATACTATGGGTTCCATGACTTCTGCTTCTAGATCGAGTAACGTTACTCAGGATACGGCAGGATTTTGTTTTGGGATACGAGTATCTCATTTTCCAATGCACTAATCCTTCGTTACTGCGCTGCTGGTGCCCTCACATTGACGAATTAACACTGAATTTTGCGTCGCTTTGAAATACTATATGTAATATGACTTCTGCTTCGATATCCAGTAACGTTTATATGGAAACGACAGGATTTTCTTTTGGGATACGAGTATCTCATTTTCCAATGGACTAATCCTTCATTACTGCACGGCTGGTGCCCTCACATTGACGAATTAACACTGAATTTTGCGTCGCTACGATATACTATGGGTAATATGACTTCGCCTTCTAAATCCAGTAACGTTTATATGGAAACGACAGGAATTTCTTTTGGGATACGAGTATCTCCTTTCCGATGCACTATTCCTTCTTTACTGCATCCCATGCTCCCTCACATTCACGAATTAACACAAAAATTGCATCGCTAATGAATACTATTGGTTCTGTGACATCGGCTTCTAAATCGAGTAATGTTTCTATGGAAACGACAGGATTTTCTTTTGGGATACGAGTATCTCCTTTCCGATGCACTAATCCTTCTTTACTGCATCCCTCGTTCCCTCACATTGACGAATAAACACAGATATTGCGTCGCTATGAAATACTATGGGTTGTATAACATCTCCTTCTATAACGAATAACGTTACTATGGAAACGACAGGATTTTCTTTTGGGATACGAGTATCTCCTTTCCGCTGCACTAATCCTTCATTACTGCACTCTGGCGCCCTCACATTGACGAATTAACACAGAAATTTCGTCGCTATGTAATACTATGTGTTCCTTGGCATATGCTTCTAAATCGTGTGACGTTTGTATGGAAACGACAGGATTTACTTTTGCGATACGAGTATCTCCTTTCCGAAGCACTATTCCATCTTTAATGCATCCCTCGCTCTCTCACATTAACGAATTAACACTGAAATTGCGGCGCTGTGAAATACTATGGTTTCTATGACATCTCCCTGTCAATCGAGTAACGTTTCTATGGAAACGACAGGATTATCTTTTGGGAAACGAGTATCTCCTTTCCGATCCACTATTAATTCTTTACTGAATCCCTCACTTTCTCACATTGTCGCATTAGCACAGAAACTGCATCGCTATGAAATACTATGGGTTCCATGACTTCTGCTTCTAAATCGAGTAACGTTACTCAGGATACGGCAGGATTTTGTTTTGGGATACGAGTATCTCATTTTCCAATGCACTAATCCTTCGTTGCTGCGCTGCTGGTGCCCTCACATTGACGAATTAACACTGAATTTTGCGTCGCTTTGAAATACTATGGGTAATATGACTTCTGCTTCGATATGCAGTAACGTTTATATGGAAACGACAGGATTTTCTTTTGGGATACGAGTATCTCTCTTCCGATGAACTATTCCTTCATTACTGCAACCCACGCTCCCTCACATTCACGTATTAACAGAAAAATTGCGTCGCTAAGAAATACTATGGGTTCTATGACATCTCCTTCTAAATCGGGTAACGTTTCTACGTATACGACAGGATTTTCTTTTGGAATACCAGTAGCTTCTTTCCGATGCACTATTAATTCTTTACTGAATCCCTCACTTTCTCACATTGTCGCATTAGCACAGAAACTGCGTCGCTATGATATACTATGGGTTCATGACTTCTGCTTCTAAATCGAGTAACGTTACTCTGGAAACGACAGGATTTTTCTTTTGGGATACGAGCATCTCCTTTCCGATGCACTAGTCCTTTTTTACCGCATCCCACGCTCCCTCACATTCGCGAATTAACAGAGAAATTGCGTCGCTAAGAAATACTATGGGTTCTATGACATCTCCTTCTAATTCGGGTAACGTTTCTATGGTAACGACAGTATTTTCTTTTGGGATACGACTATCTCCTATCCGATGCACAAATCTTTCTTTACTGCATCCCTCGCTTCCTCACATTGACGAATTTACACAGAAATTGCGTCGCTATGATACTATGGGTTGTATGACATATCCTTCACAATCGAGTCACGTTTCTATGCAAACGACAGGATTTTCTTTTGGCATACGACAATCTCCTTTCCGTTGCACTATTCCTTCTTTACTGCATCCCTCGCTCACTCACATTGACGAATTAACACAGATATTGCGGAGATATGAAATGCTATGGGTTCAATGATGACTCCCTCTATATCGAGTAACGTTTCTGTGGAAAGGACCGGATTTTCTTTTGGGATACGAGTTTCTCATTTTCCGATGCACTAATCCTTCATTACTGCACTCCTGGCGCACTCATATTGTCGAATTGACGCAGAAATTGCGTCGCTATGAAATACTATGGGTTCTATGACTTCTCCTTCTAAATCGAGAATCGTTTCTTTGGAAACGACAGGATTTTCTTTTGGGATACGAGTATCTCCTTTCCGATGCACTATTCCTTTTTTACTGCATCCCTCGCTCCCTCACATTCACGAATCAACACATAAATTGCGTCGCAATGAATTACTATGAGTTCTATGACATCTCCATCTTAATCGAGAAATGGTTCAGTGGAAAAGTCAGCATTTTCTATTAGGATACGACTATTTCCATTCCGATGCACTATTCCTTCTTTACTGCATCCCTCGCTCGCTCACATTTTGCGAGTTAACACAGAAATTGCGTCGCTAAGAAATACTATGGGGTCTATGACATCTCCTTCTAAACCGAGTTGCTTTTCTATGGATACGACATGATTGTCTTTTGGGATACGAGTATCTCCTCCGATGCACTATTCCTTCTTTACTGCATCCCTCGCACCCTCACATTGACGAATTAACACAGAAATTGCGTCGCGATGATATACTATGGGTTCTATGGCATCTCCTTCTAAATCGAGTAACGTTTCTATGGAAACGATAGGATTTTCTTTTGGGATACGAGTATCCCCTTTCCGATGCATTACTCCTTCTTTACTGCATCCCTCGCTCCCTCACATTGACGAATTAACACAGAAATTGCGGGGCTATGAAATTCTATGTGTTCTATGACATCTCCGTCCATATCGAGTAACCTTTCTATGGAAAGGACAGGATTTTCTTTTGGGATACGAGTATCTCCTTTCCGATGCACTGTTCCTTCTTTACTGCATCCCTCGCGCCCTCACATTGACGAATTAACACAGAAATTGTTTCGCAGTGAAATAAAATGGGTTCTATGACATCTCCTTCTAAGTCGAGTAACGTTTCTATGGAAACGAAAGGATTTTTGTTTATGATACGAGTATCTCCTTTCCGATGCCCTATTCCTTCTTTACTGCATCCCTCACTCCCACAGATTGACGAATTAGCACAGATATTGAGTCGCTAAGAAATACTACGTTTTCTACGACATCTCCATCTAAATCGAGAAACGTTTCTATGGAAACGACAGGATTTTCTTTTGGGATACGAGTATCCCCTTTCCGATGCATTACTCCTTCTTTACTGCATCCCTCGCTCCCTCACATTGACGAATTAACACAGAAATTGCGTCGCTATGAAATGCTATGTGGTCTATGACATCTCCTTCTAAACCGACTAACGTTTCTATGGAAACGACAGGATTTTCTTTTGGGATACTACTATCTCCTTTCCAAAGCACTTTTCCTTCTTTACTGCATCCCTCGCTTCCTGGCATTGACGAATTACACAGAATTTGGGTCACTATGAAATACTATGGTTTCTACGACAACTCCTTCTAAATCGAGTTACGTTTCTTTAGAAACGACTGGATTATCTTTTGGGGTACGAGTATCTCCTCCGATGCACTATACCTTCTTTACTGCATCCCTCGCTCCCTCACATTGACGAATCAACACAGATATTGCGTCGCTATGAAGCACTATGGGTTCTATGACATCTCCTTCAAAATCGAGTAACAATACTATGGAAACGACAGGATTTTCTTTTGGTATACGAGCATCTCCTTTCCGATGCACTAGTCCTTCTTTACTGCACCCCTCGCTCCCTCGCATTGAAGAATTAACACAGAAATTGCGTCGCTATGAAATGCTATGGGTTCTATGACATCTCCTTCTAAATCGAGTTACATTTCTTTGGAGACGACATGATTTTCTCTTGTGACACGAGTATCTCCTTTCCGATGCACTATTCCTTCTTTACTACATCCCTCGCTCCCTCACATTGATGAATCAACACAGAAATTGCGTCGCTATGTAATACTATGGGTTCTATGACATCTCCTTCTAAATCGAGTGACGTTTCTATGGAAACGACAGGATTTTCTTTTGGGATACGACTATCTCCATTCCGATGCACTATTCCATCTTTACTTCAACCCTTGCTCCCTCACATTGACGAATTAACACAGAAATTGCGTCGCTATGATACTATGGGTTGTATGACATATCCTTCTCAATCGAGACACGTCTCTATGGAAACGACTGGATTTTCTTTTGGGATACGAGTTTCTCCTTTCCGATGCACTATTCCTTCTTTACTGCATCCCTCGCTCCCTCACATTGACGAATTAACACAGAAATTGCGGGGCTATGAAATTCTATGTGTTCTATGACATCTCCGTCCATATCGAGTAACCTTTCTATGGAAAGTACAAGATTTTCTTTTGGGATACGAGTATCTCCTTTCCGATGCACTGTTCCTTCTTTACTGCATCCCTCGCGCCCTCACATTGACGAATTAACACAGAAATTGTTTCGCCGTGAAATAAAATGGGTTCTATGACATCTCCTTCTAATTCGAGTAACGTTTCTATGGAAACGAAAGGATTTTTGTTTATGATACGAGCATCTCCTTTCCGATGCCCTATTCCTTCTTTACTGCATCCCTCACTCCCACAGACTGCCGAATTAGCACAGATATTGAGTCGCTAAGAAATACTACGTTTTCTATGACATCTCCATCTAAATCGAGAAACGTTTCTATGGAAACGACAGGATTTTCTTTTGGGATACGAGTATCTCCTTTCCGATGCACTATTCCTTCATTACTGAATCCCTCGCTCCCTAACATTGAAGAAATAACACAGAAATTGCGTCGCAATGAAACACTATGGGGTCTATGACATCGCCTTATAAATCGAGTTACGTTTTTATGCAAATGACAGGATTTTCTTTTGGGATACGAGTATTTTCATTCCGATGCACTATTGCTTCTTTACTGCATCCCTCGCTCCCTCACATTGACGAATCAACACTGAATTAGCTTCGCTATGGAATACTATGGGTTCTTTGACTTCTCCTTCTAAATCGAGTTACATTTCTTTGGAGACGACATGAATTTCTTTTGAGACACTAGTATCTCCTTTCCGATGCACTATTCCTTCTTTACTGCATCCCTCGCTCCCTCACATATACGAATCATCACAGATATTGCGTCGCTATGAGACACTATGGATTCTATGACATCTCCTCCTAAATCGAGTAACAATACCATGGAAACGACAGAATTTTCTTTCGGATACGAGTATCTCCTTTCCGCTGCACTAATCCTTCATTATTGCACTCCTGACGCCCTCACATAGACGAATTAACACAAAAAATCGCGTCGCTATGAGTTACTATGGGTTCTCTGACTTCTCCTTCTAAATCGAGTAACGTTTCTATGGACACGACAGGATTTTCTTTTGGGATACGAGTATCTCCTTTTCCATCTGCTATTCCAACTTTACTGCATCCCTCGTTCCCTCACATTGATTAATTAACACAGAAATTGCGTCGCTATGAAATACTATGTGTTCCTTGGCATATCCTTCTAGATCGAATAACGTTTCAATGGAAACGACAGGATTTACTTTTGCGATACGAGTATCTCCTTTCCGATGCACTATTCCATCTTTACTGCATCCCGCGCTCCCTCACATTAACGAATTAACACAGAAATTGCGTCGCTATGAAATACTATGTGTTCTATAACGTCTCCTTCAAATCGAGTAACGTTTCTATGGAAACGACAGGATTTTCTTTTGGGATACTACTATCTCCTATCCGATGCAATATTCCTTCTTTACTGCATCCCTCGCATTGACGAATTAACACAGAAATTGCGTCGCTATGAAATACTATGGGTTCTGTTATATCCTAGCTAGTAATGCCACCCGAGCCCGCTGCCAAACGGTTGGCAGCATCAAAGTCCGGACGCCGTCCGCATAAGCAGCGCCAGCGAGACAGGAAATCGCCGCAAGTCCGCGCGCGCCACCGCTGGCTTCTGGTTTCTTAAGCGCTGGCTTCGCGAGCGCTAGGACAGTTCTGTATTGCCGCTCAGTTGTTTACTGGCCACCGAATTGTGTACTTGCTAGTCAGTTGTGTGTTCATCGCAGCACGGTCGTTGTTAGTCGTCAGCCGACGCTGACCTAGCCGCTCCGACTCGAACTAGACAGATTTCTGTAGACACGGAGTTCACTACTGTGTTTCTGTATCTTCGTTAGTAAAGATAAGTACCGACTTTTATTTAATCAGAGTGTTTGGGTTTTCATCTTTCTGTTCACTGTTCCAGCGGACCGGTCGGCCCGCTTTTAAAAGTGTGGCCTTGACTTCGTAAGCCGTTTCTACATCGAATTGTTTGTCGCTACGAACGCCGCCACAAAACTGGCGACGAGGGCTTCCGAACTCGTGTGCAGGGCTGGTTCAACTTGTTTCTGGTTATACTAATTATAGCGATAAAATTTTGGGATGCTGGTTTAATTTTATGTTGACTATGTCTGCCGAATTACAACAGGTCATCTTGATACAGAGTCAGCAAATACAAAGTCTGGTGGAAGCAATCGCCAAACAAGCGGCTAATCCTCCAACACAACAGGAACAAGCACAGGCAGCACCACCTTTCCGTGCTTTTGATGCATCAAGAGAAGAATGGCGAGAATATTTCGCGCAGTTGCAGGCGCACATGACAGTCTACAAAATCACGGGTACTGAGCGGCAGCTTTAATTAATTTCCACTGCAGGCGTGGAAGTCTATCGACTACTTTGTAAGTTGTTCCCGGAATCCAAGCCAGAAGCTTTAGACTATGACGTTGTTGTTAACAAGCTTGCTGAGTATTTCGAGTCGCGAGTTCATGTGGCAGCAGCCAGATTCAGGTTCTTCAGATTATAGAAACTGCCACATCAATCTAATAAACAGTGGTTAACACATTTACGGGGCCTCACCCGTCAGTGCCGATTTAATTGTGTGTGTGGAGCTTCCTACAGTGATGTCATGTTACGAGACGCTATTACTCAAAACATTGCAGATTCTCGTATTCGTGCTGCTATCTTAAAGTTGCCTGACCCGTCATTAGAGACTGTGATGAACATCATTGAAGCACAAGATACTTTTGACTATGCTGAGTGTGAGTTAGATCAGCCATGTATTTCTCAAA
Source organism: Schistocerca americana (assembly GCF_021461395.2). Lineage (NCBI taxonomy): Eukaryota > Metazoa > Arthropoda > Insecta > Orthoptera > Acrididae > Schistocerca > Schistocerca americana. The sequence continues at coordinate 10,424,071 of NW_025725884.1, forward strand.
TTGCCTGTGCTAAGCAAGTTATGTCACGCCCGCGGCCCCACCGGCAGAGTCAGACTGTAAACACTAGCCGGCCGCGTCATGTTAAACACATTCGTCAGCCGCGTGTGCAAAATGATAGAGTTAAGTCTTGCCCTAAGTGTGTTCTTGCTCATCCTCGTGAACGTTGCCCGTTAAGAAACGCGGTTTGTCACTTTTGTCAAAGGAAAGGACACATCCAGACTGTTTGTTTGCGTAAACGCAAGAACACTTCTAGTGCTGCCCAGCCCATGGATATTCATGTTCTTCAAAGCCAGCCCGCCCAGAAGGTCGCGTTTAAAGACTCTTCCACGGTTCGTGTGGGTAATAAACTTGTTCGCAATAAGCCACCCACCCAGCCCTCTGCTATGCGACCCAAGCGTAATTCAAACGCTGTAAAAAGTAATGTACAGACTGCAAGTGAAGCGGGAGTTGTTGTTCCACCCGCCCAACCCACGAGTTGTCGTAACAGCGAACACGCGCTAAACGCGCTGATTTTGTGTCTTCCGCCTCCACTGCACCGATCCAGAGACAGTGTAATAAACTATTTGTGAAGCTACGCATCCAGGATAAGACCTCCAATTTTCAATTAGACACTGGTGCGTCTGTGACTCTCATAAATAGTGCTACGTATGCGGCTTTCGGCCGCCCTACACTTTCAGCGGCAAAACATTCTTTGGCTACTTATAGTGGAGAACAAATTCCTGTGTTAGGTGTATGTAGCGTGCCAGCCACATTCCGTGGCAATACAAAAACAGTTTCATTCACAGTGCTCCGCGCTACAGACAGTGGAAACATTTTCGGATTAGACTGTTTTGACTTGTTTGGCCTGTCTATCCAAGACAATGTGTTGCAAATTAATTCTGTTGTTGTTCCTCAAGACAGCATAACCGATTTGTGTAAACAATACAGTGACATATTTAAAGACGAACTAGGTTGTGCTGCGAACTTTGCCGCTCATATTGCGTTAAAAGATAATGCTCAGCCTCGATTTTTTCGTGCTCGTCCAGTGCCTCACACCCTCCGGACACCTGTAGCAGATGAACTTCGTCGTTGGCAAAACAATGGTGTTATTCAACCCGTTTCAGCGAGCCAGTGGGCTTCTCCCTTAGTTATTATAAAGAAACCGTCTGGCAAGTTACGTTTGTGTGCTGATTTTAAGTCGTCAGTTAATCCTCAGACTGTCATTGATTCTTTTCCTTTGCCTAGACCGGACGAGCTGATGGATAAGTTAGGGGAAGCTCGTTTCTTTTCCAAAATTGATAAAATTGATCTCCGTGAAGCATATTTGCAATTGCCCCTCGACGAGCAATCACAACAGTATTTTGTCATAAACACGTCGTTGGGGTTGTTCCGTTTTCTGCGTTTGCCTTTTGGTTGTGCGTCAGCTCCAGCTGTTTTTCAGCGTTTTTTGTCACAGCTTCTGGCTAATGTGCCATCGTATTGCAACTATTTAGACGATATTGTTGTGTCCGGTCGGACGCCTGCTGAACATTTCCGTAATTTGGAGTGTTTGTTTACAGTGTTGTCTCAGGCAGGCCTACGTTGCAACATCGATAAATGTTCATTTTTCCTTACGGAGATGGAGTATCTGGGACATGTTATTAATGCTCAAGGCATTCATCCCTCCCAGTCACATTTAGCAGCTATTCGTGATTTGCCCGCCCCTTGCAATCTGCATGAATTGCAAGCAGTTCTTGGCAAATTGACATATTATATTATGTTTATACCTAATGCATCACAGATTGCTGCACCGTTGCATCGTCTCCGCCGTAAGAATGTTCCGTTTGTGTGGTCAGCTGATTGCCAATCCGCCTTTCAGCAGCTTAAAGAGGCTTTATTGAATGATCGTTGTCTGGTCCATTACGACCCTAACAAGCTTCTGGTGTTAGCTTGTGATGCCTCTTCTTTCGGCCTCGGTGCTGTGTTGTCTCACCGAGTCGGTAACACCGAACGTCCTATTGCGTTCGCATCTAAATTGCTAAACAAAGCTCAGTGTAATTATAGCCAATTGGACAAGGAAGCGTTGGCTATTGTGTTCGGTGTCACAAAATTCCATCACTACCTCTATGGTAGACCATTCTATTTAGTAACAGATCACAAGCCCCTGACGTCACTGTTTCATCCGTCTAAACCAGTTCCTCAGAGGACAGCTCAGAGACTACAACGTTGGGCTCTTTTGTTATCACAATACCAGTATGAGATACTGTATCGCCCTACAGCTCAGCATGCAAACGCTGACGCGCTTTCTAGATTGCCGATTGCTGCGGATGATGTCTTCGATTCCTCTGACGACTCTTGTCATCAGATTGACGCCGATGAGCATCAATCCCTCCGGGATTTTCCGATTGATTATCGTCAGGTGGCACGTGAGACAGCTACGGATCCTCATCTGAGTTTACTAATACGTTTTGTTCAACGTGGTTGGCCGTCCAAGGCAAAGGACATATCGGATCCTGTGGTTCGTTGCTATTATCCGCAACGTCATCTGTTGTCTGTTTCGCACGGAGTTTTGCTGTTACGCACCGAGAATGACCAGCTTCGTGTAGTGGTTCCCCAAGTGCTCCAATCCAAGGTCCTCGACTTGTTGCACCAAGGTCATTGGGGAGTGGTCCGCACCAAGCAGCTTGCCCGCCGTCATTGTACATGGATCGGCATTGATAAGCAGATTACGCAGATGTCTACAGATTGTTCGACGTGTGCCGAACACCAAGCTGCTCCGCCTCAACGCTATTTTGAGTGGGCACGCCCTGCCGGTCCCTGGCAGCGAGTACATATTGATTTCGCTGGTCCATATTGGCATTCTCGTTGGCTCATCGTGATAGATGCATTTAGTAATTTTCCGTTTGTTGTGCCCATGCAGTCTGCAACGTCTGCACAAACTATACAGGCGATGACTTCAATTTTTTGTATTAAGGGTCTTCCAGAAGTTTTAGTGTCTGACAATGGTCCACAATTTACCTCTGCTGAATTTGAAAGTTTTTGTTCTGCCAATGGCATTCGCCATGTTCTTACTCCGCCGTTCCACCCTCAATCGAATGGTGCAGCGGAACGTTTTGTACGCACATTCAAGGATCATATGGACCGCCTTCGTGCTACGCACTCTCGTCAGCAGGCCCTCATCACGTTCCTGTCGTCGTACCGGACCACGCCACGCGACGGCCCTTTGCCTGCGGAGCTTCTCCACGGCCGTCGTCATCGCACCCTACTACGGTTGTTGCACCCCCCGGATCGACCCAGCCGCTTCTGAGCATCGCACGCGTTTTCAGCGCAACGACGCCGTTTTTTTCAGAGTTTATCACGGTCGCCGTCGTTGGGAACGTGGTACCGTGATAAGTGTCCAGGGTCAAGGTTTTTATACTGTTCAAGGTGCTACTGGGGTGCACAGGAGGCATCAGAACCAGTTGCGCCGCGCTGGCCGCCCGGATTCTGCCGCTCGTTCTTTGTCCACAGATTTGGTCCGCGGCGGGTTCCAGCCGCGCCTTCCGGCTTCGCTGCCGTCCCCAGGGCAGCAGCAGCAGCCGTCGCCGTTACCACGCCGACAGCCCGTCCCGTTGATGCCTCCCGCGCAGCTTCATCCGGGAGCGCCCCAGGTGGTCGCTCCGGCGCCTGCGGTCCCTCTTCAGTCGCCACCGCCTTCGGAGCTGATGGACGTCGACCCTCAGCCGGGCCGTCTTCCCAAGCGGTGGCTGTGCAGCCTGTCCTGCAGCCGCTTTCCTTGGGCACCCCCAAGGAGTCTGACACCGCAGCGCCTTGTCCGGCGCCCACTCAGCAGCCGTCGACGCAGCGTCAGGAGACGCTGCCTCTCTTCGTGGGTCCCGACGCCCGTCGCGTCCAGTACCAGAAGCTGCGCCCGTGGTCACAGGCGTGCACCCTGACCTCGGTTTTCAGTCGGTGTTTCCCGAGGCCCCATGCAGCCGATGCTGGGGTGCGGACCGGGGACTGCCACCGACAACAGTCTCCGCCCCGGTCTCTTTTGCTACGCCTGCGGCCAGACCCCTGCCCCGCCGTCGACGCTCCCCACGTCATTATTCAACGACGGTGCGGCGATTTGGGGGGGAGGAGTGTTATATCCTAGCCAGTAATGCCACCCGAGCCAACTGCCAAGAGGTTGGCAGCATCAAAGTCCGGACGCCGTCCCCATAAGCAGCGCCAGCGAGACAGGAAATCGCCGCAAGTCTGCGCGCGCCACCGCTGGCTTCTGGTTTCTTAAGCGCTGGAGTCGCGGGCGCTAGGACAGTTCTGTATTCGCCGCTCAGTTGTATACTCGCCACCGAATTGTGTACTTGCTAGTCAGTTGTGTGTTCATCGCAGCAGAGTTGTTGTTTGTCGTCAGCCGACGCTGACCTAGACGCTCCGACTCGAACTAGACAGATTTCTGTAGACACGGAATTCACTACTGTGTTTCTGTATCTTCGTTAATAAATATAAGTACCAGTTCACTACTGTGTTTCTGTATCTTCGTTAATAAAGATAAGTACCGACTTTTATTTAATCAGAGAGTTTGGGTTTTCTTCTTTCTGTTCACTGTTCCAGCGGACCGGTCGGCCCGCTATTAAAAGTGTGGCGGTGACTTCGTAAGCCGTTTCTACAGCGAATTGTTTGTCGCTACGAACGCCGCCACAAAAGGTTCTATGACATCTCCTTCTAAATCGAGTTACGTTTCTTTGGAAACGACATGATTTTCCTTTGTGATACGAGTATCTCTTTTCCGATGCACTATTGCTTCTTTACTGCATCCCTCGCACCCTCACATTGACTAATTAACACAGAAATTGCGTCGCTATGAAATATTATGTGTTCCTTGGCATATCCTTCTAACTCGAGTAACGTTTCTATGGAAACGACAGGATTTACTTTTGCGATACGAGTATCTCCTTTCCGATGCACTATTCCATCTTTACTGCATCCCGTGCTCCCTCACATTAACGAATCAACACAGAAATTGCGGCGCTATGATATACTATGGTTACTATGACATCTCCTTGTAAATCGAGTAACGTTTCTATGGAAAAGACAGGATTTTCATTTGGGAAACGAGTATCTCCTTTCCGATCCACTATTAATGCTTTACTGCATCCCTCACTCCATCACATTGACACATTAACACAGAAACTGCGTCGCTATGAAATACTATGGGTTCCATGACTTCTGCATCTATATCGAGTACCGTTACTATGGAAACGACAGGATTTTCTTTTGGGATACGAGTATCTCATTTTCCAATGCACTAATAATTCATTACTGCACTGCTGGTGTCCTCACATTGACGAATTAACACTGAATTTTGCGTCGCTATGAAATATTATGGGTAATATGACTTCTCCTACTAAATATAGTAACGTTTATATGGAAACGACAGGATTTTCTTTTGGGATACGAGTATCTCCATTCCGATGCACTATTCCATCTTTACTGCATCCCTCGCTCCCTCACATTGACGAATTAACACAGAAATTGCGTCGCTGTGAAATACAATGGGTTCAATGACATCTCCTGCTAATTCAAGTAACGTGTCTATGGAAACGACAGGATTATCCTTTGGGATACGAGTATCTCCTTTCCGATACACAATTCCTTCTTTACTTCATCCCTCGCTCGCTCACATTGAAGAACTAACACAGAAATTGCGTCGCTATGAAATACTATGGGGTGTATGACATCTCCTTCTAATTCGAGTTACGTTTCTATGGAAACGAAAGGATTTTCTTTAGGGATACGAGTATTTCCTTTCCGATGCACTATTCATTCTTTACTGCATCCCTCGCTCCCTCACATTGACGAATCTACACTGTAATAGCGTCGCTAAGATATACTATTAGTTCTATGACATCTCTTTCTAAATCGAGTAACGTTACTATGGATATGACAGGTTTTTCTTTTGGTATACGAGTATCTCCTTTCCATTGCACTAATCCTTCATTACTGAACTCCTGGCACCCTCAAATTGACGAATTAAGACAGAAATTGCGTCGCTGTGAAATACTATGTGTTCTATGACGTCTACTTCAAAATCATGTAACTTTTCTATGGAAACGACAGGATTTTATTTTGGGATGCGAGTAGCTCCTTTCCGATGCACTATTCCATCTTTACTGCATCCCTCGCTCCCTCAAATTGACGAATCAACACAGATGTTGCGTCGCTATGAAACACTATGGGTTCTATGACATCTCCTTCTAAGTCGAGTAACAATACCATGGAATCGACAGGATTTTCTTTCGGATAAGAGTATCTCCTTTCTGCTGCACTAATCCTTCATTACTGCACACCTGACGCCCTCGCATTCACGAATTAACACAAAAAATTGCGTCGCTATGAACTACTATGGGTTCTCTGACTTCACCTTCTATATCGAGTAACGTTTCTATGGACACGACAGGATTTTCTTTTGGGATAAGAGTATCTCCTTTTCGATGCACTATTCCAACTTTACTGCATCCCTCGCTCCCTCACATCGACTAATTAACACAGAAATTGCGTCGCTATGAAATACTGTGAGTTCCTTGGCATATCCTTCAGAATCGAGTAACGTTTTTATGGAAACGACAGGATTTTCTTTTGTGATATTACTATCTCCTATCCGATGCACTATTCCTTCTTTACTGCTCCCCACGCTCCATCGCATTGACGAATTAACACAGAAATTGCGTCGCTATGAAATACTACGGGTTCTATGACATCTCCTTCTAAATCGAGTTACGTTTCTTGGGAAACGACATGATTTTCTTTTGTGATACGAGTATGTCCTTTCCGATGCACTATTGCTTCTTTACTGCAGTCCTCGCTCCCTCACACTGACGAATCAACACAGATATTGCGTCGCTATGAAGCACTATGTGTTCTATGACATCTCCTTCTAAATCGAGTAAGAATACTATGGAAACGACAGGAATTTCTTTCGGATACGAGTATCTCCTTTCCGCTGCACTAATCCTTCATTACTGCACACCTGACGCCCTCGCATTGACGAATTAACACAGAAATTGCGTCGCTATGAAATACTATGGGTTCTATGACATCTGCTTGTAAATCGAGTAACGTTTCAACTGAAACGACAGGATTTTCGTTTGGGAAACGAGTATCTCCTTTCCGATCCACTATTAATTCTTTACTGCATCCCTCCCTCGGTCACATTGACACAGTAACACAGAAGCTGCGTCGCTATGAAATACTATGGGTTTCTTTGACTTCTGCTTCTAAATCGAGTAACGTTACTATGGAAACGACTGGATTTTCTTTTGGGATACGAGTATCTCATTTTAAATGCACAAATCCTTCATGACTGCACTGCTGGTGCCCTCACAATGACGAATTAACACTGAATTTTGCGTTGCTATGAAATACTATGGGTAATATGACATCTCCTACTAAATCCAGTAACGTTTATATGGAAACGACAGGATTTTCTTTTGGGATACGAGTATCTTCTTTCCGATGCACTAGTCCTACTTTACTGCATCCCACGCCCCCTCACATTCTCGAATTAACACAGTAATTGGATCGCTATGAAATACAATGGGTTCTATGACATCTCCTTCTAAATCGAGTAACGTTTCTATGGAAACGACAGGATTTAACTTTGGGATGCGAGTATCTCCTTTCCGATGCACTGTTCCTTCTTTACTGCATCCCTCGCTCCCTCACATCGACGAATAAACGCAGAAATTGCGTCGTTATGCAATACTGTTCGATCTATGCCTTCTCTTTCTAAATCGAGTAACGTTTCTATGGAAACGACAGGATTTTCTTTTGGGATACGAGTATCTCCTTTCCGATGCACTAATCCTTCTTTACTGCATCCCTCGCTCCCTCACATTGACGAATCAACACAGATACTGCGTTGCTATTAAATACATTGGGTTCTATGACATCGCCTTCTATATCGAGTAACGTTACCATGAAAACTACAGGATTTATTTTTGGGATACGAGTATCTTTTTTTCGATGCACTAATCCTTCATTACTGCACTCCTGGCGCCCTCACATTGACGCATTAACACAGAAATTGCGTTGGTATGAAATACTATGCGTTCTATGACTTCTCCTTCTAAATCGAGTAACGTTTCTATGGAAACGACAGGATTCTCTTTTGGGATACAAGTATCTCCTTTCCGATGCACTATTCCTTCTTTACTATATCCTTCGCTCCCTCACATTGACAAATTAACACAGAAATTGCGTCGCTATGAAATACTATGGGTTCTATGACATCTCCTTCTAAATCGAGTAACGTTTCTATGGAAACGACAGGATTGTCTTTTGGGATACGACTATATCCTTTCCGATGCACTATTTTATCTTTACTGCATCCCTCGCTCCCTCGCATTGACGAATTAACACGGGAATTGCGTCGATATGAAATACTATGTGGTCTATGACATCTCCTTCTAAACCGAGTAACGTTTCTATGGAAACGACAGGATTCTCTATTGGGATACTAGTATCTCGTTTCCGAAACACTATTCCTTCTTTACTGCATCCTTCGCTCTCTCACATTGACGAATCAACACAGAAATTGCGTCGGTATGATTCTATGGGTTGTATGACATATCCTTCTCACTCGAGTCACGTTTCTATGGAAACGACAGGATTTTCTTTTGGGATACGACTATCTCCATTCCGATGCACTATTCCTTCTTTACTGCAACCCTCGCTCCCACACACTGACGAATTAACGCGGAAATTGCGAGGCTGTGAAATGCTATGTGTTCTATGACATCTCCTTCTATATCGAGTAACGTTTCTATGGAAGGGACACGATTTTCTTTTGGGATACGAGTACCTCCTTTGCGATGCACTGTTCCTTCTTTACTGCATCCCTCGCGCCTTCACATTGCCGAATTAACACAGAGATTGCGTCGCTGTGAAATGCAATTGGTTCTATGACATCTCTTTCTAATTCGAGTAACGTTTCTATGGGAACGACAGGATTTTCTTTTGGGATACGAGTATCGTCTTTCCGATGCACAATTCTTCTTTACTGCATCCCTCGCTCCCTCACATTGACGAATCAACAGAGAAATTGCGAAGCTATGACATACCATGGGTTCTATGACATCTCCTTCTAAATCGAGTAACAATACTATGGAAACGACAGGATTTTCTTTTTGGATACGACTATCTCCTTTCCGATTTACTATAAATTCTTTACTGCATCCCTCACTTCCTCACATTGACACATTAACACAGAAACTGCGTCGCTATGATATACTATGGGTTCCATGACTTCTGCTTCTAAATCGATTAACGTTACTCTGGAAACGACAGGATTTTCTTTTGGGATACGTGTATCTCATTTTCCAATGCACTAATCCTTCGTTACTGTACTGCTTGTGCCCTCACATTGACGAATTGACACTGAATGTTGCGTCGCTATGAAATGCTACGGTTAATATGGCTTCTCCTTCTAAATCCAGTAACGTTTATATGGAAAGGACAGGATTTTCTTTTGGGTTAGGAGTATCTCCTCTCCGATGCACTATTCCTTCTTTACTGCTTCCCTCCCTCCCTCACATTCACGAATTAACAGAAAAATTGCGTCGCTAAAAAATACTATGCGATCTAGGACATCTCCTTCTAAATCGGTTAACGTTTCTTTGGAAACGACAGGATTTTCTTTAGGGATACCAGTATCTTCTTTTCGATGCACTATTCCTTCGTTACTGCATCCCTCTCTCCCTCACATTCACGAATTAACAGAAAAATTGCGTCGCTAAGAAATACTATGGGTTCAATGACATCTCGTTCTAAATCGGGTAACGTCTCTATGGAGACGACAGTATTTTCCTTTGGGATACGAGTATCTCCTTTCCGATACACAATTCCTTCTTTACTGCACCCCTCGCTCCCTCACATTGACGAATCAACACAGAAATTGCGTCGCTATGACATACTATGTGTTCTATGACATCTCTTCCTAAATGGAGTAACGTTACAATGGAGACGACGGGATTTTCTTTTGGAATACGAGTATCTCATTTTCCGATGCACTAATCCTTCGTTACTGCACTCCTGGCGCTCTCACATTGACGAATTAACGCAGAAATTGCGCCGCTATGAAATACTATGGGTTCTATGATTTCTCCATCTAGATAGAATAACGTTTCTATGGAAACGACAGGATTTTCTTTTGGGATACGAGTATCTTCATTCCGATGCACTAATCCCTCATTACTGCACTCCTGGCGCTCTCACATTGACGAATTAACACTGAAATTGCGTCGCTATGATATTCTATGGGTTCTATGACATCTCCTTCTAAATCGAGTAACGTTTGAATAGAAATTACAGGATTTCATTTTGTGATACGAGTATCTCCTTTCCGATGCACTGTTCCTTCTTTACTGCATTCCTCGCTCCCTCACATTGACGATTTACAACAGAGATTTCGTCGCCGTGAAATACTAGGGGTTTTATGACATCTCCTTCTAATTCGAGTAACGTTTCTATGGAAAAGACGGGATTTTCTTTTGGGATACGACTATCTCCATTAAGAAGCACTTTTCCTTCTTTACTGCATCCCTCGCTACCTCACATTGACGAATTATCACAAAAATTACGACGCTATTAAGTACTGTGTGTTCCATGACTTCTCATTCTAATTCGAGTAATGTTTCTATGGAAACGAAAGGATTATCTATTGGGATACGTGCATCTCCGTTCCGATGCGCTACTCCTTCTTTACTGCAGCCCTCGCACCCTCACATTGACGAATTAACACAGAAATTGAGTCGCCATGAAATACTATGTGTCCTATGACTTCTCCTTCTAAATCAAGTTACGTTGCCATTGAGAAGATAGGATTTTCTTTTGGGATTCTACCATCTCCTTTCCGATGCACTATTCCTTCTTTACCGCATCCCTCGCTCCCTCACATTGACGTATTAACACAGAAACTGCATCTCTATGAAATGCTATGGGTTCTATGACATCTCCTTCTAAATCGAAAAACTTTTCTATGGAAACGACAGTATTTTCTTTTGGGATACGAGTAACTCCTTTCCAATGCACTATTCCCTCTTTACAGCATTCCTCGCTCCCTCCCATTGACGAATTAACACAGAAATTGCGTCGCTATGAATTATTGTGGGTTCTATGACATCTCCTTCATACTCGAGTAACGTTTCTATGGAAACGACTGGATTTCCCTTTGGGATACGCGTAACTCCTTTCCAATGCACTATTCCTTCTTTACTGCATCCCTCGCTCCCTCAGATTGACAAGTTAACACAGAAATTGCGTCGCTATGAAATACTACTGGTTGTATGACTTCTCCTTCTGAATCGAATAACGTTTCTATGGAAACGACAGGATTTTCTTTTGGGATACGAGTATCACCCTTGCGTTGCACTATTCCTACTTTTCTGCATCCCTCGCTCCGTCACATTGACGAATTAACACAGAAATTACGTCGCTATGAAATACTATGGGTTCTATGAATTTTCCTTCTAAATCGATCAGCGTTTCTATAGAAACGACAGCATTTTCTTTTGGTATACGACTATCTCCTTTACGATGCACTATTCCTACTTTACTGCATCCCTTGCTCCCTCACCGTGACGAATTAACACAGATATTGCGTCGCTATGAAAAACTATGTGTTCTATGACATCTCCATCTAAATCGAATAACATTTCTACGGAAACGGCAGGAATTTACTTTGGGATACGACTGTGTCCATTACGATGCACTATTCCTTCTTTACTGCGTCCCTCGCTCCCTCACATTGACGAATTAACACAGGATCTACCTCGCTATGAAGTACTATGGTTTCGATGACATCTCCTTCTAAAATGAGTAACGTTTCAACGGAAACGACAGGATTTTCTTTTGGGCCATGAGTATCTCCTTTCCGATTCACTATTCCTACTTTACCGCATCCCTCGCTCCTTCACATTGACGAATTAACACAGAAATTGCGTCGCTATGAAATGCTATGGGTTCTATGACTTTTCCTTCTAAATGAAGTATCGTTTGTGTGGAAACGACAGGATTTTCTTTTGGGATACGAGTATCTCCTTTCCGATGCACTATTCCTTTATTACTGCATCCCTCGCTCCCTCACAGTGACGAAGTAACACTGAAATTGCGTCGCTATGAAGTATTAAGGGTTAATGACATCTAACTCACATTGACGAATTAACGCAGAAATTGCGACGCTTTTAAATACTATGGTTTCTATCACTTCTTCAACTAAATCGTGTAACGTTTCTATGGAAACGACAGGATTTTCTTTTAGGGATACTACTGTCTCCTTTCCGATGCACTATTCCTGCTTTACTGCATCCCTCGCTGCCTCTCATTGACGAATTAACACAGAAATTGCGTCGCTATGCAGTACTATGAGTTCTATGACATCTCCTTCTAAATCGAGTAACTTATAAATGGAAACGACAGGATTTTCTTTTGGGATATGAGTATCTCCTTTACGACGCACTATACCTTTTTTACTGTATCACTCGCTCCCTCACATTGACGAACTAACACAGAAATTGCGTCGCTATGCAGTACTATGGGTTCCATGACATCTCTTTCTAAATTGAGTAACGTTTCTATGGATGCGACAGGATTTTGTTTTGGGATACGACTATCTCCATTACGATGCACTATTGCTTCTTTACTGCATCCCTCGCTTCCTCACATTAACAAAATAACTCTGAAATGATACACTATGGGTTCAATGACTTTATCGTCTAAATCGAGTAACGTTTCTATCGATACAACAGGATTTTCTTTTGGGATCCGAGTATCTACTTTCCGATGCACTTTTCCTTCTTTACTGCATCCCTCGCTCCCTCACATTGACGAATTAACACAGAAATTGCGTCTCTATGAAATACTATGGGTTCTATGACATCTCCCTCTAAATCGAGTAATGTTCCTATGGAAACGACCGGATTATCTTTTTATACGACCATGGCCTTTACGATGCACTATTCCTTCTTTACGGCATCCCTCGCTCCTTTACATTGACGAATTGACACAGCAATTGCGTCGCTATGAAATACTATGGGTTCTATGTCTTCTCCTTCTAAATCGAGTAACGTTTCTATAGAAACGACAGGATTTTCTTTTGGGATATGAGTATCTCTTTTCCGATGCATTATTCCTTCTTTACTGCATCCCTCGCTTCCTCACATTGATGACATAACACTGTAATTGCGTCGCTATGAAATACTATGGGTTCTATGTATTCTCCTTCTAAAACGAGCAACGTTTCAATAGAAACGACAGGATTTTCTTTAGGGTTACGACTATGTCCTTTCCGATGCACTATTACTTCTTTACTGCATCCCTCGCACCCTCACATTGACGAAATACCACAGAAATTGCGTCGCCATGAAACACTATGTGTACTATGACTTCTCCTTCTAAATCGAGTAGCGTTTCTATGGAAACGACAGGATTTTATTTTGGGATACGACTATCTCCTTTCTGATGCACTATTCCTTCTTTACTGCATCCCTCGCTCCCTCACATTGACGAATTAACACAGAAATTGCGTCGCTATGAAACACTATGTGTACTATGACTTCTCCTTCTAAATCGAGCAACGTTTCAATAGAAACGACAGGATTTTCTTTAGGGTTACGACTATGTCCTTTCCGATGCACTATTACTTCTTTACTGCATCCCTCGCTCCCTCACATTGACGAATCAACAGAGAAATTGCGAAGCTATGACATACCATGGGTTCTATGACATCTCCTTCTAAATCGAGTAACAATACTATGGAAACGACAGGATTTTCTTTTTGGATACGACTATCTCCTTTCCGATTTACTATAAATTCTTTACTGCATCCCTCACTTCCTCACATTGACACATTAACACAGAAACTGCGTCGCTATGATATACTATGGGTTCCATGACTTCTGCTTCTAAATCGATTAACGTTACTCTGGAAACGACAGGATTTTCTTTTGGGATACGTGTATCTCATTTTCCAATGCACTAATCCTTCGTTACTGTACTGCTTGTGCCCTCACATTGACGAATTGACACTGAATGTTGCGTCGCTATGAAATGCTACGGTTAATATGGCTTCTCCTTCTAAATCCAGTAACGTTTATATGGAAAGGACAGGATTTTCTTTTGGGTTAGGAGTATCTCCTCTCCGATGCACTATTCCTTCTTTACTGCTTCCCTCCCTCCCTCACATTCACGAATTAACAGAAAAATTGCGTCGCTAAAAAATACTATGCGATCTAGGACATCTCCTTCTAAATCGGTTAACGTTTCTTTGGAAACGACAGGATTTTCTTTAGGGATACCAGTATCTTCTTTTCGATGCACTATTCCTTCGTTACTGCATCCCTCTCTCCCTCACATTCACGAATTAACAGAAAAATTGCGTCGCTAAGAAATACTATTGGTTCAATGACATCTCGTCCTAAATCGGGTAACGTCTCTATGGAGACGACAGTATTTTCCTTTGGGATACGAGTATCTCCTTTCCGATACACAATTCCTTCTTTACTGCACCCCTCGCTCCCTCACATTGACGAATCAACACAGAAATTGCGTCGCTATGACATACTATGTGTTCTATGACATCTCTTCCTAAATGGAGTAACGTTACAATGGAGACGACGGGATTTTCTTTTGGAATACGAGTATCTCATTTTCCGATGCACTAATCCTTCGTTACTGCACTCCTGGCGCTCTCACATTGACGAATTAACGCAGAAATTGCGCCGCTATGAAATACTATGGGTTCTATGATTTCTCCATCTAGATAGAGTAACGTTTCTATGGAAACGACAGGATTTTCTTTTGGGATACGAGTATCTTCATTCCGATGCACTAATCCCTCATTACTGCACTCCTGGCGCTCTCACATTGACGAATTAACACTGAAATTGCGTCGCTATGATATTCTATGGGTTCTATGACATCTCCTTCTAAATCGAGTAACGTTTGAATAGAAATTACAGGATTTCATTTTGTGATACGAGTATCTCCTTTCCGATGCACTGTTCCTTCTTTACCGCATCCCTCGCTCCCTCACATTGACGTATTAACACAGAAACTGCATCTCTATGAAATGCTATGGGTTCTATGACATCTCCTTCTAAATCGAAAAACTTTTCTATGGAAACGACAGTATTTTCTTTTGGGATACGAGTAACTCCTTTCCAATGCACTATTCCCTCTTTACAGCATTCCTCGCTCCCTCCCATTGACGAATTAACACAGAAATTGCGTCGCTATGAATTATTGTGGGTTCTATGACATCTCCTTCATACTCGAGTAACGTTTCTATGGAAACGACTGGATTTCCCTTTGGGATACGCGTAACTCCTTTCCAATGCACTATTCCTTCTTTACTGCATCCCTCGCTCCCTCAGATTGACAAGTTAACACAGAAATTGCGTCGCTATGAAATACTACTGGTTGTATGACTTCTCCTTCTGAATCGAATAACGTTTCTATGGAAACGACAGGATTTTCTTTTGGGATACGAGTATCACCCTTGCGTTGCACTATTCCTACTTTTCTGCATCCCTCGCTCCGTCACATTGACGAATTAACACAGAAATTACGTCGCTATGAAATACTATGGGTTCTATGAATTTTCCTTCTAAATCGATCAGCGTTTCTATAGAAACGACAGCATTTTCTTTTGGTATACGACTATCTCCTTTACGATGCACTATTCCTACTTTACTGCATCCCTTGCTCCCTCACCGTGACGAATTAACACAGATATTGCGTCGCTATGAAAAACTATGTGTTCTATGACATCTCCATCTAAATCGAATAACATTTCTACGGAAACGGCAGGAATTTACTTTGGGATACGACTGTGTCCATTACGATGCACTATTCCTTCTTTACTGCGTCCCTCGCTCCCTCACATTGACGAATTAACACAGGATCTACCTCGCTATGAAGTACTATGGTTTCGATGACATCTCCTTCTAAAATGAGTAACGTTTCAACGGAAACGACAGGATTTTCTTTTGGGCCATGAGTATCTCCTTTCCGATTCACTATTCCTACTTTACCGCATCCCTCGCTCCTTCACATTGACGAATTAACACAGAAATTGCGTCGCTATGAAATGCTATGGGTTCTATGACTTTTCCTTCTAAATGAAGTATCGTTTGTGTGGAAACGACAGGATTTTCTTTTGGGATACGAGTATCTCCTTTCCGATGCACTATTCCTTTATTACTGCATCCCTCGCTCCCTCACAGTGACGAAGTAACACTGAAATTGCGTCGCTATGAAGTATTAAGGGTTAATGACATCTAACTCACATTGACGAATTAACGCAGAAATTGCGACGCTTTTAAATACTATGGTTTCTATCACTTCTTCAACTAAATCGTGTAACGTTTCTATGGAAACGACAGGATTTTCTTTTAGGGATACTACTGTCTCCTTTCCGATGCACTATTCCTGCTTTACTGCATCCCTCGCTGCCTCTCATTGACGAATTAACACAGAAATTGCGTCGCTATGCAGTACTATGAGTTCTATGACATCTCCTTCTAAATCGAGTAACTTATAAATGGAAACGACAGGATTTTCTTTTGGGATATGAGTATCTCCTTTACGACGCACTATACCTTTTTTACTGTATCACTCGCTCCCTCACATTGACGAACTAACACAGAAATTGCGTCGCTATGCAGTACTATGGGTTCCATGACATCTCTTTCTAAATTGAGTAACGTTTCTATGGATGCGACAGGATTTTGTTTTGGGATACGACTATCTCCATTACGATGCACTATTGCTTCTTTACTGCATCCCTCGCTTCCTCACATTAACAAAATAACTCTGAAATGATACACTATGGGTTCAATGACTTTATCGTCTAAATCGAGTAACGTTTCTATCGATACAACAGGATTTTCTTTTGGGATCCGAGTATCTACTTTCCGATGCACTTTTCCTTCTTTACTGCATCCCTCGCTCCCTCACATTGACGAATTAACACAGAAATTGCGTCTCTATGAAATACTATGGGTTCTATGACATCTCCCTCTAAATCGAGTAATGTTCCTATGGAAACGACCGGATTATCTTTTTATACGACCATGGCCTTTACGATGCACTATTCCTTCTTTACGGCATCCCTCGCTCCTTTACATTGACGAATTGACACAGCAATTGCGTCGCTATGAAATACTATGGGTTCTATGTCTTCTCCTTCTAAATCGAGTAACGTTTCTATAGAAACGACAGGATTTTCTTTTGGGATATGAGTATCTCTTTTCCGATGCATTATTCCTTCTTTACTGCATCCCTCGCTTCCTCACATTGATGACATAACACTGTAATTGCGTCGCTATGAAATACTATGGGTTCTATGTATTCTCCTTCTAAAACGAGCAACGTTTCAATAGAAACGACAGGATTTTCTTTAGGGTTACGACTATGTCCTTTCCGATGCACTATTACTTCTTTACTGCATCCCTCGCACCCTCACATTGACGAAATACCACAGAAATTGCGTCGCCATGAAACACTATGTGTACTATGACTTCTCCTTCTAAATCGAGTAGCGTTTCTATGGAAACGACAGGATTTTATTTTGGGATACGACTATCTCCTTTCTGATGCACTATTCCTTCTTTACTGCATCCCTCGCTCCCTCACATTGACGAATTAACACAGAAATTGCGTCGCTATGAAACACTATGTGTACTATGACTTCTCCTTCTAAATCGCGTAGCGTTTCTATGGAAACGACAGGATTTTATTTTGGGATACGACTATCTCCTTTCTGATGCACTATTCCTTCTTTACTGCATCCCTCGCTCCCTCACATTGACGAATTAACACAGAAATTGCGTCGCTATGAAATACTATAAATACTACGACTTCTCCTTCTAAATCGAGTAACGTTGCTATGGAGACGACAGGATTTTCTTTTTAGGATAAGACTATCCCCTTTCCGATGCACTATTCCTGATTTACTGAATCTTTCGCACCGTCACATTTACGAATTAATACAGAAATTGCGTCGCTTTGAAATACTATGAGTTCTATGACTACTCCTTCTAAATCGAGTAACGTTTCTGTGGAAACGACAGGATTTTCTTTTCGGATACGACTATCAGCCTTCCGTTGCACTATTCCTTCTTTTTTGCATCCCTCGCTCCATCACATTGACGACTTAACACAGAAATTGCATCGCGATGAAGTACTATGGGTTCTATGACATCTCCTTCTAAATCGAGTAATTTTTCTTTGGAAACGGCACGATTTTCATTTGGGATACGAGTATCTCCATTCCGATGCACTGTTCCTTCTTTACTGAATCCCTCGCTCCCTCACATTGACGAATAAACACAAGATTTTCGTCGCTATGAAAATTATGGGTTCTATGACATCTCCTTCTAAATCTAGTAACGTTTCTATGGAAACGACAGGATTTTCTTTTGGGATTCGAGTATCTCCTTTCCGATGCACTATTCCTTCTTTACTGCACTCCTCGCGCCCTCACATTGACGAAATAACACAGAAATTGCGTCGCTACTAAATACTATGCGTTCTATGACTTCTCCTTATAAATCGAATATCGTTTCAATGGAATCGACTGGATTTTCTTTTGGGATACGAGTATCTCCTTTCCGATGCACGATTCCTTCTTTAATGCATACCTCGGTGCTTCACATTGACGAATTAGCACAGAAATTACGTCGCTATGATATACTATGTGTTCAATGACATCTCCTTCTAAATCGAGTAACGTTTCTATGGAAACGACTGGATTTCCTTTTTGGATACGACTATCTCCTTTACGATGCACTATTCCTGCTTTACTTCATCCCTCGCTCCCTCACATTGATGAATGAACACAGAAATTGCGTCACTTTTAAATACTATGGTTTCTATGACTTCATCAACTAAATCGTGTAACGTTTCTATGGAAACGACAGGTTTTTCTTTTAGGGATACTACTGTCTCCTTTCCGATGCACTATTCCTGCTTTACTGCATCCTTCGCTGCCTCTCATTGACGAATTAACACAGAAATTGCGTCGCTATGAAGTACTATGAGTTCTATAACATCTCCTTCTAAATCGAGTAACTTATCAATGGAAACGACAGGATTTTCTTTTGGTATATGAGTAACTCCTTTCCGATGCACTATTCCTTCTTTACTGCATCCCTCACTCCCTCACATTGACGAATTAACACAGAAATTGCGTCGCTATTAAGTACTATGAGTTCTATGACTTCTCCCTCTAAATCGAGTAACATTTCTATGGAACGACAGGATTTTCTTTTGGGATACGAGTATCTCCTTTCCGATGCAATATTCCTTCTTTACTGCATCCCTCGCTCCCTCACATTGACGAATTAACACAGAAATTGCGTCGCTTTTAAATACTATGGCTTCTATGACTTCTTCTACTAAATCGAGTAACGTTTCTATGGAAACGACAGGATTTACCTTTCGGATACTTTTATCTCCTTTCCGATGCACTATTACTTCTTTACTGCACCCCTCGCTCCATCACATTGACGAATTAACACAGAAATTGCGTCGCTACGATATACTATGGGTTCTATGACATCTCCATATAAATAAAGTAACGTTTATATGGAAACGACTGGATTTCCTATTGGGATACGACAATCTCCTTAACGTTGCACTATTCCTTCTTTACTGCATCCCCCGCTCCCTCACATTGACGAACTAACACAGAAATTGCGTCGCTATTAAGTACTATGGGTCCCATGACATCTCGTTCTAATTCGAGTAACGTTTCTATGGATACGACAGGATTTTGTTTTGGGATACGACTATCTCCTTTACGATGCACTATTCCTTCTTTACTGCATCCCACGCTTCCTCACATTAACAAATTAACACTGAAATAGTGTCTCTATGATACACTAGGGGTTCAATGACTTCACCGTCTAAATCGAGTAACGTTTCTATGGATGCGACAGGATTTTCTTTTGGGTTCCGAGTATTTCCTTTCCGATGCACTATTCCTTCTTTACTGCATCCCTCGCTCCCTAACATTGACGAATTAACACAGAAATTGCGTCTATATGAGATACTATGGGTTCTATGACATCTCCTTCTAAATCGAGCAACGTTTTTATGGAAACGACAGGATTTTCTTTTGGGATACGAGTTTCTCCTTTCCGATGCACTAATCCTTCTTTACTGCATCCCTCGCTGCTTCACATTGACGAATTAACACAGAAAATGCGTCTCTATGAAATACTATGGGTTCTACGACGTCTCCCTCTAAATCGAGTAACGCTTCTATGGAAACGACCGGATTATCTTTTTGTTTACGGCTATGTACTTTACGATGCACTATTCCTTCTTTACTGCATCCCTCGCTTCCTCACATTAACGAATTAACACTTAAATTGCGTCGCTATGAATTACTATGGTTTCTATGACTTCTCCTTCAAAATCGAGTTACGTTTCTATGGAAAAGACTGTATTTTCTTTTGGGATACGACTATCGCCTTTCCGATGCGCTATTCCTTGTTGACAGCATCCCTCGCTCCCTCTCTTTGACGAATTAACACAGAAATTGGGTCGCTATGAAATACTGTGGGTTCTAAGACATCTCCTTCTAAATCGAGTAATGTTTCTAAAGAAACGGCAGAATTTTCTTTTGGGATACGAGTATCTCGATTCCGATGCACTATTCCTTCTTTACTGAATCCCTCGCTCCCTCACATTGACGAATAAACACAAAAATTTCGTCGCTATGAAAACTATGGGTTCTATGACAACTCCTTCTAAATCGAGTAACGCTTCTAAGGAAACGAGAGGATTTTCTTTTGGGATTCGAGTATCTCCTTTCCGATGCACTATTCCTTCTTTACTGCATCTCTCGCTCCCTCACTTTGACGAATTAACACAGAAATTGCGTCGCTTTCAAATACTATGCTTCTATGACTTCTTCTACTAACGCCCTCACATTGACGAATTAACACAGAAATTGCGTCGCTACTAAACGATAGGATTTTTTTTGGGATACGACTGTCTCCTTTCCGATGCACTATTACTTCTTTACTGCATCCCTCGCTCCCTCACATTGACGAATTAACACAGAAATTGCGTCGCTACCATATACTATGGGTTCTATGACATCTCCTTCTAAATAAAGTAACGTATCTATGGAAACGACTGGATTTTCTTTTGGGATACGACTATCTCCTTTACGATGCACTATTCCTTCTTTACTGCATCCCTCGCTCCCTCACATTGACGAGCTAACACAGAAATTGCGTCTCTATGAAATACTGTGGGTTCTAAGGCATCTCCTTCCAAATCGAGTAACAATTCTATGGAAACGACAGGATTTTCTTTTGGGATTCGAGTATCTCTTTTCTGTTGCACTATTCCTTCTTTACTGCATTCCTCGCGCCCTCCCATTGACGAATTAACACAGAAATTGCGTCGCTACTAAATACTATGGGTTCTATGACTTCTCCTTATAAATTGAGTAACGTTTCTATGGAGACGACTGGATTTCCTTTTGGGTTACGACTATCTCCTTTACGATGCACTATTCCTGCTTTACTGCATCCCTCGCTGTCTCTCATTGACGAATTAACACAGAAATTGCGTCCCTATGAAGTACTATGAGTTCTATGACATTTCCGTCTAAATCGAGTAACTTATCAATGGAAACGAAAGGATTTTCTTTGGGATCCGTGTATCTACTTTCCTATGCACTATTCCTTCTTTACTGCATCCCAGGCTCCCTCACATTGACGAATTAACACAGAAATTGCGTCGCTTTTAAATACTATGCTTCTATGACTTCTTCTACTAAATCGAGTAACGTTTCTATGGAGACGATAAGATTTTCTTTGGGGATACTACTGTCACCTTTCCGATGCACTATTACTTCTTTACTGCATCCCTCGCTCCCTCACATTGGCGAATTAACTCAGAAATTGTGTCGCTATGAAGTACTTAGAGTTCTATGACATCTCCTTCGAAATCGAGTAACTTATCAATGGAAACGGCAGGATTGTCCTCTGGTATATGAGTATCTCCTTTACGATGCACTATTCCTTCTTTACTGCATCCCTTGCTCCATCACATTGACGAACTAACACAGAAATTACGTCGCCATTAAGTACCATGGGTTCCATGACATCTCGTTCTAAATCGAGTAACGTTTCTATGGATACGACAGGGTTTTGTTTTGGGATACGACTATCTCCTTTACGATGCACTATTCCTTCTTTACTGCATCCCTCGCTCCCTAACATTGACGAATTAACACAGAAATTGCGTCTCTATGAGATACTATGGGTTCTATGACATCTCCTTCTAAATCGTGTAACGTTTTTATGGAAACGACAGGATTTTCTTTCGGGATACTAGTTTCTCCTTTCCGATGCACTATTCCTTCTTTAATGCATACCTCACTCCTTCACATTGACGAATTAACACAGAAATTGCGTCGCTATGATACACTATGTGTTATATGACATCTCCTTCTAAATCGAGTAACTTATCAATGGAAACGACAGGATTTTCTTTTGGGACATGAGTGTCTCCTTTCCGATGCATTATTCCTTCTTTAGTTCATCCCTCCCTCCCTCACATTGACGAGTTAATACTGAAATTGCGTCGCTATGAAATACTATGGGTTCTATGACTTCTCCCTCTAAATCGAGTAACGTTTCTATGGAACGTCAGGATTTTCTTTTGGGATACGAGTATCTCCTTTCCCATGCAATATTCCTTCTTTATTGCATCCCTCGCTGCCTGTCATTGACGAATTAACACAGAAAATGCGTCCCTATGAAATACTATGGGTTCTATGACGTCTCCCTCTAAATCGAGTAACGTTTCTATGGAAACGACCGGATTATCTTTTTGTTTACGACTATGTACTTTGCGATGCACTATTCCTTCTTTACTGCATCCTTCGCTTCCTCACATTAACGAATTAAGACTGAAATTGCGTCGCTATGAAATACTATGGGTTCTATGACTTCTCCTTCAAAATCAAGTTACGTTTCTATGGAAAAGACTGTATTTTCTTTTGGGATACGACTATCGCCTTTCCGATGCGCAATTCCTTGTTGACAGCATCACTCGCTCCCTCTCTTTGACGAATTAACACAGAAATTTCGTCGCTATGATATACTGTGGGTTCTAAGATATCTCCTTCTAAATCGAGTAATGTTTCTAAGGAAACGGCAGAATTTTCTTTTGGGATACGAGTTTCTCGATTCCGATGCACTATTCCTTCTTTACTGAATCCCTCGCTGCCTCACATTGACGAATAAACACAAAAATTTCGTCGCAATGAAAACTATGGGTTCTATGAACACTCCTTCTAAATCGAGTATCGTTTCTAAGGAAACGAGAGGATTTTCTTTTGGGATTCGAGTATCTCCTTTCCGATGCACTATTCCTTCTTTACTGCATCCCTCGCTCCCTACCATTGACGAATTAACACAGAAATTGCGTCTCTATGAGATACTATGGGATCTATGACATCTCCTTCTAAATCGTGTAACGATTTTATGGAATCGACAGGATTTTCTTTTGGGATACGAGTTTCTCCTTTCCGATGCACTATTCCTTCTTTAATGCATATTTCACTCCTTCACATTGACGAATTAACACAGAAATTGCGTCGCTATGATACACTATGTGATATATGACACCTCATTCTAAATCGAGTAACTTATCATTTGAAACGATAGGATTTTCTTTTGGGATATGAGTATCTCCTTTCCGATGCACTATTCCTTCTTTACTTCATCCCTCCCTCCCTCACATTGATGAGTTAACACAGAAATTGAGTCGCTATGAAATACTATGTGTTCTATGACTTCTCCCTCTAAATCGAGTAAAGTTTCTATGGAACGACAGGATTTTCATTTGGGATACGAGTATCTCCTTTCCGATGCAATATTCCTTCTTTATTGCATCCCTCGCTCCCTCACATTGACGAATTAACACAGAAATAGCGTCGTTTTTAAATACTATGGCTTCTATGACCTCTTCTGCTAAATCGAGTAACGTTTCTATGGATACGACAGGATTTTCTTTTGGGATCCGAGTATCTACTTTCCGATGAAAAAATCCTGCTTTACTGCATCCCTCGCTCCCTCACATTGACGAATTAACACAGAAATTGCGTCTCTATGAAATACTGTGGGTTCTATGACATCTCCCTTTAAATCGAGTAACGTTTCTATGGAAACGACCGGATTATCTTTTGGTATTCGACTATGTACTTTACGATGCACTACTCCTTCTTTACAGCATCCCTCGCTCCCTCACATTGACGAACTAACACAGAAATTGCGTCGCTATTAAGTTCTATGGCTTCCATGACATCTCGTCCTAAGTCGAGTAATGTTTCTAAGGATACGTCAGGAATTTATTTTGGGATACGACTATCTCCTTTACGATTCACTATTCCTGCTCTACTGCATCCCTCGCTTCCTCACATTAACAAATTAACACTGAAATAGCGTCTCTATGATACACTATGGGTTCAATGACTTCACCGTCTAAATCGAGTAACGTATCTATGGAAACGACAGGATTTTCTTTTGGGTTCCGAGTATCTGCTTTCCGATGCACTATTCCTTCTTTACTGCATCCCTCGCTCCCTGACATTGACGAATTAACACAGACATTGCGTCTCTATGACATACTATGGGTTCTATGACATCTTCTTCTAAATCGAGTAATGTTTCTATGGAAACGACAGGATTATATTTTGGTATACGACTATTTAGTTTACGATGCACTATTCCTTCTTTACTGCATCCCTCGCTTCCTCACATTAACGAATTAACACAGAAATTGCGTCGCCATGACTTAATATGGGTTCTATGACATCTCCTTCTAAATCGAGTAACGTTTCTTTGTATACGACAGGATTTTCTTTTGGGATACGACTATCTCCTTTCCGATGCACTTTTCCTTCTTTACTGAATCCCTCGCTCCCTCACATTGACGAATTTACACAGAAATTGCGTCGCTTTTAAATACTATGGGTTCTATGTCATCTCCTTCTAAATCGTGTAACGTTTTTATGGAAACGACAGGATTTTCTTTTGGGATACGAGTTTCTCCCTTCCGATGCACTATTCCTTCTTTAATGCATACCTCACTCCTTCACATTGACGAATTAACTCAGAAATTGCGTCGCTATGAAACACTATGTGTTATATGACATCTCCTTCGAAATCGTGTAACGTTTTTTGGAGACGACAGGATTTTCTTTTGGGATACGACTATCTCCTTTCTGATGCACTTTTCCCTCTTTATTGCATCCCTCGCTCCCTCACGATGACGAATGAACACATTAATAGCGTCGCTATGAATTACTATGGGCTCCATGACATCTCCTCATAATCGAGTAATGTTTCTATGGTAACGGCATGATTTTCTTTTGGGATACGAGTATCACCTTTCCGATGCATTATTCCTTCTTCACAGCATCCCTCGCTCCCTCACATTGTCGAAATAACACAGAAATTGCGTCGCTATGAAATGCTATGGGTTCTATGCCCTCTCCTTCTAAATCGTGCTACGTTTCTATAGAAACGAAAGGATTTTTTTTGGGGATACGACTGTCTTATTTCCGATGCACTATTCCTTCTTTACTGCATCCCTCGCTCCCTCACATTGACGAATTAACACAGAAATTGCGTCGCCGAGCAAGGTGGCGCAGTGGTTAGCACACTGGACTCGCATTCGGGAGGACGACGGTTCAATCCCGTCTCCGGCCATCCTGATTTACGTTTTCCGTGATTTCTCTAAATCAATTCAGGCAAATGCCGGGATGGTTCCTTTGAAAGGGCACGGCCGATATCCTTCCCTATCCTTCCCTCACCCGAGCTTGCGCAGCGACTCTAATGACCTCGTTGTCGACGGGACGTTAAACACTAATCTCCTCCTCCTCCCAGAAATTGCGTCGCTACGAAATACTATGGGTTCTATGACATCTCCTTCTAAATCGAGTAACGTTTCAAATGAAACGACTGGATATTCTTTTGGGATACGACTATCTCCTTCACCATGCACTATTCCTTCTTTACTGCATCCCTTGCTCCTTCACATTGATGAATTAACACATAAATTGCGTCGCTATGAAATACTATAGGTGCTATGACTTCTCCTTCTAAATCGAGTAACGTTGCTATGGAAACGACAGGATTTTCTATTGGGTTACGAGTATTTCCCTTCCGATGCACTATGGCTTGTTTACTGTATCCCTCGCTCCGTCACAATGACGAATTAACACAGAAATTGCGCCGCTATGAAATACAATGGGTTCCATTACTTCTCCTTCTAAATCGTTTAACGTTACTATAGAAACGACAGGATTTTTTTTTGGGATACGACTATCTAACTTCCGATGCACTATTCCTTCTTTACTGCATCCCTCGCTCCCTCACGTTGACGAATGAACACAGAAATAGCGTCGCTATGAAATACCATGGGCTCTATGACACCTTCTTAGAATCGAGTAATGTTTCTATGGAAACGGCAGGATTTTCTTTTGGGATACGAGTATCACCTTTCCGATGCACTACTCCTTCTTTACAGCATCCATCGCTCCCTCACTTTGACGAATTAGCATAGAAATTCCGTCGCCGAGAGAGGTGGCGCAGTGGTTAGCACACTGTACTCACATTCGGGAGGACGACGGATCAATCCCGTCTCCGTCCATCCTGATTTACGTTTTCCATGATTTCCCTAGATCAATTCAGGCAAATGCCGGGATGGTTCCTTTGAAAGGGCTCGGCCGATTTCCTTCCCCGTCCTTCCCTCACCCAAGCTTGCGCTCCGTCTCTAATGACCTCGTTGTGGACGGGACGTTAAACTCTATTCTGCTCCTCCTCCCAGAAACTGCGTCGCTACGAAATACTATGGGTTCTATGACAACTCCTTCTTATTCAGGTAATGTTTCAATGGAAAGGACTGGATTTTCTTTTGGGATACGACTATCTCCTTTACGATGCACTATTCCTTCTATACCGCATCCCTCGCTCCCTCACATTGACGAATTAACACAGAAATTGCGTCGCTACATTATACTATGGGTTCTGTCACAACTCCTTCTAAATCAAGTAACGTTTCAATGAAAACGAATGGAATTTATTTTGGGATACGACTTTCTCAGTTACGATGCACTATTCCTTCTATACTGCATCCCTCGCTCCCTCACATTGACGAATTAACACAGAATTTGCGTCGCTATGATATACTATGTGTTCTATGACATCTCGTTCAAAAATCGAGTAACGTTTCAATGGAAACGACAGGAATTTATTTTGGGATACGACTATCTTATTTACGATGCACTATTCCTTTTTTACTGCATCCCTCGCTTCCTCACATTAACGAATTAACACTGAAATTGCGTCTATATGAAATACTATGGGTACTACGACTTCTCCTTCAAAATCGAGTAACGTTCTTATAGAAAAGACTGTATTTTCTTTTGGGATACGAGTATCTCCTTTCCGATGCACTATTCCTTCTTAACTGCATTCCCCGCTCCCTCACAATGACGAATTAACACAGAAATTGTGCCGCTATGCAAAACAATGGGTTTTATGACTTCTCCTTCTAAATCGAATAACGTTTCTATAGAAACGACAGTATTTTCTTTTGGGATACGACTATCTAATTTCCGATGCACTATTCCTTCTTTACTGCATCCCTCGCTCCCTCACGTTGACGAATGAACACAGAAATAGCGTCGCTATGAAATACCATGGGCTCTATGATATCTCCTTAGAATCGAGTAATGTTTATATGGAAACGGCAGGATTTTCTTTTGGGATCCGAGTATCACCTTTCCGATGCACTATTCCTTCATTACTGCATCCCTCGCTCCCACACATTGACAAATTAACAAAGAATTTGCGTTGCTATTAAATACTACGGGTTCTGTGACTTCTTCTACTAAATCGAGTAACGTTTCTATGGAAACGACTAGATTTTCTTTTGGAATACGACTGCCACCTTTCCGATGCACTATTCCTTCTTTACTGCTTCCCTCGCTCCCTCACATTGACGAATTAACACAGAAATCGCGTCGCTACTATATACTATGGGTTCCATGACAACTCCTTCTCAATCAAGTAACGTTTCAATGGAAACGACTGGATTTTCTTTTGGGATAAGACTGTCTCCGTTAAGATGCACTATTCCTTCTTTATTGCTCCCTCGCTCCCTCACATTGAAGAATTAACACAGAAATTGCGTCGCTATGAAATAAGGTGGGTTCTATGACATCTCCTTCTAAGTCGAGTAACGTTTCTATGGAATCGACAGGATTTTCTTTTGGTATACGACTATCTCCTTTCCGATGCACTATTCCTTCTTTACTGCATCCCTCGCTCCCTCACAATGACGAATTAACACAGAAATTGCGACGCTATGAAAAACAATGGGTTCTATGACTTCGCCTTCTAAATCGAGTAACGTTTCTATAGAATTGACAGTATTGTCTTTTGGGATACGTCTATCTAATTTCCGATGCACTAATCCAACTTTACTGCATCCCTCGCTCCCTCACATTGACGAATTAACGCTGAAATTGCGTCGCTATGAAATACTATGGGTTCTATGACATCTCCCTCTATATCGAGTAACGTTTCTATGGAAGCGAACGTATTTTCTTTTGGTATACGACTATCTCCTTTACGATGCTCTATTCCTTCTTTACTGCATCCCTTGCTCCCTCTCATTGACGAATTAACTCAGAAATTGCGTCGCTATGTAATACTATGGGTTCTACGACTTCTCCTTCTAAATCCAGTACCGGTTCAATGGAAACGACTGTATTTTATTTTGGTGTACGAGTAACTCCTTTCCGATGCACTATTCCTTCTTTACAGCATTCCTCGCTCCCTCACACTGACGAATTAACACATAAATTACTTCACTGAGAAATACTATGGGTTCTATGACTTCTCCTACTAAATCCAATAATGTTGCTATGGAAACGACAGAATTTCCTTTTGGGATAAGACTAAATTTATTCCGATGCACTATTCCTTCTTTGCTGCATCCCATGCTGTCTCACAATGAGGAATTAACACTGTAATTCGCCGCTATGAAATACTATGGGTTCTTTGACTTCCCCTTCTAAATCGAGTTACGTTTCTATGGAAACGGCATGATTTTCTTTTGGGATACGAGTATCTCCTTTCCGATGCACTAATCCTTCTTAACTTCATCCCTCGCTCCCTCACATTGACGAATTAACACCGAAATTGCGTCGCCATGACATACTATTGGTTCTATGACTTCCCCTTCTAAATCGAGTGACGTTACTATAGAAACGACAGGATTTTCTCTTGGGATACGAGTATCACCTTTCCGATGCACTATTCCTTCTTTACTGTATCCCTCGCTCCCTCACATTGACGAATTAACACAGAAATTGCGTCGCTATGAAATACTATTGGTTCTATGACACCTCCCTCTAAATTGAGTAACGTTTCTATGGAAACGAAAGTGGTTTCTTTTGAGATACGAGTATCTCTTTCCGATGCACTAATCCATGTGTACTGCATCCGTCGCTTCCACAGATTGACGAATTAACACAGAAATTGCGGCGCTATGAAATACAATGGGTTCTATGACATCTCCTTCTAAATCGTGTACCGTTTTTGTGGAAACGACAGGATTTACTTTTGGGATACGACTATCTCCTCTTCGATGCGCTATTCATATTTTACTGCATACCTCGCCCCTTCACATTGACGAGGTGACACAGATACTGCATCGCTATGAAATACTATGGGTTCTATGGCATCTCCTTCTAAATCGAGTAACGTTTCTATGGAAACGACAGGATTTTCTTTTGGTATACGACTATCTCCTTTCCGATGCACTATTCCTTCTTTCCTGCATCCCTCGCTCCCTCACATTGACGAATTAACACAGAAATTGCGTCGCTATGAATTACAATGTGTTCTATGACTTCTCCTTCTGAATCGAGTAATGTTACTATTGAAACGAAAGGATTTTGTTTTGTAATAGGACTATCTCCATTACGATGCACTATTCCTTGCTTACTGAACCCCTCACTTCCCTACATTAACGAATTAACACTGAAATTGCGTCGTTATCAAATACTATGGGTTCTAAGACTTCTCCTTCTAAACCGACTAATGTGTCTATGGAAACGACTGAATTTTCTTTTGGGATACGAGTATCTCCTTTACGATGCATTATTCCTTCTTTACTGCATTCCTCGCGACCTCACGTTGACGAATTAACACAGAGATTGCGTCGCTATGAAATTTTATGGGATCTATTACTTTTCCTTCTGAAGCCGGCAACGTTTCTCTGGAAACGACAGGATTTTCATTTGAGATACGACGATCTCCTTTCCGTTGCACTATTACTTCTCTACTGCATCCCTCGCTCCCTCACATTGACGAATTGACACAGAAATTGCGTCGCTATGATATAAATATGTTTCTATGACATCTCCTTCTAAATCGAGTAACGTTTCTAAGGTAACGACAGGATTTTCTTTTGGGATACGAGTATCTCCTTTCCCATGCACTATTCCTTCTTAACTTCATCCCTCGCTCCCTTACATTGACGAATTAACACAGAAATTGCATCGCTATGACATACTATTCGTTCTATGACTTCCCCTTCTAAATCGAGTAACGTTTCTTTAGAAACAACAGGATTTTCTCTTGGGATACGAGTATCTCCTTTCCGATGCACTATTCCTTCTGTACTGCATCCCTCGCTCCCTCACATTAACGAATTAACACAGAAATTGTGTCGCTATGAAATACTATGCTTTCTATTACATCTCCTTCTATATCGAAAGATGTTTCTTTGGAACCGCAGGATTCTTTTTGGGGTACGAGTATCTCCTTTCTGATGCACTATTCCTCCTTTACTGAATCCATCCCCCCTCACATTGACGAATTAACACAGAAATGGCGTCGTAATGAAATACTATGTGTTCTATGACATCTCCTTCTTAATCGAGTAACGTTTCTATGAAAACGACAGTATTTTCTTTTGCGATACGAGTATCTCCTTTACGATACACTATGTTTTCTTTACTGCATCCCCGCTCCCTCACATTGACGAATTAACACAGAAATTGCGTCGCTATACAAAACTATGGGTTTTATGACATCTCCTTCTAAATCGAGTAACGTTTCTATGGAAACGACATTATTTTCTTTTGGGATATGACTATCTCCTTTCCTATGCACTATTCCTTCTTTACTGCATTCTTCGATACCTCACATTGACGAATTAACACAGGATTTGCGTCGCATTGAAATACTACTGCTTCCATCACTTCTCCTTCTAAATCGAGTTACGTTTCTATAGAAACGACATGATTTTCTTTTGGGATACTGCTATCTCCTTTCCGATGCACGATTCCTTCTTTACTGCATACCTCGGTCCTTCACATTGACGAATTACCAAGACATTGCGTCGCTATGAAATACTATGGGCTCTATGACATCTCCTTCAAAATCGAGTAATGTTTGTATGGAAACGACAGGATTTTCTTTTGGGATACGAGTATCTCCTTCCCGATGCACTATTCCTCCTTTACTGCATTCCTCGCGCACTAACATTGTCGAATTAACACAGAATTTGCGTCGCTATGAAATACTATGTGTTCTATGACTTCTCCTTCTAAATCGTGCAACGCTTCTATGGAAACGACAGGATTTTCCTTTGGGATACGACTATCTCCTTTCCGATGCACTATTCCTTCTTTACTGCATCCCTCGCTCCCTCACATTGACGAATTGACACAGGAATTGCGTCGCATTGAAATACTACTGCTTCCATCACTTCTCCTTCTAAATCGAGTTACGTTTCTATTTAAACGACAGGATTTTCTTTTGGGATACGAGTATCTCCTCTCCGATGCACTATTCCTCCTTTACTGCATTCCTCACGCATTCACAATGACGAATTAACACAGAAATTGCGTAGCTATGAAATACTGTGGGATCTATGACTTCTCCTTCTAAATCGAGTAACGTTTCTATGGAAAAGACAGGATGTTCTTTTGGGATACGACTATCTCCGTTCCGATGCACTATTCCTTGTCTACTGCATCCCTCGCTCCCTCACATTGACGAATTAACACAGAAATTGCGAAGCTATGAGAAACTATGGGTTCTATGACCTCTCCTTCTAAATCGAGTAACGTTTCTATGGAAAAGACAGGATGTTCTTTTGGGATACGACTATCTCCTCTCCGTTGCAGTATTCCTTCTTTACTGCATCCCTCGCTCCCTCACATTGACGAATTAACACAGAAATCGCGTCGCT
Source organism: Schistocerca americana (assembly GCF_021461395.2). NCBI lineage: Eukaryota > Metazoa > Arthropoda > Insecta > Orthoptera > Acrididae > Schistocerca > Schistocerca americana. The sequence goes on from NW_025725884.1 coordinate 10,456,375, forward strand.
ATGAATTACTATAAAGGCCTATGAATTTTCCCTCTCAATCGACTAACGTTTGTATAGAATCGACAGGATTTTCTTTTGGGATACGAGTATCTCACTTCCGATGCACTATTCCTTCTTTACAGCATCCCTCGCTCACTCACATTGACGAATAAACACATAAATTTCGTCGCTATGAAAACTATGCGTTCTATGACAACTCCTTCTAAATCGAGTGACGTATCTACGGAAACGACAGGATTTTCTATTGGGATACGAGTATCTCCTTTCCGATGCACTATTCCTCCTTTACTGCATTCCTCGCGCACTACCATTGACGAATTAACACAGAAATTGCGTCGCTATGACGTACTACTGCTTCCATCACTTCTCCTTCTAAATCGAGTTACGTTTGTATAGAAACGACAGGATTTTCTTTTGGGATACGAGTATCTCCATTCCGATGCACTATTCCTTCTTTACTGCATCCCTCGCTCCCTCACTTTGACAAAATAACGCAGAATTTCCTTTCCGATGGACTATTCCTTCTTTACTGCGAACCTCGCTCCTTCACATGCACGAATTACCACAGACATTACGTCGCTGTGAAATACTATGGGTTCTATGACATATCTTTCTGAGTCGAGTAACGTTTCTATGGAAACGACAGGATTTTCTTTCGTTATACAAGTATCTCCTTTCCGATGCACTATTCCTACATTACTGCATTCCTCGCTCCCTCACATTGACGAATTAACACAGACACGGCGTCGCTATGAAATACTACGAACTATATGACTTCTCCTTCTAAATCGAGCAACGTTTCTAAGGAAACGACAGGATTTTCTTTTGGGATACGAGTATCTCCTTTCCGATGCACTATTCCTTCTTAACTTCATCCCTCGCTCCCTCACATTGACGAATTAACACAGAAATTGCATCGCTATGACATACTATTGGTTCTATGACTTCCCCTTCTAAATCGGGTGACGTTTCTATAGAAACAACAGGTTTTTCTCTTGGGATACGAGTATCTCCTTTCCGATGCACTATTCCTTCTTTACTGTATCCCTCGCTCCCTCACAATGACGAATTAGCACAGAAATTGCGTCGCTATGAAATACTATGGGTTCTATGACTTCTCCTTCTAAAGCGAGTAATGTTTCTATGGAAACGAAAGGATTTTCCTTTGGGATTCGACTAACTGGTTTCCGATGCATTATTCCTTTTTCACTGCATTGCTCGCGCCTTCACATTGAAGAATTAACACAGAAATTGCGTCGCTATGATATACTATGGGTTCTATGAATTCTCCGTCTTAAGCGGGAAACGTTTCTATGGATACGACAGGATTTTCTTTTGGGATACAAGTATCTCCATTCCGATGCACTATTAATTCTTTACTGCATTCTTCGCGCCCTCACATTGACGAATTAACACAGAAATTACGTCGCTATGAAATACTGTGGGTTCAATAACTTCTAAATCGAGTGATATTGCTATGGAAAGGACTGTATTTTCTTTTGGGTTACGACTATCTCCTTTCCGATGCACCATTCCTTCTTTACTGCATCCCTCGCTCCCTCACATTGAAGTATTAACACAGAGATGGCGTCGCTATGAAATACTATGATCTCTATGACTTCTCCTTCTAAATCGGGCAACGTTTCAATGGAAACGACAGGATTGTCTTTTGGGAAACGACTATCACCTATCCGATGCACTATTCCTTCTTTACTGCATCCCTCGCTCCCTCGCATTGACGAATTAACAAAGAAATTGCGTCGCTATGAAGTACTGTAGGTACTATGACTGCTCCTTCTAAATCGAGTAGCGTTGCTATGGAAACGACAAGATATTCTTTTGGGACAACGCTATCTCTTATCCAATGCACTATTTCTTCTTCACTGCGTCCCTCGCTCCCTCACAATGACGAATTAACACAGAAATTGCGTCGCTATGAAAAACTATGGGTTCTAAGACTTCTCCTTCTAAACCGAGTAACGTTTATATGGAAACGACAGGATTTTCTTTTGGGATACGAGTATATCCTTCCCGAAGCACTATTGCTGCTTTACTGCATTCCTCGCGCCCTCACATTGACGAATTAAGACAGAAATTGCGTCGCTATGAAATACTATGGGTTCTATGACTTCACCTTCTAAAGCGAGTAACGTTTCTATGGAAAAGAGAGGATTTTCTTTTGTGATACGACTATGTCCTTTCCGATGCACTATTCCTTCTTTACTGCATCTCTCGCTCCCTCATTTCGACGAATTAACACAGAAATTGCGTCGCTATGAAATAATACTCGTTGTATGACATTTCCTTCTACATCGAGTGACGTTTCTATGGAAACGGCAGGATTTTCTTTTGGGATATGAGTATCTCCTTTCCGATGCTCTATTCCTTCTTTACTGCATCCCTCGCTCCCTCACATTGACGAATTAACACAGAAATTGTGGCGCTATGAAATACTATGGGTTCTATGACTTCTCCTTCTAAATCGTGTAACGTTATTATGGGAACGACAGGATATTCTTTTGGGATACGAGTATTTCCTTTCTGATGCACTCTTCATTCTTTACTGCATACCTCGCTCCTTCACATTGACGAATTAACAGAGACATTGCGTCGCTATGAAATACTATTGGTTCCGTGGCATCTCCTTCTGAATCGAGTAACGTTTCTATGGAAACGAAATGATTTTCTTTTGGGATACGAGTATCTAATTTCCGATGCACTATTCCTTGTTTACTGCATTCCTCGCGCACTCACATTGACGAATTAACACAGAAATTGCGTCGCTATGAAATACTATGGGGTCTATGACTTCTCCATCTAAATCGAGTAACGTTTCTATGGAAACGAAAGGATTTTCTATTTTGATACGACTATCTCCTTTCTGATGCATTATTCCTTCTTTACTGCATTCCTCGCGCCCTCACATTGACGAACTAACACAGAAATTGCGTCGCTATGATATACTATGGGTTCTATGAATTCTCCGTCTAAAGCGGTTAACGATTCTATGAAAACGACAGGATTTACTTTTGGGATACGAGTAACTCCTTTCCAATGCACTATTCATTCTTTACTGCATTGCTCACTAGCTCACATTAACACAGAAATTGTATGGCTATGTAAAACTATGTGTTCTATGACTTCTCTTTCTAAATCGAATAACGTTTCTATGGAAAAGACAGAATTTTCCTTTGGGATACGGGCATCTCCTTTCCGATGCACTGTTCCTTCTTTACTGCATCCCTCGCTCTCTCACATTGAAGAATTGATCCAGAAAATTGCGTCGCTATGAAATACAATCTGTTCTATGACAGCTTCTTCTAAATTGAGTAACACTTCTATGGAAACGACAGGACTTTCTTTTGGGATACGAGTATCACCTTTCCGATGCACTATTCCTTCTCTACTGCATTCCTCGCGCCCTCACATTGACGAATTAACACAGAAATTGCGTCGCTATGAAATACTATGGGTTTTATGGCTTCTCCTTCTAAATCAAGGTTCGTTTCTTGGAAAACGAAAGGATTTTTCTTTGGGATACGACTATCTCCTTTCCGATGCATTATTCCTTCTTTACTGCATTCCTCGCGCCCTCACATTGAAGAATTAACACCGAAATTGCGTCGCTATGAAATACTATGGGTTCTATGAATCTCCTTCTACAGCGGGTTACGTTTCTATCGAAACGAAAGGATTTTTCTTTGGGCTACGACCATCTCCTTTCCGATGCACTAATCCTTCTTTACTGCATCCCCCGCTATCTCACATTGCGAATAAACACAGATCGTGCGTCGCTATGAAGTACTATGGGTTCAATGGCTTCTCCTTTTAAATCGAGTAACGTTTCAGTGGAAACGACAGAATTTTCTTTTGGGATACGACTATCTCCATAACGATGCACTATTCCTTTTTACTGCATCCCTCGCTGCCTCACATTGACGAATTAACACAGAAATTGCGTCGCTATGAAATATTATGGGTTCTAAGACATCTCCCTTTAAATCGAGTAACGTTTCTATGGAAACGACAGGTTTTTCGTTTGGGACACGACTATCTCCTTTACGATGCATTATTCCTTCTTTACTGCATTCCTCGCACCCTCTCGTTGGCGAATTAACACAGAAATTGCGTCGCTTAGAAACACTATGGGTTCTATGACTTCTCCTTGTAAAGCGGGTAACGTTTCAATGGAAACGATAGAATCTTCTTTTGAGATACGACTATCTCCTTTACGATGCACTGTTCCTTCTTTACTGCATCCCTCGCTGCCTCACATTGACGAATTAACACAGATGTTGCGTCGCTATGAAATACACTCCTGGAAATTGAAATAAGAACACCGTGAATTCATTGTCCCAGGAATGGGAAACTTTGTTGACACATTCCTGGGGTCAGATACATCTCATGATCACACTGACAGAACCACAGACACATAGACACAGGCAACAGAGCATGCACAATGTCGGCACTAGTAAAGCGTATATCCACCTTTTGCAGCAATGCAGGCTGCTTTTCTCCCATGGAGACGATCGTAGAGATGCTGGATGTAGTCCTGTGGAACGGCTTGCCATGCCATTTCCACCTGGCGCCTCAGTTGGACCAGCGATCGTGCTGGACGTGCAGACCGCGTGAGACGACGCTTCATCCAGTCCCAAACATGCTCAATGGGGGACAGAGCCAGAGATCTTGCTGGCCAGGGTAGTTGACTTACACCTTCTAGAGCACGTTGGGTGGCACGGGATACATGCGGACGTGCATTGTCCTGTTGGAACAGCAAGTTCCCTTGCCGGTCTAGGAATGGTAGAACGATGGGTTCGATGACGGTTTGGATGTACCGTGCACTATTCAGTGTCCCCTCGACGATCACCAGTGGTATACGGTCAGTGTAGGAGATCGCTCCCCCACACCATGATGCCGGGTGTTGGCCCTGTGTGCATCGGTCGTATGCAGTCCTGATTGTGGCGCTCACCTGCACGGCGCCAAACACGCATACGACCATCATTGGCACCAAGGCAGAAGCGACTCTCATCGCTGGAGACGACACGTCTCCATTCGTCCCTCCATTCACGCCTGTCGCGACACCACTGGAGGCGGGCTGCACGATGTTGGGGCGTGAGCGGAAGACGGCCTAACGGTGTGCGGGACCGTAGCCCAGCTTCATGGAGACGGTTGCGAATGGTCCTCGCCGGTACCCCAGGAGCAACAGTGTCCCTAATTTGCTGGGAAGTGGCGGTGCGGTCTCCTACGGCACTGCGTAGGATCCTACGGTCTTGGCGTGCATCCGTGCGTCGCTGCGGTCCGGTCCCAGGTCGACGGGCACGTGCACCTTCCGCCGACCACTGGCAACAACATCGATGTACTGTGGAGACCTCACGCCCCACGTGTTGAGCAATTCGGCGGTACGTCCACCCGGCCTCCCGCATGCCCACTATACGCCCTCGCTCAAAGTCCGTCAACTGCACATACGGTTCACGTCCACGCTGTCGCGGCATGCTACCAGTGTTAAAGATTGCGATGGAGCTCCGTATGCCACGGCAAACTGGCTGACACTGACGGCGGCGGTGCACAAATGCTGCGCAGCTAGCGCCATTCGACGGCCAACACCGCGGTTCCTGGTGTGTCCGCTGTGCCGTGCGTGTGATCATTGCTTGTACAGCCCTCTCGCAGTGTCCGGAGCAAGTATGGTGGGTCTGACACACCGGTGTCAATGTGTTCTTTTTTCCTTTTCCAGGAGTGTACTATGGGTTCTATTACATCACCTTCTAAATCGAAAAACGTTTCTATGGAAACGACAGGATTTTCTTCTGGTATATGGCTATCTTCCTTCCGATGCACTATTCCTTCTTTACACAATCCCTCGCTGCCTCACATTGACGAATTATCACAGAAATTGCGTCGCTATGAAATACTATGGGTTCTATTACATCACCTTCTAAATCGAGTAACGTTTCTATGGAAACGACAGGATTTTCTTTTGGGATACGACTATCTCCTTTCCGATGCACTATTCCTTCTTTACTGCATCCCACGCTCCCTCACAATGACGAATTAACACAGAAATGGCGCCGCTATCAAATACGATGTGTTCTATGACTTCTCCTTCTGAATCGAGTAACGTTCCTATGGAAACGACAGCATTTTCTTTTGGGATACGACTATCTCCTTTCCGATGCACTATTCATTCTTTACTGCATCCCTCGCTTCCTCACATTGACGAATTAGCACAGAAATTTCGTCGCTATGAAATACTATGGGTTCTATCACATCTCCCTCTAAAGCAAATAACGTTTCTATGGAAACGACTGGAATTTCTATTGAGATACGACTATCTCCTTTACGATGCACTATTCCTTCCTTACTTGTTCCTTCGCTCCCTCACATATACGACTTTACACAGAAATTGCGTCGCTATGAAGTACTATGGGTTCTATGACATCTCTTTCTAAATCGAGGACGTTTCTATGGAAACGACTGTAGTTTCTTTTGGGATGCAAGAATCTCCTTTCAAATGCACTATTCCTTCCTTACTGCATCCCTCGCTCCCTCACATTGACGAATTAACACAGTAATGACGTCGCTATGAAATTCCATGAGTTCTATGACTTCTCCTTCTAAATCTAGTAGCGTTTCTATGGGAACGACAGGATTTTCTTTTGGGATACGAGTATCTCCTTTCTGATGCACTATTCCTTCTATACTGCATCCCTCGCGCCCTCACTTTGACGAATTAACACAGGAATTGCGTCGCCATGAAATACTATGGCTTCTATGACATCTCCTTCTAAATGAAGTAACACTTCTATGGAAACGACAGGACTCTCTTATGGGATCCGAGTATCACCTTTCCGATGCACTATTCCTTCTTTACTGCATTCCTCGCGCCCTCACATTGACGAATTAACACAGAAATTGCGTCGCTATGAAATACTATGGGTTTCATGACTTCTCCTTCTAAATCAAGTAACGTTTCTATGGAAACGAAAGGATTTTTCTTTGGGATACGACTAACCCCTTTCCGATGCATTATTCCCTCTTTACTGCATTCCTCGCGCCCTCACATTGAAGAATTAACACAGAGATTGCGTCGCAATGAGATACTATGGGTTCTATGAATCTCCTTCTACAGCGGGTATCGTTTCTATCGAAACGACAGGAATTTCTTTTGGGATACGACTATCTCCTTTCCGATGCACTAATCCTTCTTTACTGCATCCCTCGCTCCCTCACATAAACGGATTAACACAGAAATTGCGTAGCTACGATATACTATAGGTTCTATGACATCTCCCTCTGAAGTAATTAACGTTTCTATGGGAACGACTGGATTTTCTTTTGGGATACGAGTATCTCCTTTCCGATGCACTATGAATTTTTACTGCATCCCTCGCTCCCTCACATTGACGAATTAACACAGAAATTGCGTCGCTACGAAATACTATGAGTTCTATGTCGTCTCCTTCTAAATCGAGTAACGTTTCTATGGAAACGACAGGAATTTCTTTTGGGATACGATTATCTTTTTTCCGATGCACTATTCCTTCTTTACTGCATCCCTCGCTGCCTCACATTGACGAATTAACACAGAAATTGCGTCGCCATGAAATACTATGGGTTCTAAGACATCTCCCTCTAAATCGAGTAACGTTTCTGTGGAAACGACAGGTTTTTCGTTTGGGACACGACTATCTCCTTTCCGATGCATTATTCCTTCTTTACTGCATTCCTCGCACCCTCTCGTTGGCGAATTAACACAGAAATTGCGTCGCTTAGAAACACCATGGGTTCTATGACTTCTCCTTGTAAAGCGGGTAACGTTTCAATGGAAACGACAGAATCTTCTTTTGAGATACGACTATCTCCTTTACGATGCACTGTTCCTTCTTTACTGCATCCCTCGGTTCCTCACATTAACGAATTAAAACTGAAATTGCTTCGCAATGAAATACTATGTTTTCTGTGACTTCTCCTCCTAAATCGAGTAACGTTTCGATGGAAACGACTGTATTTTCTTTTGGGATCCGAGTATCTCCTTTCCGATGCACTATCTTTTCTTTACTGAATCCCACACTTCCTGACATTGACGAGTTAACACAGAAATTACGTCGCTATGAAATACTATGGGTTCTATTACATCACCTTCTAAATCGAGTAACGTTACTATGGAAACGACAGGATTTTCTTTTGGGATACGACTATCTCCTTTCCGATGCACTATTCCTTCTTTACTGCATCCCACGCTCCCTCACAATGACGAATTAACACAGAAATTGCGCCGCTATGAAATACGATAGGTTCTATGAATTCTTCTTCTGAATCGAGTAACGTTCCTATGGAAACGACATGATTTTCTTTTGGGATACGACTATCTCCTTTCCGATGCACGGTTCCTTCTTTACTGCATCCCTCGCTTCCTCACATTGACGAATTAACACAGAAATTGCGTCGCTAAGAAATACTATTGGTTCTATGACACCTCCCTCTAAATTGAGTAACGTTTCTATGGAAACGAAATTGGTTTCTTTTGAGATACGAGTATCTCCTTTCCGATGCACAAATCCATCTGTACTGCATCCGTCGCTTCCTCAGATTGACGAATTAACACAGAAATTGCGGCGCTATGAAATACAATGGGTTCTATGACATCTCCTTCTAAATCGTGTACCGTTTTTGTGGAAACGGCAGGATTTACTTTTGGGATACGACTATCTCCTCTCCGATGCGCTATTCATTCTTTACTGCATACCTCGCCCCTTCACATTGACGAGGTACCACAGATACTGTATCGCTATGAAATACTATGGGTTCTATGGCATCTCCTTCTAAATCGAGTAACGTTTCTATGGAAACGACAGGATTTTCTTTTGGGATACGACTATCTCCTTTCCGATGCACTATTCCTTCTTTACTGCATCCCTCGATCCCTCACATTGACGGATTAACACAGTAATTGCGTCGCTATGAAATACTATGGGTTCTGCGACTTCTCCTTCTAAATCGAGTAAAGTTTCTACAGAAACGACATGATTTTCCTTTGGGATACATCTCCGTTCCGATGCACTATTCCTTCTTGACTGCATCCCTCGCTCCCTCACATTGACAAATTAACACAGAAATTGCGTCGCTATGAAATGCTATGTGTTCTATGACATCTCTTTCTAAATCCTGTAACATTTCTATGGAAACGCCTGGATTTTCCTTTGGGATACGACTATCTCCTTTCCGATGCACTATTCCTTCTTTCCTGCATCGCTCGCTCCCGCACATTGACGAATTAACACTGAAATTGCGTCGCCATGATATACTAACGAGTTCAACGGCTTCTCCTTCTAAATCGAGTAACGTTTCTATGGAAACGAGTGGATTTTCTTTTGGGATACGACTATCTCCTTTCGTATGCACTATTCCTTCTTTACTGCATCCCTCGCTCCCTCACATTGACGAATTAACTCAGAAATTGCGTCGCTATGAATTACAATACGTTCTATGACTTCTCCTTCTGAATCGAGTAACGTTACTATAGAAACGAAAGGATTTTGTTTTGTAATAGGACTATCTCCATTATGATGCACTATTCCTTGATTACTGAACCCCTCACTTCCCTACATTAACGAATTAACACTGAAATTTCGTCGTTATCAAATACTATGGGTTCTAAGACTTCTCCTTCTAAACCGACTAACGTTTCTAGGGAAACGACTGAAATTTCTTTTGGGATACGAGTATCTCCTTTACGATGCATTATTCATTATTTACTGCATTCCTCGCGACCTCACGTTGACGAATTGACACAGGAATTGCGTCGCAATGAAATACTACTGCTTCCATCACTTCTCTTCCTAAATCGACTCACGATTCTATAGAAACGGCAGGATTTTCTATTGGGATACGAGTATCTCCTTTCCGATGCACTATTCCTTCTTTACTGCATCCCTCGCTCCCTCACATTGTCAAAATAACACGTTAATTGCGGCGCTATGAAATACTATGGGTTCTATGAGATCTTCTTCTAAATCGTGAAACGTTTTTATGAAAACGACAGGATTTTATTTTCGGATACGAGTATTTCCTTTCCGATGCACTATTCCTTCTTTACTGCGAACCTCGCTCCTTCACATTGACGAATTACCACAGACATTGCGTCGCTATGAAATACTATGGGTTCTATGACATATCCTTCTGAGTCGAGTAACGTTTCTATGGAAACGACAGGATTTTCTTTTGGGATACGAGTATCTCCTTTCCGATGCACTATTCCTCCTTTACTGCATTCCTCACGCACTCACATTGACGAATTAACACAGAAATTGCGTAGCTATGAAATACTGTGGGGTCTATGACTTCTCCTTCTAAATCGAGTAACGTTACTATGGAAAAGACAGGATGTTCTTTTGGGACACGACTATCTAAGTTCCGATGCACTATTCCTTCTCTACTGCATCCCTCGCTCACTCACATTGACGAATTAACACAGAAATTGCGAAGCTATGAAAAACTATGGGTTCTATGACCTCTCCTTCAAAATCGAGTAATGTTTCTATGGAAACGAGAGGATTTTCTTTTGTGTTACGACTATCTCTTTGCGACGCACTATTCCTGCTTTACTGAATCCCTCGCTCCCTGACATTGACGAATTAACACAGAAATTTCGTAGCTATCATATACTATGGGTTTTATGACGCCTCCTTCTAAATCGAGTAACATTTCTATGGTAACGGCTGGATTTTGTTTTGGGATACGACAATCTCCATTACGATGCACTATTCCTGCTTTACTGCATCCCTCGCTCCCTCACATTGACGAATTAACACAGATATTGCGGCGCTATGAAATACAATGGGATCTATGACACCTCCTTCTAAATCGTGTAACGTTTTTATGGAAACGACAGGATTTTCTTTAGGGATACGACTGTCCCTTTCCGTTGCACTATTACTTCTTTACTGCATCCCTCGCTCCCTCACATTGACGAATTAACACAGAAATTGCGGCGCTATGAAATACTATGGGTTCTATGGCTTCTCATTCTAAATTGAGTAACGGTTCTACGGAAACGACAGGATTTCCTTTTCTGATACCACTATCACCTTTATGATGCACTATTCCTTCTTTACTGCATCCCTCGCTTCCTCACATTAGCGAATAACCACAGAAATTGCGTCGCTATGAAATACTTTGTGTTCTATGACTTCTCATTCTAAATCGAGTAACGTTTCTATGGAAACGACTGTATTTTCTTTTGGAACACGAGTATCTCCTTTCCGATGCACCATTCCTACTTTACTGCATCCCTCGTTCCCTCACATTGACGAATTAACACAGACATTTCGTAGCTATGATATACTATGCGTTCTATGACACCTCCTTCTAAATCGAGTCGCATTTCTATGGAAACGGCTGGATTTTCTTTTGGGATACAAGTATCTCCTCACCGATGCACTATTCCTTCTTTACTGCATCCCTCGCTCCCTCACATAAACGGATTAACACAGAAATTGCGTAGCTACGATATACTATAGGTTCTATGACATCTCCCTCTGAAGTAATTAACGTTTCTATGGGAACGACTGGATTTTCTTTTGGGATACGAGTATCTCCTTTCCGATGCACTATGAATTTTTACTGCATCCCTCGCTCCCTCACATTGACGAATTAACACAGAAATTGCGTCGCTACGAAATACTATGAGTTCTATGTCGTCTCCTTCTAAATCGAGTAACGTTTCTATGGAAACGACAGGAATTTCTTTTGGGATACGATTATCTTTTTTCCGATGCACTATTCCTTCTTTACTGCATCCCTCGCTGCCTCACATTGACGAATTAACACAGAAATTGCGTCGCCATGAAATACTATGGGTTCTAAGACATCTCCCTCTAAATCGAGTAACGTTTCTGTGGAAACGACAGGTTTTTCGTTTGGGACACGACTATCTCCTTTCCGATGCATTATTCCTTCTTTACTGCATTCCTCGCACCCTCTCGTTGGCGAATTAACACAGAAATTGCGTCGCTTAGAAACACCATGGGTTCTATGACTTCTCCTTGTAAAGCGGGTAACGTTTCAATGGAAACGACAGAATCTTCTTTTGAGATACGACTATCTCCTTTACGATGCACTGTTCCTTCTTTACTGCATCCCTCGGTTCCTCACATTAACGAATTAAAACTGAAATTGCTTCGCAATGAAATACTATGTTTTCTGTGACTTCTCCTTCTAAATCGAGTAACGTTTCTATGGAAACGACTGTATTTTCTTTTGGGATCCGAGTATCTCCTTTCCGATGCACTATCTTTTCTTTACTGAATCCCACACTTCCTGACATTGACGAGTTAACACAGAAATTACGTCGCTATGAAATACTATGGGTTCTATTACATCACCTTCTAAATCGAGTAACGTTACTATGGAAACGACAGGATTTTCTTTTGGGATACGACTATCTCCTTTCCGATGCACTATTCCTTCTTTACTGCATCCCACGCTCCCTCACAATGACGAATTAACACAGAAATTGCGCCGCTATGAAATACGATAGGTTCTATGAATTCTTCTTCTGAATCGAGTAACGTTCCTATGGAAACGACATGATTTTCTTTTGGGATACGACTATCTCCTTTCCGATGCACGGTTCCTTCTTTACTGCATCCCTCGCTTCCTCACATTGACGAATTAACACAGAAATTGCGTCGCTAAGAAATACTATTGGTTCTATGACACCTCCCTCTAAATTGAGTAACGTTTCTATGGAAACGAAATTGGTTTCTTTTGAGATACGAGTATCTCCTTTCCGATGCACAAATCCATCTGTACTGCATCCGTCGCTTCCTCAGATTGACGAATTAACACAGAAATTGCGGCGCTATGAAATACAATGGGTTCTATGACATCTCCTTCTAAATCGTGTACCGTTTTTGTGGAAACGGCAGGATTTACTTTTGGGATACGACTATCTCCTCTCCGATGCGCTATTCATTCTTTACTGCATACCTCGCCCCTTCACATTGACGAGGTACCACAGATACTGTATCGCTATGAAATACTATGGGTTCTATGGCATCTCCTTCTAAATCGAGTAACGTTTCTATGGAAACGACAGGATTTTCTTTTGGGATACGACTATCTCCTTTCCGATGCACTATTCCTTCTTTACTGCATCCCTCGATCCCTCACATTGACGGATTAACACAGTAATTGCGTCGCTATGAAATACTATGGGTTCTGCGACTTCTCCTTCTAAATCGAGTAAAGTTTCTACAGAAACGACATGATTTTCCTTTGGGATACATCTCCGTTCCGATGCACTATTCCTTCTTGACTGCATCCCTCGCTCCCTCACATTGACAAATTAACACAGAAATTGCGTCGCTATGAAATGCTATGTGTTCTATGACATCTCTTTCTAAATCCTGTAACATTTCTATGGAAACGCCTGGATTTTCCTTTGGGATACGACTATCTCCTTTCCGATGCACTATTCCTTCTTTCCTGCATCGCTCGCTCCCGCACATTGACGAATTAACACTGAAATTGCGTCGCCATGATATACTAACGAGTTCAACGGCTTCTCCTTCTAAATCGAGTAACGTTTCTATGGAAACGAGTGGATTTTCTTTTGGGATACGACTATCTCCTTTCGTATGCACTATTCCTTCTTTACTGCATCCCTCGCTCCCTCACATTGACGAATTAACTCAGAAATTGCGTCGCTATGAATTACAATACGTTCTATGACTTCTCCTTCTGAATCGAGTAACGTTACTATAGAAACGAAAGGATTTTGTTTTGTAATAGGACTATCTCCATTATGATGCACTATTCCTTGATTACTGAACCCCTCACTTCCCTACATTAACGAATTAACACTGAAATTTCGTCGTTATCAAATACTATGGGTTCTAAGACTTCTCCTTCTAAACCGACTAACGTTTCTAGGGAAACGACTGAAATTTCTTTTGGGATACGAGTATCTCCTTTACGATGCATTATTCATTATTTACTGCATTCCTCGCGACCTCACGTTGACGAATTGACACAGGAATTGCGTCGCAATGAAATACTACTGCTTCCATCACTTCTCTTCCTAAATCGACTCACGATTCTATAGAAACGGCAGGATTTTCTATTGGGATACGAGTATCTCCTTTCCGATGCACTATTCCTTCTTTACTGCATCCCTCGCTCCCTCACATTGTCAAAATAACACGTTAATTGCGGCGCTATGAAATACTATGGGTTCTATGAGATCTTCTTCTAAATCGTGAAACGTTTTTATGAAAACGACAGGATTTTATTTTCGGATACGAGTATTTCCTTTCCGATGCACTATTCCTTCTTTACTGCGAACCTCGCTCCTTCACATTGACGAATTACCACAGACATTGCGTCGCTATGAAATACTATGGGTTCTATGACATATCCTTCTGAGTCGAGTAACGTTTCTATGGAAACGACAGGATTTTCTTTTGGGATACGAGTATCTCCTTTCCGATGCACTATTCCTCCTTTACTGCATTCCTCACGCACTCACATTGACGAATTAACACAGAAATTGCGTAGCTATGAAATACTGTGGGGTCTATGACTTCTCCTTCTAAATCGAGTAACGTTACTATGGAAAAGACAGGATGTTCTTTTGGGACACGACTATCTAAGTTCCGATGCACTATTCCTTCTCTACTGCATCCCTCGCTCACTCACATTGACGAATTAACACAGAAATTGCGAAGCTATGAAAAACTATGGGTTCTATGACCTCTCCTTCAAAATCGAGTAATGTTTCTATGGAAACGAGAGGATTTTCTTTTGTGTTACGACTATCTCTTTGCGACGCACTATTCCTGCTTTACTGAATCCCTCGCTCCCTGACATTGACGAATTAACACAGAAATTTCGTAGCTATCATATACTATGGGTTTTATGACACCTCCTTCTAAATCGAGTAACATTTCTATGGTAACGGCTGGATTTTGTTTTGGGATACGACAATCTCCATTACGATGCACTATTCCTGCTTTACTGCATCCCTCGCTCCCTCACATTGACGAATTAACACAGATATTGCGGCGCTATGAAATACAATGGGATCTATGACACCTCCTTCTAAATCGTGTAACGTTTTTATGGAAACGACAGGATTTTCTTTAGGGATACGACTGTCCCTTTCCGTTGCACTATTACTTCTTTACTGCATCCCTCGCTCCCTCACATTGACGAATTAACACAGAAATTGCGGCGCTATGAAATACTATGGGTTCTATGGCTTCTCATTCTAAATTGAGTAACGGTTCTACGGAAACGACAGGATTTCCTTTTCTGATACCACTATCACCTTTATGATGCACTATTCCTTCTTTACTGCATCCCTCGCTTCCTCACATTAGCGAATAACCACAGAAATTGCGTCGCTATGAAATACTTTGTGTTCTATGACTTCTCATTCTAAATCGAGTAACGTTTCTATGGAAACGACTGTATTTTCTTTTGGAACACGAGTATCTCCTTTCCGATGCACCATTCCTACTTTACTGCATCCCTCGTTCCCTCACATTGACGAATTAACACAGACATTTCGTAGCTATGATATACTATGCGTTCTATGACACCTCCTTCTAAATCGAGTCGCATTTCTATGGAAACGGCTGGATTTTCTTTTGGGATACAAGTATCTCCTCACCGATGCACTATTCCTTCTTTACTGCATCCCTCGCTCCCTCACATTGACGAATTAACACAGAAATCGCGTCGCTATGAAATACTATAAAGGCCTATGACTTTTCCTTCTAAATCGAATAACGTTTGTATGGAAACGACAGAATTTTCATTTGGGATACGAGTATCTCCTTTCCGATGCACTATTCCTTCTTTACTGCATCCCTCTCTCCCTCACATTAACGAATTAACACAGTAATTGTGTCGCTATGAAATACTATGCTTTCTATGACATCTCCTTCTAAATCGAGTGATGTTTTTATGGAAACGGCAGGACTCTTTTTGGGATACGAGTATCTCCTTTCCGATGCACTATACCTTCTTTACTGAATCCACCCCTCCCTCTCATTGACGAATTAACACAGAAATTGCGTCGTAATGAAATACAAAGTGTTCTATGACATCTCCTTGTAAATCGAGTAACGGTTTCTTTTTGGGATACGAGTATGTACTTACCGATGCACTATTCCTTCTTTACTGCATCCCTCGCTCCCTCACATTGACGAATCAACACTGAAATTGCGGCGCTATGAAATACTATGGGTCCCATGGATTCTCCTTCCAAATCGAGTAACGTTAATATGGAAACGACAGGATTTTCTTTTGGGATACGACAATCTCCATTACGATGCACGATTCCTTGTTTACTGCATCCCTCGCTTCCTCACATTAACGAATTAACACTGAAATTGCGTCGCCATGAAATACTATGGGTTCCTAGACTTCTCCTTCTAAATCAAGAAATGTTTCTATCGAAACGACAGGTTTTCCTTTTGGGATACGTCTATCTCTGTTCCGATGCACTATTCCATCTTTACTGCATACCTCGCTCCCACACATTGACGAATTAACACAGAAATTGCGTCGCTATGAAATACTATGTGTTCTATGTCTTCTCCTTCTAAATCGTGCAACGCTTCTATGGAAACGACAGGATTTTCCTTTGGGATACGACTATCTCCTTTCCGATGCACTATTCCTCCTTTACTGCATTCCTCACGCACTCTCATTGCCGAATTAACACAGAAATTGCGTAGCTATGAAATACAGTGGGGTCTATGACTTCTCCTTCTAAATCGAGTAACGTTTCTATGCAAAAGGCAGGATGTTCTTTTGGGATACGACTATCTCCGTTCCGATGCACTATTCCTTCTTTACTGCTTCCCTCGCTCCCTCACATTGACGAATTTACACAGAAATTGCGTCGCTATGAAAAACTATGGGTTTTATGACCTCTCCTTCTAAATCGAGTAGCGTTTCTATGGAAACGACAGGATTTACTTTAAGATACGAGAATCTCTTTCCCGATGCACTATTCCTTCTTTGCACCATTCCTCGCTCACTCACATTGACGAATTAGGACAGAAATTGCGTCGCTATGAAATACAATGGGTTCTATGACTTCTCCTTCTAAATCGAGTAATGTTTCTATGGAAACGAGAGGATTTTCTTTTGTGTTACGACCATCTCCTTTCCTTTGCACTATTCCTACTCTACTGCATACCTCGCTCCTTCACATTGACGAATTAACACAGAAATTGCGTCGCCATGAAAAACTATGGGTTCTATGACATCTCCTTCTGAATCGAGTCACGTTTCTATGGAAACGACAAGAATTTCTTTTGGGATACGAGTATCTCCTTTACGATGCACTATTCCTTCTTTACTGCATTCCTCGCGCACTCACATTGACGAATTAACATGGATATGACGTCGCTATGAAATACTATGCGTTCCATGACTCCTCCTTCTGAATCGAGTAACGTTTCTATGGAAACGACAGGGTTTTCTTTTGAATTACGAGTATCTCCTTTTCGATGCACTATTCTTTCCTTACTGCATCCCTCGCTCCCTCACATTGGCGAATTAACACTGAAATTGCGTCGCTATGAAAAACTATCGGTTCTATGACGTCTCCTTCTAAATCGAGTAACTTTTCTATGGAAACAAGAGGAGTTTCCTTTGGGATACGACTATCTCCATTCCGATGCTTCATTCCTTCTGTACTGCATTCCTCACTCCCACACTTTGATGAATTAACACAGATATTGCGCTGCAATGAAATCCTATGGCTTCTATGACTTCTCCTTCTAAAGTGGGTAACGTTTCTATGGAAACGACACGATTTTCTTTTGGGATACGAGTATGTCCTTTCCGATGCACTATTCCTTCTTTACTACACCCCTCCCTCCCTCACATTGTCGAATTAACGCAGAAATTGCGTCGCTATGAAATACTATGTGTTCTATGACTTCTCCTTCTAAATCGAGTAACGTTTCTATGGAAACTACAGGATTTTCTTTTGGTGAACGACTATCTCCTTTACGATGCACTATTCCTTCTTTACTGCATCCCACACCCCTCACATTGACGAATTAATACTGACATTGCGTCGCTATGAAAAACTACTGGTTCTATGACTTCTGCTTCTAAATCGAGTAACGTTTCTATGGAAACGAAGGGATTTACCTTTGGGATACGACTATCTCCTTTCCCATGCATAATTCCATCTATTTTGCATTCCTCCTGCCCTCACATTGAAGAATGAACACAGAAATTGCGTCGCTATGATATACTATGGGTTCTATGTTGTCTCCTTCTAAAGCGGGTAACGTTTCTATGGAAACGACAGGATTTTCTTTTGGGATACGTGTATCTCCTTTCCGATGCACTATTCATTCTTTACTGCATCCCTCGCTCCCTCACATTGACGAATTAACACAGAGATTGTGTCGCTATGAAGTACTATGGGTTCTATGGCTTCTGCTTCTAAATCGTGTAACGTTTTTATTGAAACGTCAGGATTTCCTTTTGGGATACGGGTATTTCCTTTCCGATGCACTATTCCTTCTTAACTGCATACCTCGCTCCTTAACATTTACGAATTAACACAGAAATTGCGTCGCTATGATATACTGTGGGTTCTATGACAACTCCTTCTGAAGCAAGTAACGGTTCTATGGAAACGACAGGATTAGCTTTTGGGATACGAGTATCTCCTTTCCGATGCATTATTCCTTCTTTACTGCATTCCTCACGCACTCACATTGACGAATTAACACAGAAATTGCGTCGCTGTGAAATACTATGGGTTCTATGACAACTCCTTCTGAATCGAGTAACGTTTCTATGGAAACGACAGGATTATCTTTTGGGATACGAGTATCTCCTTTCCGATGCACTATTCCTTCTTTACAGCCTCCCTCGCTCCCTCACATTGACGAATTAACACAGATATTGCGTCGCTATGAAAAACTATGGGTTCTATGACTTCTCCTTCTAAATCGAGCAACGTTTCTTTGGTAACGACGGGATTTTCTTTTGGGATACGAGTATCTCTTTCCGATGCACTATTCCTTCTTTACTGCTTTCTTCGCGCCCTCAAATTGGCGAATTAAGACAGAAATTGCGTCGCTATGGAATACTATGGGATCTATGACATCTCCTTCTAAATCGAGTAACGTTTCTATGGAAACGACAGGATTTTTTTTTTGGGATACTGTAACACTTTCGCCCTGCTCGGACGTACGTTAGCTCTATAAAGCCTGTATTGTAATAAGTTCACGGGCTTCACCTTATAAACAAGGATTTTAGTACATAAGTTGACCGCGCGTGCGTAATAGAAGCAAGATCGGACTTGCGCTCAGTCAATAACTACAGTGATGCATCAAGCAAAAGCAAAGTATAATTACTCTTTCGCATGGACAAGAAGTACACACAGTAGATGCTACCTATAATCAATAATTCGGTCGCCAGACTAATTAGGCAATGAGAGAGTTTTTCCTCGTACAAGTGGGTGCATGTACAAGCCTAATAACACGTAGTAACGTTGCGTTATATGGCAAAGTTTGAAACCGGAAAAATCCACTGAACTAAAGTTTTCTCCTTTTGTACTAATTTGGACGAGCTAAATTTACACAACACCACACAGCAATGATTACTACGGACTACATTTTGTATATTGATCAGACTGAAATCGGGCTTAGATTGCCCTAGCATCTACAATCTTGAAAGTACACACACAGTGTTTTTATTACGGATGTAAAAACACTAATACACTTAGGATTAATATAGAATTTAGCTTTACTGGACAAATCTGGTCAGTACACCTCAAGGTTTGAAAGAATAGACAAGAGAAGGGGGGGGGGGGCGGCTGAAACTGTTATGGTCATTATACTGAAACTATTAAGTACTTAAGGCAAATTAACACTGTTGTCATACTTCTGAATAATTAAACTGTCATTATTTCTGTCTCAAATTAATTAAATAACATCGCTAACTCAATTAAAAAAAAAACTCTCTTCCAATTTAGTCATACTTTTGTTCTTTACCAACATTAGCAATAACACACAGAACTTTAGACTTCTTTATTGCATAGATTAATCTGCTGATAATTTTCGTTAACACTAACATTAAACTTTCAGTTCAGGATGCTCGGGTTGCACAATACGAGGTAAGGATCCTGTCTAGGTCAGTGATCAGGATAAGTATTGGCTAAGGCAATTCTGGTAAAAGTCACGTTATTATTGAACAGTTAGAAACAGTTTCGACACTGGTCCACACAGATTCACTTCTAAAGATGAAATAAATGTTTGACCTGTGCAAGTCGGTGCGGCGGTTGGCGGGCAGCGAGATAGCGGGCAGCACGGCACACATGCAAGCACGGCTAAGGCTCTCACTGCTTCGGCACTTTCCTTCTTCTTAGCGTCGTAATCTTTCCAATTTTGTGCCTCAGAATATAGCCATGCCAAGTAGTCGTCGGAATCGTTTCATCTGAGGCTCAATAGGATCCACTTTTCCTGGGTAGCCTCCTCGGTACAGTACGTGTTCCTCGGACTGATGCCCAACTCCGACCGTTGCTCGCCTCCGACTGTCATACTGAGCCCGTTGTGCCGAACCGCGCCAGTGTGCGTTTTCCCGCGCTCGCCTTTCCCCGCTTTCCTACAGGTAGGGTATTCACCAGAGGTTTTCTACTTCACATATCCTAATGCATTACCTACGTATGGACCAAGTGTTTAAATTACAATTTTCACATCCTACAATAGTTTTAACCTTAAATACACCTCCCTTTTGATTATCACATTGCTCGAAATCTAACATAAATAATAATATTCATTTCAAAAGTTGCTCACAGTCTCTTTAACTTAACGATACGAACCGAAAGAGAAGGTCAAAACATTGCTTACATTAATTTATCTACATTCATAAAGAAAAAATTATTATATGTACAGTTGTCGTTACAATACGACTATCTCCTTTCCGATGCACCATTCCTTCTTTACTGCATTCCTCGCTCCCTCACATTGACGAATTAACACAGAAATTGCGGCGCTGTGAAATTCTATGGGTTCTATGACATCTCCTTCTAAATCGTGAAACTTTTTTATGGATTCGAGAGGATTTTCTTTTGGGATACGAGTATATCCTTTCCGATGCACTATTCCTTCTTTACTGCAATCCTCGCTCCTTCATATTGACGAATTAACACAGACATTGCGTCGCTATGAAATACTATGGGTTCTATGACATCTCCTTCAGAGTCGAGTAACGTTTCAATGGAAACGTCAGGATTTTCTTTTGGGATACGAGTATCTCCTTTCCGATGCACTATTCCTTCTTTGCTGCATTCCTCGCGCACTAACATTGACGTATTAAAATAGACATTGCGTCGCTATGAAATACTATGGGTTCTATGACACCTCCTTCTGAATCGAATCACGTTTCAATGCGAAAACAGGACTTTCTTTTGTGATACGAGTATCTCCTTTCCGATGCACTATTCCTTCTTTACTGCATTCCTCGCGCACTCACTTTGACGAATTAACACAGATATTGCGTCTCTATGAAATACTTTGGTGTCTATGACTTCTCCTTCTAAATCCAGTAACGTTTCTATGGAAACGACAGGATTTTCTTTTGGGATACGACTATCTCCTTTACGATGCACAACTTCTTCTTTACTGCATCCCTCGCTCCCTCACATTGACGAATTAACACAAAAATGGCAGCGCAATGAATAACTATGGGTTCTACGACTTCTCCTTCTAAATCGAGTAACGTTTCAATGGAAACGAAAGGATTTTCCTTTGGGATACAACTATCTCCTTTCCGATGCATTAATCCTTCTTTACTGCATTCCTCGCTCCCTCACATTGACGAATTAACACAGAAATTGCGAAGCTATGAAAAACTATGGGTTCTATGACCTCTCCTTCTAAATCGAGTAACGTTTCTATGGAAACGACAGCATTTACTTTTACGGTACGAGTATCTCTTTCCCGATGCACTATTCCTTCTTTACTGCATGCCTCGCTCACTCACATTGACGAATTAGGACAAAAATTGCGTCACTATGAAATACAATGGGTTCTATGACTTCTCCTTCTAAATCGAGTAATGGTTCTATAGAAACGAGAGGATTTTCTTTTGTGTTACGACTATCTCCTTTCCGATGCACTATTCCTGCTTTACTGCATCCCTCGCTCCCTCACATTGACGAATTAACACAGAAATTGCGGCGCTATGAAATACAATGGGATCTATGACACCTCCTTTTAATCGTGTAACGTTTTTATGGAAACGACAGGATTTTCTTTTGGGATACGACTGTCCCTTTCCGTTGCACTATTACTTCTTTACTGCATCCCTCGCTCCCTCACATTGACGAATTAACACACAAATTGCGGCGCTATGAAATACTTTGGCTTCTATGGCTTCTCATTCTAATTTGAGTAACGGTTCTATGGAAACGACAGGATTTCCTTTTCTGATACCACTATCACCTTTATGATGCACTATTCCTTCTTTACTACATCCCTCGCTTCCTCACATTAGCGAATAAACACAGAAATTGCGTCGCTATGAAATACTTTGTGTTCTATGACTTCTCATTCTAATTCGAGTAACGTTTCTATGGAAACGACTGTATTTTCTTTTGGAACACGAGTATCTCCTTTCCGATGCACCATTCCCACTTTACTGCATCCCTCGCTCCCTCACATTGACGAATTAACACAGACATTTCGTAGCTATGATATACTATGGGTTCTATGACACCTCCTTCTAAATCGAGTAGCATTTCTATGGAAACGGCTAGATTTTCTTTTGGGATACGAGTATCTCCTCTCCGATGCACTATTCCTTCTTTACTGCATCCCTCTCTCCCTCACATTGACGAATTAACACAAAAATTGCGGCGCTATGAAATACTATGGGTTCTATGGATTCTCTTTCCAAATCGAGTAACGTTAATATGGAATCGACAGGATATTTTTGGGATACGACAATCTCCATTACGATGCACGATTCCTCGTTTACTGCATCCCTTGCTTCCTCACATTAACGAATTAACACGGAAATTGCGTCGCTATGAAATACTATGGGTTCTAAGACTTCTCCTACTAAATCCAGTAACGTTACTAAGGAAACGACTGTGTTTTCTCTTGGGATACGAGTTTCTCCTTTACGATGCACTATTCCTTCTTTACTACATCCCTCGCTCCCTCACATTGACGAATTCACACAGAAATTGCGTCGCTATGAAATACTATGGGTTCTATGATATCTCCTTCTAAATCGAGTAACGGCTCTATGGGAACGACAGGATTTTCATTAGAGATACGACTATCTCCTTTCCGATGCACCATTCCATCTTTACTGCATCCCTCGCTCCCTCACATTGACGAATTAACACAGATATTGCGTCGCTATGAAATACTATGGGTTCTATGACACCTCCTTCAAAATCGAGTATTGTTTCTATGGAAACGGCTGGATTTTCTTTTGGGATACGAGTATCTCCTCACCGATGCACTATTCCTTCTTTACTGCATCCCTCGCTCCCTCACATTGACGAATTAACACAGAAATCGCGTCGCTATGAAATACTATAAAGGCCTATGACTTTTCCTTCTAAATCGAATACCGCTTGTATGGAAACGACAGAATTTTCTTTTGGGATACGAGTATCTCCTTTCCGATGCACTATTCCTTCTTTACTGCATCCCTCTCTCCCTCACATTAACGAATTAACACAGAAATTGAGTCGCTATGAAATACTATGCTTTCTATGACATCTCCTTCTAAATCGAGTGATGTTTCTATGGAAACGGCAGGACTCTTTTTGGGATACGAGTATCTCCTTTCCGATGCACTATACCTTCTTTACTGAATCCACCCCTCCCTCTCATTAACGAATTAACACAGAAATTGCGTCGTAATGAAATACAAAGTGTTCTATGACATCTCTTTCTAAATCGAGTAACGGTTCTATGGAAACGACAGTATTTTATTTTGGGATAGGACCATCTCCTATACAATGCACTATTCCTTGTATACTGCGTCCCTCGCTTCCACACATTAACAAATTAACACTGAAATTGTGTCGCTATGAAATACTATGTTTTCTATGACATCTCCTTCTAAATCAAGAGACGTTTCTATCGAAACGACAGGTTTTCCTTTTGGGATACGTCTATCTCTGTTCCGATGCACTATTCCATCTTTACTGCATACCTCGCTCCCACACATTGACGAATTAACACAGAAATTGCGTCGCAATGAAATACTATGTGTTCTATGTCTTCTCCTTCTAAATCGTGCAACGTTTCTATGGAAACGACAGGATTTTCCTTTGGGATACGACTATCTCCTTTCCGATGCTCTATTCCTCCTTTACTGCATTCCTCACGCACTCTCATTGCCGAATTAACACAGAAATTGCGTAGCTATGAAATACTGTGGGGTCTACGACTTCTCCTTCTAAATCGAGTAACGTTTCTATGCAAAAGGCAGGATGTTCTTTTGGGATACGACTATCTCCGTTCCGATGCACTATTCCTTCTTTACTGCTTCCCTCGCTCCCTCACATTGACGAATTTACACAGAAATTGCGTCGCTATGAAAAACTATGGGTTTTATGACCTCTCCTTCTAAATCGAGTAGCGATTCTATGGAAACGACAGGATTTACTTTTAAGATACGAGAATCTCTTTCCCGATGCACTATTCCTTCTTTGCACCATTCCTCGCTCACTCACATTGACGAATTAGGACAGAAATTGCGTCGCTATGAAATACAATGGGTTCTATGACTTCTCCTTCTAAATCGAATAATGTTTCTATGGAAACGAGAGGATTTTCTTTTGTGTTACGACCATCTCCTTTCCTTTGCACTATTCCTACTTTACTGCATCCCTCGCTCCCTCACATTGACGAATTAACACAGAAATTGCGGCGCTATGAAATTCAATGGGTTCTATGACACCTCCTTTTAAATCGTGTAACGTTTTTATGGAAACGACAGGATTTTCTTTTGGGATACGAGTATTTCCTTTCCGATGCACTATTCCTTCTTTACTGCATACCTCGCTCCTTCACATTGACGAATTAACACAGAAATTGCGTCGCCATGAAAAACTATGGGTTCTATGACATCTCCTTCTGAATCGAGTCACGTTTCTATGGAAACGACAGGAATTTCTTTTAGGATACGAGTATCTCCTTTACGATGCACTATTCCTTCTTTACTGCGTTCCTCGCTCCCACACATTGATGAATTAACACAGATATTGCGGTGCTATGAAATCCTATGGCTTCTATGACTTCTCCTTCTAAAGTGGGTAACGTTTCTATGGAAACGACACGACTTTCTTTTGGGATACGAGTACGTCCTTTCCGATGCACTATTCCTTCTTTACTACACCCCTCCCTCCCTCAGATTGTCGAATTAACGCAGAAATTGCATCGCTATGAAATACTATGTGTTCTATGACTTCTCCTTCTAAATCGAGTAACGTTTCTATGGAAACGACAGGATTTTCTTTTGGTGAACGACTATCTCCTTTACGATGCACTATTCCTTCTTTACTGCATCCCACGCCCCTCACATTGACGAATTAATACTGACATTGCGTCGCTATGAAAAACTAAGGGTTCTATGACATCTCCTTCTAAATCGAGTAACGTTTCTATGGAAACGAAGGGATTTACCTTTGGGATACGACTATCTCCTTTCCGATGCACTATTCCTTCTTTACTGCATTCCTCGCTCCCGCACATTGACGAATTAACACAGAAACTGCGTCGCTACGAAATACAGTGGGTTCTATAACATCTCCTTCTAAATCGAGTAATGTTTATATGGGAACGGCAGGATTTTCTTTTGGGATACGTGTATCTCCTTTTCGATGCACTATTCATTCTTTACTGTATCCCTCGCTCCCTCACATTGACGAATTAACACAGAAATTGTGTCGCTATGAAATACTATGGGATCTATGGCTTCTGCTTCTAAATCGTGCAACGTTTTTATGGAAACGTCAGGATTTTCTTTTGGGATACGATTATCTCCTTTCCGATGCACTATTCCTTCTTTACTGCATTCCTCACGCACTCACATTGACGAATTAACACAGAAATTGCGTCGCTATGAAATACTATGGGGTCTATGACCACTCCTTCTAAGTCGAATAACGATTCAATGGAAACGACAGGATTTTCTTTTGGGATACGACTATCTCCTTTCCGATGCACTATTCCTTCTTTACAGCATCCCTCGCTCCCTCACATTGACGAATTAACACAGATATTGCGTCACTATGAAAAACTATGGGTTCTATGACTTCTCCTTCTAAATCGAGCAACGTTTCTATGGTAACGACAGGATTTTCTTTTGGGATACGAGTATCTCTTTCCGATGCACTATTCCTCCTTTACTGCTTTCTTCGCGCCCTCACATTGGCGAATTAAGACAGAAATTGCGTCGCTATGGAATACTATGGGATCTATGACATCTCCTTCTAAATCGAGTAACCGTTCTATGGAAACGACAGGATTTTTTTTTTTTTTTTTGGGATACTGTAACACTTTCGCCCTGCTCGGATGTACGTTAGCTCTATAAAGCCTGTACTGTAATAAGTTCACGGGCTTCACCTTATAAACAAGGATTTTAGTACATAAGTTGACCGCGTGTACCTAATAGAAGCAAGATCGGACTTGTGCTCAGTCAATAACTACAGTGATGCATCAAGCAAAAGCAAAGTATAATTACTCTTTCGCATGGACAAGAAGTACACACAGTAGATGCTACCTATAATTAATAATTCGGTCGCCAGACTAATTAGGCAATGAGAGAGTTTTTCCTCGTACAAGTGGGTGCATGTACAAGCCTAATAACACGTAGTAACGTTGCGTTATATGGCAAAGTTTGAAACCGGAAAAATCCACTGAACTAAAGTTTTCTCCTTTTGTACTAATTTGGACGAGCTAAATTTACACAACACCACACAGCAATGATTACTACGGACTACATTTTGTATATTGATCTGACTGAAATCGGGCATAGATTGCCCTAGCATCTACAATCTTGAAAGTACACACACAATGTCATTATTACGGATGTAAAAATACTAATACACTTATGATTAATATAGAATTTAGCTTTACTGGACAAATCTGATCAGTACACTTCAAGGTTTGAAAGAATGGACAAGAGAAGGGGGGGGGGGCTGAAACTATTATGGTCGTTATACTGAAACTATTAAGTACTTAAGGCAAATTAACACTTTTGCCATACTTCTGAATAATTTAACTGTCATTATTTCTGTCTCAAATTAATTAAATAACATCGCTAACTCAATTAAAAAAAAAACTCTCTTCCAATTTAGTCATACTTTTGTTCTTTACCAACATTAGCAATAACACACAGAACTTTAGACTTCTTTATTGCATAGATTAATCTGCTGATAATTTTCGTTAACACTAACATTAAACTTTCAGTTCAGGATACTCGGGTTGCACAATACGAGGTAAGGATCCTGTCTAGGTCAGTGATCAGGATAAGTAATGGCTAAGGCAATTCTGGTAAAAGTCACGTTATTATTGAACAGTTAGAAACAGTTTCGACACTGGTCCACACAGATACACTTCTAAAGATGAAATAAATGTTTGACCTGTGCAAGTCTGTGCGGCGGTTGGCGGGCAGCGAGATAGCGGGCAGCACGGCACACATACAAGCACGGCTAAGGCTCTCACTGCTTCGGCACTTTCCTTCTTCTTAGCGTCGTAATCTTTCCAATTTTGTGCCTCAGAATATAGCCATGCCAAGTAGTCTTCGGAATCGTTTCATCCGAGGCTCAATGGGATCCACTTTTCCTGGGTAGCCTCCTCGGTACAGTACGTGTTCCTCGGACAGATGCCCAACTCCGACTGTTGCTCGCCTCCGACTGTCATACTGAGCCCGTTGTGCCGAACCGCGCCAGTGTGCGTTTTCCCGCGCTCGCCTTTTCCCGCTCCCCTACAGGTAGGGTATTTACCACAGGTTTTCTACTTCACATATCCTAATGCATTACCTACGTATGGACCAAGTGTTTAAATTACAATTTTCACATCTTACAATAGTTTTAACCTTAAATACACCTCCCTTTTGATTATCACATTGCTCGAAATCTAACATAAATAATAATATTCATTTCAAAAGTTGCTCATAGTCTCTTTAACATAACGATACGAACCGAAAAAGAAGGTCAAAACATTGCTTACATTAATTTATCTAAATTCATAAAGAAAAAATTATTATATGTACAGTTGTCGTTACACATGCCCCTGTTTCCAGAAAATTTTCTTAAGTCCAAATTTTATGGGAACACTAAATCTTACAATTATACAGTGGTTCTGAATCCTTACTTAAATGTCCAAAAAGAGTTACACTACATATTTCCTTTCACTCACAGTATATAGGTTTACACTCTTTTAACACATCAAGAATAATTACTTGTCATTTACACAAGTGCCTTTTGCACAGTCCAATTTCCCATCATAACATTACTAAAAGAGCAATTTAATCATTTTTTCTAAATTTGTCAAAGAAATAATTTAAAATTCTGAAATACAAACATTTAACTACAAAAACAATTGCATATTTTTATACACTATAAGATAATTTGTCGCTGCTTGCTTTGAATAGCAGTCCATTTCCTTACTTACTAAACAAAACACACACATATATTCAGAAAATTAACTACACATATTTGCTGCCTATTCTGCGGATTTGGGCAGTCCTTTTCACTTCATTTTGTTAAATCTCCTGGATCACATTTACAATTTTCCATTGACTATTTATTTGCCCTCATTGGTATTTGGCAGTCCTTCGTATTATGGTTCATACACTGCCCATTTTCATTTTTGACAGTCCCATCTTTTATCCGTCTGATAGCATTTTTCCTTTCTTTTCAGTCCTTTTCTCCATACATTTTTACAGTTACAGTACAATTGGTAATGTGAAACTCACATAACTACATTAGCACACTTTCAAGGGTATACAGACATTTACAAAGATTTGTTACATTTAGAAAAACTTGGGTTCAGCATAAGATACAGCACAATTACTCGTTCCTAGGAACATACAGTTTCAGGTCCACAATATTTCTTACACCTAAAGGTCTTTTGGATTTTGGGTAGATCAGGTAGTAAGCATTGTTGTGTGGAATGTTCTGTATTATATATCGTCCATTGTAAATATATTTAAATTTTGAATTTTCATGGTTTAGTTCACTAGACGTTTCGTGGGTTTTTAAAAGAACATAATCTCCAATTTTAAATTTTGAAACCTTTAAATTTTTATTGTGTCTTTTAGATCTAGATTCAGCTTTTTGCTTTGCCCTTTTTATCACCAATTCTTTCTTTTGAGCCAATCCCAAACTTGTACAAGGTGGAAACTCTAGTTTTTCTTCAATTAAACTTTTACTACTTCTACCTAACAAAATCTCTTCCGGTGGAAATCCTGTAGTTTCATGATGTAATGTGTTCATGACACTCTCAAAATCCGATATAAATCTGCCCCAGGCTCTAATTCAACAAAACAATATTTCACTTTCGGATAACACTGAGTTACAGTAATAATAAAGTCATATATAATAATAATAATATATACAAATACAGCACCCTGCCCCCAGTCTCTTTATTAACAAGGCAGTCTTTTCTGGTTCATAAAACAGTCACTTAAGTCTGGTGGCTTTTTAGGCCTCTGGAGTTCAAAGTCTTTGCTTACTTGAACTCTTCGCAAAATAAACACTGAGTCGTCAGGTGGTTCTTTCTTTCTTTGTTCTGTTTCAACGTCTGGATTCTGTTTTGAAACTTCGTCATCGTTAGGTACAATTTCGCAATTAACTGCATCCCTATTATTTTCACTGATTTTCTCATACCCTCTTTCAGTAAAAGTATATTCATTTTCCTCTACACCTGAAAATTCATCTTCACTAGAGTCATCACTACTCTCTTCCTCAACATCAGATTCACTTAAGTACGCTACTTTTGCACAATATGGAGAATTAGTACATTCATTTTCGTCTGTATTTGCGTATCTTTCATCATCTGAACTATCGTCGGAATCCGACCATTCTGGATCGCTATCAGGTTCTAACATAAAAGCTTTTCTGAGACAGGCACTAAGTTCTTCCTCTGTATTGTCGTCAGGCTTGGATTTTAATTCAATCTCCTCTTTTGGCAAAACGGCCACATCCTCAGATTTATTCACATCCACTGTGACTTCATATTCGGTGTAATTCTCGTGGACTTTAATTACTTTCAGGTAATCATCTGCCCCTTCTCCACGGTGCCTCTCGGTAGCAGCTCGTACTATTGGCGGACTGTTAGCAGAAGTTATTTCTTCGTCAATGCTGAGGATTTCATCCTCCAAATCCTTCCTATCATTAACCTTCCTCCTATCGGCAGCACGCGTACTTTGCGCGGCGCTATTTATTCTCCCCTCTTCAAATTTGGGCCACGTCACTTTATGGACGTCCCTACTATCTCTCTTTCCACCAACTAATTTCTTCGCCTCATCCTCCTTCTTAAAATCCTCCCACTCACATTGCTTTAGGCCCTTGTACAGATCATCGATCTGCACACGCCAATCAGTTACTTCTGCTAATTCATCCTCACCTTTTATCTCATTCCAAACACTGCTAATCGCACCTCTCTGTGTATTCACAGTTTCATTTATTGTTTCCTTTGCCACGGAATTATCACTCGTAAAATTTTCATTAGCTCTGACGGCTATGTTCGTACCTACTGCTGCCGTATTGCTAGCGGCTTCTTTCCAAACAGATGTTCTGCTAGGCTGGGCCGTTGCCCTCTGATGCTCCACTCGCCTGTTAACATGTAACGCTCTGTGTGGCAGAGATGACTCATTCTGGCTCGCACCTGACGCTTGTTTTGCCACAACACTTTGCGTCGTTCCATGTCTGTCCCTAACCTGTTTCATTACATTACGGTCGGTCCGGTATCTTTTCTTAAATCGGGACCGGTTGGTATCGTCCGCTTCCGTTTGGCCCGCAACGTTCGCGGAAATTAGTTTCCCGCGTCGTTATTATTTTGCGCGGTATACCCTCTACCGCGACCTGAATAATTTCCTCTGCCTCTTCCTCTGCCTCTTCCTCTTTGTATTACATTGACGCGAAATCCATCGCCGTCGTTTCGTTCGTCATTGTGTCGGTTATTATGATTACCAAAGTTTTGATAATTGGCACGACTTGCGCGCCAATGGTCTTCGTCTTCGACCCTTTCTACAAATGCTTGGAAGCTACGATGATTGCTTCCTACATACCTCTTTGAATCCTCCGGAAGCTTTTTATATAGCTCCCAGATAATTTCCGAATCTGATCTTCTACCTCTTAAGTGTGTCAATTTTCGGTACCAATACTCACAGAAATCTTTCAAAGAATTTCTGCCCCGGTTATCATGCTGTTTGGCCATGATAAACTCGCGCCATAAATGGTCCTGCTTTTGTTCAGACCAATATTCTTCCGTAAATCGTTGCCTGAATTCTTCGAACGTCATTCGTTCGATATTTAAATTTATTCCCCAGCGCTTAGCGTCACCTGCTAAGGCGCTAATTACAACGTTTATCTTTTCCTGATCAGACAAGTGCTCAGGAAATACTCTCTCGCAATTTTTGATAAAATCTAACGGATGCCACCCGTTATGTTTCTTGGCTGGATCGAAGCGTTCCTCACCTTCTAATAGCTTCGTAATCGGTGTGCCATTACAGACAACACCAGACCTATCTTTAATTTTGCTCTCCAGATCGAAAATTCTGCCTAGAATTTTCGTAGTATTTTGTTCACAATTTTGAACACATCCAGTTACTTTTTTATCTAAATCCCTTTCAGTGTCTAAAACTACCTTTTTCAACTGTGATATTCCGTGTTGACATTCGTTTACGATCTCAGTTTTGAGACCAAAAACTTTTTCGACTACCTTAGTTTCAACCAGAGGTTCTACTTTCTCTTGGATGTTGAGAATTTCAACATCAAATCTACTATTTATGTTACCAATTTCCTCCTGCATAGTATCCATATTTTTGTTTATAACATCAATTTCAAATTTCAGAGTATTTACCACAGAACTTAAATTACCCACTTTTTGTTCTACTTGCTCTATTTGTTTACTAATTTTCATTCCCTGTCCTTCGACCTGTGCTTTAATCTGATCACTCTGTGTTTTGAGCTGCTCTGCAACGTGTGTTTAAAGCTGATTAACCTGATTGCCGACTTGTTTTTGAAGTTGCTCATTTTGTGTTTTGAGCTGCTCACTCTGTCCTGCAATTTGTTTGGTTAATTGTTCAAATAAATCGTTAATACTTAAAATTTTTACACTGTTTTGTTCTACGGAATCCGTGTGTTCCGGTTCTACTTCAGAAGTTTCTTTCGGTTCTTTCTTTATCTGTGGTGAATCAAATATGTTAGTGGATTCGTTCACGTACGCACTATCATCTACAGAGTCACCCTCTTCTTTCTGTTTTGTCCCTTGCTGTATTCGAGACGATCTCGATATTTCAATCTGTTCGTTGACGTGTTCCTGGTGTTGTATGTACGCCAATTGTCTTCCGCTAACGCCATCTGTTATCTGGCCGCGTAAACTCCGGCTACTGCCAGCCTCATTCTCCATTTCGCTTGGCGCATCTAGCCTGCCCACGTTTCTCTCCATATTGAATGCCAATTACACCACACTATTATACTTGACTCCCACTGCAGTTTATTTTACTGACTTTTATTGCTATTCGTGACACCGAACATCAACTGTTCGGTATTTACATTAATTTGTAACCGACGACAACTGGATGTCCTGTCACCGGGAAGCCACTTGTAACGCTACCTCCCTGCTCGGACGTACGTTAGCTCTATAAAGCCTGTACTGTAATAAGTTCACGGGCTGCACCTTATAAACAAGGATTTTAGTACATAAGTTGACCGCGTGTACCTAATAGAAGCAAGATCGGACTTGTGCTCAGTCAATAACTACAGTGATGCATCAAGCAAAAGCAAAGTATAATTACTCTTTCGCATGGACAAGAAGTACACACAGTAGATGCTACCTATAATTAATAATTCGGTCGCCAGACTAATTAGGCAATGAGAGAGTTTTTCCTCGTACAAGTGGGTGCATGTACAAGCCTAATAACACGTAGTAACGTTGCGTTATATGGCAAAGTTTGAAACCGGAAAAATCCACTGAACTAAAGTTTTCTCCTTTTGTACTAATTTGGACGAGCTAAATTTACACAACACCACACAGCAATGATTACTACGGACTACATTTTGTATATTGATCAGACTGAAATCGGGCATAGATTGCCCTAGCATCTACAATCTTGAAAGTACACACACAGTGTCATTATTACGGATGTAAAAACACTAATACACTTAGGATTAATATAGAATTTAGCTTTACTGGACAAATCTGATTAGTACACTTCAAGGTTTGAAAGAATAGACAAGAGAAGGGGGGGGGGGCGGCTGAAACTGTTATGGTCATTATACTGAAACTATTAAGTACTTAAGGCAAATTAACACTTTTGTCATACTTCTGAATAATTTAACTGTCATTATTTCTGTCTCAAATTAATTAAATAACATCGCTAACTCAATTAAAAAAAAACTCTCTTCCAATTTAGTCATACTTTTGTTCTCTACCAACATTAGCAATAACACACTGAACTTTAGACTTCTTTATTGCATAGATTAATCTGCTGATAATTTGCGTTAACACTAACATTAAACTTTCAGTTCAGGATGCTCGGGTTGCACAATACGAGGTAAGGATCCTGTCTAGGTCAGTGATCAGGATAAGTATTGGCTAAGGCAAATCTGGTAAAAGTCACGCTATTATTGAACAGTTAGAAACAGTTTCGACACTGGTCCACACAGATACACTTCTAAAGATGAAATAAATGTCTGACCTGTGCAAGTCGGTGCAGCGGTTGGCGGGCAGCGAGATAGCGGGCAGCACGGCACACATGCAAGCACGGCTAAGGCTCTCACTGCTTCGGCACTTTCCTTCTTCTTAGCGTCGTAATCTTTCCAATTTTGTGCCTCAGAATATAGCCATGCCAAGTAGTCGTCGGAATCGTTTCATCCGAGGCTCAATAGGATCCACTTTTCCTGGGTAGCCTCCTCGGTACAGTACGTGTTCCTCGGACAGATGCCCAACTCCGACTGTTGCTCGCCTCCGACTGTCATACTGAGCCCGTTGTGCCGAACCGCGCCAGTGTGCGTTTTCCCGCGCTCGCCTTTCCTCGCTCCCCTACAGGTAGGGTATTCAACACAGGTTTTCTACTTCACATATCCTAGTGCATTACCTACGTATGGACCAAGTGATTAAATTACAATTTTCACATCTTACAATAGTTTTAACCTTAAATACACCTCCGTTTTGATTATCACATTGCTCGAAATCTAACATAAATAATAATATTCATTCAAAAGTTGCTCACAGTCTCTTTAACATAACGATACGAACCGAAAAAGAAGGTCAAAACATTGCTTACATTAATTTATCTAAATTCATAAAGAAAAAGTTATTATATGTACAGTTGTCGTTACAATACGACTATCTCCTTTCCGATGCACCATTCCTTCTTTACTGCATCCCTCGCTCCCTCACATTGACGAATTAACACAAAAACGGCAGCGCAATGAAAAACTATGGGTTCTATGACTTCTCCTTCTAAATCGAGTAACGTTTCTATGGAAACGAAAGGATTTCCCTTTGGGATACGACTATCTCCTTTCCGATGCATTAATCCTTCTTTACTGCATTTCTCGCTCCCTCACATTGACGAATTAACACAGATATTGCGTCGCTATGAAATACAATGGGTTCTATGACTTCTCCTTCGAAAGCGGGTAACGTTTCTATGGAAACGACAGGATTTTCTTTTGGGATACGAGTATCTCCATTCCGATGCACTATTCCTTCTTTACTGCATCCCTCGTTCCCTCACATTGACGAATTATCACAGAAATTACGGCGCTATAAAATACTATCGGTTCTATTACATCTCCTTCTAAATCGTGTAACGTTTTTATGGAAACGACAGGATTTTCTTTTGGGATACGAGTATTTCCTTCCGATGCACTATTCCTTCTTTACAGCATACCTCGTTCCTTCACATTGACGAATTAACACAGACATTGCGTCGCTATGCAATACTATGGGTTCTATGACATCACCTTCTGAAGCGAGTAACGTTTCTATGGAAACGTCAGGATTTTCTTTAGGGATACGACTATCTCCTTTCCGATGCAGTATTCCTTCTTTACTGCATCCCTCGCTCCCTCACATTGACGAATTAACACAGAGATTTCGTCGCTATGAAATACTATCTGTTCTATGACTTTTCCTTCTAAATCGAGTAACGTTTCTATACAGACGACAGGATTTTCTTTTGGGATACGAGTAACTCCATTCCGAAGCACTATTCCTTCTTTACTGCATTGCTCGCTAGCTCACATTGACGAACTAACACAGAAATTGCGTCGCCATGAAATACTATGTGTTCTATGACTTCTCCTCCTAAACCGAGTAACGTTTCTATGGAAGCGACTGGATTTTCTATTGGGATACGGCTATCACCTTTCCGATGCAGTATTCCTTCTTTACTGCATTCCTCGCTCCCTCACATTGACGAATTAACACAGAAATTGCGTCGCTATGAAATACAGTGGTTTCTATAACATCTCCTTCGTAATCGAGGAATGTTTATATGGAAACGGCAGGTTTTTCTTTTGGGATACGAGTATCTCCTTTCCGATGCACTATTCCTTCCTTACGGCATCCCTCGCTCACTCACATTGACGAATTAGCAGAGAAATTGCGTCGCTTTGAAATACTATTGGTTCTATTGCTTCTCCTTCCAAAAACTAGCAACGTTTCAATGGAAACGACAGGAGTATCTTTTGGGATACGACTATCACCTTTCCGATGCACTATTCCTTCTTTACTGCATCCTTCGCTCCCTCACATTGACGAATTAACACAGAAATTGCGGAGCTATGAAATACTATGTGTTCTATGACATCTCCTTTTAAATCGAGTAACGTTTCAATGGAATCGACAGGATTATCTTTTGGGATACGACTATCACCTCTCCGATGCACTATTCCTTTTTTACTGCATCCCTCGCTCCCTCACATTGACGAATTAACAAAGAAATTGCGTCGCTATGAAGTACTATTGGTACTATGACTGCTCGTTCTAAATCGAGTAACGTTGCTATGGAAACGACAAGTTATTTTTTTGGGATAAGGCTATCTCCTATCCACTGCACTATTCATTCTTTACTGCGTCCCTCGCTCCCTCACAATGACGAATTAACACAGAAATCGCATCGCTATGAAATACAATGGGTTCTATGTCATCTCCATCTAAATCGTGTAACGTTTTTATGAAAACGATAGGATTATCTTTTGGGATACGAGTATTTCCTTTCCGATGCACTATTCCTTCTTTACTGCATACCTCACTCCTTCACATTGACGAATTAACACAGACATTGAGTCGCTCTAAAATACTATGGGTTCTATGACATCTCCTTCTGAATCGAGTAACGTTTCTATCGAAACGACAGGATTTTCTTTTGGGATACAAGTATCTCCTTTCCGATGCACTATTCCTTCATTATGCATTCCTCGCGCACTCACATTGACGAAATAACACAGAAATGGCGTCGCTATGAAATACTATGAACTCTATGACTTCTCCTTCTAAATCGAGCAACGTTTCTATGGAAACGACAGGATTTTCTTTTGGGACACGTGTATCTCGTTTCCGATGTACTATTCCTTCTTTATTGCATCGCTCACTCCCTCACATTGACGAATTAATACAGAAATTGCGTCGCTATGAAAATCTATGGGTTCTATGACTTCTCCTTCTAAATCGAGTAATGTTTCTATGGAAACGAAAGGATTTTTCTTTGGGATACGAATATCTGCTTTCCGATGCATTATTCCTCTTTCATTGCATTGCTCGCGCCTTCACATTGAAGAATTAACACCGACATTGCGTCGCTATGATATACCATGGGTTGTATGAATCTCCTTCTACAGAGGGTAACGTTTCTATGGAAACGACAGGATTTTCTTTTGAGATACGACTATCTCCTTTTCGATGCACTAATCTTTCTTTACTGCAATCCACCTCCCTCACATTGACGAATTAACACAGAAATTGCGTCGCTATGAAATACTGTGGGTTCAATACCTTGTCGTTCTAAACCGAGTAATATTGCTATGGAAAGGACTGTATTTTCTTTTGGGTTATGACTATCTCCTTTCCGATGCACCATTCCTTCTTTACTGCATCCCTCGCTCCCTCACATTGAAGTATTAACACAGAGATGGCGTCGCTATGAAATACTATGATCTCTATGACTTCTCCCTCTAAATCGGGCAACGTTTCAATGGAAATGACAGGATTATCTTTTGTGAAACGACTATCACCTATCCAATGCACTATTTCTTCTTCACTGCACCCTCGCTCCCTCACAATGACGAATTAACACAGAAATTGCGTCGCTATGAAAAACTATGGGTTCTAAGACTTCTCCTTCTAAAGCGAGTAACGTTTCTATGGAAACGAGAGGATTTTCTTTTGTGATACTACTATCTCCTTTCCAATGCGGTATTCCTTCTTTACTGCATCTCTCGCTCCCTCATTTTGACGAATTAACACAGAAATTGCATCACTATGAAATAATACTGGTTGTATGACATCTCCTTCTACATCGAGTGACGTTTCTACGGAAACGACAGGATTTTCTTTTGGGATACGAGTATCTCCTTTCCGATGCTCTATTCCATCTTTACTGCATCCCTCGCTCCCTCACATTGACGAATTAACAAAGAATTTGCGTCGCTCTGAAGTACTAGAGGTACTATGACCTCCCCTTCAAAATCGAGTATCGTTGCTATGGAAGCGACATGATATTCTTTTGGGATAAGGCTATCTCCTATTTAATGCACTATTCCTTCTTTACTGCATCCCTCGCTCCCTCACAATGACGAATTAACACAGAAAGTGGGTCGCTATGTAATACTATGGGTTCTATGACATCTCCTTCTAAATAGATTAATGATTCTACGGAAAAGGTAGGATTTTCTTTTGGGATACGCGTATCTCCTTTCCGTTGCACTATTCCTTCTTTACTGTATCCCGCGCTCCCTCACATAGACGAATTATCACAGAAATTGCGTCGCTATGATATACTAAAGGTTCTATGACATCTCATTCTTAATCGAGTATCGTTACTATGGAAACGACAGGATTTTCTTTTGGGATACGAGTATCCCCTTTCCAATGCACTATTCCTATGCTACTGCATTCCTCGCTCCCTCACATTGACGAATTAACACAGAAACTGCGTCGCTACGAAATACTATGGGTTCTATGACATCTTCCTCTAAATCGAGTAACGTTTCTATGGAAACGACAGGTTTCTCGTATGGGATACGACTATCTCCTTTCCGAAGCATTATTCCTACTTTACTGCATTCCTCGCACACTCACATTGCCAAATTAACACAGAAATTGCGTCGCTTAGAAACACCATGGGTTCTATGACTTCTCCTTGTAAAGCGGGTAACGTTTCAATGGAAACGACAGAATTTTCTTTTGGGATACGACTATCTCCTTTACGATGCACTATTCCTTCTTTACTGCATCCCTCGCTGCCTCACATTGACGAATTAACACAGAAATTGCGTCGCTATGAAATACTATGGGTTCTATTACATCACCTTCTAAATCGAGTAACGTTTCTATGGAAACGACAGGATTTTCTTTTGGGATACGACTATCTCCTTTCCGATGCACTATTCCTTCTTTATTCCATCCCACGCTCCCTCACAATGACGAATTAACACAGACATTGCGCCGCTATGAGATACGATGGGTTCTATGACTTCTCCTTCTGAATCGAGTAACGTTCCTATGGAAACGACAGCATTTTCTTTTGGGATACGAGTATCTCCTTTCCGATGCACTATTCATTCTTTACTGCATCCCTCGCTCCCTCACATTGACGAATTAACACAGACATTGCGCCGCTATGAGATACGATGGGTTCTATGACTTCTACATCTGAATCGAGTAACGTTTCTATGGAAACGACAGGATTTTCTTTTGGGATACGACTATCTCCTTTACGATGCACTATTCCTTCCTTACTTGTTCCTTCGCTCCCTCACATATACGACTTTACACAGAAATTGCGTCGCTATGAAGTACTATGGGTTCTATGACTTCTCCTTCTGAATCGAGTAACGTTCCTATGGAAACGACAGCATTTTCTTTTGGGATGCGAGTATCTCCTTTCAAATGCACCATTCCTTCTTTACTGCATCCTTCGCTCCTTCACATTGACGAATTAACACAGTAATTACGTCGCTATGAAATTCCATGAGTTCTATGACTTCTCCTTCTAAATCTAGTAGCGTTTCTTGGGAACGACAGGATTTTCTTTTTAATACGAGTATCTCCTTTCTGATGCACTATTCCTTCTATACTGCATCCCTCGCCCCCTCACATTGACGAATTAACACTGAAATTCCGTCGCCATGAAATACTATGGCTTCTATGACATCTCCTTCTAAATGCAGTAACACTTCTATGGAAACGACAGGACTCTCTTATGGGATCCGAGTTTCTCCTTTCCGATGCACTATTCCTTCTTTACTGCATTCCTCGCTCCCTCACATTGTCGAATTTACACAGAAATTGCGTCGCTATGAAATACTATGGGTTCAATGGATTCTCCTTCAAAATCGAGTAACGTTTCTATGGAAACGACAGGATTTTCTTTTGGGATACGACTATCTCCATTACGATGCACTATTCCTTCTTTACTGCATCCCTCACTTCCTCACATTTACGAATTAACACTGAAATTAGGTAGCTATGAAATTCTATGGGTTCTATGACTTCTTCTTCTAAATCGAGTAATGTTTCTATGGATACGACTGTATTTTCTTTTGGGATACGAGTATCTCCTTTCCGATGCACTATTCCTTCTTTACTGCATCCTTCGCACCCTCACAATGAAGTATTAACGCAGAAATTATGTCGCTGTGAGATATAATGGGTTCTATGACGTGTCCCTCTAAATCGAGTAACGTTTCTATGGAAACGACAGGATTTCTTTTGGGATACGACTATCACCTTTCCGATGCACTATTCCTTCTTTACTGCATCCCTCGCTCCCTCACATTGACGAATTAACACAGAAATTGGTTCGCTATGAAATACTATGGGTCTTATGACTTCCCCTCCTAATTCGAGTAACTTTCCTATAGAAACGACAGGATTTTCTTTTATGATACGACTATCTCCTTTCCGATGCGCTATTCCTTCTTTACTGCATCCATCGCCTGCTCACATTGACTAATTAACACAGAAATTGCGTCGCTATGAAATACATTGGGTCCTATGACTTCCCCTTCTAAATCGAGTAACTTTCCTATAGAAACGACAGGATTTTCTTTTGGGATACGACTATCTCCTTTCCGATGCGCTATTCCTTCTTTAATGCATCCATCGCCTGCTCACATTGACTAATTAACACAGAAATTGCGTCGCTATGAAATACAATGGGTTCTATGACTTCTCCTTCTAAATCGAGTAACGTTTCTATGGAAACGACTAGATTTTCTTTTGGAATACGACTGACTCCTTTCCGATGCACTACTCCTTCTTTATTGCATTCCTCTCTCCCTCACATAAACGAATTAACACAGAAATGGCGTAGCTACGATATACTATAGGTTCTATGACATCTCCCTCTAAAGTAATTAACGTTTCTATCGGAACAACTGGATTTTCTATTGGGATACGACTATCTCCATTACGAAGCACTATTCCTTCCTTACCGGATCCCGCGCTCCCTCACATATACGAATTAACACAGAAATTGTGGTGGTATAAAATTCTATGAGTTCTATAACTTCTCCTTTTAAATCGAGTAACGTTTCTATGGAAACGACAAGATTTTCTTTTGGGATACGAGTATCTCCTTTCCGATGCACTATTAATTTTTACTGCATCCCTCGCTCCCTCACATTGACGAATTAACACAGAAATTGCGTCGCTACGAAATACTATGAGTTCTATGACGTCTCCTTCTAAATCGAGTAACGTTTCTATGGAAACGACAGGATTTTCTTTTGGGTTACGATTATCTCCTTTCCGATGCACTATTCCTTCTTTACTGCATCCCTCGCTCCCTGACATTGACGAATTAACACAGAAATTGCGTCGCTATGAAATACGATGGGTTCTATGACTTCTCCTTCTGAATCGAGTAACGTTCCTATGGAAACGACAGGATTTTCTTTTGGGATACGACTATCTCCTTTCCGATGCTCTATTCCTTCTTTACTGCATCCCTCGCTCCCTCACATTGATGAATT
The DNA here is from genome assembly GCF_021461395.2 of Schistocerca americana. Taxonomy (NCBI): domain Eukaryota; kingdom Metazoa; phylum Arthropoda; class Insecta; order Orthoptera; family Acrididae; genus Schistocerca; species Schistocerca americana. Next base: position 10,497,827 of record NW_025725884.1, read on the forward strand.
AACACAGAAATTGCGTCGCTATGAAATATCATGGGTCCTATGACTTCCCCTTCTAAATCGAGTACCGTTTCTATGGAAACGAGACGATTTTCTTTTGGGATTCGACTATCTCCTTTCTGATGCATTATTCCTTCTTTACTGCATCCTTCCCACCCTCACATTGACGAATTAACACTGAAATAGCGTCGCTATTAAGTACTATAGGTACTATGACCTCTCCTTCTAAATCGAGTAACGTTTCTATGGAAACGACAAGATTTTCTTTTGTGATACGACTGTCTCCTTTCCGATGCACTATTCTTTCTTTACTGGATCCCTCGCTCCCTCACATATGCGAATTTACACAGATATTGCGTCGCTATGAAGTACTATGGGTTCTATGACATCTTCTTCTAAATAGAGGACGTTTCTATGGAATCGACTGTATTTTCTTTTGGGATACAAGTATCTCCTTTCTGATGCACTATTCCTTATATACTGCATCCCTCGCCCCCTCACATTGACGAATTAACACAGAAATTGCGTCGCTATGAAATACTATGAGTTCCATGACTTCTCCTTGTAAATCGAGTCACGATTCTATGGATACGACAGGATTTTCTTTCGGGATAGGAGTATCTCCTATCCGATGCACCATTCCTTCTTTAGTAATTCCCTCGCTCCCTCACATTGAAGTATTAACGCAGAAATTGCGTCGCTGTGGGATACAATGGGTTCTATGACATGTCCTTCTACATCGAGTAACGTTTCTTAGGAAACGACAGGATTTTCTTTTGGGATACGACTATCAACTTTCCGGTGCACTATTCCTTCTTTACTGCATTCCTCGCCCCCTCTCATTGCCGAATTAACACAAAAATTGCGTCGCTATGAAAAACTATGGGTTCTATGACTTCTCCTTCTAAATCGAGTAACGTTTCAGTGGAAACGACAGGATTTTCTTTTGGGATTCGACTGTAACTTTTCCGATGCACTATTCCTTCTTTACTGCATCCCTCGCTCCCTCACATTGACGAATTAACAAAGAACTAGCGTCGCTCTGAAGTACTAGAGGTACTATGACCTCCCCTTCTAAATCGAGTATCGTTGCTATGGAAACGACATGATATTCATTTGTGATTAGGCTATCTCCTATTTAATGCACTATTCCTTCTTTACTGCATCCCTCGCTCCCTCACAATGACGAATTAACACAGAACGTTGGTCGCTATGGAAAACTATGGGTTCTATGACTTCTCCTTCTAAATCAAGTAACGTTTCTATGGAAACGAAAGGATTTTCCTTTGGGATACGACTAACCCGTTTCCGATGCATTATTCCATTTTTACTGCATTCCTCGCGACCTCACATTGATGAATTAACACTGAAATTGCGTCGCAATGAGATACTATGGGTTCTATGAATCTCCTTCTCCTGCGGGTATCGTTTCTATCGAAACGACAGGAATTTCTTTTGGGATACGATTATCTCCTTTCCGATGCACTAATCCTTCTTTACTGCATCCCTCGCTCCCTCACATTGTCGAATTAACACAGAAATAGCGTCGCTATGAAATACTATGGGTTCAATGGCTTCTCATTCAAAATCGAGTAAGGTTTCTATGGAAACGACAGGATTTTCTTTTGGGATACGACTATCTCCATTACGATGCATTATTCCTTCTTTACTGCATCCCTCACTTCCTCACATTTACGAATTAACACTGAAATTGCGTAGCTATGAAATTCTATCGGTTCTATGACTTCTTCTTCTAAATCGAGTAATGTTTCTATGGATACGACTGTATTCTCTTTTGGGATACGAGTATCTCCTTTCCGATGCACTATTCCTTCTTTACTGCATCCTTCGCTCCCTCACAATGAAGTATTAACGCAGAAATTATGTCGCTGTGAGATACAATGGGTTCTATGACAAGTCCTTCTAAATCGAGTAACGTTTCTATGGAAACGACAGGATTTCTTTTTGGGATACGACTATCACCTTTCGGATGCACTATTCCTCCTTTACTGCATCCCTCGCTCCCTCACATTGACGAATTAACACAGAAATTGGTTCGCTATTAAATACTATGTGTCCTATGACTTCCCCTTCTAAATCGAGTAACTTTCCTACAGAAACGACAGGATTTTCTTTTGGGATACGACTATCTCCTTTCCGACGCGCTATTCCTTCTTTACTGCATCCATCGCCTGCTCACATTGACTAATTAACACAGAAATTGCGTCTCTATGAAATACAATGGGTTCTATGGCTTCTCCTTCTAAATCGAGTAACGTTTCTATGGAAACGACAAGATTTTCTTTTAGTATACGACTGACTCCTTTCCGATGCACTATTCCTTCTTTACTGCATCCCTCTCTACCTCACATAAACGAATTGACACAGAAATTGCGTAGCTACGATATACTATGGGTTCTATGACATCTCCCTCTAAAGCAAATAACGTTTCTATGGGAACGACTGGATTTTCTATTGGGATACGACTATCTCCATTACGAAGCACTATTCCTTCCTTACTGGATCCCGCTCTCCCTCACATATACGAATTTACACAGAAATTGCGTCGCTATGAAGTACTATGGGTTCTATGACATCTCCTTCTAAATCGAGGACGTTTGTATGGAAACGACTGTATTTTTTTTTGGGATACGGGTATCCCCTTTCCGATGCACTATTCCTTCTTTACTGCATTTCTCGCTCCCTCACATTTACGAATTAACACAGAAATTACGTCGCTATGAAATTTTATGAGTTTTACGACTTCTCCCTCTAAATCTAGTTACGATTCTATGGAAACGACAGGATTTTTTTTTGGGATACGAGTATCTCCTTTACAAAGCACTATTCCTTCTTTACTGCATCCCTCGCTCCCTCACATTGGCCAATTAATACAGAAATTGCGTCGCTAAGAAATACTATGATTTCTATGACTTTTCCTTCTAAATCGAGTAACGATTCTATGGGAACGACAGGATTGTCTTTCGGGATACGAGTATCTCCTTTCCGATGCACTATTCCGTCTTTACTGCATCCCTTCGCTCCCTCACATTGACGAATTAACACAGAAACTGCGGGGCTAGGAAATACTATGGGTTCTATGGCTTCTCCTTCTAAATCGAGCAAAGTTTCTATGAAAACGGCAGGATTTTCTTTTGGGATACAAGTATTTCTTTTCCGATGGACTATTACTTCTTTACTGCATGCCTCGCACCCTCACATTGAAGAATTAACACAGAAGTTGCGTCGCTTTGAAATACTATGTGTTTTTTTGACTTCTCCTTCTAAATCAAGTAACGTTTCTATGAAAACGAAGGGATTTTTCTTTGGGAGACGACTATCACCTTTCCGATGCATTATTTCCTCCTTACTGCATTCCTCGCGCCCTCACATTGAAGAATTAACACAGAAATTATGTCGCTGTGAGATACAATGGGTTCTATGACATGTCCTTCAAAATCGAGTAACGTTTCTATGGAAACGAAAGGATTTTTTTTCGGGATACGACTATCACCTTTCCGATACACTATTCCTTCTTTACTGCATCCCTCGCTCCCTCACATTGACGAATTAACACAGAAATTGCGTCGCTATGAAATACTATGTGTCCTATGACTTCCCCTTCTAAATCGAGCAACTTTCCTATAGAAACGACTGTATTTTCTTTTGGGATACGAATATCTCCTTTCCGATGCACTATTCCTTCTTTACTGCGTACCTCCCTCCCTCACATTGAAGAATTAACACAAAACTTGCGTAGCTACGATATACTATGGGTTCTACGACATCTCCCTCTAAAGCAATTAACGTTTCTATGGGAACGACTGGATTTTCTGTTGGGATACGACTATCTCCTTTACGAAGCACTATTCCTGCCTGACTGGATCATGCGCTCCCTCACATATACGAATTTACACAGAAATTGCGTCGCTATGAAGTACTATGGGTTCTATGACAACTCCTTCTAAATCGAGGACGTTTGTATGGAAACGAAATAATTTTTTTTTGGGATACGAGTATCTCGTTTCCGATGCACTATTCCTTCTATACTGCATCCCTCGCCCCCTCACATTGACGAATTAACACAGAAATTGCGTCGCTATGAAATACTATGGGTTCTTTTACATTTCCTTCAAAATCGAGTGACATTTCTATGGAAACGACAGGAATTTATTTGGGATACGACTGTCTCCTTTCCGATGCACTATTTCTTCCTTACTGCAACCCTCGCTCCCTCATATTGACGAATTAACACGGAAATTGCGTCGCTATGATATACTATGGGTTCTATGACATCTCTTTCGAAATCGAGTAACGCTTTTACGGAAGCGACAGGATTTTCTTTTGGGATACGACCGTCTCCTTTCCGATGCACTGTTTCTTCTTTACTGCATCCCTCGCTCCCTCACATTGACGAATTAACACAGAAATGGCGTCGCTATGATATACTATGAGTTCTATGACATCTCCTTCTAAATCGAGAAACGTTTCTATGGTAACAAGTGGATTTTCTTTTGGGATACGGGTATCTCCTTTCCGATACACTATTCCTTCCTTACTGTATCGCTCGCTCCCTCACATTGACGAATACACACAGAAATTGCGTCGCCATGATATACAATGTGTTCTATGGCATCTCCTTCTAAATCGAGTAACGTTTCTATGGAAACGACAGGATTTTCTTTTCTGATACGACTGTCTACTCTCCGATGCACTATTCCTACTTTGCTTCATCCCTCGCTCCCTCACACTGACGAATTAACAGAGAAATAGCGTCGCTAAGAAATACTATGGGTTCCATTACTTCTCCTTCTAAATCAGGTAACTTTCCTATGGAAACGACTGGATTTTCTTTTTGATTACGACTTTCTCCATTCCGATGCACTATTCCTTCTTTACTGCATCCCTCGCTCGATAACATTGTCGAATTAACACAGAAATAGCGTCGCTACGAAATACTATGGGTTCTATGACATCTCCTTCTGAATCGAGTAACCTTCCTATGGAAACGACAGGATTTTCTTTAGGGGTACAAGTAACTCCTTTTCGATGCACTATTCCTTATTTGCTGCATCCCTCTCTCTCTCTCATTGACTAAGTAACACAGAAATTGCGTCGCTATGAAGTACTATGGGTTCTTTGACATTTCCTTCTAAATCGAGTAACGTTTCTATGGAAACGACCGGATTTTCTTTTGGGATAGGAGTATCCCCAATCCGATGCACTATTCCTCCTTTTCTGCATCCCTCGCTCCCTCACACTGACGAATTAACACAGAAATTGCTTCGCTATGATATACTATGAGTTCTGTGACATCTCCTTGTAAGTTGAGTAACGTTTCTATGGAAACAAAATGATTTTCTTTTGGTATATGACTGACTCCTTTCCGATGCACTATTCCTTTTTTACTGCATCCCTCGCTCCCTCACCTTGACGAATTAACACAGAAATTGGGTCGCTATGAAATACTATTGATTCTATGACTTCTCCCTCTAAATCGAGTAACATTTCTAAGGAAACGACAGGATTTTCTTTTGGGATACAAGTACCCCCCTTCCGATGTGCTATTCCTTCTTTACTGCATTCTTCGCTCCCTCACATTGACGAATTAACACAGAAATTGCGTCGCTATGGTATACCATGGGTTCTATGACTTCTCCTTCTAAATCGAGTAACGTTCCTATGGAATCGACAGGATTTTCTTTTGGGATAGGAGTATCCCCATTACGATGCACTATTCCTCCTTTTTTTGCATTTCTTGCTCCCTCACATTGACGAACTAACACAGAAATTGCGCGCTATGACATACTATGAGCCCTATGACATCTCCTTCTAAATCGGGTAACGTTTCTATGGAAACAACAGGATTTTCTTTTGGAATGCGACCGTCTCCTTTCCGATGTACTATTCCTTCTTTACTGCATCACTCGCTCATTCACATTGACGAATTTACACTGAAATTGTGTCGCTATGATATACTATGAGTTCTATGACATCTCCTTCCAAATAGAGTAACGTTTCTATGGAAACGAAAGGATTTTCTTTTCGGATGCGACCGTCTCCTTTCCGATGCACTATTCCTTCTTTACTGCATCCTTCGCTCCTTCACATTGACGAATTAACACAGAAATTGTGTCGCTATGAATAACTATGAGTTCTATGACATCTATTTCTAAATCGAGAAACGTTTCTATGGTGACGACTGGATTTTCTTTTGGGATACGAGTATCTCCTTTCCGATACACTATTCCTTCCTTACTGCATCCCTAGCTCCCTCACACAGACGAATTATCACAGAAATGGCGTCGCTATGATATACTATGGGTTCTATTACATCTCCTTCTAAATCGAGTAACGTTTATACTGAAACGACAGGAGTTTCTTTAGGGATACAAGTATTTCGTTTCCGACGCACTATTCTTTCTTTTCTGCATCCCTCGCTCAATCCAATTGACGAATTAACACGGAAATTGTGTCGCTATGAATAACTGTGAGTTCTATGACATCTCCATCTAAATCGAGAAACTTTTCTATGGTAACGACTGGATTTTCTTTTGGGATACGAGTATCTCCTTTCCGATGCACTATTTCTTCTATACTGCATCCACCGCTCCCTCACATTGACGATTTAACACAGAAATTGCGTCGCTATGAAATACTATGGGTTCTATGACAACTCCTTCTAAATCGAGTAACGTTTCTATGGAAACGACCGGATTTTCTTTTGGGATACGAGTACCCCCCTTCCGATGCTCTATTCCTTTTTTACTGCATTCCTCGCTCACTCACATTGACGAATTAACACAGAAATTGCGTTGTTATGGTATACCATGGGTTCTATGACTTCTCCTTCTAAATCGAGTAACGTTCCTATGGAAACGACAGGATTTTCTTTTGGGATAGGAGTATCCCCATTCCGATGCACTATTCCTCCTTTTCTGCATCCCTTGCTCCCTCACATTGACGAACTAAGACAGAAATTGCGTCGCTATGGCATACTATGAGCTCTATGACATCTCCTTCTAAATCGGGTAACGTTTCTATGGAAACGACAGGATTTTCTTTTGGGATGGACCGTCTCCTTTCGGATGCACTATTCCTTCTTTACTGCTTCACTCGCTCCCTCACATTGACGAATTTACACTGAAATTGTGTCGCTATCATATACTATCGGTTCTATGACATCTCCTTCCAAATAGAGTTACGTTTCTATGGAAACGAAAGGATTTTCTTTTGGGATGCGACCGTCTCCTTTCCGATGCACTATTCCTTCTTTACTGCATCCCTCGGTCCCTCACATTGACGAACTAACAAAGAAATTGTGTCGCTATGAATAACTATGAGTTCTATGACATCTCCTTCTAAATCGAGAATCGTTTCTATGGTAACGACTGGATTTTTTTTTGGGATACGAGTATCTCCTTTCCGATACACTATTCCTTCCTTACTGCATCCCTCGCTCCCTCACATTGACGAATTAACACACAAATTGCGTCGCAATGAAATACTATGTGTTCCATGACATCTCCTTCTGAATCGAGTAACCTTCCTATGGAAACGACAGGATTTTCTTTTGGGATACGCGTATCACCTTTCCGATGCACCATTCGTTCTTAACTGCCCCCCTCTCTCCCTCACATTGACATGTTAACACAGAAATTGTGTCACTATGAAATACTGTGGGTCCTATGACACCTCCTTCTAAATCGAGTAACGTTTCTATGGAGATTATTGGATTTTCTATTGGGATACGAGTATCTCCTTTCCGATGCACTGTTCCTTGTTTACAGCATCCCTCGCTCCCTCACATTGACGATTTAACACAGAAATTGCGTCGCTATGAAACACTATGGGTTCTATGACTTCTCCTTCTAAATCGAGTAACGTTCCTATGGAAACGACAGGATTTTCTTTTGGGATAGGAGTATCCCCATTCCGATGCACTATTCCTCCTTTTCTGCATCCCTTGCTCCCTCACATTGATGAATTAACACAGATATTGCGTCGCTATGATATACAATGAGTTCTATGACATCCCCTTCTAAGTCGAGAATAGTTTCTATGGAAACGAAATGATTTTCTCTTGGTATATGACTGTCTCCTTTCCGATGCACTATTCCTTCCATACTGCATCCCTCGCTCCCTCACATTGAAGAATTAACACAGAAATTGCGTCGCTATGAAATACTATGGATTCTATGACTTCTCCCTCTAAATCGAGTAACGTTTCTATGGAAACGACAGGATTTTCTTTTGGGATACGAGTACCCCCCTTCCGATGCGTTATTCCTTCTTTACTGCATTCTTCGCTCCCTCACATTGACGAATTAACTAAGAAATTGCGTCGCTATGGTATACCATGTTGTCTATGACTTCTCCTTCTAAATCGAGTAACGTTTCTATGGAAACGACAGGATTTTCTTTTGGGATACGAGTACCCCCCTTCCGATGCTCTATTCCTTTTTTGCTGCATTCCTCGCTCCCTCACATTGACGAATTAACACAGAAATTGCGTCGCTATTTTATACCATGGGTTCTATGATTTTTCCTTCTAAATCGAGTAACGTTCCTGTAGAATCGACAGGATTTTCTTTTAGGATAGGAGTATCCCCATTCCGATGCACTATTCCACCTTTTCTGCATCCCTCGCTCCCTCACATTGACAAATTAACACAGAAACTGCGTCGCTATATAATACTATGTGTTCCATGACATCTCCCTCTAAATCGAGAATTGTTTCTATAGAAACGACAGGATTTTCTTTTGGGATACGAGTACCCCCCTTCCGATGTGCTATTCATTCTTTACTGCATTGTTCGCTCCCTCACATTAACGAATTAACACAGAAATTGCGTCGCTATGGTATTCCATGGGTTCTATGACTTCTCCCTCTAAATCGAGTAACGTACCTATGGAATCGACAGAATTTTCTTCTGGGATAGGAGTATGCCCATTCCGATGCACTATTCCACCTTTTCTGCATCCCTCACTCCCTCACATTGACGAATTAACACAGAAATGTCGTCGCTATGATATACTATGGGTTCTATGACATCTCCTTCTAAGTCGAGAAACGTTTCTACGGAAACGAAATGATTTTCTTTTGGTATATGACTGTCTCCTTTCCGAAGCACTATTCCTTCTTTACTGCATCCCTCGCTCCCTCTCACTGACGAATTAACCCAGAAATTGAGTCGCTATGAAATACTATGGATTCTATGACTTCTCCCTTTTAGATCGAGTAACGTTTCTCTGGATACGACAGGATTTTCTTTTGGGATACGAGTACCCCCCTTCCGATGCGCTATTCCTTCTTTACTGCATTGTTCGCTCCCTCACATTGACGAATTAACACAGAAATTGCGTCGCTATGGTATACCATGGGTTCTATGACTTCTCCTTCTAAATCGAGTAACGTTCCTATGGAATCGACAGGATTTTCTTCTGGGATAGGAGTATCCCCATTCCGATGCACTATTCCTCCTTTTCTGCATCCTTTGCTCCCACAAATTGACGAATTAACACAGAAATTGCGTCGCTATGACATACTATGAGCTCTATGACATCTCCTTCTAAATCGAGCAACGTTTCTATGGAAACGACCGGATTTTCTTTTCGGATTAGACTGTCCCCTTTCCGATGCACTATTCCTTCTTTACTGCATCCCTCGCTGCCTCACATTGACGAATTAACACTGAAATTCTGTCGCTATGATATACTATGGATTCTATGACATCTCCTTCCAAATAGAGTAACGTTTCTATGGCAACGACTGGATTTTCTTTTGGGATACGAGTATCTCCTTTCCGATGTACTATTCCATATTTAGTGCATGCCTCGCAAACTCGCATTGACGGATTAACACAGAAATTGCGTCGCTATGAATTACTAACGGTTCCATGATTTTTCCTCCTAGATCGGATATCGTTTCTATGGAAATGACAGGATTTTCTTTTGAAATACGTGTATTTCCTTTCCGATGCACTATTCCTTCTTTACTGCATACCTCGCTACCTCACATTGTCAAATTAACACGGAAATTGCGTCGCTATGAAATACTATGGGTCCTATGACTTCTCCTTCGAAATCGCGTAACGTTTCTATGGAAACGACAGAATTTTCTTTTGGGATACGCGTATCACCTTTCGGATGCACTATTCCTTCTTTACTGCTTCCCTCGCTCCCTCACATTGACGAATTAACACAGAAATTGCGTCGCTATGAAATACTATGGGTTCTATGACAACTCTTTCTAAATCGAGTAACGTTTGTATGGTAACGACCGGATTTTCTTTTTGGATACGAGTATCTCCTTACCAATACACTATTCCTTCCTTACTGCATCCCTCGCTCCCTCACATTGACGAATTAACCCTGAAAATGCGTCGCTATGATATACTATGGCTTCTAAGACAACTCCTACTAAATCGAGTAACGTTTCTATGGAAACAACACGATTTTATTGGGGATACGACTATCACCTTTACGATACCATATTCCTTCTTTACTGCATCCCTCGCTCCATCACATTAACGCATTAACACTGAAAATTCGTCGCTATGATATACTATGGGTTCTATGACATCTCCCTCCAAATCGAGTAACGTTTCTATGGAAACGACAGGTTTTTTTTCCTTTTGGATAGACTGTCTCCTCTCCGATGCACTATTCCTTCTTTACTGCATTCCTCGCTCCCTCACATTGACGAATTAACACTGAAAATGTGTCGCTATAATATACTTGGGTTCTATGACATCTCCTACTAAATGGAGTAACGTTTCTATGGAAACGACAGGATTTTCCATTGGGATAAGAGTAAATCCTTTCCGATGCACTATTCCATCTTTACTGCAACTATCGCTCCCTCACATTGACGAATTAACACAGAAATAGAATCGCTATGATATACTATGGTTTCTATGACTTCTCCATCTAAATCGAGTAATGTTTGTATGGAAACGACAGCATTTTCTTTTGGAACACGAATATCTCCTTTCCGATACACTATTCCATCTTTACTTCAACTATCGCTCCCTCACATTGACGAATTAACACAGAAATTGCGACGCTATGAAATACTATGGGTTCTATGACATCTCCTTCCAAATCGAGTAATGTTTCTGTGAAACGGCAGGATTTTCTATTGGGAAACGACAATCTCCTGTCCGATGCACTATTCCTTCTTTACTGCATCCCTCGCTCCCTCATATTGACGATTTAGCACAGACAGTGCGTCGCTATGATATACTATGTGTTCTATGACTTCTATTTCTAAATCGAGTAACGTTTCTATGGAAACCACAGGAGTTCTTTTGGGATACGAGTATCTCCTTTCCGATGCACTATTCCTTCTTAACTGCATCCCTCGCTCCCTCACATTGACGAATTAACACAGAAATTGCGTCGCTATGAGATACTATTGGTGGTATGGCATCTCCTTCTAAATCGAGCAACGTTTCAATGTAAACGACAGGATTTTCTTTTCGGATAAATCTTCTTTCCGATGCACTATTCCTTCTTTACTGCATCCCTCGCGCCCTCACTTTGACGAATTAACAGAGACTTTGCGTCGCTACGAAATACTAAGTGTCCTATGACTTCTCCTTCTAAATCGAGTAACGTTTCTATGGAAACGACAGGATTTTCTTTTGGGATAGGAGTATCCCCATTCCGATGCACTGTTCCTCTTTTTCTGCATTCCTCGCTCCCTCACATTGACGAATTAACACAGAAATTGCGTCGCTATGATATACAATGAGTTCTATGACAATCCCTTCTAAGTCGAGAAAAGTGTCTTTGGAAACGAAATGATTTTCTCTTGGTATATGACTGTCTCCTATCCGATGCACTATTCCTTCCATACTGCATCCCTCGCTCCCTCACATTGAAGAATTAACACAGAAATTGCGTCGCTATCAAATACTATGGATTCTATGACTTCTCCCTCTAAATCGAGTAACGTTTCTATGGAAACGACAGGACTTTCTTTTGGGATACGAGTAGCCCCCTTCCGATGCGCTATTCCTTCTTTACTGCATTCTTCGCTCCCTCACATTGACGAATTAACACAGAAATTGCGTCGCTATGGTATTCCTTGTTTTCTATGACTTCTCCTTCTAAATCGAGTAACGTTTCTATGGAAACGACAGGATTTTCTTTTGGGATACGAGTACCCCCCTTCCGATGCTCTATTCCTTTTTTACTGCATTCCTCGCTCCCTCACTTTGACGAATTAACACAGAAATTGCGTCGCTATGGTATACCATGGGTTGTATGACTTCTCCTTCTAAATCGAGTAACGTTCCTGTAGAATCGATAGGATTATCTTTTAGGATAGGAGTATCCCCATTCCGATGCACTATTCCTCCTTTTCTGCATCCCTCGCTCCCTCACATTGACGAATTAACACAGAAATGGCGTCGCTATGATATACTATGGGTTCTATGACATCTCCTTTTAAGTCGAGAAACGTTTCTATGGAAACGAAATGATTTTCTTTTGGTATATGACTGTCTCCTTTCCGATGCACTATTCCTTCCATACTGCATCGCTCGCTCCCTCACATTGAAGAATTAACACAGAAAATGCATCGCTATGGTATACCATGGGTTCTATGACTTCTCCTTCTAAATCGAGTAACGTTCCTGTGGAATCGACAGGATTTTCTTTTGGGATAGGAGTATCCCCATTCCGATGCACTATTCCTCCTTTTCTGTATCCCTCGCTCCCTCACATTGACGAATTAACACAGAAATGGCGTCGCTATGATATACTATGGGTTCTATGACATCTCCTTCTAAGTCGAGAAACGTTTCTATGGAAACGAAATGATTTTCTTTTGGTATATGACTGTCTCCTTTCCGAAGCACTATTCCTTCTTTACTGCATCCCTCGCTCCCTCACACTGACGAATTAACACAGAAATTGCGTCGCTATGAAATACTACATGTTCCATGACTCCTCTGCCTAAATCGTGTAATCTTTCTATGGAGACGACAGGATTTTCTTTTGGGATACGAGTATCCCCTTTCCGATGCACTATTCCTTCTTTACTGCATCCCTCGCTCCCTCAGATCGACGAATTAACACAGACATTGCGTCGCTATTAAATACTATGAGTTCAATGACTTCTCTTTCTAAATGGAGTAACGTTTCTATGGAAACGACAGGTTCTTCTTTTGGGATACGACTATCTGCTTTAAGAAGCACATTTTTTCTTTACGGCATCCCTCGCTCCTTCACATTGACAAATTGTCACAGAAATGGCGTCGCTATGAAATATTATGGGTTCTATGACTTCCCCAACTAAACCGAGTATCGTTTCTATGAAACGACAGGATTTTCTTTTGGGGGCGACTGTCTCCTTTGGGTTACGACTATCTCCTTTCCGATGCACTATTCCTTCTTTACTGCATCCCTCGCTCTTTCACATTGTCGAATTAACACGGAAATTGCGTCGCTATGAAATACTATGCGTTCTACAACATCTCCTTCTAAATCGAGAAACGTTTTCATGGAAAGGAGTGGATTTTCTTTTGGGAAACGAGTATCTCCTTCCCTAAGCTCTATTCCTTCTTTACTGCATCCCTCGATCCCCCACATTGACGAATTAACACAGAAGTGGTGTCGCTATGATATACTATGGGTTCTATGACATCTCCTTCTAAATCGAGTAACGTTTCTATGGCAACGACAGGATTTTCTTTTGGGATATGAGTATCCCCTTTCCGATGCACTACTCCTCCGTTACTGCATTTCTCGCTCCCTCACATTGACCAATTAACACGGAAATTGCGTCGCTATGATATACTATGGGTTCTATGACTTCTCCTTCTAAATCGAGTAACGTTTCTATGGAAACGAAAGGATTTTCTTTTGGGATACGACTACCTCCTTTCCGATGCACTATTCCATCTTTACTGCATCTCTCGCTCCCTCACCTTGACGAATTAACACAGAAATTGCGCCGCTATGAATTACTATGGGTTCTATGACATCTCCTTCTAAATCGAGTAACGTTTCTATGAAAAAGACAGGATTTTCTTTTGGAATACGGCATTCTCCTTTCCGATGCACTGTTCTTTCGTTACTGCATCCCTCGCTCCCTCACATTGACGAATTAACACAGATATAGCGTCGCTATGTAATAGTGTGGGTTCTATGACTTCTCCTTCTAAATCGAGTGATGTTACTGTGGAAACGGCAGGATTTTCTTTTAGGATACGAGTATCACCTTTCGATGCACTATTCCTTCTTTACTCCATCGCTCGCTCCCTCACATTGATGAATTAAAACAGAAATTCCATGCCAATGAAATACTATGACTTCTATGACTTCTCCTTCTAAATCGAGCAACGTTTCTATGGAAACGACAGAATTTTCTTTTGGGATACGACTAACTCCTTTCCGATGCACTATTCCTTCTTTACTGCATCCCGCGCTCCCCCACATCGACGAATTAACACGGAAATTGCGTCGCTATGATATACTATGGGTTCAATGACATCTCCTTCTAAATCGAGTAACGTTTCTATGGAAACAACTGGATTTTCTTTTGGGATACGAGTACCTCCTTTCCGATGCACTATTCCTTCTTAACTGCATTCCTCGCGCCATCACATTGACGAATTAACACAGAAATTGCGTCGCTATGATATACTATAGGTTCTAAGACTTCCACTTCTTAATCGAGTTACGTTTCTATAGAAAGGACAGGATTTTCTGATGGGTAACGACTTCCTCCTTTCCGACGCACTAATTCTTCGTTACTGCATCCTTTGCAACCTCACATTGATGAATTAACACATAAATTGCGTCGCTATGAAATACTATGTATTTTATGTCATATCCCGGCTAAATCGAGTAACATTTCTATGGATACGACTGGATTATCTTTTGGGATTCGAGTATTTCCTTTCCGATGCACCATTCCTTCTTTACTGCAACCCTCGCTCCCACACATTAACGAGTTAACACGGAAATTGCGTCGCTATGAAATACCATGGGTCCTATGACATCTTCTTCCAAATCGAGAGACGTTTCTATCTAAACGATAGGATTTTCTTTTGGGATACGAGTATTTCCATTCCGATGCACTATTCTTTCTTTACTGCATCCCTCGCTCCCTCACATTGACGAATTAACACAGAAATTGCGTAGCTATGAATTACAATGGGTTCTATGACATCTCCATCCAAATCGAGTAACATTTCTATGGAAACGAGAGGATTTTCTTTTGGGAAACGACTATCTTTATTACGATGCACTATTCCTTCTTTACTGCTTCCCTCGCACACTCTCATTAACGAATTAACACTGAAATTGCGTCGCCGTGAAATACTATGGTTTCTATGGCTTCTCCATCTAAATCAAGTAACGTTTCTATGGACACGACAGGATTTTCTTTTGGGATACGACTGCCTCTTTTCCGATGCACTATTCCTCCTTTACTGCAACCCTCGCTCCCTAGCATTGACGAATTAACACAGAAATTGTGTCGCTATGAAATACTATGGGTTCTATGACACCCCTTCTAAATCGAAAAACGTATCTATGGAAACGATTGGATGTTCTTTTGGGATACGAGTAACTCCTTTCCGATGCACTATTCCTACTTTTCAGCATCCCTCGCTCCCTCACATTGACGAATTAACACAGAAATTGCATAGCCATGAAATTCTTTGCGTTGCATGACATCTCCTTCTAAATCGAGTAACGTTTCTATGGAAACGACTGAATTTTCTTTTGGGATACGAGTATCACCTTTTCGATGCACTATTCCTCCTTTACTGCATCCCTCGCTAACTCACATTGACGAATTAATACAGAAATTGCGTCGCTATGAAGTACTGTGTGTTCCATGACATCTCCTTCTATACCGACTGATGTTTCTATGGAAACTACTGAGATTTCTTTTGGGATACGAATATCTCCTTTCCGATGCACTATACCTTCTTTACTGCATTCCTCGCTCCCTCACATTGACGATTTACCACAGAAATAGCGTCGCTATGAAATACTATGAGTTCTGTGACAACCCATTCTAAATCGAGTAACGTTTATGTGAAAACGACAGGATTTTCTTTCGGGATTCGACTGCCTCCTTTCCGATGCACAATTCCTTCTTTACTGCATTCCTCGCACCCTCACTTCCACGAATTAACACAGACATTGCGTCGCTATGATATACTATGGTTTCTATGTCTTCTCCTTCTCAATCGAATAGCGTATCTATGGAATCGAAGGGATTACCTTTTGGGAAACGACTATTTCCATTCCGATGCACTATTCTTTCATTACTGCATCCCTCGCTCCCTCACATGGACGAATTAACACAGAAATTGCCGGGATATGAAATACTATGGCTTCTATGACTTTTCTTTCTAAATCGAGTGACGTTTCCATGGAAACGACAGGATTTACTTTTGGGATACGACTGTCTACTTTCCGATGTACTATTCCTTCTTTACTGCATCCCTCGCCCACTCACATTCACGAATTATCACAGAAATTGCGTCGCTATGAAATACTATGGGTTCTATGACTGCTCCTTCTAAATCGAGCAACGTTTCTATGGAAACAACAGGATTTTCTTTTGGGAAGCGAGTATCTACTTTCCGATGCACTATTCCTTCTTTACTACATCACTCGCTCCCTCACTTTGACGAATTAACACAGAAATTGCGTCGCTACGAAAAATTATGGATTCCACCCATTCTCCATCCAGTCGAGTTACGTTTCAATGGAAATGAAAGGATTTTCTATTGGGAGTGTAGTATATCTTTTCCGATTCACTATTCCTTCTTTACTGCATCCATTGCCCTCTCACATTGACGAAATAACACTGAAATTGCGTCGCTATGAAATACTATGTTTTCTACGACTTCTCCTTCTAAATCGAGTAACGTTTCCATGGAAACGACAGGATTTTTTATTGGGAGACGAGCATCTCCTTTCTAATGCAATATTTCCTTCTTTACTGCATCTCTCGTTCCCTCACTTTGACGAATTAACACAGAAATTACGTCGCTACGAAATACTATGCGTTTTACACATTCTCCTTCCCAGTCGAATAACGTTTCTATGGAAATGACAGGATTTTCAATTGGGAGTGGAGTGTATCTTTTCCGATGCACTATTCCTTCTTTACCGCATCCCTCGCTCTGACATTGACGAATTAACACTGAAATTGCGTCGCTATGAAATACTATGGGTTCTATGACATCTACTTCTAAATCGAGTAACGTTTCTATAGAAGCGACAGGATTTTTATTGGGAGGCGAGTATTTCGTCTCCGATGCACTACTCCTTCCTTACTGAATCCCTCGCTCCCTCACCTTGTCGAATTAACAATGAATTTGCGTCGCTATGAAATACTATGGGTTCTATGACATCTCCTTCTAATTCGAGTAACGTTTCTATGGCAACGACAGGATTCTCTTTGGATGGCGAGTATCTCCTTTCTGATGCACTATTCCTTCTTTACGGCATCAATCGCTATCTCACTTTGACGAATTAACACAGAAATTGCGTCGCTGTGAAATACAATGGATTCCACGCATTCACTTTCATAGTCGAGTAACGTTTCTATGGAAATGAAACGATTTTATTTAGGGAGTCAAGTATACCTTTTCCGAAGCACTTTTCCATGTTTACTGCATCCCTCGCGCCCTCACGTTGACCAATTAACACTGACATTGAGTCGCTATGAAATACTATGGGTTGCATGCATTCTCCTTCCCAGTCGCGTAACCTTTTTATAGCAACGACCTGATTTTGATTTGGGAGGCGAGTATCTCGTTTCTGATGCACTATTCCATAATTACTGAGTCCTTCGGTCCCTCACATTGACGAATTATCACAGAATTTACGTCGCTATTAAATACTATGGGTTCTATGACTCCTCCTTCTAAATCGAGTATCGTTTCTATGGCAACGACAGGTTTTCCTTTTGGGAAGCGAGTGTCTCCTTTCCGATGCACTATTCCTTCTTTACTGCATTCCTCGCTCCCTCACTTTGACGAATTAACACAGAAATTGCGTCGCTATGAAATACTATGGGTTCTATGAATTCTCCTTCTAAATCGAGTAACGTTTCTATGGGAACCACAGGATTTTCTTCTGGGAGACGAGTATCTCCTTTCCTGTGCACTATTCCTTTTTTACTCCATCCATCGCTCTCTCACATTTACGAATTAACACAGAAATTGCGTCGCTATGAAATACTGTGAGTTATATGACTTTGCCTTCTAAATCGAGTAACGTTTCGATTGGAAACGACAGGATTTTCTTTTGGGAGGCGAGTATCACCTTTCCGATGCACTACTCGTCATTTACTGCATCCCTCGCTCCCTCACAATGACGAATTAACACAGAAATTGCGTTGTTATGGTATACCATGGGTTCTATGACTTCTCCTTCTAAATCGAGTAACGTTCCTATGGAAACGACAGGATTTTCTTTTGGGATAGGAGTATCCCCATTCCGATGCACTATTCCTCCTTTTCTGCATCCCTTGCTCCCTCACATTGACGAACTAAGACAGAAATTGCGTCGCTATGGCATACTATGAGCTCTATGACATCTCCTTCTAAATCGGGTAACGTTTCTATGGAAACGACAGGATTTTCTTTTGGGATGGACCGTCTCCTTTCGGATGCACTATTCCTTCTTTACTGCTTCACTCGCTCCCTCACATTGACGAATTTACACTGAAATTGTGTCGCTATCATATACTATCGGTTCTATGACATCTCCTTCCAAATAGAGTTACGTTTCTATGGAAACGAAAGGATTTTCTTTTGGGATGCGACCGTCTCCTTTCCGATGCACTATTCCTTCTTTACTGCATCCCTCGGTCCCTCACATTGACGAACTAACAAAGAAATTGTGTCGCTATGAATAACTATGAGTTCTATGACATCTCCTTCTAAATCGAGAATCGTTTCTATGGTAACGACTGGATTTTTTTTTGGGATACGAGTATCTCCTTTCCGATACACTATTCCTTCCTTACTGCATCCCTCGCTCCCTCACATTGACGAATTAACACACAAATTGCGTCGCAATGAAATACTATGGGTTCCATGACATCTCCTTCTGAATCGAGTAACCTTCCTATGGAAACGACAGGATTTTCTTTTGGGATACGCGTATCACCTTTCCGATGCACCATTCGTTCTTAACTGCCCCCCTCTCTCCCTCACATTGACATGTTAACACAGAAATTGTGTCACTATGAAATACTGTGGGTCCTATGACACCTCCTTCTAAATCGAGTAACGTTTCTATGGAGATTATTGGATTTTCTATTGGGATACGAGTATCTCCTTTCCGATGCACTGTTCCTTGTTTACAGCATCCCTCGCTCCCTCACATTGACGATTTAACACAGAAATTGCGTCGCTATGAAACACTATGGGTTCTATGACTTCTCCTTCTAAATCGAGTAACGTTCCTATGGAAACGACAGGATTTTCTTTTGGGATAGGAGTATCCCCATTCCGATGCACTATTCCTCCTTTTCTGCATCCCTTGCTCCCTCACATTGATGAATTAACACAGATATTGCGTCGCTATGATATACAATGAGTTCTATGACATCCCCTTCTAAGTCGAGAATAGTTTCTATGGAAACGAAATGATTTTCTCTTGGTATATGACTGTCTCCTTTCCGATGCACTATTCCTTCCATACTGCATCCCTCGCTCCCTCACATTGAAGAATTAACACAGAAATTGCGTCGCTATGAAATACTATGGATTCTATGACTTCTCCCTCTAAATCGAGTAACGTTTCTATGGAAACGACAGGATTTTCTTTTGGGATACGAGTACCCCCCTTCCGATGCGTTATTCCTTCTTTACTGCATTCTTCGCTCCCTCACATTGACGAATTAACTAAGAAATTGCGTCGCTATGGTATACCATGTTGTCTATGACTTCTCCTTCTAAATCGAGTAACGTTTCTATGGAAACGACAGGATTTTCTTTTGGGATACGAGTACCCCCCTTCCGATGCTCTATTCCTTTTTTGCTGCATTCCTCGCTCCCTCACATTGACGAATTAACACAGAAATTGCGTCGCTATTTTATACCATGGGTTCTATGATTTTTCCTTCTAAATCGAGTAACGTTCCTGTAGAATCGACAGGATTTTCTTTTAGGATAGGAGTATCCCCATTCCGATGCACTATTCCACCTTTTCTGCATCCCTCGCTCCCTCACATTGACAAATTAACACAGAAACTGCGTCGCTATATAATACTATGTGTTCCATGACATCTCCCTCTAAATCGAGAATTGTTTCTATAGAAACGACAGGATTTTCTTTTGGGATACGAGTACCCCCCTTCCGATGTGCTATTCATTCTTTACTGCATTGTTCGCTCCCTCACATTAACGAATTAACACAGAAATTGCGTCGCTATGGTATTCCATGGGTTCTATGACTTCTCCCTCTAAATCGAGTAACGTACCTATGGAATCGACAGAATTTTCTTCTGGGATAGGAGTATGCCCATTCCGATGCACTATTCCACCTTTTCTGCATCCCTCACTCCCTCACATTGACGAATTAACACAGAAATGTCGTCGCTATGATATACTATGGGTTCTATGACATCTCCTTCTAAGTCGAGAAACGTTTCTACGGAAACGAAATGATTTTCTTTTGGTATATGACTGTCTCCTTTCCGAAGCACTATTCCTTCTTTACTGCATCCCTCGCTCCCTCTCACTGACGAATTAACCCAGAAATTGAGTCGCTATGAAATACTATGGATTCTATGACTTCTCCCTTTTAGATCGAGTAACGTTTCTCTGGATACGACAGGATTTTCTTTTGGGATACGAGTACCCCCCTTCCGATGCGCTATTCCTTCTTTACTGCATTGTTCGCTCCCTCAATTGACGAATTAACACAGAAATTGCGTCGCTATGGTATACCATGGGTTCTATGACTTCTCCTTCTAAATCGAGTAACGTTCCTATGGAATCGACAGGATTTTCTTCTGGGATAGGAGTATCCCCATTCCGATGCACTATTCCTCCTTTTCTGCATCCTTTGCTCCCACAAATTGACGAATTAACACAGAAATTGCGTCGCTATGACATACTATGAGCTCTATGACATCTCCTTCTAAATCGAGCAACGTTTCTATGGAAACGACCGGATTTTCTTTTCGGATTAGACTGTCCCCTTTCCGATGCACTATTCCTTCTTTACTGCATCCCTCGCTGCCTCACATTGACGAATTAACACTGAAATTCTGTCGCTATGATATACTATGGATTCTATGACATCTCCTTCCAAATAGAGTAACGTTTCTATGGCAACGACTGGATTTTCTTTTGGGATACGAGTATCTCCTTTCCGATGTACTATTCCATATTTAGTGCATGCCTCGCAAACTCGCATTGACGGATTAACACAGAAATTGCGTCGCTATGAATTACTAACGGTTCCATGATTTTTCCTCCTAGATCGGATATCGTTTCTATGGAAATGACAGGATTTTCTTTTGAAATACGTGTATTTCCTTTCCGATGCACTATTCCTTCTTTACTGCATACCTCGCTACCTCACATTGTCAAATTAACACGGAAATTGCGTCGCTATGAAATACTATGGGTCCTATGACTTCTCCTTCGAAATCGCGTAACGTTTCTATGGAAACGACAGAATTTTCTTTTGGGATACGCGTATCACCTTTCGGATGCACTATTCCTTCTTTACTGCTTCCCTCGCTCCCTCACATTGACGAATTAACACAGAAATTGCGTCGCTATGAAATACTATGGGTTCTATGACAACTCTTTCTAAATCGAGTAACGTTTGTATGGTAACGACCGGATTTTCTTTTTGGATACGAGTATCTCCTTACCAATACACTATTCCTTCCTTACTGCATCCCTCGCTCCCTCACATTGACGAATTAACCCTGAAAATGCGTCGCTATGATATACTATGGCTTCTAAGACAACTCCTACTAAATCGAGTAACGTTTCTATGGAAACAACACGATTTTATTGGGGATACGACTATCACCTTTACGATACCATATTCCTTCTTTACTGCATCCCTCGCTCCATCACATTAACGCATTAACACTGAAAATTCGTCGCTATGATATACTATGGGTTCTATGACATCTCCCTCCAAATCGAGTAACGTTTCTATGGAAACGACAGGTTTTTTTTCCTTTTGGATAGACTGTCTCCTCTCCGATGCACTATTCCTTCTTTACTGCATTCCTCGCTCCCTCACATTGACGAATTAACACTGAAAATGTGTCGCTATAATATACTTGGGTTCTATGACATCTCCTACTAAATGGAGTAACGTTTCTATGGAAACGACAGGATTTTCCATTGGGATAAGAGTAAATCCTTTCCGATGCACTATTCCATCTTTACTGCAACTATCGCTCCCTCACATTGACGAATTAACACAGAAATAGAATCGCTATGATATACTATGGTTTCTATGACTTCTCCATCTAAATCGAGTAA
This sequence comes from Schistocerca americana, assembly GCF_021461395.2. NCBI lineage: Eukaryota > Metazoa > Arthropoda > Insecta > Orthoptera > Acrididae > Schistocerca > Schistocerca americana. The sequence continues at coordinate 10,520,335 of NW_025725884.1, forward strand.
TGTTTGTATGGAAACGACAGCATTTTCTTTTGGAACACGAATATCTCCTTTCCGATACACTATTCCATCTTTACTTCAACTATCGCTCCCTCACATTGACGAATTAACACAGAAATTGCGACGCTATGAAATACTATGGGTTCTATGACATCTCCTTCCAAATCGAGTAATGTTTCTGTGAAACGGCAGGATTTTCTATTGGGAAACGACAATCTCCTGTCCGATGCACTATTCCTTCTTTACTGCATCCCTCGCTCCCTCATATTGACGATTTAGCACAGACAGTGCGTCGCTATGATATACTATGTGTTCTATGACTTCTATTTCTAAATCGAGTAACGTTTCTATGGAAACCACAGGAGTTCTTTTGGGATACGAGTATCTCCTTTCCGATGCACTATTCCTTCTTAACTGCATCCCTCGCTCCCTCACATTGACGAATTAACACAGAAATTGCGTCGCTATGAGATACTATTGGTGGTATGGCATCTCCTTCTAAATCGAGTAACGTTTCAATGTAAACGACAGGATTTTCTTTTCGGATAAATCTTCTTTCCGATGCACTATTCCTTCTTTACTGCATCCCTCGCGCCCTCACTTTGACGAATTAACAGAGACTTTGCGTCGCTACGAAATACTAAGTGTCCTATGACTTCTCCTTCTAAATCGAGTAACGTTTCTATGGAAACGACAGGATTTTCTTTTGGGATAGGAGTATCCCCATTCCGATGCACTGTTCCTCTTTTTCTGCATTCCTCGCTCCCTCACATTGACGAATTAACACAGAAATTGCGTCGCTATGATATACAATGAGTTCTATGACAATCCCTTCTAAGTCGAGAAAAGTGTCTATGGAAACGAAATGATTTTCTCTTGGTATATGACTGTCTCCTATCCGATGCACTATTCCTTCCATACTGCATCCCTCGCTCCCTCACATTGAAGAATTAACACAGAAATTGCGTCGCTATCAAATACTATGGATTCTATGACTTCTCCCTCTAAATCGAGTAACGTTTCTATGGAAACGACAGGACTTTCTTTTGGGATACGAGTAGCCCCCTTCCGATGCGCTATTCCTTCTTTACTGCATTCTTCGCTCCCTCACATTGACGAATTAACACAGAAATTGCGTCGCTATGGTATTCCTTGTTTTCTATGACTTCTCCTTCTAAATCGAGTAACGTTTCTATGGAAACGACAGGATTTTCTTTTGGGATACGAGTACCCCCCTTCCGATGCTCTATTCCTTTTTTACTGCATTCCTCGCTCCCTCACTTTGACGAATTAACACAGAAATTGCGTCGCTATGGTATACCATGGGTTCTATGACTTCTCCTTCTAAATCGAGTAACGTTCCTGTAGAATCGATAGGATTATCTTTTAGGATAGGAGTATCCCCATTCCGATGCACTATTCCTCCTTTTCTGCATCCCTCGCTCCCTCACATTGACGAATTAACACAGAAATGGCGTCGCTATGATATACTATGGGTTCTATGACATCTCCTTTTAAGTCGAGAAACGTTTCTATGGAAACGAAATGATTTTCTTTTGGTATATGACTGTCTCCTTTCCGATGCACTATTCCTTCCATACTGCATCGCTCGCTCCCTCACATTGAAGAATTAACACAGAAAATGCATCGCTATGGTATACCATGGGTTCTATGACTTCTCCTTCTAAATCGAGTAACGTTCCTGTGGAATCGACAGGATTTTCTTTTGGGATAGGAGTATCCCCATTCCGATGCACTATTCCTCCTTTTCTGTATCCCTCGCTCCCTCACATTGACGAATTAACACAGAAATGGCGTCGCTATGATATACTATGGGTTCTATGACATCTCCTTCTAAGTCGAGAAACGTTTCTATGGAAACGAAATGATTTTCTTTTGGTATATGACTGTCTCCTTTCCGAAGCACTATTCCTTCTTTACTGCATCCCTCGCTCCCTCACACTGACGAATTAACACAGAAATTGCGTCGCTATGAAATACTACATGTTCCATGACTCCTCTGCCTAAATCGTGTAATCTTTCTATGGAGACGACAGGATTTTCTTTTGGGATACGAGTATCCCCTTTCCGATGCACTATTCCTTCTTTACTGCATCCCTCGCTCCCTCAGATCGACGAATTAACACAGACATTGCGTCGCTATTAAATACTATGAGTTCAATGACTTCTCTTTCTAAATGGAGTAACGTTTCTATGGAAACGACAGGTTCTTCTTTTGGGATACGACTATCTGCTTTAAGAAGCACATTTTTTCTTTACGGCATCCCTCGCTCCTTCACATTGACAAATTGTCACAGAAATGGCGTCGCTATGAAATATTATGGGTTCTATGACTTCCCCAACTAAACCGAGTATCGTTTCTATGAAACGACAGGATTTTCTTTTGGGGGCGACTGTCTCCTTTGGGTTACGACTATCTCCTTTCCGATGCACTATTCCTTCTTTACTGCATCCCTCGCTCTTTCACATTGTCGAATTAACACGGAAATTGCGTCGCTATGAAATACTATGCGTTCTACAACATCTCCTTCTAAATCGAGAAACGTTTTCATGGAAAGGAGTGGATTTTCTTTTGGGAAACGAGTATCTCCTTCCCTAAGCTCTATTCCTTCTTTACTGCATCCCTCGATCCCCCACATTGACGAATTAACACAGAAGTGGTGTCGCTATGATATACTATGGGTTCTATGACATCTCCTTCTAAATCGAGTAACGTTTCTATGGCAACGACAGGATTTTCTTTTGGGATATGAGTATCCCCTTTCCGATGCACTACTCCTCCGTTACTGCATTTCTCGCTCCCTCACATTGACCAATTAACACGGAAATTGCGTCGCTATGATATACTATGGGTTCTATGACTTCTCCTTCTAAATCGAGTAACGTTTCTATGGAAACGAAAGGATTTTCTTTTGGGATACGACTACCTCCTTTCCGATGCACTATTCCATCTTTACTGCATCTCTCGCTCCCTCACCTTGACGAATTAACACAGAAATTGCGCCGCTATGAATTACTATGGGTTCTATGACATCTCCTTCTAAATCGAGTAACGTTTCTATGAAAAAGACAGGATTTTCTTTTGGAATACGGCATTCTCCTTTCCGATGCACTGTTCTTTCGTTACTGCATCCCTCGCTCCCTCACATTGACGAATTAACACAGATATAGCGTCGCTATGTAATAGTGTGGGTTCTATGACTTCTCCTTCTAAATCGAGTGATGTTACTGTGGAAACGGCAGGATTTTCTTTTAGGATACGAGTATCACCTTTCGATGCACTATTCCTTCTTTACTCCATCGCTCGCTCCCTCACATTGATGAATTAAAACAGAAATTCCATGCCAATGAAATACTATGACTTCTATGACTTCTCCTTCTAAATCGAGCAACGTTTCTATGGAAACGACAGAATTTTCTTTTGGGATACGACTAACTCCTTTCCGATGCACTATTCCTTCTTTACTGCATCCCGCGCTCCCCCACATCGACGAATTAACACGGAAATTGCGTCGCTATGATATACTATGGGTTCAATGACATCTCCTTCTAAATCGAGTAACGTTTCTATGGAAACAACTGGATTTTCTTTTGGGATACGAGTACCTCCTTTCCGATGCACTATTCCTTCTTAACTGCATTCCTCGCGCCATCACATTGACGAATTAACACAGAAATTGCGTCGCTATGATATACTATAGGTTCTAAGACTTCTACTTCTTAATCGAGTTACGTTTCTATAGAAAGGACAGGATTTTCTGATGGGTAACGACTTCCTCCTTTCCGACGCACTAATTCTTCGTTACTGCATCCTTTGCAACCTCACATTGATGAATTAACACATAAATTGCGTCGCTATGAAATACTATGTATTTTATGTCATATCCCGGCTAAATCGAGTAACATTTCTATGGATACGACTGGATTATCTTTTGGGATTCGAGTATTTCCTTTCCGATGCACCATTCCTTCTTTACTGCAACCCTCGCTCCCACACATTAACGAGTTAACACGGAAATTGCGTCGCTATGAAATACCATGGGTCCTATGACATCTTCTTCCAAATCGAGAGACGTTTCTATCTAAACGATAGGATTTTCTTTTGGGATACGAGTATTTCCATTCCGATGCACTATTCTTTCTTTACTGCATCCCTCGCTCCCTCACATTGACGAATTAACACAGAAATTGCGTAGCTATGAATTACAATGGGTTCTATGACATCTCCATCCAAATCGAGTAACATTTCTATGGAAACGAGAGGATTTTCTTTTGGGAAACGACTATCTTTATTACGATGCACTATTCCTTCTTTACTGCTTCCCTCGCACACTCTCATTAACGAATTAACACTGAAATTGCGTCGCCGTGAAATACTATGGTTTCTATGGCTTCTCCATCTAAATCAAGTAACGTTTCTATGGACACGACAGGATTTTCTTTTGGGATACGACTGCCTCTTTTCCGATGCGCTATTCCTCCTTTACTGCAACCCTCGCTCCCTAGCATTGACGAATTAACACAGAAATTGTGTCGCTATGAAATACTATGGGTTCTATGACACCCCTTCTAAATCGAAAAACGTATCTATGGAAACGATTGGATGTTCTTTTGGGATACGAGTAACTCCTTTCCGATGCACTATTCCTACTTTTCAGCATCCCTCGCTCCCTCACATTGACGAATTAACACAGAAATTGCATAGCCATGAAATTCTTTGCGTTGCATGACATCTCCTTCTAAATCGAGTAACGTTTCTATGGAAACGACTGAATTTTCTTTTGGGATACGAGTATCACCTTTTCGATGCACTATTCCTCCTTTACTGCATCCCTCGCTAACTCACATTGACGAATTAATACAGAAATTGCGTCGCTATGAAGTACTGTGTGTTCCATGACATCTCCTTCTATACCGACTGATGTTTCTATGGAAACTACTGAGATTTCTTTTGGGATACGAATATCTCCTTTCCGATGCACTATACCTTCTTTACTGCATTCCTCGCTCCCTCACATTGACGATTTACCACAGAAATAGCGTCGCTATGAAATACTATGAGTTCTGTGACAACCCATTCTAAATCGAGTAACGTTTATGTGAAAACGACAGGATTTTCTTTCGGGATTCGACTGCCTCCTTTCCGATGCACAATTCCTTCTTTACTGCATTCCTCGCACCCTCACTTCCACGAATTAACACAGACATTGCGTCGCTATGATATACTATGGTTTCTATGTCTTCTCCTTCTCAATCGAATAGCGTATCTATGGAATCGAAGGGATTACCTTTTGGGAAACGACTATTTCCATTCCGATGCACTATTCTTTCATTACTGCATCCCTCGCTCCCTCACATGGACGAATTAACACAGAAATTGCCGGGATATGAAATACTATGGCTTCTATGACTTTTCTTTCTAAATCGAGTGACGTTTCCATGGAAACGACAGGATTTACTTTTGGGATACGACTGTCTACTTTCCGATGTACTATTCCTTCTTTACTGCATCCCTCGCCCACTCACATTCACGAATTAACACAGAAATTGCGTCGCTATGAAATACTATGGGTTCTATGACTGCTCCTTCTAAATCGAGCAACGTTTCTATGGAAACAACAGGATTTTCTTTTGGGAAGCGAGTATCTACTTTCCGATGCACTATTCCTTCTTTACTACATCACTCGCTCCCTCACTTTGACGAATTAACACAGAAATTGCGTCGCTACGAAAAATTATGGATTCCACCCATTCTCCATCCAGTCGAGTTACGTTTCAATGGAAATGAAAGGATTTTCTATTGGGAGTGTAGTATATCTTTTCCGATTCACTATTCCTTCTTTACTGCATCCATTGCCCTCTCACATTGACGAAATAACACTGAAATTGCGTCGCTATGAAATACTATGTTTTCTACGACTTCTCCTTCTAAATCGAGTAACGTTTCCATGGAAACGACAGGATTTTTTATTGGGAGACGAGCATCTCCTTTCTAATGCAATATTTCCTTCTTTACTGCATCTCTCGTTCCCTCACTTTGACGAATTAACACAGAAATTACGTCGCTACGAAATACTATGCGTTTTACACATTCTCCTTCCCAGTCGAATAACGTTTCTATGGAAATGACAGGATTTTCAATTGGGAGTGGAGTGTATCTTTTCCGATGCACTATTCCTTCTTTACCGCATCCCTCGCTCTGACATTGACGAATTAACACTGAAATTGCGTCGCTATGAAATACTATGGGTTCTATGACATCTACTTCTAAATCGAGTAACGTTTCTATAGAAGCGACAGGATTTTTATTGGGAGGCGAGTATTTCGTCTCCGATGCACTACTCCTTCCTTACTGAATCCCTCGCTCCCTCACCTTGTCGAATTAACAATGAATTTGCGTCGCTATGAAATACTATGGGTTCTATGACATCTCCTTCTAATTCGAGTAACGTTTCTATGGCAACGACAGGATTCTCTTTGGATGGCGAGTATCTCCTTTCTGATGCACTATTCCTTCTTTACGGCATCAATCGCTATCTCACTTTGACGAATTAACACAGAAATTGCGTCGCTGTGAAATACAATGGATTCCACGCATTCACTTTCATAGTCGAGTAACGTTTCTATGGAAATGAAACGATTTTATTTAGGGAGTCAAGTATACCTTTTCCGAAGCACTTTTCCATGTTTACTGCATCCCTCGCGCCCTCACGTTGACCAATTAACACTGAAATTGAGTCGCTATGAAATACTATGGGTTGCATGCATTCTCCTTCCCAGTCGCGTAACCTTTTTATAGCAACGACCTGATTTTGATTTGGGAGGCGAGTATCTCGTTTCTGATGCACTATTCCATAATTACTGAGTCCTTCGGTCCCTCACATTGACGAATTATCACAGAATTTACGTCGCTATTAAATACTATGGGTTCTATGACTCCTCCTTCTAAATCGAGTATCGTTTCTATGGCAACGACAGGTTTTTCTTTTGGGAAGCGAGTGTCTCCTTTCCGATGCACTATTCCTTCTTTACTGCATTCCTCGCTCCCTCACTTTGACGAATTAACACAGAAATTGCGTCGCTATGAAATACTATGGGTTCTATGAATTCTCCTTCTAAATCGAGTAACGTTTCTATGGGAACCACAGGATTTTCTTCTGGGAGACGAGTATCTCCTTTCCTGTGCACTATTCCTTTTTTACTCCATCCATCGCTCTCTCACATTTACGAATTAACACAGAAATTGCGTCGCTATGAAATACTGTGAGTTATATGACTTTGCCTTCTAAATCGAGTAACGTTTCGATTGGAAACGACAGGATTTTCTTTTGGGAGGCGAGTATCACCTTTCCGATGCACTACTCGTCATTTACTGCATCCCTCGCTCCCTCACAATGACGAATTAACACAGAAATTGCGTCGCTATGGATTACTATGGGTTCTATGACTTCTCCTTCTAAATCGAGTAACGATTCTATGGAAACGAGAGGATTTTCTTCTCTGAGCCGAGTATAACGTTTCCGATGAAATATTCTTTCTTTACCGCATCCCTCGCACCCTCACATTGACGAATTAACACAGAAATTTCGTCGCTATGCAATACTATGGGTTCCACGCATTCACCTTCCTAGTCGAGTAACGTTTCTACGGAAATGAAAGGATTTTCTTTTGGGAGTCGAGTATATCTTTTCCGATGTACTATTCCTTCTTTACTTGATCCCACGCTCCCTCACTTTGACGAATTAACACTGAAATTGAATCGCTATGAAATACTATGTGTTCTATGTCTTCTCCTTCTATGAAAACCACAGGATTTTCCTTTGGGAGGCGAGTATCTCCTTTTCAATGCACTAATCCTTCTTTACTGCATCCCTCGCCCCCTCACATTGACGAATAAACACAAAAATTGCGTCGCTTCGAAAACTATGGGTTCTATGACATCTCCTTCCAAAATCGAGTAACGTTTCTATGGAAACGACAGGATTTTCTTTTGGGATACGAGTATCTCCTTTCCGATGCACAATACCTTCTTTACTGCGTCCCTCGCTCCCTCCCATTGACGAAGAAACACAGAAATTGCGGCAGTATGAAATACTATGGGTTCTATGACAACTCCTTCTAAATCATGTAACGTTTTCATGGAAACGATAGGATTTTCTTTTGGGATACATGTCTCTTTTTTCCGATGCACTATTCCTTCTATACTCCATCGCTCGCTCCCTCACATTGATGAATTAAAACAGAAATTCCATGCCAATGAAATACTATGAGTTCTATGACTTCTCCTTCTAAATCGAGCAACGTTTCTATGGAAACGACAGAATTTTCTTTTGGGATACGACTAACTCCTTTCCGATGCACTATTCCTTCTTTACTGCATCCCGCGCTCCCTCACATCGACGAATTAACACGGAAATTGCGTCGCTATGATATACTATGGGTTCAATGACATCTCCTTCTAAATCGAGTAACGTTTCTATGGAAACAACTGGATTTTCTTTTGGGATACGAGTATCTCCTTTCCGATGCACTATTCCTTCTTAACTGCAACCCTCGCTCCCTCACATTGACGAATTAACACAGAAATTGTGTCGCTATGAATTACAATGGGTTCTATGACATCTCCATCCAAATCGAGTAACATTTCTATGGAAACGAGAGGATTTTCTTTTGGGAAACGACTATCTTTATTACGATGCACTATTCCTCCTTTACTGCAACCCTCGCTCCCTAGCATTGACGAATTAACACAGAAATTGTGTCGCTATGAAATACTATGGGTTCTATGACACCCCTTCTAAATCGAAAAACGTTTCTATGGAAACGATTGGATGTTCTTTTGGGATACGAGTAACTCCTTTCCGATGCACTATTCCTACTTTTCAGCATCCCTCGCTCCCTCACATTGACGAATTAACACAGAAATTGCATCGCCATGAAATTCTTTGCGTTGCATGACATCTCCTTCTAAATCGAGTAACGTTTCTATGGAAACGACAGGATTTACTTTTGGGATACGACTGTCTACTTTCCGATGTACTATTCCTTCTTTACTGCATCCCTCGCCCCCTCACATTCACGAATTAACACAGAAATTGCGTCGCTATGAAATACTATGGGTTCTATGACTGCTCCTTCTAAATCGAGTAACGTTTCTATGGAAACAACAGGATTTTCTTTTGGGAAGCGAGTATCTCCTTTCCGATCACTATTCCTTCTTTACTACATCACTCGCTCCCTCACTTTGACGAATTAACACAGAAATTGCGTCGCTACGAAAAATTATGGATTCCACCCATTCTCCATCCAGTCGAGTTACATTTCTATGGAAATGAAAGGATTTTCTATTGGGAGTGTAGTATATCTTTTCCGATTCACTATTCCTTCTTTACTGCATCCCTTGCCCTCTCATATTGACGAAATAACACTGAAATTGCGTCGCTATGAGATACTATGTTTTCTACGACTTCTCCTTCTAAATCGAGTAACGTTTCTATGGAAACGACAGGATTTTTTATTGGGAGACGAGCATCTCCTTTCTAATGCAATATTTCCTTCTTTACTGCATCTCTCGTTCCCTCACTTTGACGAATTAAAACAGAAATTACGTCGCTACGAAATACTATGCGTTTTACACATTCTCCTTCCCAGTCGAATAACGTTTCTATGGAAATGACAGGATTTTCAATTGGGAGTGGAGTGTATCTTTTCCGATGCACTATTCCTTCTTTACCGCATCCCTCGCTCTGACATTGACGAATTAACACTGAAATTGCGTCGCTATGAAATACTATGGGTTCTATGACATCTACTTCTAAATCGAGTAACGTTTCTATAGAAGCGACAGGATTTTTATTGGGAGGCGAGTATTTCGTCTCCGATGCACTACTCCTTCCTTACTGAATCCCTCGCTCCCTCACCTTGTCGAATTAACAATGAATTTGCGTCGCTATGAAATACTATGGGTTCTATGACATCTCCTTCTAATTCGAGTAACGTTTCTATGGCAACGACAGGATTCTCTTTGGATGGCGAGTATCTCCTTTCTGATGCACTATTCCTTCTTTACGGCATCAATCGCTATCTCACTTTGACGAATTAACACAGAAATTGCGTCGCAGTGAAATGCAATGGATTCCACGCATTCACTTTCATAGTCGAGTAACGTTTCTATGGAAATGAAAGGATTTTATTTAGGGAGTCAAGTATACCTTTTCCGAAGCACTTTTCCATGTTTACTGCATCCCTCGCGCCCTCACGTTGACCAATTAACACTGAAATTGAGTCGCTATGAAATACTATGGGTTGCATGCATTCTCCTTCCCAGTCGCGTAACCTTTTTATGGCCACGACCTGATTTTGATTTGGGAGGCGAGTATCTCGTTTCTGATGCACTATTCCATCATTACTGAGTCCTTCGGTCCCTCACATTGACGAATTATCACAGAATTTACGTCGCTATTAAATACTATGGGTTCTATGAATTCTCCTTCTAAATCGAGTAACGTTTCTATGGGAACCACAGGATTTTCTTCTGGGAGACGAGTATCTCCTTTCCTGTGCACTATTCCTTTTTTACTCCATCCCTCGCTCTCTCACATTTACGAATTAACACAGAAATTGCGTCGCTATGAAATACTATGAGTTATATGACTTTGCCTTCTAAATCGAGTAACGTTTCGATTGGAAACGACAGGATTTTCTTTTGGGAGGCGAGTATCACCTTTCCGATGCACTACTCGTCATTTACTGCATCCCTCGCTCCCTCACAATGACGAATTAACACAGAAATTGCGTCGCTATGGATTACTATGGGTTCTATGACTTCTCCTTCTAAATCGAGTAACGATTCTATGGAAACGAGAGGATTTTCTTCTCTGAGCCGAGTATAACGTTTCCGATGAAATATTCTTTCTTTACCGCATCCCTCGCACCCTTACATTGACGAATTAACACAGAAATTTCGTCGCTATGCAATACTATGGGTTCCACGCATTCACCTTCCTAGTCGAGTAACGTTTCTACGGAAATGAAAGGATTTTCTTTTGGGAGTCGAGTATATCTTTTCCGATGTACTATTCCTTCTTTACTTGATCCCACGCTCCCACACTTTGACGAATTAACACTGAAATTGAATCGCTATGAAATAGTATGTGTTTTATGTCTTCTCCTTCTATGAAAACCACAGGATTTTCCTTTGGGAGGCGAGTATCTCCTTTTCAATGCACTATTCCTTCTTTACTGCATCCCTCGCCCCCTCACATTGACAAATTATCACAAAAATTGCGTCGCTATGAAATACTATGGGTCCAATGAATTCACCTTCTAAATCGAGTAACGTTTCTATGGGAACGTCAGGATTTTATTTTGGGGGAAGAATATCTCCTTTCCGGTGCTTTGTCCCTTCTTTACTCCATCCCTCGGTCTCTCACATAGACGAATTAACACTGAAATTGCGTCGCTATGAAATACTATAAGTTCTATGACTTCTCTATCCAAATCGAGTAGCGTTTCTATGGAAACGACAGGATTTTCTTTCGGGAGTCGAGTATCCGCTTTCCGATGCACTACTCGTTCTTAGCTGCATCCCTCGCTCCATCACAATGACGAATTAACACAGAAATTGCGTCGCTATGGAGTACTATGAGTTCTATGACTTCTCCTTCTAAACCGAGTAACGCTTCTATGGAAACGAGAGGATTTTCGTTTGGGAGGCGAGTATCTCCTTTGCGATGCACTATTCCATCTTTACTGCATCCCTCGCTCCCTAACTTTGACGAATTAACACTGAAAATGAATCACTATTAAATACTATGTGTTCTATGCCTTCTCCTTCTAAATCGAGTAACGTTTCTAAGGAAACGACTGGATTTCCTTTTGGGATCCGTGTTTCTTGTTTCCGATGTACTATTCCTTCTTTACTGCATCCCTCGCTTACTCAGTTTGACGAATTAACACAGAAATTGCGTCGCTACGAAATACTATGGGTTCCACGCATTCTCCTTCCCAGTCGAGTATCATTTCTATGGAAATTAAAGGATTTTCTTATGGGAGTAGAGTATATCTTTTCCGATGCACTATTCCTTCATTACTGGATCCCTCGCTAACTTACACTGACAAATTCACGCTGAAATTGTAACGCTGTGAAATACTATGGGTTCTATGACTTCCTCTTCTAAATCGAGTAACGCTTCTATGGAAAAGATAGGATTTTCGATTGAGAATCGAGTATCTCCTTTCCGATGCACTATTCCCTCTGTACTGCATCACTCGCTCCCTCACATTGACGAATTAACACAGAAATTGCGTCGCTATGAAATACTATGGGTTCTATGACTTCTCCTTCTAAATCAAATAACGTCTGTATTGCAACGACAGGATTTTCTTTTGGGAGGCGATTACCTCTTTTCTGATGCACTATTCTTTCTCTACTGCATCCCTCGCTCCTTCACTTGACGAATTAACACTGAAATTGAGTCGCTATGAAATACTATGGGTTCCATGACTTCTCCTTCTAAATCGAGTAACGTTTCTATGGAAACGACAGGATTTTCTCTGGGAGGCGAGTATCTCTTTTCTGATGCACTATTCCTTCTTTACTGCATCCCTCGCTCCCTCACTTTGACGAATTATCACTGAAATTGAGTCGCTATGAAATACTATGGGTTCCGTGACTTCTCCTTCTAAATCGTGTAACGTTTCTATGGAAACGACAGGATCCTCTTTTGGGACGCGAGTATCTCTTTTCTGATGCACTATTCCTTATTTACTGCATCCCTCGCCCTCTCACATTGACGAATTAACACAGAAATTTCGTCGCTATGAAATATTATGGGTTCCATGACTTCTCCTTCAAAATCGAGTAACGTATCTATGAAAACGAAAGGATTTACCTTTGGGAGGCGAGTATCTCCTTTCCCATGCACTACTCGTTCTTTACTGCAACCCTTGCTGTCTCACAATGACGAATTAACACAGAAAATGCGTCGCTATGGACTACTATGAGTTCTCTGATTTATCCTTCTAAACCGAGTAACGTTTCTATGGAAACGAGAGGATTTTCGTTTGGGAGGCGAGTATATCCTTTGCGATGCACTATTCCTTCTTTACTGCATCCCTCGCTCCCTAACTTTGACGAATTAACACTGAAATTGAGTCGCAATGAGATACAATGTGTTCTACAACTTCTCCTTCTAAATCGAGTAACGTTTCTATGGAAACGAGAGGATTTTCTTTTGGGAGAGGAGTATCTCCTTTCCAATGCACTAATCCTTCTTCACTGCATCAATCGCTCCATCACAATAACGAATTAACACAGAAATTGCGTCGCTATGAAATAGTATGGGTTCTATGACGTCTTTTTCTAATTCGAGTAACGTTTCTATGGAAACGACAGTATTTTCTTTTCGGAGGCGAGTATCTCTTTTCAGATGCCCTATTCCTCCTTTACTGCTTCCCTCGCTCCCTCACATTGACGAATTAACACACAAATTGCGACGCTATGAAATACTGTGGTTTCAATAACTTCTCCTTGTAAATCAAGTAACGTTTATATGGAAAAGACAAGATTTTCTTTTCGGAGGCGAGTATCTCCTTTCCGATGCACTATCCCTTCTTTACTGCATCCCTCGCTCCCTCACATTGACGAATTATCACAGAAATTACGTCGCTATGAAATACTATGGGTTCTATGACCTCTCCTACTAAATCGAGTGACGTTTCTATGGAAACGACAGGATTTTCTTTTAGGAGGCGTGTATCTTTTTTCCGATGCACTATTCCTTCTTTACTGCATCCCTCGCTCCCTCACATTGACGAATTATCACAGAAATTACGGCGCTATGAAATACTATGGGATCTGTTACTTCTCCTTCTAAATGGAGTAACTTTTCTATGGACACGACAGGATATTCTTTTGGGGGGCGGCTATCGCCTTTCCTATGCACTATTCCTTCTTTAGTACATCCCTCGCTCCCTCACTTTGACGAATTAACACTGATATTGAGTCGCTATGAAACACTATAGGTTCTATGACTTCTCCTTCGAAATCGAGTAACGTTTCTAAGGAAACGAGAGGATTTTCTTTTGGGAGAGGAGTATCTCCTTTCCAATGCACTAATCCTTCTTCACTGCATCAATCGCTCCATCACAATAACGAATTAACACAGAAATTGCGTCGCTATGAAATAGTATGGGTTCTATGACGTCTTTTTCTAAATCGAGTAACGTTTCTATGGATACGATAGGATTTTCTTTTCGGAGGCGAGTATCTCCTTTCCGATGCACTATCCCTTCTTTACTGCATCCCTCGCTCCCTCACATTGACGAATTATCACAGAAATTACGTCGCTATGAAATACTATGGGTTCTATGACCTCTCCTACTAAATCGAGTAACGTTTCTATGAAAACGACCGGATTTTCATTTAGGAGGCGTGTACCTCCTTTCCGATGCACTATTCCTTCTCCACTGCATCCCTCGCTCCCTCACTTCGACGAATTAACACAAAAATTGCGTCGCTATGATATGCAATGTGTTCTATGACTTCTCCTTCTAAATCGAGTATCGTTTCTATGGAAACGACAGGATTTTCTTTTAGGAGGTGAGTACCTCCTTTCCGACGCACTACTCCTTCTTTACAGCATCCCTCGCTCCCTCACATTGACGAACTAACACAGAAATTGCGTCGCTAAGAATTACTATGGGTTCTATGACTTCTCCTACTAAATCTAGTAATGTTTCTATGGAAACGATAGGATTTTCTTTTGGGAGGCGAGTATCTCCTTTCCGACGCACTACTCCTTCTTTCCAGCATCCGTTGCTCCCTCACATCGACGATTTAACACAGAAATTGCGTCGCTGTGGAACACAATGCGTTACACGCCTTCTCCTTCCCAGTCGAGTAACGTTGCTTTGGAAATGAAAGGATTTTCTTTTGGGAGTCGAGTATATCTCTTCCGATGCACTATTCCTTCTTTACTGCATCCCTCGCTCCCTGCCTTAAACGAATTAACACTGAAATTGACTCGCTATGAAATACTATGGGTTCTATGGGATCTAATTCTTAATCGAGTAACGTTACTATGGAAACATCAGGTTTTTCTTTATGGAGGCGTGTGTCTCCTTTCTGATGCACTATTCCTTCTTAACTGCATCCCTCGCTCCCTCACATTGACGAATTATCACAGAAATTGCGTCGCTATTAAATACTATGGGATCTATGAGTTCTCCTTCTAAATCGAGTAACGTTTCTGTGGAAACAACAGGTTTTTCTTTATGGAGGCGAGTGTCTCCTTTCTGATGCACCATTCCTTCTTTACTGCATCCCTCGCTCACTCACATTGACGAATTGACACTGAAATTTCGTCGCTATGAAATACAATGGGTTCTATGACGTGTGCTTCTAAATCGAGTAACGTTTCTATGGGGACAACAGGATTTCCTTTATGGAGGGGAGTATCTCCTTTCCGATGCACTATTCCTTCTTAACTGCATCCCTCGCTCCCTCACATTGACGAATTAACACAGAAATGGCGTCGCTATGCAATACAAAGGGTTCTATGACTTCCCCTTCTAAATCGAGTAACTTTTCTATGGAAACGAAAGGATTTACTTTAGGGAGGCGAGTATCTCCTTTCCGATGCACTATTCCATCTTTACTGCATCCTTTGCTCCCTCACATTGAGGAACTAACACAGAAATTGCGTCGCTATGAAATACAATGGGTTTTACGACATCTCCTTCTAAATCGTGCAACGTTTCAATGGAAACGTCAGGATTTTCTTTTGGGAGTCGAGTATATCTTTTCCGATGCACTATTCCTTCTTTCCTGCTTCCCTCGCTCCCTCACATTGACGAATTAAAATTGAAGTTGAGTCGCTATAAAATACTATGGGTTGCATGCATTCTCCTTCCCACTTGAGTAACGTTTCTATGGTAACGACAGGATTTTCTTTTGGGAGGCGAGTATCTCCTTTCTGATGCACTATTCCTTCTTTACTGCATCCCCCGCTCCCTCACTTTGACGAATTAACACAGAAATTGCGTCGCTATGAAATGCTATGGGTCCTGTGACTTTTCCTTCTAAATCTTGTAACGTAGCTATGGCAACGACTGGATTCTCTTTTGGGAGGGGAGTATTTCTTTTTTGATGCACTATTCGTTCTTTACTCCATCCCTCGCTCTCCCACATTGACGAATTAACACAGAAATAGCGTCGCTTTGAAATACTTTGTGTTCTATGACTTCTCCTTCCAAATGGAGTTACGTTTCTATGGAATAGACAGGATTTTCTTTTGGGGGGCGTGTATCTCCTTTCCGATGCACTATTCCTTCTTTACTGCATCCCTCCCTCCATCAATCTGACGAATTACCATAGAAATTTCGTCGCTATGAAATACTGTGGGTTCTATGACTTCTCCTTCTCAATCGAATAACGTTTCTATGGAAACGACAGGATATTCTTTTGGGAGGCGAGTATCTCCTTTCCGATGCACTACTCCTTCTTTACTGCCTCCCTTGCTCCTTCACGTTGACGAATTAAGACAGAAATTGCGTCGCTCTGAAATACTATGGATTCCACGCATTCTCCTTCCCAGTCTTGAAACGTTTATATGGAAATGAAGGGATTTTCTTTTGGGAGTCGAATATATCTTTTCCGATGCACTATTCCTTCTTTACTGCATCCCTCGCTCCCACACATTGACGAATTAACACTGAAATTGAGTCGCTATGAAATACAATGGGTTCTATGACTTCTTCTTCTACATCGAGTATCGTTTCTATGGAAACGATATGATTTTCTTTTGGGAGGCGAGTATCTCCTTTCCGATGCACTATTCCTTCTTTTCTGCATCCCCCGCTCCCTCACGATGACGAATTAACACAGAAATTGCGTCGCTATGAAATAGTATAGGTTCTATGACGTCTTTTTCAAAATCGAGTAACGTTTCTATAGAAACGACAGGATATTCTTTTCGGAGGCGACTATCGCTTTGCCGATGCACTATTGCTCCTTTACCACATCCCTCGCTCCTTCACTTTCTCGAATTAACACTGAAATTGCGTCGCTATGAAATTCTATGGGTTCTATAACTTCTTCTTCTAAATCGAGCAACGTTTCTATGGAAACGACAGGATTTTCCTTTGTGAGGCGAATATCTCCTTTCCGATGCACTACTCCTTCTTTACTGCATCCCTCGTTCCGTCACTTTGACGAATTATCACACATATTGCATCGCTATGAAATACTACGGGTTCTATCACGTCTCCTTCTAAATCGACGAAGATTTCTATGGAAATGACTGGATTTTCTTTTGCGAGGCGAGTATCTCCTTTCCGATGCACTATTCCATCTGTACTGCATCCCTCGCTCCCTCACATTGACGAATTATCACAGAAATTGCGTCGCTATGAATTACTAATGGTTCTATGACGTCTCCTTCTAAATCGAGTAACGTTCTTATGGAAATGACAGGATTTTCTTTTGGGATGGGAGTATCTCCTTTCCGATGCACTATTCCTTCTTTACTGCATCCCTTGCTCCTTCACTTTGACGAATTAAAACAGAAATTGCGTCGATGTGAAACACTATGGGTTCCACGCAATATCCTTCCCAGTCGGATAACGTTTCTATCAAAATGAAAGGATTTCCTTCGGGAGTCGAGTATATCTTTTCCGATGCACTATTAGTTCTTTACTGCATCCCTCGCTCCCTCATTTTGCGAATTAACACAGAAATTGCGTCTCTATGAAATACTATGGGTTCTACGACTTTTCCTTCTAAATCGAGTAACGTTTCTTTGGAAATGACACGATTTTCTATTGGGAAGCGAGTATCTTCTTTCCGATGCGCTAATCCTTCTTTACAGCATCCCTCGTTACCACACATTGACGAATTAACACAGAAATTGCGTCATTATGAAATACTATGGGTTCTATGACTTATCCTTCTAAATCGAGTAATGTTTCTATGGAAGCGACAGGATTTTGTTTTGGGAGGCGTGTATGACCTTTCCGATGCACTATTCGTCCTTTACTGCATCCCTCGATCCCTCACATTGACAAATTAACACAGAAATTGCGTCGCTATGAAATACTATGAGTTCTATGACTTCTCCTTCTAAATCGAGTAACGTTTATATGGAAACAACAGGATTTTCTTTTGGGAAGCGAGTATCTCCTTTGCGATGCACTTTCCTACTTTACTGCATCCCCCGCTCCCTCATCATACGAATTAACACAGAAATAGTGTAGCTATGAAATTCTATGGGTTCTATGACTTCTCCTTTTAAATCGAAAACGTTGCTATGGCAACGAAAGGATTTTCGTTTGGGAGACGAGTATATCTTTTCTGATGCACTATTCCTTCGTTACTGCATCCCTCGCTCCCTCACATTGTCGAATTAACACAGAAAATGCTGCGCTATGAAATACTATGATTTCTATGACATCTCCTTCTAAATCGAGTAACGTTTCTATGGGAACGACAGGATTTTCCTTTGGGAGGCTAGTATCTTTTTTCTGATGCACTATACCTTCTTTACTGCATCCCTCGCTCCCTCACATTGACGAATTAACACAGAAATTGCGTCGCTACGAAATACTATGGGTCATATGACTTCTCCTTCTAAATCGAGTAACGTTTCTATGGCAACGACAGGATTTCCTTTTGCGAGGCGAGTATCTCTTTTCCGATGCACTATTCCTTCTTTACTGTATCCCTCGCTTCCTAACTTTGACGAATTAAAACAGAAATTGCGTCGCTATGAAATACTATGGATTCCACGCATTCTCTGTCTCAGTGGAGTAACGTTTCCATGGGGATGAAAGGATTTTCTTTTGGGAGTCGAGTATATCTTTTCCGAAGCTCTATTCCTTCTTTACTGCATCCCTCGCTGCCTCACATTGACGTTTTAACACTGAATTTGAGTCGCTATTAAATTCTATGGGTTGCATGCATTTCCTTCCCACTCGAGTAACGGTTCTATGGTAACGACAGGATTTTCCTTTGGGGGCGAGTTTTTCTTTTTGATGCACTATTCCTTCTTTACTGCATAACCCGCTCCCTTACTTTGACGAATTAACACCGAGATTACGTCGCTATGATATCCTATGGGTCCCATGAGTTCTCCTTCTAAATCGAGTAACATTTCTATGGCAACGACAAGATTTTCTTTTAGGAGGCGAGTATCTCTTTTCTGATGCACTATTCCTTCGTTACTACATCTCTCGCTCCCTCACTTTGACGAATTAACATCGATATTGCGTCGCTATGAATTACTATGGGTTCTATGTCATCTCCTTCTTAATTGAGTAACGTTTCTATGGAAACGACAGGATTTTCTTTTGGGAGGTGAGTATCTCTTTTCTGATGCACTATTCCTTCTTTACTGCATCCCTCGCTCCCTCACTTTGATGAATTAACACAGTAATTGCGTCGCTGTGAAGTACTATGGGTTCTATGACTTCTCCTTCTACATCTAGTATCGTTTCTATGGCAACGACAGGATTTTCTTTTGGGAGGCGAGTATCTCCTTTCTGATGCACTATTCCTTCTTTACTGCATCCCTCGCTCCCTCACGTTGACGAATTAACACAGAAATTGCGTCGCTATGAAATACTATACATTTCACGCATTCTCCCTCCCAGTGGAGTAACGGTTCTATGGAAATAAAAGGATTTTCTTCTGGGAGTCGAGTATATCTTTTCCGATGCTCTATTCCTTCTTTACTGCATCCCTCGCTCCCTCACTTTGACGAATTAACACAGAAATTGCGTCGCTATGAAATACTATACATTTCACGCATTCTCCCTCCCAGTGGAGTAACGTTTCTATGGAAATAAAAGCATTTCCTTTTGGGAGTCTAGTATATGTTTCCCATTGCACTATTCCTTCTTTACTGCATCCCACGCTCCCTCGCTTTTACGAATTAAGACTGAAATTGTGTTGCTATGAAATACTATGTTTTCAACGCATTCTCCTTCCAAGTCGAGTAACGTTTCTATGTAAATCAAAGGATTTACTTTGGGAGTCGAGGATATCTTTTCCGATGCACTATTCCCTCTTTACTGCATCCCTCGCTCCCTCACTTTGGCGAATTAACACAGATATTGCGTCGCTATGAAAAACTATGGGTTCCACACATTCTTCTTCCCAGTCGAGTAACGTTCCTTTGGAAATGAAAGGATTTTCTTTTGGGAGTCGTGTATATCTTTTCCGAAGCACTATTCCTTCTTTACTGCATCCCTCGCTCCCTCACATTGACGAATTTACACAGAAATTGCGTCGTTATGAATTACTATGGATTCCACGCATTCTCCTTCCCAGTCGAGTAACGTTTCAATGGAAATGGAAGGATTTTCTTTTGGGAGTCGAGCATATCTTTTCCGATGCACTATTCCTTTTTTACTGCATTCCTAGCTCCCTCACGTTGACGAATTAACACTGAAATTGAGTCGCTTTGAAGTACTATGAGTTCCACGCCCTCTCCTTCCCAGTCTGAAAAAGTTTCTATGGAGATGAAAGAATTTTCTTATGGGAGTCGAGTATATCTTTTCCGAAGCACTATTTCCTCTATACTGCATCCCTTGCTCCCTCACTTTGACGAATTAGAACAGAAATTGCGTCGCTGTGAAATACTATGGTTTCCACACTTTCTCATTCCCAGTCGAGTAAATTTCCTATGGAAATGAAAGGAGTTTCTTTTGGGAGTCGAGTATAACTTTTCCGATGCACTATTCCTTTTTTACTGCATCCCTCGCTCCCTCACGTTGACGAATTAACACTGAAATTGAGTCGCAATTAAATACTATGGATTCTATGACTTCCCATTCTAAGTCTAGGATCGTTTCTGTGGCAACGACAGGATTTTCTTATGGGTGGCGAGTATCTCTTTTCCGATGCACTAATCCTTCGTCACTGCATCTCTCGCTCCCTTACTTTGACGAATTAACACAGATATTGCGTCGCTATGAAATACTATGGGTCCTCGAGTAACGTTTCTATGGAAACGACCGAATTTTCTTTTGGGATGAGAGTGTCTCTTTTCTGATGCACTATTCCTTTTTTACTGCATCCCTCGCTCCCTCACTTTGACGAATTAACACAGAAATTGCGTCGCTATGAAATATTATAGGTGCTATGACTTCTCGTTCTAAATCTAGTACCGTTTCTATGGAAATGAAAGGCTTTACTTTTGGGAGTCGAGTATATCTTTTCCGAAGCACAATTCCTTCATTACTGCATCCCTCGCTCCCTCACTTTGACGAATTAACACAGAAATTGCGTCGCTATGGAATACTATGGGTTCTCGAGTAACGTTTCTTTGGAAACGACCTGATTTCCCTTTGGCAGGCATGTACCTCTTTTCTGATGCACTATTCCTTCGTTACTGCATCTCTAGCTCCCTCACTTTGACGAATTAACACAGAAATTGCGTCGCTAAGAATTACTATGGGTTCGCGAGTAACGTTTCTATGGACACGACACGTTTTTATTTGGGAGGCGAGTTTCTCTTTTCTGATGCACTATTCCTTCATTACTGCATCCCTCGCTCCCTCACCTTGACGAATAGACAAACAAATTGCGTCGCTATGTAATACTACGGGTTCTATGACTTCTCCTTCTAAATCTAGTATCGTTTCTGTGGCAACGACAGGATTTTCTTTTGGGAGGCGAGTATCGCTTTTCCGGTGCACTATTCCTTCTTTACTGCTTCCCTCGCTCCCTCGATTTGACGAAATAACACTGAAATTGAGTCGCTATGAAATACTATGGATTCCACGCATTCTCCCTCCCAGTCGAGTAACGTTTCTATGTAAATGAAAGGATTTTGTTTGGGAGTGGGGTATATCTTTTCCCATGCACTATTCGTTGTTTACTGCATCCCTCGCTCCCTCACATTGACGAATTAACACTGAAATTGAGTCGCTATTAAATACTATGGGTTGCATGCATTCTCGTTCCCACTCGAGTAACATTTCTATGGCGACGACTGGATTTTCTTTTGGGAGGCGAGCATCTCTTTTCTGATGCTCTATTCCTTCATTATTGCATCCCTCGCTCCCTCACTTTGACGAATTAACACAGATATTTCGTCGCTATGAAATACTATTGGTTGTTTGACATCTCCTTCTAAATCGAGTAACGTTTCTATGGAAACGACAGGATTTTCCTTTGGGAGCTAGTATCTCTTTTCTGATGCACTATTCCTTCTTTACTGCATCCCTCGCTGATTCACATTGATGAATTAACACAGAAATTGCGTCGATATGAAATACTATGGGTTCTATGACTTCTCCTTCTAAATCTAGTATCGTTTCTGTGGCAACGACTGGATATTCTTTTGGGGGGAGAGTATCTCCTTTCCGATGCACTATTCCTTCTTTACTGCATCCCTTGCTCCCTCACTTTGACCAATTAACACAGAAATTTAGTCGCTATGATATACTATGGATTCCACGCATTCTCCCTCCCAGTCGAGTGACGTTTCTGGGGAAATGAAAAGATTTTCTTTTGGGAGTCGAGTATATCTTTTCCGATGCACTATTCCTTCTTTACTGCATCCCTCGCTAACTCGCTTTGACGAATTAACACTGAAATGGAGTCGCTATGAAATACTGACGGTTCCACGCATTCTCCTTCCCAGTCGAGCTACGTTTCTATAACAGAGAAAGGATTTCCTTTTGGGAATAGAGTATATCTTTTCCAATGCACAATTCCTTCCATACAGAATCCCTTGCACCCGCACTTTGACGAATGAACACAGAAATTGCGTCGCTGTGAAATACTATGGGTTCCACGCATTCTCCTTCCCAGTCGAGTAACGGTTCTATGGAAGTAAGGTTTTTCGTTTGGGAGACGAGTATATCTTTTCTGATGCACTATTCCTTCGTTACTGCATCCCTCGCTCCCTCACATTGTCGAATTAACACAGGAAATGCTGCGCTATGAAATACTATGATTTCTATGACTTCTCCTTCTAAATCGAGTAACGTTTCTATGGCAACGACAGGATTTCCTTTTGCGAGGCGAGTATCTCTTTTCCGATGCACTATTCCTTCTTTACTGTATCCCTCGCTCCCTAACTTTGACGAATTAAAACAGAAATTGCGTCGCTATGAAATACTATGGATTCCACGCATTCTCTGTCTCAGTGGAGTAACGATTCCATGGGGATGAAAGGATTTTCTTTTGGGAGTCGAGTATATCTTTTCCGAAGCTCTATTCCTTCTTTACTGCATCCCTCGCTCCCTCACATTGACGATTTGACACTGAATTTGAGTCGCTATTAAATTCTATGGGTTGCATGCATTCTCCTTCCCACTCGAGTAACGGTTCTATGGTAACGACAGGATTTTCCCTTGGGAGGCGAGTTTTTCTTCTTGATGCACTATTCCTTCTTTACTGCATAACCCGCTCCCTTACTTTGACGAATTAACACCGAGATTACGTCGCTATGATATCCTATGGGTCCCATGAGTTCTCCTTCTAAATCGAGTAACATTTCTATGGCAACGACAAAATTTTCTTTTAGGAGGCGAGTATCTCTTTTCTAATGCACTATTCCTACGTTACTACATCTCTCGCTCCCTCACTTTGACGAATTAACATCGATATTGCGTCGCTATGAATTACTATGGGTTCTATGTCATCTCCTTCTTAATTGAGTAACGTTTCTATGGAAACGACAGGATTTTCTTTGGGGAGGTGAGTATCTCTTTTCTGATGCACAATTCCTTCTTTACTGCATCCCTCGCTCCCTCACTTTGATGAATTAACACAGTAATTGCGTCGCTATGAAGTACTATGGGTTCTATGACTTCTCCTTCTACATCTAGTATCGTTTCTATGGCAACGACAGGATTTTCTTTTGGGAGGCGAGTATCTCCTTTCTGATGCACTATTCCTTCTTTACTGCATCCCTCGCTCCCTCACGTTGACGAATTAACACAGAAATTGCATCGCTATGAAATACTATGGATTCCACGCATTCTCCCTCTCAGTCGAGTAACGGTTCTATGGAAATAGAAGGATTATCTTCTGGGAGTCGAGTATATCTTTTCCGATGCTCTATTCCTTCTTTACTGCATCCCTCGCTCCCTCACTTTGACGAATTAACACAGAAATTGCGTCGCTATGAAATACTATACATTTCACGCATTCTCCCTCCCAGTGGAGTAACGTTTCTATGTAAATAAAAGCATTTCCTTTTGGGAGTCTAGTATATGTTTTCCATTGCACTATTCCTTCTTTACTGCATCCCACGCTCCCTCGCTTTTACGAATTAAGACTGAAATTGTGTTGCTATGAAATACTATGTTTTCAACGCATTCTCCTTCCAAGTCGAGTAACGTTTCTATGTAAATCAAAGGATTTACTTTGGGAGTCGAGGATATCTTATCCGATGCACTATTCCTTCTTTACTGCATCCCTCGCTCCCTCACTTTGACGAATTTACACAGAAATTGCGTCGTTATGAATTACTATGGATTCCACGCATTCTCCTTCCCAGTCGAGTAACGTTTCAATGGAAATGGAAGGATTTTCTTTTGGGAGTCGAGCATATCTTTTCCGATGCACTATTCCTTTTTACTGCATCCCTAGCTCCCTCACGTTGACGAATTAACACTGAAATTGAGTCGCTTTGAAGTACTATGGGTTCCACGCCCTTTCCATCCCAGTCTGAAAAAGTTTCTATGGAGATGAAAGAATTTTCTTATGGGAGTCGAGTATATCTTTTCCGAAGCACTATTTCTTCTATACTGCATCCCTTGCTCCCTCACTTTGACGAATTAGAACAGAAATTGCGTCGCTGTGAAATACTATGGTTTCCACACTTTCTCATTCCCAGTCGAGTAAATTTCCTATGGAAATGAAAGGAGTTTCTTTTGGGAGTCGAGTATAACTTTTCCGATGCACTATTCCTTCTTTACTGCATCCCTCGATCCCTCACGTTGACAAATTAACACTGAAATTGAGTCGCAATTAAATACTATGGATTCTATGACTTCTCATTCCAAGTCTAGGATCGTTTCTGTGGCAACGACAGTATTTTCTTATGGGAGGCGAGTATCTCTTTTCCGATGCACTAATCCTTCGTCACTGCATCTCTCGCTCCCATACTTTGACGAATTAACACAGATATTGCGTCGCTATGAAATACTATGGGTCCTCGAGTAACGTTTCTATGGAAACGACCGAATTTTCTTTTGGGATGAGAGTATCTCTTTTCTGATGCACTATTCCTTTTTTACTGCAGCCCTCGCTCCCTCACTTTGACGAATTAACACAGAAATTGCATCGCTATGAAATACTATGGATTCCACGCATTCTCCCTCTCAGTCGAGTAACGGTTCTATGGAAATAGAAGGATTATCTTCTGGGAGTCGAGTATATCTTTTCCGATGCTCTATTCCTTCTTTACTGCATCCCTCGCTCCCTCACTTTGACGAATTAACACAGAAATTGCGTCGCTATGAAATACTATACATTTCACGCATTCTCCCTCCCAGTGGAGTAACGTTTCTATGTAAATAAAAGCATTTCCTTTTGGGAGTCTAGTATATGTTTTCCATTGCACTATTCCTTCTTTACTGCATCCCACGCTCCCTCGCTTTTACGAATTAAGACTGAAATTGTGTTGCTATGAAATACTATGTTTTCAACGCATTCTCCTTCCAAGTCGAGTAACGTTTCTATGTAAATCAAAGGATTTACTTTGGGAGTCGAGGATATCTTATCCGATGCACTATTCCTTCTTTACTGCATCCCTCGCTCCCTCACTTTGACGAATTTACACAGAAATTGCGTCGTTATGAATTACTATGGATTCCACGCATTCTCCTTCCCAGTCGAGTAACGTTTCAATGGAAATGGAAGGATTTTCTTTTGGGAGTCGAGCATATCTTTTCCGATGCACTATTCCTTTTTACTGCATCCCTAGCTCCCTCACGTTGACGAATTAACACTGAAATTGAGTCGCTTTGAAGTACTATGGGTTCCACGCCCTTTCCATCCCAGTCTGAAAAAGTTTCTATGGAGATGAAAGAATTTTCTTATGGGAGTCGAGTATATCTTTTCCGAAGCACTATTTCTTCTATACTGCATCCCTTGCTCCCTCACTTTGACGAATTAGAACAGAAATTGCGTCGCTGTGAAATACTATGGTTTCCACACTTTCTCATTCCCAGTCGAGTAAATTTCCTATGGAAATGAAAGGAGTTTCTTTTGGGAGTCGAGTATAACTTTTCCGATGCACTATTCCTTCTTTACTGCATCCCTCGATCCCTCACGTTGACAAATTAACACTGAAATTGAGTCGCAATTAAATACTATGGATTCTATGACTTCTCATTCCAAGTCTAGGATCGTTTCTGTGGCAACGACAGTATTTTCTTATGGGAGGCGAGTATCTCTTTTCCGATGCACTAATCCTTCGTCACTGCATCTCTCGCTCCCATACTTTGACGAATTAACACAGATATTGCGTCGCTATGAAATACTATGGGTCCTCGAGTAACGTTTCTATGGAAACGACCGAATTTTCTTTTGGGATGAGAGTATCTCTTTTCTGATGCACTATTCCTTTTTTACTGCAGCCCTCGCTCCCTCACTTTGACGAATTAACACAGAAATTGCGTCGCTATGAAATATTATCGGTGCTATGACTTCTCCTTCTAAATCTAGTACCGTTTCTATGGAAATGAATGGATTTACTTTTGGGAGTCGAGTATATCTTTTCCGATGCACTATTCCTTCATTACTGCATCCCTCGCTCCCTCACTTTGACGAATTAACACAGAAATTGCGTCGCTAAGAATTACTATGGGTTCGCGAGTAACGTTTCTATGGACACGACACGTTTTTATTCGGGAGGCGAGTTTCTCTTTTCTGATGCACTATTCCTTCATTACTGCATCCCTCGCTCCCTCACCTTGACGAATAGACAAACAAATTGCGTCGCTATGTAATACTACGGGTTCTATGACTTCTCCTTCTAAATCTAGTATCGCTTCTGTGGCAACGACAGGATTTTCTTTTGGGAGGCGAGTATCGCTTTTCCGATGCACTATTCCTTCTTTACTGCTTCCCTCGCTCCATCGCTTTGACGAAATAACACTGAAATTGAGTCGCTATGAAATACTATGGGTTCCACGCACTCTCCTTCCCAGTCGAGCTACGTTTCAATGGTAATAAAAGGATTTTATTTTGGGAGTCTGGTATATGCTTTCCAATGCACTATTCCTTCTTTACAGCATCCCTCGCACCCACACTTTGACGAGTTAACAGAGAAATTGCGTCGCTGTGAAATACTATGGATTCCACGCATTCTCCCTCCCAGTCGAGTAATGTATCTATGGAAATGGAAGGATTATCTTTTGGGAGTCGAGTATATCTTTTCCGATGCACTATTCCTTCTTTACAGCATCCTTCGCTGTCTCACTTTGACGAATTAACACAGAAATTGCGTCGCTATGAAATACTATGGATTCCACGCATTCTCCCTCCCAGTCGAGAAACGTATCTATGGAAATGGAAGGATTATCTTTTGGGAGTCGAGTATATCTTTTCCGATGCACTATTCCTTCTTTACAGCATCCTTCGCTCCCTCCCTTTGACGAATTAACACAGAAATGGCGTCACTGTAAAATGCTATGGGTTCCACGCATTTTCCTTCCCAGTCGAGTAACGTTTCTATGCAAATGAAAGGATTTTCCTTTGGGAGTCGAGTTTTTCTTTTCCGATGCACTATTCCTTCATTACTGCATCCCTCGCTCCCTCACATTGACGGATTATCACCGAAATTGAGGCGCTATTCTCCTTCCCACTCGAGTAACGTTCCTATGGCAACGACAGGATTTTCTTTTGGGAGGCGAGTATCTCTTTTCCGATGCACTATTCCTTCTTTACTGCATCCCTCGCTCCCTCACATTGATGAATTAACACAGAAATTGCGTCGCTATGAAATACTATGGGTTCTATGACTTCTCCTTCTAAATCTAGTATCGTTTCTATGGCAACGACAGAATTTTCTTTTGGGAAGCGAATATCTACTTTCCGATGCATTATTCCTTCTTTACTGTATCCCTCGCTTTTGGGAGGCGAGCATCTCTTTTCTGATGCTCTATTCCTTCATTATTGCATCCCTGGCACCCTCACTTTGACTAATTAACACAGAAATTGCGTCGCTATGAAATACTATGGATTCCACGCATTCTCGCTCCCAGTCGAGTAACGTTTCTATGGAAATGAAAGGATTTTGTTTGGGAGTCGGGTATATCTTTTCCCATGCACTATTCGTTGTTTACTGCATCCCTCGCTCCCTCACATTGACGAATTAACACTGAAATTGAGTCGCTATTAAATACTATGGGTTGCATGCATTCTCGTTCCCACTCCAGTAACATTTCTATGGCGACGACAGGATTTTCTTTTGGGAGGCGAGAATCTCTTTTCTGATGCTCTATTCCTTCATTATTGCATCCCTCGCTCCCTCACTTTGACGAATTAACACAGATATTGCGTCGCTATGAAATACTATGGGTTGTTTGACATCTCCTTCTAAATCGAGTAACGTTTCTATAGAAACGACAGGATTTTCCTTTGGGAGCTAGTATCTCTTTTCTGATGCACTATTCCTTCTTTACTGCATCCCTCGCTGATTCACATTGATGAATTAACACAGAAATTGCGTCGATATGAAATACTATGGGTTCTATGACTTCTCCTTCTAAATCTAGTATCGTTTCTGTGGCAACGACAGGATATTCTTTTGGGGGGAGAGTATCTCCTTTCCGATGCACTATTCCTTCTTTACTGCATCCCTCGCTCCCTCACTTTGACCAATTAACACAGAAATTTAGTCGCTATGATATACTATGGATTCCACGCATTCTCCCTCCCAGTCGAGTAACGTTTCTATGGAAATGAAAAGATTTTCTTTTGGGAGTCGCGTATATCTTTTCCGATGCACTATTCCTTCTTTACTGCATCCCTCGCTAACTCGCTTTGACGAATTAACACTGAAATGGAGTCGCTATGAAATACTGACGGTTCCACGCATTCTCCTTCCCAGTCGAGCTACGTTTCTATAACAGAGAAAGGATTTCCTTTTGGGAATAGAGTATATCTTTTCCAATGCACAATTCCTTCCACACAGAATCCCTTGCACCCGCACTTTGACGAATTAACACAGAAATTGCGTCGCTGTGAAATACTATGGGTTCCACGCATTCTCCTTCCCAGTCGAGTAACGGTTCTATGGAAGTGTAAGGTTTTCCATTTGGGAGTCGAGTATATCTTTTCCGATGCACTATTCCTTCTTTACTGCATCCCTCGCTGACTCACATTGACGAATTAACACTAACATTGAGTCGCTATTAAATACTATGGGTTGCATGCATTCTTCTTCCCACTCGAGTAACGTTTCTATGGCAACGACACGATTTTCTTTTTGGAGGCGAGTAACTCTTTTCTGATGCACTATTCCTTCTTTACTGCATCCCTCGCTTTGACGAATTAGTACAGAAATTGCGTCCCTGTGAAATACTATGTGTTCTATGACTTCTCCTTTTAAATCGAGTAACGTTTCTATTGAAACGACAGGTTTTTCTTTTGGGACGCCAGTATCTCCTTTCCGATGCTCTATTCCTTATTTACTGCTTCCCTCGCTCCATCACTTTGACGAATTAACACAGAAATTGGGACGCTATGAAAAACTATGGGTTCTATGACTTCTCCTTCTAAATATAGTAGCCCGCATCTCTTGGTCGTGCGGTATCGTTCTCGCTTCCCACGCCCGGGTTCCCGGGTTCGATTCCCGGCGGGGTCAGGGATTTTCTCTGCCTCGTGATGGCTGGATGTTGTGTGCTGTCCTTAGGTTAGTTAGGTTTAAGTAGTTCTAAGTTCTAGGGGACTTATGACCACAGCAGTTGAGTCCCATAGTGCTCAGAGCCATTTGAACCATTTTTTCTAAATATAGTATAGTTTCTATGGCAACGACAGGATTTTCTTTTGGGAGGCGAGTATCTTCTTTCCGATGCACTATTCCTTCATTACTGCATTTCTCGCTCCCTTACTTTGACGAATTAACACAGAAATTGCGTCGGTAAGAAATACTATGGGTCCTCGAGTAACGTTTCTATGGAAACAACAGGATTTTCTTTTGGGAGGCAAGTATCTCTTTCCTGATGCACTATTCCTTCATTGCTGTATCCCTCGCTCCCTCACTTTGACGAATTAACACAGAAATTCCGTCGCTATAAAATACTATGGGTTCTATGACTTCTCCTTCTAAGTCTAGTACCGTTTCTATGGAAATGAAAGGATTTTCTTTTGGGAGTCGAGTATATCTTTTCTGATGCACTATTCCTTCATTACTTCATCCCTCGCTCCGTCACATTGACGAATTAACACCGAAATTGAGTCGCTATTAAATACTATGGGATGCATGCATTCTCCCTCCCAGTCGAGTAACGTTTCTATGGAAATGAAAGGATTTTCTTTTGGGAGTCCAGTATATCTTTTCCGATGCACTATTCCTTCTTTACTGCATCCCTTGCTCCCTCGCTTTGTCGAATTAACACTGAAATTGAGTCGCTATTAAATACTATGGGTTGCATGCATTCTCCTTCCCACTCGAGTAACGTTTCTATGGCAACGACAGGATTTTCTTTTGGGAGGCGAGTATCTCATTTCTGATGCACTTTTCCTTCTTTACTGCATCCCTCGCTCCCTCACATTGACGAATTAACACATAAATTGCGTCGCTATAAAATACTCTGGGTTCCATGCCTTCTACTTCTGAATCGAGTAACGTTTCTACGGCAACGACAGTATTTTACTTTGCGAGTCGAGTATCTCTTTTCGGATGCATTATCCCTTTTTAACTGTGTCCCTCGCACCCTCACATTGACGAATCAACACAGAAATTGCGTCGCTATGAAATATTCTGTGTTCCATGCCATCTCAATCTCAAGCGTTAACGTTTGTACGGAAACAAAGGGATTTTCTTTTGGGATACAGTTTCTCTTTTCCAATGCACTATTAAAATTTTACTGCATCCCTTGCTCCCTCACATTGACGAATTTACACAGAAATTACGTCGCTATGAAATACTCTGGTTTTCATGCCTTCTCGCATTTATGGTGTAACGTTTCTATAATAAAAACAGGAATTTCTTTTGGGAGTCCATTATTTTTTTCTGATGCATTATTCCTTCTTAACTGTGTCCCTCGCACCCTCACATTGACGAATCAACACAGAAAATGCGACGCTATGATATATTCTGGGTTCCACGCCTTCTCCTTCCTAATCGAGTAACGTTTCTACAGCAACGAAAGGATTTTTTTTTTTTTTTTTTGGGAGTTGAGTATCTCTTTCCAAAGCATTATTCCTTCTTTACTGCATCCCTCGCACTCTCACATTGACAAATTAACACAGGGACTGCATCGCAATGTAATATTCTGGGTTCATAGCCATCTCCTTCGGGATCGAGTTACATTTATACAGCAAGGACAGGATTTCCTGTTGGGAGTCGAGTATCTCTTTTTTGATGCATTATTGCTTCTTAACTGTGTCTCTCGAACCTTCACATTGTCGAATCAACACAGAAATTGCGTCGCCAGGAAATATTCTGGTTTCCATGATTTCTCCTTCCCAGTCGAGTGACCTTTCTTCGGCGATGAAATACTCTGGGTTCCATGCCTTCTCGTACTGAATCGAGTAACGTTTGTACGTCAACGACAGGTTTTACTTTTGGGAAGCGAGTATCACTTTTCCGATGTATTATTCCTTCTTTACAGTGTCCCTCGCACATTCACATTGACGAATCAACACAGAAATTGGGTCGCTATGGAGAACTCTGGGTTCCATGCCTACTCCTTCTGATTAAAGTAACGTTTCTACGGCAACGACAGGATTTTCTTTTGGGTATCTCTTTTCCGATGCTTTAATCCTTGTTTACTGCAACCCTCGCTCACTCACATAGACGAATTAACACAGAAATAGCGTCACTATGAAATACCCTGGGTTCCTTTCCTTCTCCTTCTGAATCGAGTATCGTTTCTACGGAATCGATAGGATTTTCCTTTGGGAGTCGAGTATCTCTTTTCCGATGCATTATTCCTTCTTTACTGCATCCCTCGCTCCCTCACATTGACGAATTAACACAGGAATTGCGTCGCAATGAAATACTCTGGGTCCCATGTCTTCTCCTTCTAAATCGAGTAACGTTTAGACGGCAACGAATGGATTTACTTTTGTGAGTCGAGTATCTCTTTTCCGATGCATTATTAATTAATTACTGCATCCCTCCCTCCCTCACATTGACAAATTAACGCAGAGAGTGTGTCGCAATGAAATATTCTGGGTTCCATTGCTTCTCCTTCTGATTCGAGTAACACTTCTACGGCAACGACATGATTTCCTGTTAGGAGTCGAGTATCTCTTTCTGTGCATTACTCCATTTTAACTGTGTCCCTCGCACATTCACATTGATGAATCATCACAGAAATTGCGTTGCTATGAAATATTTTGGGTCCCATGCATTCTCATTCCCAATCGAGTAACGTTCCAACGGCAACGACAGGATTTTCTTTTCGGAGTCGGGTATCTCTTTTCTGATGCATTATTCTTTCTTTACTGTATTCCTCGCTCCCTCACATTGACAAAATAACACGCCTGGTTTCCTTGCCTTCTCCTTCTGAATCGAGTAACGTTGCCACAGCAAAGACAGGATTTCTTTTGATAGTCGAATATCTCTTTTCCGATGCATTATTCCTTCTTTACTGCATACCTCGCCCCCGCGCATTGACGAATTAACACAGAAATAGCGTCGCTATGAAATACTCAGGGTTCCATGCCCTCCCCTTCTGAATCGAGTAACGTATCTATGGCAACGACAGGATTTTGCTTTGGGAGTCGAGTATGTCTTTTCCGATGTATTATTCCTCCTTTGTAGCATCCCTCGCTCCCTCACAATTAAGAATTAACACAGAAATGCGTCGCTATGAAATACTCTGGGTTCTATGCCTTCTCCACCTGAATCGAGTACCGTTTCTACGGAAACGATAGAGTTTTCGTTTGTAAGTCATTTCTATTCCAATGCATTCTTCCTTCTTTACTGCATCCCTCGCTCCCTCACATTGACGAATTAACAAAGAAATTGCGCCGCTATGAAATACTCCGGTTTCCATGACTTCTGCTTCGGAATCGAGTAATGTTTCTACGGAAACGAAAGGATTAACTTTTGGGTGTCCAGTATCTCTTTTCCTTTGCATTATTCCTTCTTTATTGCATACCTCGCTCCCTCAAATTGACGAATTAACACAGAAATTCCGTCGCTATGAAATATTCTGGGTTCCATGCCTTCTCCTTCTGAATAGAGTATCATTTATACGGCAACGACAGGATTTCCTTTTGGGGGTCGAGTATTTCTTTTCTGATGCATTATTCCTTTTTAACTGTGTCCCTCGCACCTTCACACTGACAAATTAACACATAAATTGCGTCGCTAGGAAATACTCTGGGTTCCATGCCTTCTCCTTTTGAATCGAGTAACGTTTTTTTACGGCAACGACAGGATTTTCTTTTAGGATTAGAGTATCTCTTTTCTGATGCATTATTCCTTCTTAAATGTGTCCCTCGCACCTTCACATTGTCGAATCAACACAGAAATTGCGTCGCTATGAAATATTTTGGGTTCCATGCCTTCTCCTTCGCAATCAAGTAACGTTTCTACGGCAACGACAGGATTTTCTTTTGGGCGTCGAGTATCTCTTTTCCGATGTATTATTCCTTCTTTACTGCATTCCTCGCTCACTCACATTGAGGAATTAACACAGAAATTGCGTCGCTATGAAATACTCTGGGTTCTATGCCATCTCCATCTGAATCGAGTAACGTTGTTGTATTGCTAGAGAAGGCCGAAATGCACGCGTCAAACTCACGCAGGCTGGCGTGAGGTCTGAAACAGGATACGGAATGAATGCTATAAAATAAAGTACGTAGCTGCTGGAATACTTATCATTAATCCATCATTTGTATACATCGTTCTTGA
Source organism: Schistocerca americana (assembly GCF_021461395.2). Taxonomy (NCBI): domain Eukaryota; kingdom Metazoa; phylum Arthropoda; class Insecta; order Orthoptera; family Acrididae; genus Schistocerca; species Schistocerca americana. Next base: position 10,554,414 of record NW_025725884.1, read on the forward strand.
CGGTACGTTATAAAGAATATAAACTGTTAATGGCGCCTTGCTAGGTCGTAGCCATTGACTTAGCTGAAGGCTATTCTAACTGTCTTCTCGGCAAATGCGAAAGGCTTCGTCAGTGTAGTCGCTAGAAAAGTCGACCGTACAACTGGGGCGAGTGCTAGTAAGTCTCTCGAGACCTGCCGTATGGTGGCGCTCGGTCTGCTATCACTGACAGTGGCGACACGCGGGTCCGATATGTACTAATGGACCGCGGCCGATTTAAAGCTACCACCTAGCAAGTGTGCTGTCTGGCGGTGGCACCACAAACGTTCCTACGGAAACGATAGGATTTTCGTTTGGGAGTCATCTCTTATCCGATGCATTATTCCTTCTTTACTGCATCATCGCTCCCTCACATTGACAAATTAACTCAGTCACTGCGTCGCTATGAAATACTCTGGGTTCCATGCCTTCTCCTTCTGAATCGAGTAACGTATCTCCGGCAATGACAGTATTTTCTTTTGGGAGTCGAGTATCTCCTTTCTGATGCATTATTCCTTCTTAACTATGTCCGTCGCACCCTCACATTGAAGAATCAACACAGAAATTGCGTAGCTATGAAATACTCTCGGTTACATGTCTTCTCATTCTGAATCGAGTAACGTTTCTACGGCAACGACAGGATTTCTTTTTGGAGTCGAGTATCTCTTTTCCAGTGCATTATTCCTTCTTTACTGCATCCCTCGCTCCCTCGCATTGACAACTTAACACAAAAATTGCGTCGCTATGAAACACTCTGGGTTCCACGCCTTCTCCTTCTGAATCGAGTAACGTTTCTACGGAAACGACAGGATTTCCTTTTGGGAGTCGAGTATCTCTGTTCCGATGCATTATTCCTTCTTTACTGCATCATTCGCTCCCTCATATTGACGAATTAACACAGAAATTGCGTCGCTATGAAATACTCTTGATTCCATGCCTTCTCCTTCGGAATCGAGTAACGTTTCTACAGCAATGACAGGATTTTCTTTTGGGAGTCGAGTGTCTCTTTTCTGATGCATTATTCCTTCTTAACCGTGTCCCTCTCTAGCGTTAAAAGGTTTTTTGCTTTTCACATTTAACCAAAAATAACATTGATGATGATAATTTATGGCAATGTTTGCTGACAAGATAAAGAATGCAACCTTTAACACTAGATTGCGTACTCATGGCAGTTCTCCTTGACCGTTTTTTGGTACGAGTTGGAAAGAGAGAAAAATTAATGAATGATCGCTCATGCGTCAGTTCTCGATTGTGTTCAGATGTACAGATTGATTGCGCGAAAATAGTTTCTCAAATGACCTCTTAACCCGGATTTCTTTCCCGCAATCAGACTCTTCAATGAAATTACCTAAGGGACCTATTTGAATAATAAAAAAAATTGGAAATGAATGCAAAACAGTGAAATTTTGTAAAACAAGTTGTAATATCGGAAATTCAACACATTAATGGTCTCCCAAATACAATCGAGACACCGCGATAAAGAGCGAACCTGTAACAAAGTTCATTTAAACAAATACATTATTTGTGGTTAATTTAAAGAAAAGAATAAGTATAGAGTTTCTGTACAGTGAAGCATCAATATATTCTCAAAGAACAAAGGCGTTAAACTATAAAAATTAAAAATTTTTTCAGTGAATACAAAACTTCCATTTTTTATGTTTTTCTCATACATGGAGCAGTCCAACTATCGCTGCTTTTGTATGTGTGGTATTTTGTAAAAATTAAATGTCCTGGCGTGCGCGTAAGAATTTTTTATCGTCACAAGGTTTACTAAAGCGTTTTCTTTCTTGATGATAACGTGGTTTTTCACACTAAATGAAATATAACTTGTAGCGGTACTACACAACACCTCTTAACAAGTCGGCGACCAAACATCAAAAGTAATGAAGTACATGTTAACATATCGGCGACCAGAAGTACAAATAACTATAAAGACTCTAGAATTTTCCTATCAAATGATAAATTGTTATTTCTTCTGTTTCGCAGCTTCTTGCTATCAAGCGCTGCGGCAATGATTTTAAATATCTGCAACCAGCGAGTCATAGTGTTTAAAAGTACTTTTTAAACGCTGGCCGCGCGTCTTGGTATAAGCGCACATTATAGATTTCGTTCCCTTACTCTCGTGTTGTCATGCTTATCATCATTACAAACTACAGCTCGGTGGCTGTCCTTTTCTCATATGCAAAATGTCTGTAATCCAATAATATCACATTGCTTCCCGCGTGAGGAGCGATGACTCCGTCAGGATCATCGCGACTCACGCGTAGTCGTGATATTATTGCTTTCGTGAAACAAGTTAGTATTACTTGCAAAAATTCTTTACAATAGATTTTGCACACTACATCAGGCAAAGTGGTTAACATACAGAGTATCAGGTAAGTATATTCGTACGACTGAAATTGATAGTAATTTGTCCATAGTGTAACTACATGACAATTGAACTGTGCTCTTTCTAATGTATTATACAAGGATAACAAATGTTCATTTCTCGGTAAAAGATAATGAAATTAAGATAAAGATACACATACATAGATACATTATACATGGCATAATAAATATTAAAAAATAACAAAGAAATAAATTGCTTGACTTCCCAGGAAGTCTTGGTGCTGTGTACACTCGTGGAAAAAATATGTTACAAAAAAATTGACATTCTTGTTTTACAATGATATATTACAGGAATATTTTTGTCTTTGTTTCGTCGAAGATTTCTTGCAGTAAATACGTAGCACTTTACATATTTGTGGCTTTCATGACCTGCAAAAAAAATGTTTCACTACAATTGGGTAGGTATGAGTTGCACTGGGAGTGGTAGAACTTCGGGTATAAATGATAGCACTGCGCTTGAGTGGGGAAATTGATTACACTTTCACAGTGGAGGAAAAGTAGGGCATCACTTTCACTGTGGAAGTTGGAGTAGTTGTCGGGGTGTGATGTTGCGTTGGAAATACGTCGTTGGTCAGGAACTGGAAGATTGGTTCTGCAACATGTTGAGCCGTATGGTGGCGGTCTCTATTTCACTTGACACATGTCCGTGCTTCCATTTATGTTTTCGTACATGAAAAATACAGAAAAAAAATCTGTATTAGAATGTGCTTACTTACTAATAACTTAGTCTAAAAGAAAATTGGATTAGGTAAGGATAACAATTGTTTATGTACATAAGGTCTCATTCTCTTAGGAATGCTTAGTTCTCATATTTATCTATTTTCTGGTTTTATTTGGTTCGACACGTTTTCGTCATTACTCGGCCTGGTCAGTAAATTCGGTAGCAACTGTCAAAATCGAGCTTTAGACTCTTCCGACTAGAGTCTTTAAAATTTCACAAGGTACATGAGTGCTTAATTCATTGCTTTATCATATTTTATTTTGAATGCATTTCAAACACATTTGGCATTCACGCTCGTTGTGCAAAGAAAAATTGATTGTTGAGCGCTCAGCGTACACAGTGTTACGTCCGTTGGTCACAATCACGTGATAATAACTTGAGAGTTCCACAACGCTAGCAGCAGTATTCTGCGAGAAGCAGAGCGTTTGGTGTCTACTAGCTGTGGTGTGAGTTTTTACACAGTTTTTCTTCGACTCTGGATTACGGAAGCAGCCAGATGCGACGACTCCCGCAGCTGTTTCGAAGAATGTGTCCGTGGAAAGGCGTGCAGTACCGTTTGTGGTAAGTACAATACTTATTCACTTTCACTCTTCGGCTTTCTACATCGTGGTTTCGTGGTACAAGTACTTATAACAACGCGGTATTTCACACGTGTCCTTGGAGTTATCACCTTTTCAGTTCACACGTTATTATTAATTCGTGTTCACCTTTTGTTTGGTCGTCATGTTAAGGTTCACACGCACCACTTTTATACGTGTCCATTAATTACTTGTCTATAGTCGGTTCACACGCAGCAGCATATACGTGTCCATTTATTACTGACTGCATTATTACTACAAAGTACAGTTAACAGTTAGTATATATATATATATATCATGGCTAAAAATTATTTACAAAGAAATATTTAGTCTCTGTGACTACAGGCCTGACGAAAAGCATTCTCTTGTTCGTAGTTTGTGCTTCCAAGGCACTTTAGGTTTACACTTTGTTCGAAATCTTGTTATTCTTTTCTTTTTACAATAGTTACTCTTTTCTCAAGTTAAGCTCTTTAATTTTCTCTCTATTGCGTCGTTAGTTTGAAGACATAGTCAATGTGGCTTCGTTTACGTGATGAACAGTTCGTGTTCAAACTACCATTAGGGAAATTGGGAAGCTTGGTGTTCCCTGTCATGCAATTGCACATAACAAATCTTAATTGAACTCGCAATTTGCGGAGAATAAGCATAGCCCGTCGACAACCAATGTGTCACGACTATCCATTCGTATAGCCTGTGTGTATCAATCATGCATCCAGCTCGTAAAATTCACTTCTCTACTGGATAAGGTAGGATGATAAGGATACTGGTTAGAGGAAAACAGAAAAGACTTTTATGGAGTGAAGAGATTTGAAGACACAGTGTTAGTAACGTATGATATATAAATTGTTATCACCTGAGTTTTTCATGACAAATAGTATAATTAAATCGATACAGTAGTTTCAGTGTCGCCTGATCCAGCTCTCTAAACAATTTTCTATGCATTTCTGAAATTACTTAAACCATGCATTAGCAGTGAACTATATCTGTTAACTATCTTCTGTTCCATGTATCGTAAAATTGGTTTTCTAAAAAAAAATCGTCATACCTCGAGGACCTGAAATAGATATTTCTAGTACTAAATTAGTTTATTTATAAATGATCTTTGTAAGTATTTCAGCTGCACTATGCCGTAAAATTCTTATGTGCGTATACGGTTTTCTCCGTATTATAATAAAATAATTGAGTTGCGCACTTCTTTCCTGCTACCTGGATCGTTATTGACTTACTTGGTTCTTATATGCTAAGCTGCTCCTTTTTGCCTGTTGCGTTTCATAGGTGGCCTCATAAAATTTGTTGTCACACACTCCTTATGCACAACATAACATTTACCTCATTAGAGTAAGCGACCTTAACCATTTTTTTTCGAGCAATCATTCTGGTCTGAATGATAATTTTAATTTATTTCATTCAAGAGGAGAGAGCTTTGCTATACTTAAAACTAGTGATAGCAGGTGGCACTTAGCACTACTATAATATTTATTTGTCAGCTCTTTCGGCTGTGGCCGCTCATGGCTCAATTAACTTAAAACTAACTTACATCTAAGGCAAATCTTGGTCTCCTACAATAAATGTGTTTTACTTCAGGTGCTCATATAAATTACTTATCTTGTTGTGGCAGGTCGACAGGCTGTTAGTCCTGTGCATTACTCTTACATACGTTGGTACTTCACACATAGTATGACAACTTATAGTGTGTGTATATTTTATTTTAGCAGCTTAACTTAACAAATATTTTCAATGGTAGACTCTGTATTTCTTCAAGTCTGCGTGATGAAACAATCCTTTTATTCGTCCAGATACAGGGTCAGCTAATAGATAGCAACCAATGTGCGGCTTTCTTAATATAATATATGGTCCTTCATACAAGTGCTGCCACTTGCGATTCTTATGATGAATCAAAGATGGTTTGAAGTGGGTCTGTAATAGCACTCGTTCATTTATACGATACGATAAGACTTTGCTAATGTGTTTGTCATGCGTTCATTTATACGATACGATAAGATTTTGCTAATGTGTTTGTCTTGCGCCTCTTTTCTAAGGTTGGCATGAGTGGTTAAAGATATGAGAGCTTGTCTTAACTTGTCGTCTAATGTTACTTCAGGCTGTTGTAATTTCGGTCCGCAGCTTCCCCGTGGAGGCCTAAACTAGCTGCTAATGGTTTTCCGACTGGGGTGGAGCTGAAATGTAAGTTATTTTTACTTGACTAGTATTTTGCGACCTACCAGGTCGAAAATTCGCGTTCGTATCCCATACGACTTGTGCATCACTTGATTGCGTGTTATTTGACATCGCGTTTGGTGCTTGGTTCGCCTGTGTGTAAAAAATAGTCGCATTTCCTTGGCTATTATGACCGGCGGTGTCAGGAAAAGCATCCGACGAATTGTCCTGACTATTGTTCCTGAACTGTTGGTTGGGTTGGTGAGAAAATGTCGCATTTTTCGGCTGTGAAAAATTTATTTGGTGAGATGGAGTGAAGTGACTCGGCTGACTGTACTGTTGTGGTCCGTTATAATTGTTCCATTTCTTTCCCTTGTGAAGATTTCCATTATTCGTGTTGTTGTTCTGGTACTGGTAATTACCGTTGTGATTTATCGGTAAATTACCGTATTGTTGCTGTGTGTTTTGATAAATCGGATTGTATCTATTCTGGTGTGGATATTTGTTATATTGTTTTCCATTACGGCTGTTGAAACTGTTATGATTGCCGTAAGGCTCAGCGTTTGGTTGTCCCGTGTTATGTTGGTACGACATTCCATTGACGCAATTTATGTGCTGCTGCGGAGCGGGCGGTCCATTATTATAATTATTCCGCGCGCTCGCACGCACATCCTCATAGATCATATCCAAATTGTCAAGAACAGAAAGAAAGGCTTCTAGGTCTTCTTCACTCACATTAACTAGTTTTTCTCTTATTGACACAGGAAGTTTTGACTTTAAGATCATGATTACATCTTTGGTTGAAATGGGCGTGTCCCAATACTGAATTTTACGTAGATATTTTTCAAAATAACGTCTCAAACCTCCTCCTTTGGTGTTGAAAGGTTCGGCGTTGTAAATCTCCTTTCGGAGTCTTTGTTGTATACCTGAACTCCAGAATTTATTCAAAAAATGCTCTTCAAAATCTGCATAGGTGTGACATTTGTCTATTATTTCTGTACCCCAAATTGATCCTTCACCGTGTACATAGCCTAAGATGAACTGTATCCGCTGCCTGTCGTTCCATGATTCTGGTAAAGCGCCTGTGAATGATTTTAGAAATACCATTGGATGTATATTTCGTTTTTCAGATATAAAAGGCTGAAAAACTCTGTGTTTTAGCACACTCTCGTCTCGCAGTAGTTCAACGAGAGTTAGTTGATCGGCATGACTACGTGACGTAAAAGTTTCGCCACGCGAATTGTTTACTGTTGGTGAGAATTGTACCTGACACTCGGGATATTGACGATTATCGTGTTCTGGCGGTAGCGAATACTCACTTTGATTGTCACCTTGCAATTCCGTAACTTGTCGTTTCAGTTGATCTATATCATTGCTTAGCTGACGTTTCCATTCCGGAAGATCGTGGCTAAATGCTCGTCTGATTTCACCTAATTCACTGGTTTAAGTGTGACCAGAAGTACCGGGAGCGGTTAAGATTTCTGCTGTAGCAGATTTAACCGTACCCTTTAGTTCAGCGTGTACCTTGCTGACAATGTACTGTTCTTTGGATTGCATCCACTCTTCAAATTCCCTATTAAGTGTATTGCTTATACCGGTGTTGACATCTGCGATCTTCTTCTAATAATTTCCGGGTATGCAGCCGGATCCCGTCGACATTCTGCCACGATATTTCGGCTCAGAGACGTCCGGCCATCATCAGGTGAGTACACAACTACTGAAGAGCCCTGGTGCAGTCGCGTTATTTATGCCGAATCTCGCGCATGTGAAATGTACTGGCATCCTACAGCGCATGCGTCAGGTGTTGACATGCGCAGCATAGCCGAGTTGTACGTGCTGCCCTCGGTGGTGGAAATAAAGGTTCATCTAGTCATTGAGTATCGAATGACACTGTCGATTCCGCTGTGATTGTATAATTTTAATAACAGGATTCCAATTTGTATCCAGCTGAAAGCCGTTGTCATGGTTTATAAGGTTATTGGCAAGACGTATTTCCACTGATTCCTTGATTACGGAATCCCAAAAACCGGAAACCGGGGATAAAATTTTTGTTACATTGTATTCCATTGAATGTCCCAAAGAAATACAGTGCTCTGCTACTGCCGATTTTGACGGTTGCCGCAGACGGGTGTATCTTTCATGTTCTATACATCGTTCATGGACCTTGTCGTCTGGCCAATATATGCAGAGCCACATTCACAGGGAATTTTGTAGACGCCTGCCTTCTTCAGTTGTAAATCGTCTTTAACGGATCCAACCAGGGCCCGGTTCTTTGCTGGTGGACGGAAGATAACCTTGATTTTATTTTTCTTCAGTAATCGGCCTATTTTCGACGACACATTCCCGGCGTATGGAAGGAACGCAGTTGATTTAAAGTCATCATCTGCGTCCTCAATGCGTTGCTTCTTGTTATGATAGTTGCGCATGGCCTTCCTTATTTGGCGAGAAGTGTAGCCATTCTCTTTGAAAACCTTCTCCAAGTGTTCTAATTGAATGGCTACACTTCTCGCCAAATAAGGAAGGCCATGCGCAACTATCATAACAAGAAGCAACGCACTGAGGACGCAGATGATGACTTTAAATCAACTGCGTTCCTTCCATACGCCGGGAATGTGTCGTCGAAAATAGGCCGATTACTGAAGAAAAATAAAATCAAGGTTATCTTCCGTCCACCAGCAAAGAACCGGGCCCTGGTTGGATCCGTTAAAGACGATTTACAACTGAAGAAGGCAGGCGTCTACAAAATTCCCTGTGAATGTGGCTCTGCATATATTGGCCAGACGACAAGAACTGTCCATGAACGATGTATAGAACATGAAAGATACACCCGTCTGCGGCAACCGTCAAAATCGGCAGTAGCAGAGCACTGTATTTCTTTGGGACATTCGATGGAATACAATGTAACAAAAATGTTATCCCCGGTTTCCGGTTTTTGGGATTCCGTAATCAAGGAATCAGTGGAAATACGTCTTGCCAATAATCTTATAAATCGTGACAACGGCTTTCATCTGGATAAAAACTGGAATCCTGTTATTAAAATTATACAATCACAGCGGAATCGACAGTGTCATTCGATACTCAACGACTAGATGAACCTTTATTTCCACCACCGAGGGCAGCACGTACAACTCGGCTATGCTGCGCATGTCAACACCTGACGCATGCGCTGTAGGATGCCAGTACATTTCACATGCGCGAGATTCGGCATAAATACCGCGACTGCACCAGGGATCTTCAGTAGTTGTGTACTCACCTGATGATGGCCGGACGTCTCTGGGCCGAAATATCGTGGCAGAATGTCGACGGGATCCGGCTGCATACCCGGAAATTATTAGAAGAAGAAATACGCCGGGAAAATTTCAGAAGTCACATCTGCGATCTTTTTGTCTATATTGACATCGGATATTTGCTGAGCAAGGTCTTCAACTCGCTCGCCAACGTGGTTGACACTTTCTGTCAATTGGCTTACTCTCTTTGAAACATCGCTGTAATGTTTCAAAGAGTCACTCGCAGTTGATTTACACACATCTATTTGGCCCTGCATATCTATGAACTTGCTACCAATATTGGTCTCTGAGTACTGTTTGTGATCCTTCTCAATCAACCATCACAGTCGATATATCGAAGAACATCTGACAAGGCATCAAGACAAAATGCGTTAGAAATACTGGAGAAATTTCTAGCGGCGGTGGCGTGAGGGAGTTGCAAATACTGGTTTCATACCACGTTCCTTAGCTGACTCACTTTCTAAATTCGGTGATCTTATAACGAGGATGCGTCGTCGGCGACGTTTAACCGCACTGTTGACCTGATAATATACACTCTGGCAATCACCATCTACAGTACATTCAGTGTTGCGGTATTTGTCTGGATAAAAAAAAACCACGTCATTCGTATGTAATGTCATACCTCGATTTATAAAGCCAGTACAGCTTTAGCATGGGTACTTGTGTGCACCTGTAGGACCAAGACTGCTTTTGATAGTAATATGTTCATGTTCCTTAACATATGGCGGTTTGTAAGACGATTACGTCTCTCCTTCTAAGACACATTGGTACCGCTAGCAAGAAAAAGTTATGAAACATGTCCACCTGTCGTTGATTCTAAGTCAGTATTATTTCGTATCGCCGGCGAAAAAAAAAAAAAAAATGGTTCAAATGGCTCTGAGCACTATTGGGCTTAACTGCTGTGGTCATCAGTCCCCTAGAACTTAGAACTACTTAAACCTAACTAACCTAAGGACATCACACACGCCCATCCCCGAGGCAGGATTCGAACCTGCGACCGTAACTGTCGCGCGGTTCCAGACTGTAGCGCCTAGAACCGCACGGCCACTCCGGCCGGCGCCAGCGAACATTTATTGGCGAAGCATTCTACATAGCAGTAGGGGATGCGTGATAGGTTCGCCATGAGCATCAGGCTTATAAAGTATGTGTTTGTGTTCCGACATGTGCAAAGGAAATGGCTATGTCCAGTCTCCAGGAAGGTCTGGATTTGACGTGGAATACTGTGGTAGCAAAGGGGAGAGTATGTGAAGTCATAAGAATGCTATAGATATTTCTATTTCAAGAGCCACAGTCGTCAGCAGGATGTAGTTCCCACCCTTGGCTCACTGTCGAATGTCGTTCAACTGAGACCACGATCGTAACATTTAATTGTAAGTATGTTGTTGTTGTTGTGGTCTTCAGTCCTGAGACTGGTTTGATGCAGCTCTCCATGCTACTCTATCCTGTGCAATCTTCTTCATTTCCCAGTACCTACTGCAACCTACATCCTTCTGAATCTGCTTAGTGTATTCATCTCTTGGTCTCCCTCTACGATTTTTACCCTCCACGCTGCCCTACAATACTAAATTGGTGATCCCTTGATGCCTCAGAACATGTCCTACTAACCGATCCCTTCTTCTGGTCAGGTTGTGCCACAAACTTCTCTTCTCCCCAATCCTATTCAATACTTCCTCATTAGTTATGTGATCTACCCATCTAATCTTCAGCATTCTTCTGTAGCACCACATTTCGAAAGCTTCTATTCTCTTCTTGTCCAAACTATTTATCGTCCTTGTTTCACTTCCATACATGGCTACACTCCATACAAATAGTTTCAGAAATGACTTCCTGACACTTAAATCTATACTCGATGTTAACAAATTTCTCTTCTTCAGAAACGCTTTCCTTGCCATTGCCAGTCTACATTTTATATCCTCTCTACTTCGACCGTCATCAGTTATTTTGCTCCCCAAATAGCAAAACTCCTTTACTACTTTAAGTGTCTCCTTTCCTAATCTAATTCCTTCAGTATCACCCGACTTAATTCGTCTACATTCCATTATCCTCGTTTTGCTTTTGTTGATGTTCATCTTATATCCTCCTTTCAAGACACTGTCCATTGCATTCAACTGCTCTTCCAAGTCCTTTGCTGTCTCTGACAGAATTACAATGTCATCGGCGAACCTCAAAGTTTTTATTTCTTCTCCATGGATTTTAATACCTACTCCGAATTTTTCTTTTGTTTCCTTTACTGCTTGCTCAATATACAGATTGAATAATATCAGGGAGAGGCTACAACTCTGTCTTACTCCCTTCCCAACCACTGCTTCCCTTTCATGTCCCTCGACTCTTATAACTGCCATCTGGTTTCTGTACAAATTGTAAATAGCCTTTCGCTCCCTGTATTTTACCCATGCCACCTTTAGAATTAGAAAGAGAGTATTCCAGTCAACATTGTCAAACGCTTTCTCTAAGTCTACAAATGCTAGAAACGTAGGTTTGCCTTTCCTTAATCTTTCTTCTAAGATAAGTCGTAAGGTCAGTATTGCCTCACGTCATCCAGTGTTTCTACGGAATCCAAACTGATCTTCCCCGAGGTCGGCTTCTACTAGTTTTTCCATTCGTCTGTAAAGAATTCGTGTTAGTATTTTGCAGCTGTGGCTTATTAAACTGATTGTTCGGTAATTTTCACATCTGTCAACACCTGTTTTCTTTGGGACTGGAATTATTATATTCTTCTTGAAGTCTGAGGGTATTTCGTCTGTTTCATACATCTTGCTCACCAGATGGTAGAGTTTTGTCAGGACTGGCCCTCCCAAGGCCGTCAGTAGTTCCAATGAAATGTTGTCTACTCCCGGGGCCTTGGTTCGACTCAGGTCTTTCAGTGCTCTGTCAAACTCTTCACGCAGTATCGTATCTCCCATTTCATCTTCATCTACATCCTCTTCCTTTTCCATAATATTGTCCTCAAGTACATCGCCCTTGTATAGACCCTCTATATACTCCTTCCACCTTTCTGCATTCGCTTCTTTGCTTAGAACTGGGTTTCCATCTGAGCTCTTGATATTCATCCATGTGGTTCTGTTATCTCCAAAGGTCTCTTTAATTTTCCTGTAGGCAGTATCTATCTTACCCCTAGTGAGATAAGCCTCTACATCCTTACATTTGTCCTCTAGCCATCCCTGCTTAGCCATTTTGCACTTCCTGTCGATATCATTTTTGAGACGTTTGTATTCCTTTTTGCCTGCTTCATTTACTGCATTTTTATATTTTCTCCTTTCGTCAATTAAATTCAATATTTCTTATGTTACCCAAGGATTTCTACTAGCCCTCGTCCTTTTACCTACTTGATCCTCTGCTGCCTTCACTACTTCATCCCTCAAAGCTACCCATTCTTCTTCTACTGTATTTCTTTCCCCCATTCCTGTCAATTGTTCCCTTATGCTCTCCCTGAAACTCTGTACAACCTCTGGTTCTTTCAGTTTATCCAGGTCCCATCTCCTTAAATTCCCACCTTTGTGTAGTTTCTTCAGTTTTAATCTACAGGTCATAACCAATAGATTGTGGTCAGAGTCCACATCTGCCCCTGGAAATGTCTTACAATTTAAAACCTGGTTCCTAAATCTCTGTCTTACCATTATATAATATATCTGATACCTTTTAGTATCTCCAGGGTTCTTCCATGTATACAACCTTCTTTCATGGTTCTTAAACCAAGTGTTAGCTATGATTTGTTGTGCTCTGTGCAAAATTCTACCAGGCGGCTTCCTCTTTCATTTCTTAGCCCCAATCCATATTCACCTACTACGTTTCCTTCTCTCCCTTTTCCTACACTCGAATTCCAGTCACCCATGACTATTAAATTTTCGTCTCCCTTCACTATCTGAATAATTTCTTTTATTTCATCATACATTTCTTCAATTTCTTCGTCATCTGCAGAGCTAGTTGGCATATAAACTTATACTACTGTAGTAGGTGTGGGCTTCGTATCTATCTTGGCCACAATAATGCGTTCACTATGCTGTTTGTAGTAGCTTACCCGCATTCCTATTTTCCTATTCATTATTAAACCTACTCCTGCATTACCCCGTATTTGATTTTGTGTTTATAACCCTGTAGTCACCTGACCAGAAGTCTTGTTCCTCCTGCCACCGAACTTCACTAATTCCCACTATATCTAACTTTAACCTCTCCATTTCCCTTTTTAAATTTTCTAACCTACCTGCGCGATTAAGGGATCCGACATTCCACGCTCCGATCCGTAGAACGCCAGTTTTCTTTCTCCTGATAACGACATCCTCTTGAGTAGTCCCCACCCAGAGATCCGAATGGGGGACTATTTTACCTCCAGAATATTTTACCCAAGAGGACGCCATCATCATTTAATCATACAGTAAAGCTGCATGCCCTCGGGAAAAATTACGGCTGTAGTTTCCCCTTGCTTTCAGCCGTTCGCAGTACCAGCACAGCAAGGCCGTTTTGGTTATTGTTACTAGGCCAGATCAGTCAATCATCCAGACTGTTGCCCTTGCAACTACTGAAAAGGCTGCTGCCCCTCTTCAGGAACCACACGTTAGCGTGGCCTCTCAACAGATACCCCTCCGTTGTGGTTGCACTTACGGTACGGCTATCTGTATCGCTGAGCCACGCAAGCCTCCCCACCAATGGCAAGGTCCATGGTTCATGGGGGGGGGATTGTAAATATAGCGATCAAATACATATGTGACCGATGTCTTAGGATAATGATTCTACCTAGGCGTGCAGTGCTGGTGGCCTGTAGTGGGAATTATTCACGTTTACATATAACGGTAGGAGCTGTCCGAATGGAGAGGCCTGTTGGGGTGCAGGAATGTAGCTGACTTAACTGTGTACACAGCCGAATAGCGACCTAATACTTAGTATGACAGCTTTCCTGATCTTGTGGAAATTTGAGAAGATTCAATATGGACGTGTGTTTGTGCTGGGCCATTATTGCCACCCATGTAAACTGTTTAGCTGACTGGTTCTTCACATTTCGCGTCTTTATTTAGTAGAGAGAACATCGATTGTGGTGTGTGCATCTAGCAGGTGGAAGACACGTTTACTGGTTCTCTAGACGTGAGAAACACCTTAGTTGACTCTGTAAACTATTGGGATGATTTAGAATCTGGTACATAACCGACATAAGTGTTCGTGAGTGGAAATATCAGTTTCCTCTATTTTTTTTTTTTTTCGAGTTCTTTTTCTGTAAAGGTCTTCACAGATGGCATAAGTTTCTAGTTTCTCTATGGTTTACAGCATGCTGCACCTAGCTAAAATTTTGGGTTTCTAGAGAAATAATTTCCAGTCTATATCTTTGGAATAATGTCACACGAGTAATACTGCTATGCAAGCGATATTGCTGTTTGCTTGATGTCGAGAAGTACCGTGAAAATAGTATGATATTCTACCAAACTGTGCGAAATTACATGCATATGTTCTTGTAATCCCAGAGTGTGGAGATGAATGTACTAAAGCAAGCAGGTTGGGCCTGAAACAGTAATGCCTTTGTGCCGAAGGGAGCCGATCCAGAATATGTAGATCAGTTATGTCACATGAGTGATACTTCCATGAAAGCGATATTGCTGTCTGCTTGATATCAAGAAGTACCATGAAAATAGTCTGATATTCTACCAAACTATTTATCTTGTAATCCCACAGTCTGCACATGTGTGTAAGAAAGCAAACAGGTTGTGTTGGAAAGAGTAATGCGTTTTTGCCGAAGGGAGCCGATCCAGAATTTGTAGATCAGTTGTGAGATTGACTTCAATCCACTGAATGTGCTCTGGTCATGCGTTGGTTGTCCATAACCGCCCTCGTTGGAAATATCTAGTGCCGCGAGTATACCTACAGTGCATGTGCTCATGCTATCTGTCTTCACAGTATATGTACGAGTGATGGAAAAGGGGTTATTTTGTATCGTGCAGGATATGAATTGTTTGTTTACTACACTGACACAGTACGCAGTGATATATTGCTGAGTTGGAGATCAAATGGCTCTGAGCACTATGGGACTTAACTGCTGAGGTCATCAGTCCCCTAGAACCTAGAACTACTTAAACCTAACTAACCTAAGGACATCACACACATCCATGCCCGAGGCAGGCTTCGAAACTGCAACCGTAGCGGTCGCGTGGTTCCAGACTGTAGCACCTAGAACCACTCGGCTACTCCGGCCGGCAGTTGGATATCAGTTTCACGCTCTAATATTCAAGCTCTTGTCCTCATTGAGAGAGCAGTGTAACTGAGTAAGAGTCTTTCCGTACCTGACGATATGCAGAGCACCTTGCAAGGTTTAATTGTCGGTGCAATATGGCGACCTGTGTAAAATAGTTCTTGCTGCTGAAACTATCGTCTGCAGAAAGAAAAAAAAGGCAGACTGTTCTTCCACACTGGTGGCATTAGTAATTCGGCGGGTAAATTCGATAAGAGCCAATCATAATTCTTCATTCACTCACCAGACATCATTTGTCCTGGAATATAGGTGTCTCTACACAGTGGTGAGAACGTTTGCGTATGTTGAAAGCAGTACGTGTAACACAAGATGGCTGGGATGTGTTGTTAGGACCGAGAGGAAGAATGCATTCGATGTTATTCTGCGCTATTTCTGTAAGCAGGTCCTGTTAGGGCAACCATTTCCATGCAGACAAGTTGAGACATCACAGAAGCTCCTACAAAAGCAAGTGTTACCTATTTCGGAGGCACTATACAATTACCGGGAGGTTGACTTGGTTCTTATTTTACATAGCTATGTGACATCACTATAACACTGAGAACCTCTTTAGATGCACTTGCGATGGCGTGTAGCTATGTGTATGCAATTCACAGTCATGTGTCAGCCACACTGGACACTTAAGCACGACTATACCCAGCTCGAATGTCCCGGTAGAATCACGAGGAAGAGAAAGCAGCCTGTTCCATTCTGGGAAACAATGGAACGGATTTCAGCATCTGTGAGGGTGAGTCCCTCTGCAAATTGGTGTTCATTCCTGTCCAGTCACGTCAGCAATTTTGCCCAGGTCAACATGTATTTCCAGAGGAATTTCTCACAAGTATGAAAGGGATGCCACTGCCTCATATTTGCAGGATCCAAATGTGCACCTGTGCATGACTCGGCAGCTGATGGTCTCGTCATCCCTTTGCGGGGGCTGCCGGTGGAACCCAACTCCTGGGAGCGTGTGTGGTAGCATCCTGTGCGGCCCAGTAGACAGGGGGTGGTGGGCAGTGCATGCGCTCATTCTTTGCGTGTCTGTTGTATTATTTTGTGGGCTGGCCTGTAGGCCATGCTATGCATTACTTAGACAGTTTACAAGTAGTGAGCGTGCCTGCAGAGCGTTTTACATGCGTTAATTTGATAATTTACGAGTTGTTTTCGTGTCTGCACTTCAGTGTACTGCACTATTTCGGTGATTTATGAGTAGTTTACAGGTCTATGAGCTGTGTGTTGCATTATTTTGGTAATTTACGAGTTGTTTGCATATCTGTACATCAGTGTACTGCATTATTTCCGAGTAGTTTGCAGGTCTGCAGACCGTTTATTGTGACTCCAAGCACATCAGGGCGAGTACTTCTTTTATCATTGTGATACATGAATTACGTGAAATCTGTCCCTAAATAAATTGTTCCAAAATAAATAAAGTACACTCCTTCCTCTCTCCAACAGCCCAGTGCTGGCTGAGCCATTTTCCCACCATTTTCCCCTCCAGACCACCATATTGGATTATGTCATAGGAGGGACGATAGCACTCTCTGGTGGCAGTATTGTGTACTAGGGCAGTTGGACTCCAGACTTCATGGTGGACACACTGGATGGCAGTACTGCCTCAAATTGTTTAAATAATGACTGCATGCAAAATAAAGACTTACGTCCATCCTATGCGGCAGAGGCCAAGTCCTTTTCCCACCAATTCCTAGGAATAGGTGGTGGTCGGATGACTTAGGTTAGTGGAGGTAGCCCAAGTGACCTATTTTCCTGCCACTTTCTTAGGTTAGTAGAGGTATCCATGGTGTGTTGCAGCGTTCTGATGAAATTTGAATTTCCCACCATTTTGTGGGGGAGGGGAGGGGATGGGGTGGAGAGAAGAGGGTTAGGTTAGTGGAGGTAGCCCAATTAACATAATCTTGCCGCCAAAATTCAAATTTCCAGCCAAAAGCGGTCATTTTCGATAGTGGTACTCGTGTCATCATCTGACATCATGTATGCCATCTTGGATGATGTCATCACCACCATGTTGGTCACATCTGGCAACAATGGACAGTGGGGCAGAACGAAGTTTGCTCTACTTCTTTTCTGGCCATCCAGGACTGCCCTGCCACATGGAAAGTCATGGAATTGAAGTCAGTTCTCAGGAAGATGAGACATTGTATCCGATTTTTCCCAGCACACCTCGCATCGTTGCTCTATTCCATCGGTTGTGAATGGACAATGTGTCTTTTGTTTGGACTAAAGATTGTCAGGATGCATTCCAGTAACCTATAAATGCCTTTTTGAGTGACAGGTGACTTTCTCTTTTAGATCCTGTTAAGCCAGTGGTTTTTGCAGTGGACACCTCTTCGTAGAGAATCAGACCTGTATTCTCGCACATATTTGCTTTACAGCAAAGTCCGAGCACTTTGGCTTCCAAGACTCAATGTAACTATTCCCAGATCAATAACGATGCACTCACTATTATCTATGGCATGAAAAAGTTTCACCATTATCTGTCTGGTCGGAAGTCTTACCTAGTGATAGACCAGAAGGTAGGTCAGTCTTTGATTCATCCATCGAAACCTCTTCCGTCGTGTACGGCTCAGAAGCTGCAACTCTGGGCTTTGTTATTGTCACAATATCAGTACGAGGTATTGTACCGATCCATGTCGAAGCATGCTGACGCCTTCTCTCGGCTTCCTATTGGTTCTGATTCTGAATTCGACTCTACTGCCGCATCTTGTTGTCAGACAGATACGCGGGGCACTGAACTCTTACTGAATTTTCCACTGCACTATTGGAAAACTGGTCAGGCCACAGAACCAGAGCCTGACAGGTACCTTTTGTTGCACTGCATCTGTACTGCTTGGCCTCCTTCTGTGAAAAACATTCAGAATTTCTTTGTGTGCCACTATTTTGTCGTCAGCATAACCTCTCCGTCCAAGATGCTGTGACTTTATTACGAAATGACTGGAAAGTAGGATGTGCTTATTTCTAAAGTGTTGCAAAAAGCTCCTACAAGAACATTCAGGAATTGGAAACACGAAACATGTACCGTGCCGGCACTTCCATGGACTGGTATGCACGCCCATATTCAGCAGATGATGTTCACAGACTTGCACATAGGGTGAAACCCTCCTCGCCCCTTAGCAAACGTTTTCAGCTTGGCCAAAGTCTCAGTCGCCATGGCATCATGTGCATATTGACTCTGCTCGTCCCTTTTGGAACGCTAGTTGGCTTACTGTAGACAATTCTTTTACCAAATATCCGTTTGCAGTGCCCATGAACTTGACTACGTTGCGTAGTCCCATTCAGCCTTTGTCATCAATTTTCTCCTTGGAAGGTTAGCCAGAAGTGTGGCTCACAGGCAACTGACCACAGTTTACAGCTTAGAACTTCGAATAATCTTGTATAGTCTGTAGTATCACTCACCATACCACTGTTCCGTTTCATCATTAGTTGAATGAAGAACCTGAATGATTTGTGCATACATTCAAGATAGTTTTGTTTGTGGGGGGTTGAAGGGACCAGACTACAAAGGCAATCAGTCCCTTTTTTCACGACCATGAAACACCCACAAGGAACAAAAACAAGCAACAGAGATGACAAGGGACGACACAGGACAAGAAAGGCACAGACAAAGACCAGACAAAAGGATTAAAAGCACTAAGTGGTTGGTGGACCATGGAAACAAAAAAGGAAAAGCCAACCACAAAGAGGCACACCAAAACCCCTATCTAAAACAATAGGCCAAAGGCCAGACGCAACACAAAATCGGACAAACCCTCAGATTGAGCGATAAAAATCCCACACTCGAATAAAACTCAAAACTAAGCCTGCCATTGCAGCATCATCCGTAAAAACAGCAGGGAGAGTATCAGGCAGCACAAACGTCTGCCTGAGTGCCTTTGAAAGTGGACAGTCCAACAAAATTTGAACCTCTGTCAACACTAATCCACAGCAACATAGAGCCAATCTCCAGGGCCAAGGCACTGATAGCCTGTTTGGGCAGCCTGTCAACAATGTTCAATACCTGGGATGCTGACATGACCCGTGGTCCACACAAAAACCATGAAATGGCTACAACTGGCAAAAGTATGGATGGACTCCAGGATAGCCATCACCAGACAAGAGCGAGGAAAACACTGATCAATAGCTTGTAAAAGGCTCAGAGAGTCACCAAAGATGACGAAGAACTCACCTAATCAGAACAGATATACTATAGGGCGTGAGAGATGGCTACGTACTCGGCAGTGAAAACACTGCAGCCATCCGGCAATGAGCCTTGTTGAGAATGATCCCCAAGAGTAATAGCATAATCAGCTCGAACAGCAACCATCGTCAGTATAGACCACGTCAGAGCCACAAAACGTGGCAAGGATGGAAAGAAAGCAGCAGCAGTGGGTCTCAGGAGCGACTGAGTCCTTCGTGCCCTGTGCCAAATCCAGCTGAAGGCGAGGACGGGGCACACACCATGGGTGTATACGTATATGGGCCCAGAAAACAGGTGGAAGAGAGAAGAATTCAAGCCCAAAAAAAAGAGCCCAGGTGTGAACTGTGATGGTACACTCTGACTAGGGCCACCATTCGGGAAGATGGACGACCGAGTTGCGGAACAGGAGACCGTAATTTTGATGTCTGGGCAAGCTACAAACATGTGCAGCATAAGCGGCCAGTAGTCATCGGCGCCGGATCCGCAATGGCGGGGCACCAGCCTCCACAACGAGTATGCTGTTTACAGGGCTTATGCCGAAAGTTCCAGTTTTGAGTAGGATCTCGCAGTGAAGTATGGGGTCAAGCAATTGCAACACGGAAGGCGATGACAAACTATAAGGCAGGCTCGCATAATCGAGACAGGACTGAATCAGTGCCTGATACAGTCGTAGAAGGGTAGACCGATCGGCACCACAGCTGGTGTGATGCAAGCAACGAATAACGTTAAGATGACACCAACACGTTTGTTTAATCTGCCAAATATGAGAGAGCCAAGTCAACTGGGCACCAACAAGCCCAAAAACAGATGCATCTCCACCATGGCAAGAGGTTCACTGTCAAGATAAAGCTGTGGGTCAGCGTGAACAGTACGACGCCAACAGAAATGCATGACACAGGTCTTGGCAGTCGAGAACTGGAAGCCGTCTATGATGGCCAAAGACTGCACCCTGCGGATAGCGCCCTGTAGCTGCCGTTCAGCAACTGCAGTGCCAGTGGAGCTATAGTAAGGCAAAAGTCATCAACATTCAAATAAGCCAATACAGACGTTCCCACAGCTGCAGCTAGCCCATTGACACCAACTAAAAAGAGGTATACACACAAGACAGAGCCTTGTGGGACCCCATTCTCCTGGCCTTAGGAGGGACTATGGGAAGGACCAACGTCCACATGGAATGAATGAAGCGACAGAAAATTTTGAATAAAAGTCGGAAGTGGGCCCCTTAAACCCCACCCATGAAGTGTGGTGGTGATGTGATGTCACCATGTTGTATCGTATGCCTTCTGCATGTCAAAAAAGATGGCAACCTGTCGGCGGGATAATGCTGTACACATGGCTAACTCCAGGCAGACCAGATTATCGGTGACATAGCGGCGCTTGCGGAACACGCCCTGGACTGTAGCCAAAAGGCCCCAAGACTAAAGTTGCCATCTCAACCTCTGGCTCACCATGCATTTGAGCAATTTGCATGGAACATTGGTGAGGCTAATGGGGCAGTAGCTGTCCACCTCCAGTGAGTTCTTGCCAGGTTTCGGCACAGGGTTAATGACGCTTTCCTGCCATTGTGATGGGAACTCACCCTCAACCCAGATACAGTTGAAAAGTGTTGGAGGCGTCGCTGGCAGTTAACTGAGAGGTATTTAAGCATCTGATAGTGGATGCCATCTGGCCCAGGATCCATATCAGGGCAAGCAGCTAAGGCACTTTGGAATTCCCAGTCACTGAATGGAGCATTGTACGATTTGGGGTGCAGTGTATGGAATGAAAAGCTCTGACGTTCCAACCACTCTTGCAGGGAGTGGAGGGCCTGTGGGTAATTTATAAAAGCAAAAATCTGAGTGTAATGCTCCGCTAAGATTTCTGCATTTGTGTTGGTGTCAGTACAGACTGCTCGATTCAGGGAAACCCAGGTACGCCTAATCTTGGTCCAAACGTGAGATGGAGAGGTATGGATACCAATGGTGGAGGCATACCATTCCCAGCACTCCTGCTTCCGTCAGGGAATGAGGCATCGGGCTCTGGCATGGAGCCACTTAAACTCAATGAGGTGGTACAGTGATGAGTGCCACTTATGACGTTAGAGGGCCCGCCTGTAATAGCAAATCGCCTCAGAGATCTCTGGTGACCAGGCACAGTTCTCTGCCGACGGGACCCAGAAGAACAGGGAATTGCCGATTCCACTGCAGAAACGATGCCGGTGGTGACTGTGTGAACCACCACATCAATGGCATCATGAGAAAGAGGCTCAATAGTGGCAATGGAGGCAAACAAGTCCCATTCAGCCTTATTCAAAGCCCATCTGGGTAGGCGCCCAAGTGTGTGACACTGGGTTAGTGACAGAAAGATCGGAAAGTGGGCACTACCGCACAAGTCATGCACACTCCACCAGACAGGGGGTAGAAGGCCAGGGCTGCAGACCAAAAGGCCAATGGATGAGTACGTGCCATGCACCACACTGAAATGTGTGGAGGCATCATTATTCAAGATAGAACGGTCGAGCTGTGCCAACACTCGTTCAACGACAGTGCCTTGGGCTGTTGCCACCAATCCACCCCACAAAGGGTTAATGGCGTTAAAGTCGCCCAGTAATAGAGAAGGTGGTGGCAGCTGGGCTAACAGCGCTGCCATAGATGCTGTAGGACATCACCATCCAGTGGAAGATAGAGGCTGCAGATAGTAACAGCCTGAGGCGTCCACACCCTAACAGCAACAGCTTCTAAAGGTGTTTGAAGAGGGACACACTCGCTATAAAGAGAGTTAAGGACATAGACGCAGACAACACCAGATAGCCTCTCATAAGCTGCCCGATTCTTGTAATAACCCCAATACCCATGGAGGGCAGGGGTTCACATCACCGGAAACCAAGTTTCCTGGATGGCAATGCAGAAGAAAAGTTGAAGGCTGAGAAGTTCTCAGAGCTCAGCAAAATGGTGGAAAAACCACCGCAATTCTACTGGAGGATAATAGCATTGTGAGGCTGGGAAGGCAATGAACATTCAATGAGGCAGTTTACACCTCAGAGTCACCTCCTGCCACCAACGTATTGCTTGAACAGTCTGTATCTATTGTGTCTGAGGGTTCAGTGAGATCCAGGTCCACAGCGGACACCAGAATCTTCACCTCATCCTCAGACACAGAACTTGTAGGCAGCGGTGGTGTAGGTGCCATTGCAGTGCCTTGGATCTGGGTGATATTTTGCTTTTTTGGTTTCTCTCACTGCCCCTTAGGTTGATCACACTGGGACTGAAGAGGACCGTGAAGCCCTACAACCAGCTACCTGTGGTTGCTTCAGCCACTGGTGGGTCAGCTCTACCACCGGTAACAACCTCAGAAGGGAGTGACCCAAGGGAACCCTTCCTAGTGAGGAGCCAAAGAAATAATATGCTTCTCTGGCTCGAAAGTGGGGATGTATGTCCCTGATGGTGAAGGTGGGGGGGGGGGTGTTACTGCTCCCAATGTCGGTGGTGCAGGAGCAACAGGAAGGGTTGTGCCCCCACCCCCCATGGGTGATGTGGCAGGTGTAGTCTTACAGCTCGGAGAGCCGACTGGAATTCGCTTAACTGATGAGGGTACTGTTGTCGTTGCGGTGGCATAAGAGGAAGTCGTTTGCACAGGATGGACTCGTTCAAATTTCCTCTTAGCCTCAGTGTAGGTCAGTCGGTCCAGGGTCTTACATTCCATGATTTTCCCCTCTTTCTGTGAAATTCTTGAGTCCGGCCAGCAAGGTGAATGATGCTCTTTGCAGTTGACATAGATGGGAGGCGGGGCACATGGAATATTGGGATGTGATGGGCGTCTGCAAGATCGACATGTCAGGCTGGAAGTACAACACAATGACATACAGACGAACTTCCAGTATTTAAAGCACCACATCGGGAGAGGGATATAGAGCCTGATGTCACAGCAGTAGACAGTCACCTTGACCTCCTAAGGCATGGCCCTTGAAGGCCATGATGAAGGTGCCGGTGGCAACCTGATTATCCCTCATACACCGATGAACGAGCAGGACAAAATGAACACCTCGCCGCTCCAAATTGGCGCGCAGCTCGTCTTCAGACTGCAAAAGAAGGTCCCTGTTGAATATAATGCCCTGGACCATATTTAAGCTCTTGTGGGCCATGATGGTAACAGAAATATCCCCCAACCTGTTACAAGCGAGTAATGCCAGTGACTGGGCAGATGGTGCTCTTTTTATCAAAACTGCCTTTGAGCGCATTTTGGACAAGCCCTCCATCTCCCCAAACTTGTCTTCTAAATGCTCTAGAAGGAACTGAGACTTCATCGTCATGAAAGACTCTCCATCAGCTCTCGTACAAACCAGGTACTGGGGCGAATAAGTCTCACTACTATTCTTAGCCTTTTGCTCCTCCCATGGTGTGGCCAGCGAGGGGAACGATTTTGGGTCATACTTCTGTGCATTGAACTGAGCCCTAGAACGCTTAGAGACTGCTGATGTCTGACCACCAGCAAGAGATGATGTACCATGCTTCATTGACGGCGATCCGCCCGGATGCCACCCAATCCGACCAAGAGCCCTCCCCACAGGCGCCATGCAGCCTCAGCAAGGGCCACCTGGCAGGATGGTCATTGCTGGGAGTCTCAGTGCCCCAGGGAGATAGGGATCTACTCCTCGGCGTACGTGGGGGGTGAACAGCACAGTCATCAGCAGAGCGATCCCTAGGTCTACAACCAGCTAGGTACATGGCAGCCCCACCACAACAGACCGTCTACCGTGCTGGATAACAGGTGCAAAGAAGACCACGGTCGTCGTCGGCGCAGAAGGCGAGACTGCATAGTGGATGGGGGAAACCGCACCCAGGAATGTAGCCTCACTCAAGAGATGGAGAATGAGCAGGGCTGCAATGGGACGACGAGAAACGGGGCTTATGATCTCATTGCCCTATGGACACGATGCACCGTGCAAGGCGCCCTTCCCCAATTGGCACGCTCTTCAGGAAAATTACCTAATATGAAGGTCAAGCCCTACTGGGGGACCATGACATAAAGGCCGAAACGTGTGAGACTCCTTTTAGTCGCCTCTTAAGACAGGCAGGAATACCGCCTATTCTAACCTCCGGACCCGCAGTGGGATACATTCAAGCAACACACGAACAAAATTCATTCCCGCCACACGGGGGAGCAAGCGCTGCAGCTCCTTCTCGCCACGTACTGCTCCCATTCCCGTGACGGTTCGTTGCCGGCGGAGCTTCTACATGGCCGGCGCCACCGCACGCTGCTTCAGTTGCTGCACCCACCACAGAACACGGCGCCTCCCACGCTACGCAAGTATCGCTTTGCAGCTAGTGAGTATACTCTATTCACATTTTTTCTTCGCACCAGACACGGATGAGAGAACAGCCGTTCGAAATGTGGGCTCCTGAATGCATTTAATTCGAGGTCCTGATGGCTTACTGCGCCGCCATCAGAACGAGATTCTTGCTAGTCGATTGTGAGACTCTTCCGCAGATTTTCGTCCGCAGATTTTCTTCCGCAGATTTTCTGTTCCCAGATTCGCGTCCTACCGTGATACTGTGAGTGGCAAGAAACCGATGGAGCTGGACCGACGAACACGCCAATGGAACGACACCTCCAGGAAGACAGCGTTGAGCGCCCCATGTCAACGCCACCCATCGGTCGGCCCCAGTTCGGTCGCAGACTTAGGGAGCATTAGCACTGAGTAATAGGAAGACGATTCTATCAGTAGTAATAATGTATGAATGTAATTTCATGTATGAGGCACGGCAAGCACAGGAAGCCATCTCACAACGAAAAGAGTTCGGTTTTATTTATTTCCTCTTTAGAAATAAAAAGTTCTACTATTTGAAAACTATTACGTACAGACTATTTTAGATTCTTGCCACCGGCCATCGCAACTTCTCTCCTTTTTTTTGTGGGTGCTGGCCCCACAGAAGGTGATGCAACAGTCAGTAAGACAAAACTGATTATTTTAGAAACTCCTCAAAGGCATGAACTGACGGTTTTATGCAACGCTCATGTCATGAATGAAAAACACAATACTTTCATTAATCAAACCACGGATTTAGTTTAAAGTCGTTTTTCCCCAAAAGTATCCCAGATTAGTCTGAAGTCTACAAAGAGACCATATGTTTCTGAAAGATTAAAGACAACCAGTACAATTAATAGGAAACAGTACCTACATCTACATCTACATCTATACTCCGCGAGCCACCTTACGGTGTGTGGCGGAGGGTACTTATTGTACCACTATCTGATCCCCCCTTCCCTGTTCCATTCACGAATTGTGCGTGGGAAGAACGACTGCTTGTAAGTCTCCGTATTTGCTCTAATTTCTCGGATCTTTTCGTTGTGATCATTACGCGAGATATATGTGGGCGGTAGTAATATGTTGCCCATCTCTTCCCGGAATGTGCTCTCTCGTAATTTCGATAATAAACCTCTCCGTATTGCGTAACGCCTTTCTTGAAGTGTCCGCCACTGGAGCTTGTTCAGCATCTCCGTAACGCTCTCGCGCTGACTAAATGTTCCCATGACGAATCGCGCTGCTTTTCGCTGGATCATGTCTATCTCTTCTATTAATCCAACCTGGTAAGGGTCCCATACTGATGAGCAATACTCAAGAATCGGACGAACAAGTGTTTTGTAAGCTACTTCTTTCGTCGATGAGTCACATTTTCTTAGAATTCTTCCTATGAATCTCAACCTGGCGCCTGCTTTTCCCACTATTTGTTTTATGTGATCATTCCACTTCAGATCGCTCCGGATAGTAACTCCTAAGTATTTTACGGTCGTTACCGCTTCCAATGATTTACCACCTATGGCATAATCGTACTGGAATGGATTTCTGACCCTATGTATGCGCATTATATTACATTTATCTACGTTTAGGGAAAGCTGCCAGCTGTCGCACCATGCATTAATCCTCTGCAGGTCCTCCTGGAGTACGTACGAGTCTTCTGATGTTGCTACTTTCTTGTAGACAACCGTGTCATCTGCAAATAGCCTCACGGAGCTACCGATGTTGTCAACTAAGTCATTTATGTATATTGTAAACAATAAAGGTCCTATCACGCTTCCCTGCGGTACTCCCGAAATTACCTCTACATCTGCAGATTTTGAACCGTTAAGAATGACATGTTGTGTTCTTTCTTCTAGGAAATCCTGAATCCAATCACAAACCTGGTCCGATATTCCGTAAGCTCGTATTTTTTTCACTAAACGTAAGTGCGGAACCGTATCAAATGCCTTCCTGAAGTCCAGGAATACGGCATCAATCTGCTCGCCAGTGTCTACGGCACTGTGAATTTCTTGGGCAAATAGGGCGAGCTGAGTTTCACATGATCTCTGTTTGCGGAATCCATGTTGGTTATGATGAAGGAGATTTGTATTATCTAAGAACGTCATAATACGAGAACACAAAACATGTTCCATTATTCTACAACAGATTGACGTAAGCGAAATAGGCCTATAATTATTCGCATCTGATTTATGACCCTTCTTGAAAATGGGAACGACCTGCGCTTTCTTCCAGTCGCTAGGTACTTTACGTTCTTCCAGCGATCTACGATAAATTGCTGATAGAAAGGGGGCAAGTTCTTTAGCATAATCACTGTAGAATCTTAAGGGTATCTCGTCTGGTCCGGATGCTTTTCCGCTACTAAGTGATAGCAGTTGTTTTTCAATTCCGATATCGTTTATTTCAATATTTTCCATTTTGGCGTCCGTGCGACGGCTGAAGTCAGGGACCGTGTTACGATTTTCCGCAGTGAAACAGTTTCGGAACACTGAATTCAGTATTTCTGCCTTTCTTCGGTCGTCCTCTGTTTCGGTGCCATCGTGGTCAACGAGTGACTGAATAGGGGATTTAGATCCGCTTACCGATTTTACATATGACCAAAACTTTTTAGGGTTCTTGTTTAGATTGTTTGCCAATGTTTTATGTTCGAATTCGTTGAATGCTTCTCTCATTGCTCTCTTTACGCTCTTTTTCGCTTCGTTCAGCTTTTCCTTATCAGCTATGATTCGACTACTCTTAAACCTATGATGAAGCTTTCTTTGTTTCCGTAGTACCTTTCGTACATGATTGTTATACCACGGTGGATCTTTCCCCTCGCTTTGGACCTTAGTCGGTACGAACTTATCTAAGGCGTACTGGACGATGTTTCTGAATTTTTTCCATTTTTGTTCCACATCCTCTTCCTCAGAAATGAACGTTTGATGGTGGTCACTCAGATATTCTGCGATTTGTGCCCTATCACTCTTGTTAAGCAAATATATTTTCCTTCCTTTCTTGGCATTTCTTATTACACTTGTAGTCATTGATGCAACCACTGACTTATGATCACTGATACCCTCTTCTACATTCACGGAGTCGAAAAGTTCCGGTCTATTTGTTGCTATGAGGTCTAAAACGTTAGCTTCACGAGTTGGTTCTCTAACTATCTGCTCGAAGTAATTCTCGGACAAGGCAGTCAGGATAATGTCACAAGAGTCTCTGTCCCTGGCTCCAGTTCTGATTGTGTGACTATCCCATTCTATACCTGGTAGATTGAAGTCTCCCCCTATTACAATAGTATGATCACGAAACTTCTTCACGACGTTCTGCAGGTTCTCTCTGAGGCGCTCAACTACTACGGTTGCTGATGCAGGTGGTCTATAGAAGCATCCGACTATCATATCTGACCCACCTTTGATACTTAACTTAACCCAGATTATTTCACATTCGCATTCGCTAATAACTTCACTGGATATTATTGAATTCTTTACTGCTATAAATACTCCTCCACCATTGGCGTTTATCCTATCCTTGCGGTATATATTCCATTCTGTGTCTAGGATTTCGTTACTGTTCACTTCCGGTTTTAACCAACTTTCCGTTCCTAATACTATATGCGCACTATTTCCTTCAATAAGAGATACTAATTCAGGAACCTTGCCCTGGATACTCCTGCAGTTTACCAATATTACGTTAACTTTTCCTGTTTTTGGTCTCTGAGGACGGACGTTCTTTATCAACGATGATAATGTCCTCTCTGGTAAGCCGTCAGGTATTTTATCGTTTCGCCCAAGGGGGGGTCCCTCTAACCTAAAAAACCCCCGTGTGCACGCCACACGTACTCTGCTACCCTAGTAGCTGCTTCCGGTGTGTAGTGCACGCCTGACCTGTCTAGGGGGGCCCTACAGTTCTCCACCCAATAACGGAGGTCGATGAATTTGCAACCATTATAGTCGCAGAGTCGTCTGAGCCTCTGGTTTAGACCCTCCACACGGCTCCAAACCAGAGGACCGCGATCGACTCTGGGCACTATGCTGCAGATATTAAGCTCAGCTTGCACTCCGCGTGCGATGCTGGTTGTCTTCACTAAATCAGCCAGCCGCCGGAAGGAACCAAGGATGGCCTCAGAACCCAAGCGGCAGGCGTCATTCGTTCCGACATGTGCTACTATCTGCAGCCGGTCACACCCAGTGCGTTCAATAGCTGCCGGAAGGGCCTCCTCCACATTACGGACGAGACCCCCCGGCAAGCACACCGAGTGCACACTGGCATTCTTCCCCGACCTACCCGCTATTTTCCTGAGGGGCTCCATAACCCGCCTAACGTTGGAGCTCCCTATAACTAATAGGCCCGCCCTCTGTGACTGTCGGGACCTTGCCGGAGAATCGGCCACTGGCCCAACAGGCGAGGCATCCTGTGGTGGCTCGGAAACGATGTCATCACCACTAGGAAGCACCCCGTACCTGTTGGAAAGGGGTAAGGCAGCTGCCACGCGGCCAGATCCCACCTTCGCCTTTCGGCCAGGCACGCGCGAGCCCACCACTGTCCGCCATTCACCCTGGAGTGATGGCTGACCGGTAAGATGCTCACTGCCGAAAGACGCAGCGACATCAGGGGTTCCATGTGATTCCAAGGCCACCGAAGTAGGCATAGGTCTCACCACAGTTGCCCCAACGGCACTACGAGCCGACGCCTGCGCCTCGAGCTCGATGAGCCTAACAGACAAAGCCTCCACCTGCCCCCGAAGAGTGGCCAATTCTCCTTGCGTCCGCTCACAACAACCACAGTCCCTACACATGACTATGTTTACCCTACTCTATACGGTGACAAATTCCCAAGATAATCTTCTGATGAGCTACTCTGATAATCAAGAAACACTCACTGAAATACGAGACGCGAAAACTACGCTAGGTTTTCCCAGAAAAACTATTTAAAAGCTAAGCGCAGCAAATAAGTACAAAAACGCTTTATACAAACAGTATAAAGTACAAACGAGTCACAAACAGGTCTGATGTTGATGGTATTCCATAATATCGCAGGCACTAACACAGAATATTATGCAAATGCGTTATGAGAGAAAGATAGGCACGTCAGGTGACACAATGAAGACAATCTATGATATAGTGAAGGAGAAATGTAATATAGCCGCATAAGAAGTGGACGAGATAGCATTAAGATTAGAGGATGCTTTCGTGACGAATGTGAACAGTGTTGCGAAACTCATTAACAAGAGTCTCATGAATGTTGCTGAACAAATGGGATTGTCAGGTTCAGTAGGCTCTACCACGGAATACCTTAACCCAGCCACTATTAAAAAGAGTAGGAACCTCAGTATAAAACTAATGTCCAACACAAAAGCTTTAAAATCAAAAAATTCTTATAGTGGAAATAACATATCAACAGAGTTATCTAAAGAGTGTTGTTTAGAGTTTAGTAACATACAAAATTATTTGTGTAGCCAGTTATTTATCAGTGGAACTTTTCCCAAACGGCCGAAATAAGCTGAAGCTGAAGACTTGAGGTCCAGAAATACTGCCAAACTTCTATCCAATTTTCTTTTCTCGCCATTATCAAAAATTATAGTTAAAGAATTATACGGTTCACTACTTGTTCATTCGGCAATAAATAATTTAATGTCAAAAGCACAGGTTGGACTCCTCCAGGTTGTAGATACTGAGAACGACGTTTACACACACAGCGATAATGTACTTTGTTCTTTAGCTGTATATTATAGGCTACTGGTATATTTTGTGATGGGTCGAATCTATCTGACTGTGTAGATGATTATATTTTACGTAACCTAAAATATTATGGTGTAATAACAAACGCTGCAAAATGATTCAAGTCTTTAAATGCGAATATTTTAGGTTAGGCTTTACCGTTACTGATGCCAATCACCGTTTATTTATCTCCACGACGAATTTCAAAGGTTTAAACCTCCATATCAGGCTGATTTACATTTGTTAGTATGACATACACCAAAGAGCCAAAGAAACTAGTACACCTGCCTATTATCGTGTAGGGCCACCTTGAGCACGCAGAAGTGCCTCAGCACGACGTGGCATGGACTCGACTAATGTCTGAAGTAGTGCTGAAGGGAACTGATACCATGAATCCTGCAGGTCTGTCCACAAATCTTCTGAACAGCACATTGCAAAGCATACCAGATTGCCCAAGAATGTTCATGTCTGGGGAGTTTGGTGGTAAGCGGAAATGTTTAACCTCAGAAGAGTGTTCCTGGATCACGGCGTAGCAATCCTGGACGTATGGGGCGTCGCATTGTACTGCTGGAATTGCGCAAGCCCGTCGGAATGCTAAATGAACATGAATGGATGCAGATGATGACATAGAATACTTACGTAGGTGGCACCTGTCAGAGTCGTATCTAGATGTATCAGGGGTTCCGTATGACTCCAATTGCAGGCGTCCCATGCCACTGCAGAGCCTCCACCAGCTTCAACAGTCCCCTGCTGACATGCAGGATCTATGGATTAATGACGTTGTCTCCATACCCGAACACGTCCATCCGCTCGATACAATTTGAAACGATACTAGACCGACCAGGCAACATGCTTCCAGTCATCAACAATCCAATGTCGGTGTTTACGACACATACGAGGCGTAAAGTTTTATGTCATGCAGTCATCAAGGGTACACGAGTGGGCCTTATCTATGATATTTCGTTGCATGGTTCGCACGCTGACATGTTGATGGCCCAGCATTGAAATCTGCAGCAATTTGGCCGAGGGTTGCACTTCTGTCACACTGAACGATTCTGTCCAGTCGTCGTTGGTCCCGTTCTTGCACAATCTCTTTCCGGCGGCAGTGGTGTCGGAGGTTTTATGTTTTACCGGATTCCTCATATTCACGATACATTCGTGAAATGGTCATACGGGAAATTCTCCACTTCATCGCTACCTCGGAGATGCTGTGTCCCATCGCTCGTACGCCGACTGTAACACCACTTTCAAACTCACTTAAATCTTAATAACCTGCCATTGTAGGAGCAGTAACAAATCTAACAACTGCACCAGTCCCTTGTTGTCTTATATAGGCGTTGCCGAACGCATCGCCGTATTCTGTCTGTTTACGTATCTCTCTATTTTAATACGCGTGCCTACACCAATTTCTTCAGAGCGTCATTGTATGTGTGTATTGTGTTAAAATTTTTGGAGGAACGTACTTTCACCACCGTAACGCATCACATGTGTACTGTCATATTTTGTAAACAAAAATTGCGTCTGAAGACTATTAGGTACAAGGATCAAATCACAAAAGAGGACAATTATCAGAAAGTACAAAGAGTATACAGCATAACATCATTATTACAGAATAAGCTTGAAAGGTTTTTAAAGATCTTTTTTTCGAGGTGCTGAGCACATGAGTTCGAGCAAATATTTGAAATGATATATAAATCCGATTTTGTCAAGCTTAAACTTCATACTTGTTTATATAACCCGGTGACATAATGAAAAATTTAAGAGCAATAATTATTTTGGCTACAGTGGTAAAATTATACATAAATAACAATTTTTGTTGGTATTCTCAGATAGGATTGAAAGGCTAGAGGCAGGGAGAGAGGAAGAGAAACAGAGAGAGAGAGAGGGTAGAAAGAGTGATTGGATGAGAAGAAACTTTCCAAACCGAGGGGTTCTTAAGATTGTATCTGTTACACGCAATAATTGTGTGGAGGCAAACATTTTCTCTTAGATGGCCAACCTTTTCAAACAACCCTCACACCATATCCAGTCACTGTAATAAATATACATTCACACAGATATAGCTTATAACAAGAGTAGGAAACATGACAGAAAATGGTAGACGAAATAAGCACCGCCTCGGGATGAGTGACCTTGACCTTGTTACATCCTCATATGCACAGTCAGTATAAGCCACTGAGTGTTAATATGGTAACCTCGCCATACATAAGATCCACCTTCATCTTCACAGCTTCCTCAGTCTGGCTCAAATATCGAACAAATGAGGCATCTTTCGTATCGTATGCTCATGTGACACAGACCAAGAGACAACCATTGCGAATCAGTACTCACTATTCAACGTACTATGACAGAACCACCCCTTATCCTGACAGCTGTGGAATCCTAGAAGTATAATAGAAACTTCTGAAAAATATAAATATCCACAACATGCCAGATCGTGCCTACAAATATCTTTCATAAAACTGGTTTCTATCAAAGAAGAACGTCACGCATCCAAGAAAACATCAAGTAAAATATCAAGTAAATCCTAACCATAACTGTCATAAATCATCCCATAGATCATTCTCAGCATGTGCTGAACCTCACAACATAGAAAATATCTACTCATAATCACGTGTCACAGTTTGAGACTCTTAAAAAAATGCAAGTTCTTGCCCCATATATTCTCATTATATCACACATTATTCAGATAATCCAATACTGCTACATCAAAACATTCATGATAATCATATGATGAAACTAGTCGTTCATCAAATCAGATCTGACACTCAAAAGTGCCTGTCTTTCAAATCCAATTGCACCTGGAATATCCAGGTACTACCCTGGCCTGATAGTGATGAACTTTGTTTATTGTGTGAGATACAATGTGGCAAGACCGTTGGTTATATTGCCATTCTTAGGGAAGAAACTAACAAAAACGTATGACTAAGGCTTCATTCATGAAAATAAATCTTCAAAACGTGGAAAAATACTCATAGGAGATCACTTGGAAGCAGCCTGGTTACACGAAGAATCTTAACTAGGGCATAAGCACAAACTGTAGATATGTTACGCTGAATACCTTAACACGAGAAAATTTTGTACCTATTAAGTACCACACACACTGAGGTCTGCATCGACACTGCGCAAATTCTGTAGGTTCTAAGACTTGTATTGAACTTTTCATTGACATTGAAGTCATTAGAGACGGTCATTTAGCAACAAAAATTGATATATATTAGTGTTCAGCAAAAAATTTCGAGTTTTGAAGATTTACTCCTTCTTGGGACAGCATTAATAAAACCACTGTAAGTGTGAAGTCGCTTCTCCTTCCTAACGTTTGGTTTGCTTCCTCTTTATCTGTTCATTTTCATCGAAGCCTATGACAGGCTATGTAGCTAGTTAATCCTGTTCCTCCACTATCAGATTGACGACTAAATCGTGTTATACATTTACGGTAAATAATTCTAACTCAGATTTATGTCCCAACGTTGGTCTGACATGAAGTGTGGGTCAGTGTGGCATCAACCAGCTCCTTCAAACAAACTGTTAGCTCTGTCCACAATCACTGGGCTATCCGAGCTCTACATACCACCAGCGGCCAGTTTGGCTACAGCAGTAGAAAGTTCATCAACCTTCTCTGATTCTTGAAATGCTATTATCTCTATTGACCTTTCATACTTCTACTCCATGTTCAAGATTTTCCAAAGCTGTCGCCTGACTAGTTACTTGCTCGTTAACCTGACTCGCTACAGCCTGACTTGGAGCAGCTTCTAGACTATTATGTAACTCAGATTGTTCCTTCCTCCACAAACATTAACCTCCTTCCAGAATGAGATTTTCACTCTGCAGCGGAGTGTGCGCTGATATGAAACTTCCTGGCAGATTAAAACTGCGTGCCCGACCGAGACTCGAACTCCAGACCTGTTCGAGTCTCGGTCGGGCACGCAGTTTTAATCTGCCAGGAAGTTTCATTAACCTCCTTGTCTGTCACTTCTTTTTAACTAATTTTTGACAGATATAATTTTCTTATATTTCCCACCACAAGTACTATTAATCTGTTTAGCTCTACCATTTCCTTTTATTCCAGTGCAATCTGTTGTTGCAACATGGGAATTTCATCCCCTTTGAAAACTAGAAATTTTCTAAACAAACATCTAAAGAGGGATAACATAGGGACTGGAGTAACATAAACCACATTCAGCTGAATTCAGGCTTCCTTCCCACAACAAGATAATATTAGTTTCAATGCAGGTTCACACTAAAGGGTAGAGTAATATTTCAGCAGGGCATTAACAACGAACACAAGCACTAGACGATGCAAACTGTACACCTGAGACAATTCAGATTTCTGGCATTAACTTGCTCATGCGACATTTACAAACATCATTATACACATCCCTGAGCAAATAAGTCCAATGAAGTCATGAAATCCATGTATCGGAATGTATATAGTACTCTCAAGAAATCTGAAAATAGTTATAAATTCCACTCTGGCCAAATCACAGTTGCCATCATCGTGCGGGATGGGGGACGAGAGGGTTAGAGGTATGTCCACTCTCCGCTCTACTAAGCTACCACTTCTCACCACTGAAAAGTACAATGATGAAACTGGCAATCTAAGTTGTGCTTACTACTCCACTGTAATTAAACTAATTGTTGCAACAGCCCACATAAAGCCAGTAATAAGTTTCGTTACAGATGCAGAAATCACCATCTGGCATCAGATAAACTCCAGATCCGTAAGAATGCTCAGTGACAAAGACACAACTCCATTATATTAGTTTTTGACTATTTTAGACTAGGCTTCCATACAATTCGGTACATTGAATGCACAGTAATATTTCGTAAAGTTACCAGAAACAAGCAATTGCACTCAGAACTTCAATATAGGTCTTAAATCAAGTGCACAGCTCGAAACATATTTATTAGAAATGTTTGCTTAACCTAAAACTAAGTTAGTACTGATTTCACAAGATCTTAAAGTGCAATCCAACGTCAGTACTATCACTCAACAAGTTCCGCCTACCGAAACATCACTATCTAACAGAAACTTCACTTAGCGATACCACTGACTTTGCTAATCCTGATAAATCCCTTGACCCGTCCTCCGTTCCTAAATATTATTCTCCTGCTAAACATTGAAAATCATCTTAAATCCACCTACCTGACAAAGGTTCTCTACAGAAAGTAGTGTTCTAGCAACTCACATTTGATCATTCAGTGCAAATACAAGTTCCTTTTGCAGAAAAACCCACGAACATTTTGCTTCTCCCAATTAAACAAGCAGAAAGTATGCAAATGTCCCAGTATTGAGTTGCCACTTCAAAACAACAATCCACAACGTTAGTTTCATAACATCAACCCAACATATTAATATATCAGCCCTCCTAGTTTGTAATTTATCTATACATAAGAAATATGGTACCACAGAAGAAGAGAACGATTGTAGTTTAGCAATAAGAGACGTAACTACACTCCGCCAAATGTGAGTGGACCATTCCCCTTAGTGTGCATTCAAAAGTCTCCTCTGACAACTTGAGAACAAAAATCCATACACATGTGTACCAGTTATTGTGTCAGTATTTAATAAGCAACATAGCAATAAGGATATAACTAACATAAGAAGCTGTGTAAGGATCGATTTAAGATGCATGAATGTAACAGTTATTCACTAGAGTATATTTCAAAATGGGTAAATTACCTTTCATTAACACAGACCAACTGCAATGACGTTCAAACATCAAGTGGAAAAAGAAAGCGCTATCAGAGAAGCACCATATTGTAAACTACAATTTACATCGAATAAACGGGAGATATTCTGTGGGATATTTTCAAAGTATTCATTCTTCTTGTATGTACGGAATCACTGTATTTTAAAACATTATTATGTATGGTTAGTGAGTTACAATAATTGTTCCGCGAGTAGATGGACATCTACACTAGAGGCTGCAATCTTACGAATATTATTTCGAATTCAACTTACGAGAAGAAAGAAAATATATGACAATGGTAATCGTCAACTCGGCGAAATTATATCACGCATTGTAATCCACGCAAATACATCACCAACATCAGAAACAAAAAATAGATTAAGTTTAAAAGCCTGCACATAAATGCAATGAAAGGTTGTCACTAAAAGTAAATTCATAAGTGTTCAAATAATTTAATTGTATTATAATGGTCTCCTCAGAGCAGACCTATAGTAAGATCTACAAATTTTCTTTGTGTTATTATACGCCTTACAATAGTAAACTTCATGTTTCCTTGTTTGACGCAGTGGAAATATTGGAATATGGGGGAAGACGAAACTACCAGGTGGTTATAATTAAAGTACAGCTGTTCACAAGGAGCAGTGTGACAGTACGGCAGGGAAACTTGGTAGATATTCCAATGCGTTTACTTGGATCTGAGTTACGTCGGGAAAAGGTTAGTTCCAGTTTTGATCAGCAGGTGGAAATCTAGGACTATCACTGCGAGAAAGACTTATAAAAACGTTTCCATATTTCGTGGAGTAGTGAACCCGTCAATGCTCCACAATTGCTAAATGAAATGGCGGCCACTGGGAGAGATCAACACACAAATGTGTGGAGTGGGAGGGCTAACCCATCAACAGCAACATCATTCACAGTTTTCATGATGACAATTCATTTTTACAAGTTTAACCAGCGAGTGCATGGACACAATTAAGAAAATTTCTTCGTGTATAAAATACATGAATGAAATGAAAATTACGCAGTAAATAAATTTTAGCTAAGAAAAATACATCACGACACACTGTAAACCAGACTTTACTAAGAATTTCAGTAAATTTTAGATTTAAGAAAGCTAGTGGCTAGCGCTTACTGAACTATCTATCAATAACAATTTATCTTTTCAAAAGAATTTGAATATTATTTACAATTTTAGAAAAAAATGTGCGCCTGGCTCTTAGCAAACTCTAGTAATAATCTTCCAATTAATAATTGTAATTAATAAACATGCTACACTGCACTCACTAAGGCTTTAATTTACAGCCGTTCAGGTTACAATGTATTTAGGAGCAAACAGGCCAGGTCGCTCACTAATGATTAAGTAAATATCAGCAGGTTAGTGCGAAGTATTCTCCCAACTTAAACGCTGACAGGCATCAGAGCAAAGAGAGATGTGCTTAACAAAGTAACAAAGTTGTTCCTGTTTTACAGCTCCTGCCTCGAACTGTCAGCAGTCCGACAGGAGATGGCTCGGCGTTTTATAACACCGGCACGTCGGTCGGTCGGTCACTGTGAGAGCAGCGCCAGACCCGTGGCCGACCAGGGCAGTGGAAACCCCGCCCTAAGCTCTCGCCTGTTACCTGGGGAGATTTCACAAGGCCCTGGATGGACTGAACTGAAACAGACTAAAATTCTAAATGTACAAGTTGTCGCACACCAGGATGAACAACTGCAAAGGGGGAATAAACCAATTCCGCTTAAGGGAAGTGAGAGTGACTTTCCTACATTGGTCTCCTTAAACACTGCTTGGCTTTGAATTCAAGTAACAAGAAACTGGGAGCTCAGCCACAAATCGGGCAGTTACCTGAACATCAATATCTGCCCCTAAACTCAAGGTAGAAAATTAGACTTACGACGGCACAGCGACCTGTCTAACAGTCACAACTATATAACATTTTGACTGTCACATGTTATACTGCTTTGGATCATAGGCTATCCCAAGCGCTGGCTCATTACGCCGGATAAAATGATAGAATTCTTGTCCGTCAGTTCCACTTGAACTTAAAAGCAGTGCAAGATGTATTTTACTTGTAAACAAGAACTAATCGGACGAATCGTCTCACCAGATTCAGGAACTGGAGTTGGCCACACAGGATGCCGAGACGTCCTGGATCGAAGTTAGCACCTGACAATTGTGGCTCCACCCAACAGTGGTATCAGTTTCCAGATACCACAAGCGGCAACATGCAGGCAGCAGCCCCGCAAACAGTGCATGGTTCCTCTCTTTGTCTGCACACATGCCACTCCTCGCAGCCACACCATGTTCCTGACTGCCTCTGCACTTCACGGTTCGGCGCCCACTCTGTATCCATTGGCCTCACTCGTTGCTGACGTACCACTCACGCCCTCTCTTGGACTTACCTCACACCATCAATCAGCCAGTTTTGCATGCAAGAATAGCTAACGAGCCCACTAGCAATATATCGAATCGAGCGCCACGGCTCATCCTTTACCACCAAAAACTCAAGAGAGCCCGTCCGCCAATTTATCTCAAACAGAGAACAGAAAATTTAGCTCCCTCCCTTGACCTTGGAGACATGTACTCTAGAAAACTTTCCTGTAGCGATGTTACGTACCAGTAGGGTGACTGGATTAAGATTAAGAACCTAGATAACCTCACAAGGTCCTACTAAGCGAGGTGCCAATTATCAGGAATTGCGCCGTACTTTGACCCCTGGGAGAAAGATTTTGTAAACGAAACCTTATCACTACCACACACCTTAAACTTGCTTTGTCCAAGACTGTAATGGCGCGCCTGCCTCTTGGGTGAGACATTAATATTTCCTACCACTTGTGACCAGTTCTCCTGAATCAGGCTAGGTGTGATATTCTCAGGGAACAGATCGTTAACTCATCACAGATTGTACAATGGGGAGTTGAAACGATGACCAAACACCAAGGAAGTGAAGGTGGTTTTAAGGGCTACATGGTTGGCGGAATTAAACACCAAATTGAGACATGCTACTGAATAACCGCGCTTGTGGAGTGAAGGGAATGGAAAATAATTAAGGACGTCTTCAGACTGCAGTTCAGTCCCTCCATAAATGAAGGTTGTGGACAGTTCGGTACAATTGTGGAGTGAATTATCACATTACCGAAGCTAAGTCTTTTAAACTCTTGTGAGAGGAAAGGAGAAGTGTTCTCACTGACAATGGTATCGGGATTGCCCAATGTGGAATATATCTCCGACAATTGACGAATAATTAACCCAGCTGTCAGCCTACTACTGTGTACGAACCAGACAAATCTGGAGGTGTCATCAGTCACGACCAGGACATACTGACTGACACTACCAGTACGTGGCAGGCGGCCGACATAATCAACAAAGAGTTTATCAATGGGAGAGTGTTCTCTTCAAGATTGTGAAAATCCCCTGACAGTATTAAAATTGTGTTTAGGAATTTTACAGTTATGGCACTCACCCCTCGAAACTCCACATATACCTATACAAGGTTGGCCAACTAAGAAATAACCTAAGCTTGCTAAGGATTCTACCGATTCCTAAATGTCCTCCAACCACAGACTTTCCGGGCAGCATTCTGAATAATCACTTTTGTTAAAAATTATAACAGGGTTATTGGTTAACATGGGCTGTTCTACACTCATTTCTGCAGTTGTGTTGCTATGACTTTCAAATCGTAGAATTCATCACCCGTTTTATTAATTTGTACTTGAAGCACCGTTATTTGTTTATTGTTTCTAGTATTGTAACAATTCATATTCGACGACTTATTTAGTTTTTGCCCTGTTTCCTTACTTAATATTGCACAATATGTCCAAGGAGCACGAAGACAGACGTGTTAGAGTTTCTGCACAGCATAACCAGGGTAACTGGGAGAGCTTCACTCACCGAGCGAGGTGGCGCAGTGGTTAGCACACTGGACTCGCATTCGGGAGGACGACGGTTCAATCCCGTCTCCGGCCATCCTGATTTAGGTTTTCCGTGATTTCCCTAAA
Source organism: Schistocerca americana (assembly GCF_021461395.2). Taxonomy (NCBI): domain Eukaryota; kingdom Metazoa; phylum Arthropoda; class Insecta; order Orthoptera; family Acrididae; genus Schistocerca; species Schistocerca americana. The sequence goes on from NW_025725884.1 coordinate 10,594,623, forward strand.
TCGTTTCAGGCAAATGCCGGGATGGTTCCTTTGAAAGGGCACGGCCGATTTCCTTCTCAATCCTTCCCTAACCCGAGCTTGCGCTCCGTCTCTAATGACCTCGTTGTCGACGGGACGTTGAACACTAACCACCTAAGAGCTTCACTCAAAAGTAACAGCTAACTCGCCAGTTCTGGAAACTAGAGGAGACCAATTCTGACAGCTAGACTTGATTTAGTACGTTAAGCTTTGGGAGACTGGTAATAAAAAATGTTAAAACTGAAATGATTTACTTAACTAAAGAAAATAACTTGCACACTTTTATAATATCGTGAACCACGTTAAAATATAATGCCTTCAACGAAAGGGAAATGTGGAAGAACACCAGTGGGATTAAGTTCTGGAGGGTGGAGAGTGGTAGAGTGCAGGAAAAGACCCTGTAGAACACCACTTTGTCAGAAAAAAGGTTGAAGGCTAGAGAGAGTGGACCACAACACGGAGTTACGGGAACTGTCAGTGAGGCACCAATGCACCGGAGGAATAGAAGATGGCCAAACACACAAAGCAGCTGACATAGCCGAATGCAGACCTTTTCCATAAAGTTTCGGGTCTGCAGCCGCAAGAATTCTCCTTGATCTTCTAATATTTAGGCTGTGTAACGCTCAGCCACCTTCAGAGTGAGCCGCAAGACTGCCGCTCCACTTTTTTTTTTTTCCTTTATTGAATTTCAATTCCCCCCAAAGGGGGCGGGCTGGCAGCAGCTTAGTATGCCGCTCTTCAGCCTACATACTTTGTTAGAAAGATGAAGAGAATAAATAATAAAAACAGGCGATAAAATCGGAGACTTAAAGAGTAACATGGCGAAAAGAAATCGTGGAACTTAAAACAAAGAACAGAGGGATGATGACGCTAAGAAAATACATACAAAGCAGACAGGTAAAACAATAGACAGACAATTAAAAAAACACAGCGACAGTCTGGTGTCTGTTCGCAAAAGACATAAAATTCACACCCAGCAACAGCATGGTTTCTGTTCGCAACACGAGAAAGACGAACAACACTGAACAGTCACTGGAACACTGCACTAAAAAGTTGGCAAATGTGACATACCACAGCCGAGAGCAGGTGGGGGGAAACTGGACAGACGATGGGAAAATAAAAAAGGGGGGGGGGAACCAGGAAATGAGCTGATGGAAAATGAGGACCCATAAGAGGGGTGGGAGGGCGCTGGGCAGACGTGACAGGGGTAGGCAGAGGAGGGGAATACAAAAGGACATGGGGGAGGGGGGAGAAGGGAGGTAGGGAGAGGTTTAGTGGGGAGAAAACAGGACGGAAGGGGATAAGACGGAGCCCAGGGAAAGGACAGAGGAAAGGAGGGGTAGTGAGGATCAGAGTTGATAGGAAGGATAAATGGAGGGAGAGAGGGCATCATCCGGGAGGGGGAGTTGATGGACGCCACCTTGGGAAAGGAGATGTAAGGTGTAGAGATGGAGGGTAGGGGGGACACAACGGTGAAGACGTGGCAGGGGGCGGGGATGGGAGAGGAGAGGAGCAACCAGGGGGTGATGGGGTTCAAGACGGCGGGGGTGTAGAGGATGCGGATATGTTTGTGGAATAGGAGCAGATGGGGGAAAGGAATGAGATCATAGAGGATCCGCATGGGGGATGGGAGGCGTATACGGAAGGCGAGGCAGAGTGCATGACGCTCAAGGATTTGGAGGGACTTATAGATTTGGGGGGGGGGGGGGGGCGCTCCAGTGCTCGCTTCGTCCCTTTATACTCGTGTAACGCACAACTGCGCATGCGGCCACAGATACAAATGCGCCAGAGACGTTGATTGGCGGCATAGGCGTGCACAATGGACGAGTTACATCTATGACACTGTAGTCGATCGGTGTTGGCATGTCCATATATCATTGTGAGTTGCACTGTGACGACCTCTTTGTGAGTCAATTACACCAAGTGCCGGATTTCATGATTTATCAAGGTTGAAATCACTATCTCTAGTAATTACATTTGTCGTCAAGCGAATCTGAATTGCCTCCTTCACTATCGAGTCCCAAAAAGATGATTTAGTTGGCAAAATTTCGACGTTGTCATACAAAATACTGTGACCTATATCAATACAGTGCTCTGCCACTGTCGACTTGTTAGAGTGTACCTCCGGTGCTCTGTACATCTTTCTTGGACAGTACGAGTTGTTTGTCCAACGTAAGAAAGGCCACATTCACATCGAATTTTGTGAACTACACATGTTCGGAGCAGCAAATCATCTTTGATGGAGCCCACGACTGCAGCTGTCTTGGGTGTAGGACGAAAAATCACTTTTACTGCTGAGAATCCGACCTATTTTTGCTGAGGGGCTACCAACATGTGGCAGGAAGGCCATCGGCTTAAAGGTTTCTTCGTCTTCTTCTGCTTTCTTTGTAGCCTCTTTCGGTTTCATTTTCAGTGCCTTCTGTATTTGCTGTGGCGAGTACCTGTTGTCTTCAAACACTCTTTGTAGATGGGAAACCTCATCTTGCTTTCGTCACAAATAATATAATAATATGCGATCTATGGGTCAAAGTTTGGACAACACTCATCATCTGTGCAGGATGTTGTTGTTGTTGTGATCTCCATGCTACTCTATCCTGTGCAAGCTTCTTCATCTCCCAGTACCTACTGCAACCTACATCCTTCTGAATCTGCTTAGTGTATTCATCTCTTGGTCTCCCCCTACGATTTTTACCCTCCACGCTGCCCTCCAATACTAAATTGGTGATCCATTGATGCCTCAGAACATGTCCTACCAACCGATTCCTTCTTCTAGTCAATTTGTGCCACAAACTTCTCTTCTCCCCAATCCTATTCAATACTTCCTCATTAGTTATGTGATCTACCCATCTAATCTTCAGCATTCTTCTGTAGCACCACATTTCGAAAGCTTATATTCTCTTCTTTTCCAAACTATTTGGTTGCTCCTCTCCTCTCCCATCCCCGCCCACGTCTTCACCGTTATGTCCCCCCTACCCTCCATCTCTACACCCTACATCTTCATTTTCCTTTACCGTCCATGTTTCACTTCCATACATGGCTACACTCCATACAAATACTTTCAGAAATGACTTCCTGACACTTAAATCCATACTCGATGTTAACAAATTTCTCTTCTTCAGAAACGCTTTCCTTGCCATTGCCAGTCTACATTTTATATCCTCTCTACTTCGACCATCATCAGTTGTTTTGCTCCCCAAATAGCAAAACTCCTTTACTACTTTAAGTGTCTCATTTCCTAATCTAATACCCTCAGCATCACCCGACTTAATTCGTCTACATTCCATTATCCTCGTTTTGCTTTTGTTGATGTTCATCTTATATCTTCCCTTCAAGACACCATCCATTCCGTTCAACTGCTCTTCCAAGTCCTTTGCTGTCTCTGACAGAATTACAATGTCATCGGCGAACCTCAACGTTTTTATTTCTTCTCCGTGGGTTTTAATACCTACTCCGAATTTTTCTTTTGTTTCCTTTACTGCTTGCTCAATATACAGATTGAATAACATCGGGGAGAGGCTACAACCCTGTTTTACTCCCTTCCCAACCACTGCTTCCCTTTCATGCCCCTCGACTCTTATAACCGCCATCTGGTTTCTGTACAAATTGCAAATAGCCTTTCATTCCCTGTATTTTACCCTTGCCACCTTTAGAATTTGAAAGAGAGTATTCCAGTCAACATTGTCAAACGCTTTCTCTAAGTCTACAAATGCTAGAAACGTAGGTTTGCCTTTCCTTAATCTTTCTTCTAAGATAAGTCGTAAGGTCAGTATTGCCTCACGTGTTCCAGTATTTCTACGGAATCCAAACTGATCATCCCCGAGGTCGGCATCTACTAGTTTTTCCATTCGTCTGTAAAGAATTCGTGTTAGTATTTTGCAGCTGTGGCTTATTAAACTGATTGTTCGGTAATTTTCACATCTGTCAACACCTACTTTCTTTGGGATTGGAATTATTATATTCTTCTTGAAGTCTGAGGGTATTTCTCCTGTTTCATACATCTTGCTCACCAGATGGTATAGTTTTGTCAGGACTGGCTCTCCCAAGGCCGTCAGTAGTTCTAATGGAATGTTGTCTACTCCCGGGGCCTTGTTTCGACTCAGGTCTTTCAGTGCTCTGTCAAACTCTTCACGCAGTATCGTATCTCCCATTTCATCTTCATCTACATCCTCTTCAATTTCCATAATATTGTCCTCAAGTGCATTGCCCTTGTATAGACCCTCTATATACTTCTTGCACCTTTCTGCTTTCCCTTCTTTGCTTAGAACTGGGTTTCCATCTGAGCTCTTGATATTCATCCATGTGGTTATGTTATCTCCAAAGGTCTCTATAATTTTCCTGTAGGCAGTATCTATCTTACCTCTAGTGAGATAAGCCTCTACATCCTTACATTTGTCCTCTAGCTATCCCTGCTTAGCCATTTTGCACTTCCTGTTGATCTCATTTTTTAGAAGTTTGTATTCCTTTTTGCCTGCTTCATTTACTGCATTTTTATATTTTCTCCTTTCATCTATTAAATTCAATATTTCTTATGTTACCCAAGGATTTCTACTAGCCCTCGTCTTTTTACCTATTTGATCCTCTGCTGCCTTCACTATTTCATCCCTCAAAGCTAGCCATTCTTCTTCTACTGTATTTCTTTTCCCCATTCCTGTCAATGGTTCCCTTATGCTCTCCCTGAAACTCTGTACAACCTCTGGTTCTTTCAGTTTATCCAGGTCCCATCTCCTTAAATTCCCACCTTTTTGCAGTCTCTTCAGTTTTAATCTACAGGTCATAACCAATAGATTGTGATCAGAGTCCACATCTGCCCCTGGAAATGTCTTACAATTTAAAACCTGGTTCCTAAATCTCTGTCTTACAATTATATAATCTATCTGATACCTTTTAGTATCTCCACGTTTCTTCCATGTATACAACCTTCTATCATGATTCTTAAACCAAGTGTTAGCTATGATTAAGTTGTGCTCTGTGCAAAATTCTACCAGGCGGCTTCCTCTTTCATTTCTTAGCCCCAATCCATATTCACCTACTACGTTTCCTTCTCTCCCTTTTCCTACACTCGAATTCCAGTCACCCATGACTATTAAATTTTCGTCTCCCTTCACTATCTGAATAATTTCTTTTATTTCTTCGTCATCTGCAGAGCTAGTTGGCATATAAACTTGTACTACTGTAGTAGGTGTGGGCTTCGTATCTATCTTGGCCACAATAATGAGTTCACTATGCTGTTTGTAGTAGCTTACCCGCATTCCTATTTTCCTATTCATTATTAAACCTACTCCTGCATTACCCTTATTTGACTTTGTGTTTATAACCCTGTAGTCACCTGACCAGAAGTCTTGTTCCTCCTGCCACCGAACTTCACTAATTCCCACTATATCTAACTTTAACCTATCCATTTCCCTTTTTAAATTTTCTAACCTACCTGCCCGATTAAGGGATCTGGCATTCCACGCTCCGATCTGTAGAACGCCAGTTTTCTTTCTCCTGATAACGACATCCTCTTGAGTAGTCCGCGCCCGGAGATCCGAATGGGGGACTATTTTACCTCCGGAATATTTTACCCAAGAGGACGCCTTCATCATTTAATCATACAGTAAAGCTGCATGCCCTCGGGAAAAATTTATGGCCGTTGTTTCCCCTTGCTTTCAGCCATTCGCAGTACCAGCACAGCAAGGCCGTTTTGGTTATTGTTACAAGGCCAGATCAGTCAATCATCCAGACTGTTGCCCTTGCAACCACTGAAAAGGCTGCTGCCCCTCTTCAGGAACCACACGTTTGTCTGGCCTCTCAACAGATACCCCTCCATTGTGGTTGCACCTACGGTACGGCTATCTGTATCGCTGATGCACGTAAGCCTCCCCACCAACGGCAAGGTCCATGGTTCATGGGGGGATGTGCAGGATGGTGGCAGCTATTTGCACGTAAATACAAATCAGTGTGCATCGGCTTCCGATACACTTCGTGTCCCAAATTACCATCATCTCTGCGCCGAACCAGAACATCCAAGAATGGAAGGCATCCCTCCTTTTCTATTCCCATTGTGAACTTTATTTGATTGTGGAGGGATTTCAGATGTCTTAAGAAGTCTTGCAAGTTATCTTCACCATGGGGCCAAACTACAAAGGTCCAACATGCCCCAGAATACCATGGGTTTCAAGTCAGCGGATTCAAGCACCTTCTCCTCGAAGTCTTCCATAAATAAATTGGCCACCAGGGGGGATAAGGGACTACCAATGGTGACTCCGTCCATCTGTTCAAAAAATTCGTTGTTAAATAAGAAGTATGTAGAGATCAGAACATGTTTGAATAAAGCTGAAATCTTTTTTCTGATACTTCTTTCAACAAGTTGTAGAGATTCTGGAAGGGGAACCTTTTTGAATAAAGACACCACATCGAAACTAACTAATATATCAGAAGGGTTTGGTTTCAATGATTTGAGTTTACTAATGAAATCAGCTGAATTTGTTATGTGGTGAGCACATTATCCCACAAGAGGCCTCAACAACGATGCCAGGTGTTTGGCCACGTCATAGGTTGGAGAGCCTATGTTACTCACTATGAGGCAGAGAGTAACATCTTTCTTGTGGACCTTTGGTAGTCCATAAAATCTAGGAGGCACTGCACCACTTGGTTTCAATCTCCGGGAAACCTCTGGTGGGAAGGGAGAATCATTCAGAAGCGAAGCAGTTTTCTTCGCCACTCAATTCGTGGGATCCCTGATGACCTCCCGGTAGATGCTTTCACTCAATAATTGTACATTTTATCATGGTATTCGTCCCGAGACAATAAAACAGTAGCATTACCTTTATACGCTGGGAGTACCACCGTCTGAGTATCCTGGCGAAGCTTACGTAGTGCAGCCCTCACTGCCACAGATACATTGCTCCTTTGTGGGCGAGCCTTCATAATTGCGCGGCATGTTTCACGTCTTATTTCCTCTGCTGAATCCGAGGGAAGTGGCCGAACCACTTCTTCAGTGGCGCTGATAAAAGAAGGTAATGGCAGGACCTATGGCGTGGGTGCAAAATTCAGTCCCCCACTCAAGACCATCATCGTAGTATCATCCAAATCTCTACCTATCATATTAATGACAGGGCGTCGAATAACAGTTTCTCGCTGCGATGTCGTCTTCAGTCGACTAAATTTTGCAGTCTGTCTGGACGTGGCCACCTCACGAATCCAGTCTGATTTAGCCCAAGTTGTACCATCAGTCCAATTCCAGGAATCATAGGGTATCACCACAGACATCTTCAGATAATGTCGATAAAGTTCTTCAGAAACCAGGTCTAATTTTCGGCGAGTAAAGTGGATCCTCTCCTTAACAAAAGCAGAACCAGCTTTGGTTAAAATTTTATTCATAGACATCCATTTTATAAAATGTAGTAATCTGGCAAACTTCGGAATTATGCCCTTTTTCACAGCACCTTAGTAGGAAACTTAAGGAGCTCAGTAATCTTGCTCTCAAGTGTCGAAGCTTATCCAATCGCCGAACACATAAAACCATCTCCTCCCCACTGAGGTACCTGACGTCAATCTTCAGGTTTTGGCGGCACAAAGACTGTTCCATTAAGTTTCGGGTTCCGCCGCAAGAATGCTCCTTCTTCTTCTAATATTTCGGCTGTATAACATTCAGCCATCTTCAGAGTGAGCCACAAGACTGCCGCTCCAGTTTTTTTTTCTTTATTGTTATTTTAAACCCGTACAACAGGCAGGCTGTCAGCAGCATTCTACGCTGCTCTTCAGCTAGAGGATACACAATGAGAAAAAAACACGGAGAAGACACATAAGTTACAGAATGGTGGGCAATAAAACAGGAGACACATAAAAACAAACACGGAGCCGTTCACACTCGACGATAATCCGCACTGTAAACTGTTGATACGACGCACAAACACTGAAGAAGACGATGGCACTGGCGAACGATGGAGTGTGACGGTGAACACTGAACACTAAACATGACGGCACACACGAGACACTGATGGCGGTGATCTCCGGCGCGCGAATGTCCACTTAGCGTGTGCGAGTCCGGGGACCTGCCAAGAGGGGAACAGGGGTGAGGTGGGGGAGAGAGGAGAACAAGGATGCCAATGGCTGATGACACAGGGGCAGGAGGAGAGGGACAGGAGAGGGGAAGCCCGGGGGAGGAGTGGGGAGAAATGGAGGAGGGAGGGAAAAGGGAGAGAAGGGAGGGAGGGTGCCCAGAGGAGCAAGCACAGGAGGAATGTGGGAGGATCAAAGTTGGTAGGAGGGGTAGATGTCTTGGATTATCCGGAGGTGGGGAGTCCAGGAGAGGCGACGGTCGAGGGTGACGCCAAGGTACTTAAGGGTGGGAGTGAGGGCGATAGGACGGCCATAGATGGTGAGATAGAAATCAAGGAGGCGGAAGGAAGGGGTGGTTTTGCCTACAATGATCGCCTGGGTTTTGGAGGGATTGACCTTGAGCAACCACTGGTTGCACCAAGCGGTGAACTGGGCAAGATGGGAGAAGGTGTTGGGAGCGCTGCAGGGTGGGGGCAAGGGCAAGGAAGGCGGTGTCATCGGCAAACTGGAGAAGGTGGACGGGGGGTGACGGCGGCGGCATGTCCGCCGTGTACAAAAGGTACAGAAGGGGGGAGAGGACGGAGCCTTGGGGCACACTGACGGAGGGGAAAAAGGTGTAGGAATCTGTGTTATGGATGGTGACATAGGAAGGAGGGCGGTAGAGAAAGGAGCCGATCAGACGGACATAGTTAATGGGAAGGGCGAAGGTTTGGAGCTTGAAGAGGAGACCGGAATGCCATACGCGGTCATAGGCACGTTCGATGTCCAGGGAGAGGAAGATTGCGGAGCGACGGGAATTAAGCTGGTCGGAAAGGAAATGAGTGAGGTGAAGGAGAAGGTTGTTGGAAGAGAAGGAAGGCCGAAAACCACACTGGGTAACAGGAAGGAGATGGTGCTGACGGAGATGCTGGTGGATGCGTCGGGTGAGGATGGATTCCAGGACCTTGCTGAAGACCGAGGTAAGGCTGATGGGACGGTAGGAGGAGACGGCGGACGGCGGTTTGCCAGGTATAAGGAACATGAGGATATGGGAGGTTTTCCAGAGGTCGGGGTAGTAACCGGTGGACAGGACTACATTGTAGAGCCTGGCCAGGGTGGAGAGGAAAGATACAGAAGCTTCACGAAGGTGACGGTAGGTGACACGATCGTGACCAGGAGCGGTGTTGCGTTTTGTGCGGAGTGTAGCTATGAGAGCCTGTGTAGTGATAGGGGCATTGAGTTCCGTGTGTGCAATGTTGTCCAAGTACTGGAAACCAGGAGCGAGGGGAGGGACAGAGGTGTCAGTTCGATCGCAGATATCCGGGAAGAGGGAGTAATCGAACTGGGGATCATCGGGGATGGAAAACACATCGGACAGGTAGGAGGCAAAGTGATTGGCCTTACTAAGGGCGTCAGGGAAGGGGTGATCATCATGGAGAAGAGGATAGTAGGGGGAGGGCTTAGTTCCGGTAAGGCGACGGAAGGCTGACCAGGACTTGGACGAGTTGATAGGTAGGGTAGCAGCCGCTCCTGTGCTCGCTTCGTCCCTTTATACTCGTGTAACGCGCAAATGCGCATGCGGCCACAGATGCAAATGCGCCAGAGACGTTGTTCGGCGGCAGAGGTGTGCACAGTGCACGAGTTACATCTGTGCCACCGTAGTCGATCTGTGTTGGCATGTCGATATATCGTCAATATATCTATTCGTGTACTTAAAAGTAAGTAACAGGAAATATTGGTTTTCTTAACAGTTCCACCAGTAAGCATTTATTTCAGTCAGTAAAATTATTATTCACCTTAATTCGTACTGTTAACTTCCCTATTAGGTTAGCTGATTGCGCAGGATAGCTGGGCGGCATAAGGAGCCTTGTCACGGTTCGTGCAGCTCCCCCCCATCAGAGGTTCGAGTCCTCCCTCTGGCATGGGTGTCTGTGTTGTCCTTAGCGTAAGTTAAAGTTAGATTAAGTAGTGCGTAAGCCTAGGGACCGATGACCTCAGCACTTTGGTCTCATAGTCCTTACCACAAATTTCCAAAATTTTAGCTGATTACGCAAAAGCAGCCATAGGTAATATCTTTAGACAAACCTCTAATGAACAAGAGGTATATTAGAAAATGAAACAGTCAGTGGCTTCTTAACAACGAAAACTGAGACAGGACAACCTTCAGGTGCAATTGTCTAATTATAAGAATTCTGAAAACTGTTGGTAAACTTCCCTTTACGCTTTGAACATTGAATTACACCAGTATCATGCTTCTTTGATAACCTGTCATGGGACACATACGTGCCAGCGTTAGTGAAGATGTCAAGAAGCGAACAGTTATATCTCTGTGACTTCAGATAAACCAATTCGACGGTAGAGATCACTTTCATCGCAATCGTTTCCAAATACAGCGCCAATAATTTACGAGAGTGACACCTTTGGTGTGTGGGAACACGGTCGAGAAGCTCTGATTCAGTTGCCGGTCCGTCTGAACAAACATCCGTGAATACTTGCAGTTCGCGTTGGAGCTAGAACATAACGGAAGTCTTCCATTTTTTTGGACGTTGTAATAAGAAGGCATGCAGACGGTGTCCTAGGACATAACGTCTATGGAAGAAAGAACCACTCACATCCGTACCGTCGTGCAGCGAGCTGTCACCAGCCGGCGCAGCGGTACACCGTTCTGACGACTCCAGTACACAGCGAGCGTGCCATTTGTGATGAAGACAGCCTAATAGCCGAGATACACACCTTACAGCTGTGTAGCCAAAATGTGTACAGAGAAGCGCATATTAGACGTACACTGAAGAAAAGGAATGATGCAGCTATCTTCAAATAGGAGACAGAGAGAGAGAGGAACACAAACTCGCTTCTGTCCTCTATACTGGGTCTCCTTCAGGCAAAACTGCGAGAATCGTCGGAAACAACATCAAGGCCTTTGTTCGATCCTTACGAGAAACGAAAAATACGCTTGGCTCGATAAAGGACAACTAGAACTGCAAATACACGGTGTATACTGCACATCCCTTGCGAATGGGGCTCCCAACACTCTGGGCAAACACAGGGCAGCATCTCGCAACGCTGGATGGAACACATTAGATTCGTACATCAGGGACATAGTGGCAGCAAACAGCCTCAGCGAGGGACATACTTTCGAATTTGAGAAAACAGAAACACTGTGTCTACTTGGTGGCTATCGAGCTAGGGCTATCAGCGGAGTTTGGCGTGGAGCCCTGCTCCAGCAGCCCCACGCCTCCAATATAGGCAGCAGTTGACGCTGGTCCACGCCCCCCGACGCATGATGAGTCACCAGGGACCCTACCCCCCCCCCCCCCCCCACCCCCTCCCTTTGTACGCCATGGGCCTGCGGACAGGCAGCCGCCGCTCATGTATATACACTAATCGAAAAGAAAAACAAAGAAAATTGCTGTTAGTACTTTGAGATCTTTTGCACAAGAGTAAACTTTGCTGGTTGTTGCAGTTCCACTATCAGTGAAAAATACACCAAACAATTCATAACAGACTACACGAGAATCAGTTTAGGTAAAGATGGCAGATTGAACTTACATGAAAAAAAGGAGGCTGCACTTTACCTAATACCACAGGCATCGGTCGTTAAGGCATTGGAGTAAAGTGCTGCTTTGCGACGAAAGTAGAGTGAACTTCCGTGGAAACGATGGTCGTATCGGGGTATGGAGAACTCGTGAGGGGCCGGCCGTTGTGGCCCAGCGGTTCTAGGCGCTTCAGTCCGGAACCGCGCCGCTGCTACGTTTGCAGCTTCGAATCCTGCCTCGGGCATGGATGTGTGTGGTGTCCTTAGGTTAATTAGGTTTAATGTAGTTCTATGTCTATGGGACTGATGACCTCAGACGTTGAGTCCCATAGTGCTTAGAGCCATTTGAACCATTTCTGAACTCGTGAGAGACATAATAAGGAAGCTGCAGTGTCTCCAACAGTCAATTTTGGAGAATACGCTGTAACGCTGTGGGAAGTAATTACAGTGTATACTGGAAAAGAACTGGTCATGGATCACAGAAGGAATAACACACGTCTAATAGGGGAGAGGTACATCAACGAAATGTTTGATCCTAATTTACAACCTTCGACACAAGATGTTTGGTAAAGATTTCTTCTGATGCACGACATCACGACAACGCTCACGACCATGTTGCAACCCGAGAGCAAAATTTTATTCGGCGACACAATATCAGTGTTCTAGAGTGGCCAGCATGTAGTCCCGACGTAAACTACATAGCACAAGGATGGGATTTTCTGAAGAGAAGACTCAGGACGTGTGCAGATGCTCCGGAAACGGTGCAGCATTTGGAGGGAGCCTTACTAGAGGAGTGGCGAGAAACACCACAGGATTTCATTCGAAAGCTGATTCGAGATATGCCGAGACGCTGTGCTGCCATTATTGAGAAAGAGAGGGCAACACGGGCTACCAGTGTGCATCAAGTGCAACAAAACTTTTTTTTAACAATAGTATTATAAGCAAAGATAGACACAACAAAAAGACTCTCACAAGTAAAGCTTTCTGCCATTAAGGTGTTCGTCAACACTAGACACAAACACACACACACACACACACACACACACACACACACACACGAGCGCGCAAAGGTAAGTCACACACACAACTGTAGCCTCACGCAACTGAAACCACACTTTCCTTATGTGCAGCAAGATCCACTTCACTTTTGTGCTTCTTCACAGTTTTCTAAACAAAAAAGGAAGGAAAGCAGGTCGCTACTCTGTATTCATTTCCTTGTGAAAAGACGTCGACTGTTCTGTAAACTAACCTTTTATTTGCAAAATCTAATATGCTGATTTGTAAGGCACACCCGCACGATCTCGATGCTTCGCCAGAAGCTGATGACAATGGCACTCATCGAAACGTCGTGGAAATTCGGCGTAGCCACGAGGACTGAAACTCGAGAAGATTTCATCAGTACCAGTAACTTTCAGCAACTAGCATGGCACATTTGAAAGGCGGAGAGGGAAAAATTACAAATACGTATTGTTATTCTTATCCAAGTCCTTGACACCAGTAACCTACTTCTGTGATATAAAAAGGATTCGTAGATACACGCAAAAATAAAAGCTGTCATGAATATGCAAAAAACGACTCAAAAACTTGAGTTTAAAATACCGTTACGTCTTTTTCAAGCTGGTATTGAACTGTTCACTACAGCAGTAACGCTTACCGTGATGTAGAGTTCTAAGAATCTGTGGTGTAGCATACTATCACGTACTGTGCTTTCTGGCTTCTGGATGTGAATAACTGCTTGTCAGAGGAACAACTCAATCAGCTAAACCAATTTATTCCCGTAAGAAGTAATTTATCTTATTCCTCCAGATCATCTTCGTTTCTAAATACACTCCTGGAAATGGAAAAAAGAACACATTGACACCGGTGTGTCAGACCCACCATACTTGCTCCGGACACTGCGAGAGGGCTGTACAAGCAATGATCACACGCACGGCACAGCGGACACACCAGGAACCGCGGTGTTGGCCGTCGAATGGCGCTAGCTGCGCAGCATTTGTGCACCGCCGCCGTCAGTGTCAGCCAGTTTGCCGTGGCATACGGAGCTCCATCGCAGTCTTTAACACTGGTAGCATGCCGCGACAGCGTGGACGTGAACCGTATCTGCAGTTGGCGGACTTTGAGTGAGGGCGTATAGTGGGCATGCGGGAGGCCGGGTGGACGTACCGCCGAATTGCTCAACACGTGGGGCGTGAGGTCTCCACAGTACATCGATGTTGTCGCCAGTGGTCGGCGGAAGGTGCACGTGCCCGTCGACCTGGGACCGGACCGCAGCGACGCACGGATGCACGCCAAGACCGTAGGATCCTACGCAGTGCCGTAGGGGACCGCACCGCCACTTCCCAGCAAATTAGGGACACTGTTGCTCCTGGGGTATCGGCGAGGACCATTCGCAACCGTCTCCATGAAGCTGGGCTACGGTCCCGCACACCGTTAGGCCGTCTTCCGCTCACGCCCCAACATCGTGCAGCCCGCCTCCAGTGGTGTCGCGACAAGCGTGAATGGAGGTACGAATGGAGACGTGTCGTCTTCAGCGATGAGAGTCGCTTCTGCCTTGGTGCCAATGATGGTCGTATGCGTGTTTGGCGCCGTGCAGGTGAGCGCCACAATCAGGACTGCATACGACCGAGGCACAGAGGGCCAACACCCGGCATCATGGTGTGGGGAGCGATCTCCTACACTGGCCGTACACCACTGGTGATCGTCGAGGGGACACTGAATAGTGTACGGTACATCCAAACCGCCATCGAACCCATCGTCCTACCATTCCTAAACCGGCAAGGGAACTTGCTGCTCCAACAGGACAATGCACGTCCGCATGTATCCCGTGCCACCCAACGTGCTCTAGAAGGTGTAAGTCAACTACCCTGGCCAGCAAGATCTCCGGATCTGTCCCCCATTGAGCATGTTTGGGACTGGATGAAGCGTCGTCTCACGCGGTCTGCACGTCAAGCACGAACGCTGGTCCAACTGAGGCGCCAGGTGGAAATGGCATGGCAAGCCGTTCCACAGGACTACATCCAGCATCTCTACGATCGTCTCCATGGGAGAATAACAGCCTGCATTGCTGCGAAAGATGGATATACACTGTACTAGTGCCGACATTGTGCATGCTCTGTTGCCTGTGTCTATGTGCCTGTGGTTCTGTCAGTGTGATCATGTGATGTATCTGACCCCAGGAATGTGTCAATAAAGTTTCCCCTTCCTGGGACAATGAATTCACGGTGTTCTTATTTCAATTTCCAGGAGTGTAGTTTTCGTTTTCGTTTCTTTACAAGTAATCCTCCCTACCCCTCCCTCCCCCCTCCGCCAACGCCTTGTACCCGCCAACACCGATTGGTAAAGGAGTATGTTTCTTGAGTATAAAACAACATCAACGTCTGATTATTGTTTTAAATGTGTTAATACTTGCCTTATTGTACGTAATCTTTAATGCAACAATATTCTTCTTAGTGAGTATGACATTCCAGCACTTTCAATTTTTAACATCGCTCCAAAATTCTATGAAATGTTGCTATCAGTTTTTTTGTTGCACTTACAAGCCGTGGCATAGGCAAACTGCATTTGGGGCCAGGTGACCTTTTGGCTGTTTTGCAACAGAGATTGGTAAAAACATGAATAATTAATAATTACATATTACTTGAGAAATTTCACATGCAATGTATGTGGTATTTTAGAGCATAGCATTTGACTAAGATAGTCAATAAATAATAACAAAAAACGTGTTGTAACAACCGTCGCTCCATTCATGTAATACAGGAAGAGATTCTCACTGTACACATTCACAGTGCTACCGGTAATTTCCTACCTGTTATTTCCCTGCCCGATGTTTCTTTTCTGATCTGAATAGTAGCTTATGTGGTACTCGATAGTCGCTAGATTATTAATTCGGAGAGTGTGAAACAGGATAAATTAAATTGATGACATCAAAGTATCTGATAAAATACTAGATACTGAAGTTCACGAACAAACTGGCGTTTTGGTAAAAGTAAAGTTCAAAGAAATTAAAATCGTAACAAGAACGAATAGTATTCTTCATTTAATAACTTGCAACGAAAAAGGATTGTAATTAACCTTTATTTAGACAGGGAAAGCAAGTTTACATTTTATTGAAAAGTTATTAATTATAAATGAAACGTTATTCCATTTAATTCTGGAAAGTAGAGACTGACGAAATAGATTATTACAATAAAATTACAAAAGGTTCAAGGATACTGTTGTTGCAAGGAGCTAATTATAGAGGTTACCGTTGATTGACAACGAAAGACAAACAATACTAAATTATATCTTTGCCTTGTGAACGTATTCTCTTATTTACGTAAAAATTTATAACTTTTACTCTGATTGCTTATACATATGATTATTCGTTGATGGTTTAAAAGACGAGTAACTACTAGAGGCAACGGATCTATATGACATATTCGTCACTTGCTCATGGAAGCAGTCGTTTCCGGTAGCTACGTTGTTGAGAAAGTGTTTGGTTGTGTTGTCAGAGTACACAGAGAACGCTTCGCTATAGGTTGTTCTTACTGGTATAGTAAATAAACCATTTCCATTCCCCGTGGACTTTCGCATCTAGTGTTTTTCAGGTGACTGACACTAGCTTTGGTGGTAGTTTATCTTTCCAGCGTGGTGGATCCTGATAGTCAGATGAGGTGTTGTAATAAACATTCAGATACTTACCACTGTCCCCTTTATACCACGAAAAGTGTTATTGTGTCCATCCTTTTGTACACAGTGATTCGTAGTCAGCTGCAGTTTTAAGTTGTAGTGTGAGAAGTTGAATATCAAACATTACGTGATGTAGAGACGTTTATTTCAAATCACACTGACTACGTCGTTGAATGCAGCAACGTAGTGTTCGTACAACTTATTGTAGTATTACGAGAGTGAACTACATTATCCAACGTTGCCTTTCACCTATGTATTGGAGTATTGTTAGAGCCAGTTCATACAATATATCTCCTACGAGTGGTATCTGAAGGGTGGCACAGTACGCTGTCGGATCAGCATTCCGCTCGGTACTGATTCTGTATGCCTCGTCAAGACTATTTAAATGACTGTCACCTTGAAACAAACGATCTTCCTCAGCTACGTGACCATCAGATAGATTTTCTTCTGATACATCATTAATGTATTATCTGTCTTTACCAACATACACCATCTAGGACATTTTTATCGTTCAGTGTTCCCCCTTCTTCTGCATTATTTCATGCGATAGCAGGAGCCAAGAAGGATAAAGTAAGAACACAACCATTCCTGATGAACCGCATGTTCTCCTTGTGCTCCCTTAACATGTTAGTATTATCCTTACAAAATAGTGTGCAATGACAACCGATGTACGTGTAACACAAAATTTAATACGAATAAAGTAATATACTCGTTTTATATGGAATGTAGTAAGTGCACATTAGTGTCTAACTAGATTAGTCTTTATTTTCTTGACGCCAGTACTTCACATTACTTTTCTCTTGTTTCAGTAGCCTTTCTGACAAAAATATTGTAATTATAATGTCAGCAGAAATTACTGTGAAGGACAGCAATTCTTGATCGTAACAAAAAAAATCTCTTTATCATAAACTCCTTCCGTGTTTTAAGTCTTCTTCGTTCACGTAATTTTCTCTCTTTGCATATTAACTCACACACTTTGGTTTAGATGTACTTGTTAGCCTTCTGTAAATTGTAGTAAAGGTTAGTCACCGGGTTTTAACGAAAATAATCACGTATAACTGAAGCAGTCAGCTGAATCGTTTCATGAATGTGAAGAGCATTTGGCTTCTTAACATTCGGGCAGTGTTAAGCCCGTTTGATGTATCAATCTGTCAATAGAAGTAGCTTCTGGAAAAGGGAGGAACAAACTTCGTCTTCTTCACTCATATTTGAACTTCCCGATTTATTCTCATTTTCCGCGTATGTGCTTGTGTGTGAGTGAACGCATGCATGAGTATTTTGCAGATACATCCAGAGTGGCCATAGTTCGAAGAACCGTGTGTTTGCATTGTCAACATATGTTTGTAGGAGGAAAACGTTGAATCTGGTGAGTTTGTCTAGTGAGTGAGGTCAGTAGACTTCAGGAGTGTGGTTGGTATTCCGCACCTGCACTAACGGTGACTTTTTCCACGTGTCCAGGATGCGTTGGATTGACTGAATAGCTACAAATGGCTCAGATTTTTTTGCACGCTCCCATCCTGAGTTCCCCATTTCGGATCTGTATTTCCAAACGTTTCACCATGGTCATTTTACAGTGCAAAATTACCATCTGTTCATGAAGACAATTTCTTTAAGTTGCTGAAGTTTTTTCCTTGCATTTGGGTACTGATTCTGAAAATTCTTTCACAGGTCTGACGCATTTCACTAACACTATCGACTTCCCTCTGGTCAGTGGAATAAGAATGGATTCCAGTGCAACTATTGTTCCTTTTCTGTCTTTTTCTTAACATAGCTCACCATTTTCGAAAGCCAGATTGTGATAGCTTATGTGTTTATACATGTTTTGTCAATTTATTTTATTTGCGTGCTGAAAGTCTACTGACACCGAGAGATGGAGTTGAAACATTACGAGTCAAGATAGCTGCAACGGAAATTGCATAGCGTAAAGTTATCATTAAAAACGCACGCCGCGCGATTTAATTGGATAGCGTAAAGTTATCATTAAAAACGCACGTCGCGCGATTTGTGACGATTTGGTTGGTCATAATAGTAGTAACATGCTTTTGAATACAATTAAAATATAACGGCGATACCTGTTTAGTGTTATTGGAAACAATATGTAGTAAATTAATGAGTAAGGTAGCCGATCCTATAAGAAGAGGTGAAATTGGGCATATTAAGGTGTTTTGCTTTATGTCGACTAAGCCGATTATACGGCGTCATTTTTTTTGGTTAACCCTTAGAAAGAAAAAAAATAAGTAACGAAGTGCTAGTTGTGCGTTGTGAAAAATATAGGGGCGAATTTTAAATAGCTACAGTGTATAATCAGACTAACAAATTGACATTCAGTTACGCGAAATAGCGGACAGCGAAGTGTGGTCATTAAATTGAGTACACCTAGAGGGTGGTCAATTCCGGGATAAGTCTATTCGCATCTCACGAGGGACGCGGTATTGAGGCCGTTTTTTTTTTTTTTTATTATATCACGGAGAGCGGGCTTCAATTTATAAAAAGGAGAAAAGATGTATCATTATCATTGACTGTTGGTGTTAAGCAACCAAAACTGTTCATCAAAGGGTTTCGGTGAATGAGTGGTGAATGCGAAATGAAACTGTGAACGAAGTTATATTAAATAAAGCAGAAGAGACAAGACAGTTTGGTCGTATCTGTTATTATTCAATCAACCGTAACATTTCTTCTCGTTGTACGAAGCCTTTATAGACGATCGTTATGACAATTTGCTTTGAAGGGATCTCGTTACGAGTTAAGTTTTGGGGACCTGGCCAACAAGGGATAGTTCGTAGATCTTAACTATTGCAGCTATTCTGGAATCAAGTGCTAGCGTGACCGTTGTGTGTTGTCAATGGCTTAAGGTCATCATATCTCATGCTCTAAGATCGACGCGCCTTTCCTCTTGGTATAACGGTGTCTCATGGTAACAACGACAACGCCGACGGCTAAGGAGGATACGGTAGAAGTGGCGCCACAACGTGCGGCTCGATCGATCGAGGATTGCTGCATCGAGTCGAGTGTCATCCGGATTCACGAACCCTAGAGTTGGAAAATATAGTAGCAGCCAGTGTGTCTGTCCAATGAAAGAGGTATTCTTCAATAATCGCTAAAAGTGAGCGATACTACCAGGTATGATTAAAATAACTGTGTAATTATAAAAAAAAATAAGTTGAGACTTGTGTTTTCGGTAGAGAAATATATATAAATCCATTGTGAAAATAAGTGTATGTCTTGGTAGTGAATAATCATGTTAAAACGAACGAAAAGAATACATAATAATGTGCAGTTGAGTAGAGTAATGAGTAGAGAGAGGAAAGTGAAGAGGATATGGATGATGCATCCCATGAGCTCAATCTGGGACAGGAGACATGTACAGATAATAATACAGTTATTGATTTAGAGCCGTTAGGAGATTCAAGTACAATGATAAGTAAGGTAAGCAGCGTGGGAGAACATAAAGATCTTGAGGTTTCGGAAGTAGATCGGCAAGTTGATCCTCAAAATGGAAATATTAATCAAAAAATGTTTGATATGCTGGTATCAATAAATATTCAAATGGGTGTAATGAATGGAAGACTTGGTTCACTAGAAAAAGATAATAAGCAATTAAAAGAGGACAATCAAAAGTTAAACGAAAAATTTGAGGCCAAATTTGGTTCATTAGAAGTTAAAATGGATTCTTTGGATAGCAAACTGAACACCTTTGATTATAAACTGGAAAATACTAAGAAAGAATTAAAAGCGGACTGGGAGACTCAATTAAATGCGAAATTTGGAGAACTAGATGTAGAGTTTTCTAACACCTTAGAAAGGCAATATAATATTTTAATGGGAAAACTTCATGACGTAGAAAAGAAATATGAGGTAGTTTCGAAGAGTTAAGATGGCCTGTCCAATAGGATGGTTAAGTGTGAAAGCAGCTGTTTCAATGCTAGCGCACAGATAGAAGAGCTTTCGAAACAAATAGTTGAGTTTGAGTCCGATGCTCGTAAGGGGATTGACAAGTATTTAGTAGATCAAACTAAAAGACTTGACGAAGATCTATCTGAATGGATAGAAATAAAAGAAAAGGAAATTGTAGACAAGGTTAAGACTACTATTGTATCCCAGCCAAATGAAAATATCAATGAGCACCTAAGTAGAAATGATGAATTAATTAAGCTCTTCACTAGCAAAATTCAGAAAATAAAAGAGAAAATAGTTGATGAGTTACCTAAATGGCAAAAGGAAACCAATCATAAATTGGCGGAGTTAGAAAGTCATCACAAAATTTGTTGACAGAGGACGAACGTTCGGCGAATAGGTTGAAAAACAACCGAACATGTGAAAATACGAAGTGCAATTGTGGTGAAAATTTGCATTGGGAAGTTGATGATTCGGTTGGTAAAGATGATGATTCTTTTGGTCAGCGAGGATATTTGTCTTGTTTAAAGGTGGAGAACAGCATTTTTAAAAGTAGACAATTCCCAACATTCTCCACTGAAAAGAACAACCTGCATCCGAAAATCTTTATCAATAATTTCAAAAGAATATTTCCACGTAGCTGGTCAGAACACGACCGACTTCAATTTATAGTATCCAAAATTACCGGAGAAGCCGCATTATGGGCCGCTGAAGTAAGTGAAAGTTGCCATACGTGCGCTGAGTTTGAACAACTTTTTTTGGCTAAATACTGGTCGTCGAGTAAACAAGAGAAATTAAGAAAAGAGGTTTACCAACCTGAGTATTTTAACAGTAAAGGGAGTACTTTAAGGCAATATTTTGAAAAGTACATAAATAAGACACGTTATTGGAGTGATCCAATTTCTCACAAGGAAGTGATCAGAATTTTGAAGGGAAGGTTGCCCATAAATACACGTGAAAAGTTAATAAATGTTCCTGACCACGATGCAGAACAGTTCTTGTCGGTGATTGACTCTATAGATATGATTATGGAAGACGCAAGACAAATGAGTGGTAATCAAATGTCGACTCACACTCATAGTAATACGAATAATTATAATAATAATAATAATTTAACATATGATAATAACAATACCGAAAACCAGGTCAAACCCGCATCACAGGAGCGTGGACAATCTTCATCCTATGGTTGCAATAAAAACAATGATTATAATAAATATAGAAGTGATACTTACTGTGCTAGAGGTAAACCTCGATATGGTGACGCGAGTGTGCATAGTAATGATAGTAATAAGAGTAACAGGTACCCAAGTGATGATCCCAATTGTATTCGACCTTGGGAAGATAATTCGAAGCATAATGTTCATCGGCAGGATGGAACAAATGCCTCGAGTCCTCATCCAGCACAAGGAGTTATACCAATGGGCGAAGGAGCCTCCAATGTGCGACGAGGTGAATACCATAACTCGGATCATACTGTACGGATTGTGGAAGTTCATGAACCCCCACCGATGACTCAACGAGATAGATTAAACTAATACCAGTCACCAAATGCCTTCCTAGGATGACTGGAAAGGAGAAGGAAGGCAGGCATCAATTTGAACTGAGAGTATTAAGGTACAATAATGATCAGGATATAAGGAATGAATTAATTGAAGAAAAACCTGAAGTTTCTAATAAATGCGGACAAATTTTACAGGCAATAATTCCAACAAGTATAAATAATGTTGATGTTGAAATATTAATTGATACTGGAGCAACTATTAGTGTCATGACGCCGGACTGTTTAAAACAGATAAGCCGAGGGGTAAAAATACCCACTTTTCCTATCACAGGATGTACCGTGTCTGGCGCGTTCAGCGCAAAAATGCAAATAGTTGTGAAACAGGTACGTGTCGACGTTACAATACGGGGGGCTCAAATAGAAAGTACATTCCTGGTTCTTCCTAAAATGACAGTACCATGTGTCTGGGGTTTGGATTTTTTATGTGAGACCGGTGCAATCATTAATTTAGAGAAAGGTGAATGTATATTTAATTCCAATGGTAATGTTTTGACAACCACACTGAGAAAGGGCCGAGTAATTCCAAATCAGTTGTGTATGAATCTAATGGTAAAATATGTCAGTATTGATGATGAAAATGTGTATGATATATGCCTTATTGAATGTTCTGAAGAAATGATTGATAAAATGTCATTGCAGGAAAAGGTGTTAGAATCAGAATATTTATCTGTTATCCAAAGGGACGAACTGTACTACTTGTTGGATGCATATCAGTCGATTTTTAGTAAACGTCCGGGTATAATAAAAGACTTTGAATTCCACATAAAGACGTATGCACATAAACCCTTTTGTCATACTTCCTATTCTATCCCATGGACAAAGAAAGAAGTAGTCAGAAAGGAAATCAATAAAATGTTAGAATGGGGTATTATTGAGCCCTCAGATTCCGAATATTGTAACCCTCTTGTGGCGGTAATTAAACCCAATGGCGACATCAGATTGGTGTTGGATGCCAGAGAGATCAATAAGATCATTATACCTGTACAAACGCGACCGGAAACCTAGAAGAGTTAGTACAAAAGTTTTATGGTGACCGCTTCTTAACTTCTTTGGATATGCGTAGTTCATATTGGCAAACTAGAATATCGAAAGAATCTATAAAATATACTGCATTCATTTTTCTGGGCCGAAGTTACCAGTTTACCATCATGCCATTTGGGTTGAAAATAAGTGGTGGTGTTTTCATATCGGCATTAGATACCGTACTGGGCAGAGACCTTTTGAATGAAGTTACGTTATATGTGGATGATTTGCTAATTGCTTCTGAAACTTGGGAGGAACATTTGGACTTATTAAGAAGAGTTTTTGCAAAATTTTTAGAATACTGAGTTACTGTAAATTTGAGCAAATCCAAGTTTGCTCATAACCAATTGAAATTTCTTGGACATATAATCACTCCTGAAGGGTTAAAACCAAATCCTAAAAAGATGGATGCGATTAACAGATGTGCATATCCAAAAAATAGGATGGAACTAAAGTCATTTATAGGCTTATTTTCATTTTTTTGACGATTTTTACCCAATCAGTTAGGAAGCCAAGACTGTTTGTTACGGCTGTTAAGAAAAAATGTCATGTGGGAGTGGAACTACGAATGCATGCAAGCTTTTGATAACATTCGCAATGCTTTTACTAATGCTCCACTATTACATTATCCGAGACTTGATCAAGATTTTTATATTGCTGCGGATGCTTCTGAAACAGGATTGGGTGCCACTCTTTTCCAGATGGACAATCCAGAAGATATCAGTACCATCAAAATAATTGGGTTTGCCAGCAGAACACTCTCTAGCTGTGCATATTGTACTACTGAATTGGAAGTACTGGCCGTGGTCTGGTCCCTTAGAAAGTTTCGCTATTTTGTATATGGAAAGAAGATCATTGTATTCTGTGACCACAAAGCTTTATCTTTTATTTTAACAGGAAGGATGTTCCATTCACGTTTAACCCGGTGGGCCTTGCTACTGCAAGAATATGATATTATGCTCAAATACATCAGAGGGAAAGACAACATCATAGCCGATGCTCTTTCAAGACTACCGAAAAGAAAGAATGACGACGAGTGTGAAGAACGGACTATTGACTTTAAAGTTATGAATTTATCAAGGCAATATTGTGAGAGGCAGATTTCACAGCTATGTCGAAGTCTTCCACAACTGCAAGAAGATGATAAGTTGTGGAAAGCCATTAGGCATGCTGTTGAAAGCAAAACGCTAAGTCACTCTCAAGAACAGTATCAATTAAAATCTGGAATATTGTATCGAAAGAAGGATGAAGAAGATGTTTGGAAAGTTTGTGTTCCAAATAAATATTTAGAATCACTAGTATGGTAGACTCACTTGAATTGGGTTCATTTTGGTGCCCCTAAATGTACAACCAAAATAGCACAATACTTCTATCATCCAAATTTGGGACGTATAGCTACAAATATTCTTAAGAAGTGCAAAATATGTCAGAAGGCGAAACCCATAAACTATTGTCGGAAGATAGAATTACATCCTATCATCCCACAACAACCTTTAATGTTGGTGTCATGTGATGTCTGTGGGCCATGTCCCATGACACGTGGACGGTTCAAATATGTATTGGCTTTCTATGATCTCTTTTCAAAATATGTGAAATTATATCCTTTGAAAAATCTCCACGTTCGACCCATGTCACGCAAATTTATCAACAACTATATAACTGAGCTTGGCAAACCTATAATGGTCTTGACAGACAACGCTGCTTATTATACAAGCAAAGTATGGAGAGACACTATGAAAGAACAAGGAATCCAGCACATTTACATCTCAAGATTTTACCCTTGTGGAAATCCGGTTGAGAGAATCTTCCGAGAGTTGAACCGATTTTTACGGACGTACATACCCAAACAACATTATAAATGGATCGACTGGATTTATGAATTTGAGAAAGTGTATAATGACTTACCACACTTATCGACTGGTTATTCACCTAACCAAATAGTATTTGGTGAAAGTATTGTGCCAGAATGGATGGAGAAAATACCTGCGATAGAACAAAAGATTACCAAGAAAGAAGAAATGGTGAAGAAGGTCTACGAAAACCTGAAGCATCAAGCACAATTGAGAAAAACCCGTTTTGATAAAAATGTGAAGAAAGTAGTCACATATGATGTAGGGGAAGAAATTTTATTGAGAAATCACCCAAAAGCATCAACCAGGAAACGAATGAATAAGAAATGGCAATATTTATATACAGGTCCTTACAAAATAATGAAAATACCTCATGAAGGGAGCTACCTCCTGGCAGATTGTGATAGTGATGTAATTAAAGGCTTGTTCCCTCACATAGACCTGAAGAAGTATTATCAATAATGAGCAAAATATAGATTCAAGAAACACTGAATGATACCAAGGCTACACTCAGTGGACTAAATAAAAGCACCAGTGGATAAATATGTACTTATACCAACTTACAAAGAAAATTAAAGAATGTACCGACGATTTCCATGAGATACCTTCTTGGTATCAGCAACAATGTCGACGCTGAAATACGATTTATCCTCTCACCGAACAGCGAGGATGGATGATTTAAAAGTGGAATTAAGAGGAACAGAAAAAGACCAAATGCTCTCTGGTTAAGCAATTGGCCTAATAAGGGTTTTGGCCTAGGATGCCAATCGTCGAACCCGGCTGTGATCCCTGCCTTGCACAGTCGGTTGAAGAACTGATGGCTTCATCCAAGAAAAGTATATGGTGTGAATATGAAGTGATTAGTGCGAAGTGTTTTTAAGACAACCTATAAACAAATGTGGAATTTAGGCACTTTGTCTAGGCCCATTAACTCAACTTAAATATTGTAGAATGTATGTACTGACTTGTTGAGTGAATCTGAGAGTGAGTGTATTCACCGAAACAAATACCCTCTCCTGTAACTGTACAAAAAAAGCCTGTTCTATCTGGAACCCTCTTCAAGACATCACAGTCTGGGGGCCCGTGTAACATTACGAGTCAAGATAGCTGCAACGGAAATTGAATAGCGTAAAGTTACCATTAAAAACGCACGCCGCGCGATTTGTGACGATTTGGTTGGTCATAATAGTAGTAACATGCTTTTGAATACAATTAAAATATAACGGCGATACCTGTTTAGTGTTATTGGAAACAATATGTAGTAAATTAATAAGTAAAGTAGGCGATCCTATAAGAAGAGGTGAAATTGGGCATATTAAGGTATTTTGCTTTATGTCGACTAAGCCGATTATACGGCGTCTTTTTTTTCGTTTACTCTTAGAAAGAAAAAAAATAAGTAACGAAGTGCTAGTTGTGCGTTGTGAAAAATATAGGGGCGAATTTTAAATAGCTACAGTGTATAATCAGACTAACAAATGGACATTCAGTTACGCGAAATAGCGGACAGCGAAGTGTGGTCATTAAATTGAGTACACCTAGAGGGCGGTCAATTCCGGGATAAGTCTATTCGCATCTCACGAGGGACGCGGTATTGAGACCGGTTTTTTTTTTATATCACGGAGAGCGGGCTTCAATTTATAAAAAGGAGAAAAGATGTATCATTATCATTGACTGTTGGTGTTAAGCAACCAAAACTGTTCATCAAAGGGTTTCGGTGAATGAGTGGTGAATGCGAAATGAAACTGTGAACGAAGTTATATTAAATAAAGCAGAAGAGACAAGACAGTTTGGTCGTATCTGTTATTATTCAATCAACCGTAACATTTCTTCTCGTTGTACGAAGCCTTTATAGACGATCGTTATGACAATTTGCTTTGAAGGGATCTCGTTACGAGTTAAGTTTTGGGGACCTGGTCAACAAGGGATAGTTCGTAGATCTTAACTACTGCAGCTATTCTGGAATCAGG
The DNA here is from genome assembly GCF_021461395.2 of Schistocerca americana. Lineage (NCBI taxonomy): Eukaryota > Metazoa > Arthropoda > Insecta > Orthoptera > Acrididae > Schistocerca > Schistocerca americana. The sequence goes on from NW_025725884.1 coordinate 10,621,164, forward strand.
TGCTAGCGTGACCGTTGTGTGTTGTCAATGGCTTAAGGTCATCATATCTCATGCTCTAAGATCGACGCGCCTTTCCTCTTGGTATAACGGTGTCTCACGGTAACAGCGACAACGCCGACGGCGAAGGAAGATACGGTAGAGAGTGTTATTGCTAAATTAATAAAGCCATTATTTTCATCATGGCAGCAACACCAGCAACCGTTACGAAATTGTCTCTAATGAAAATAATGAAATACGTACCTGCCCAGTTAGTGAAGGCAGCACATAGGTATATGAATACGTCTTAAAAACTGTGAAAACAGGATATCTGAAGAAGGCTATATTATTATAACATGGTCAAGGTTTAGAATAGACATAATTAGTGCAACTGTGGGCCGTTTTTCATTCGAGATAATAAATTCATACTTTGATTTCTGAATCTCACGCTTTAGAAGTACCCAAAGTTGCTCGTCCTCGGCCCCTACTCCATTGCATTAAATGATCAGAAATATAGATGGTCGCCCAACGCCTAATAGCTCTGAAATTTAGACAGGGAGTAAACGAGTGCGAAGCTGTTCATGTTATTTACAAACTACCTGTCGTCTGCATATCAGCCTTCCCTTCTCTCACATGCCTGTCATGAAGAATACCTTTTTCATCCTAATTATCCGTTGCACGTAATAAAAATACAACTTTTAATTATGATAATTGCTCTTACGCGTATTAATTTTGATGGTCACGTTGAGCAGCGAATGTGACAGAGGTTGTCAGTAATACAAGCCTAGGCGATCCTAGAGCTCAGGATATTCTCCCAAGACAACTGTGATTCAGAAGAGGATTCCAAACGAGGAATGTCATTGAAATGTATAATCAAAATTTCTTTAAAACACCTTCCTTTCAAAATGCTTGGCGGAGCTCACCAGTAGACATCAATTTGTTCTTCTGTATACGAACAGCGGGCCATTAACAGCACCAGAGGGGTGCATTGCTCATTATTGACAGTGACGGACATCACAAGACGCAAACACAACATGACGTAAAAGTAAAATATAAAACTAAAATCCACATTTAAGACACTTTCGATGCACTCTGTAATGAATCGTCCCAACAGTAAACAAGCTTAGTCTTTAGAATGTGTGTGCTGATAACACGTGTGGCTGATTGGTTTGTGGGATTGAAGGAACCAGACTGCTACAGTCATCGGTCCTTTTTTTCAAAACTTCAAACACCCACACAGAATAAAAACGAACAATGGAAAAGACAACAGACGACACAGGACAAGCAAGACTTAGACAGAGACGGATAACACGTGTGGATGTACTAAACTATGCAGGATGTCCTCTGTCTGAGGGTTTTGTTCCGATTGTCGTATTTAGCCTAAACACTGGTTCACGCAGCTCTGTACGTATATTTTTTGCTATAGTTCCATTTTAGCGCAATGAATTTCATGTGACATTTATCACTTAATAACGTCAGTCTCTGAAGTGGAAGTCTCATCGATTTGCCAACTACCTCTTGTATGACTACAAAAACTTTTCCATTATAATCAGTGCTTTTTTTGTAAGAAAAAGTTTGAGGGTACTCCGACATTGAATATAATGCAGTGAAAATTACTTGTAACCGAAGCATGGGATACGTCATCAACATGTCGAACTACAAAAAAATGGTATCGGACTCTTCAGTTCACTTTACAACTCAAACGAAGCAGGCGATACTGAGAAACACCCAAACAGACAAGCGAATGTGGTATCGAAGACTTCAGTTTATATCACCTAAAATGAAGCATGCGATTCCCATCAACCCCCGACCATTGAAAAAAATGGTATCGTACACTTCAACTGACCTATAATAGACCTCAAATGAAACAGGTGAGTCCAATCAACCCTCCGACATACAAAACAATACAAGGAAATCTTACCGAACACATATTTTACCCTGTAAAACACCACTAAAAGACACAATACAACAAAAACCATCCACACCTATGATCAACAACAATAGAAACTATATTACAAAAATATTTTGTAACCTGGTTTGGCTCTCGAAATGGCATAGATGATGGGTGGTATCCCATGCTTCAACTGACCCAATTTTTAATACTGCTGAAATTTTATTTCACTTTAAAACTACAGTATAACTTACATTAATAGCAATTCAACAGTTTCCAAACTGACTTTAGTTCATGGCTGGTCTTGACGCTTTCTTACTTTACTCTTGCTATCAGTAGCAAGATGTCTGCCTTTCGTGAACTAAGAGCGTACATAGTCCATAGGCTGGAACTGCATCAGTGGAGGACCAACCGACTTTATGAACATCGGCTTGCTGACTATGCAAAGATGAAATGAAGCTCTTGTTGGCGAGACGATCAGATTCATTTGGGAAAACCCACGTTCACATTCACTCGTTCAACGCAAACGTATCAAGAACAACAGAACAAAGATGAATCGCGAAGGATCATAGTAGTGGGACCGAAGAGACATCTATCGGTAGCTCGGCGTTTGAGCATACGGATATCCGTTTTGCACTACCATCGCCGACTATTAGCGGGCGAGGGCACTACATGCTCGTCGAACTGGCTGCCAGCGACTCAGTTGTCGAGAACCGTTGCCGCAGCTTCGAAATGCTTGAAACAGTCAACGACATATCTTTTCCCACCAAAAACTGCACTGGTGTCGTTCGTATTGCAATTAACAACACGATAAAATGAAATAAAAAAATTACTTTCGTGAAATAAATCTTTGGCACTCTTCCAAGTTCTCAACATAATAATAAAAAAAAAAAAAAATACGCTACTGGCCATTAAAATGGCTACACCAAGAAGAAATGCAGATGATAAACTGGCATTCATTGGACACATATATTATACTAGAACTGACATGTGATTATATTTTAACGCAATTTGGATGCATAGATCCTGAGAAATCGGTACCCAGAACAACCACCTCTGGCTGTAATAAAGGCCTTGATACGGCTGGGCATTGAGTCAAACAGAGCTTGGATGGCGTGTACAGGTACAGCTGCCCATGCAGCTTCAACACGATACCATAGTTCATCAAGAGTGGTGACTGGCGTATTGTGACGAGCCAGTTGCTCGGCCACCATTGACCAGACGTTTTCAGTTGGTGAGAGATCTGCAGAATGTGCTGGCCAGGGCAGCACTCGAACATTTTCTGTATCCAGAAAGGCCCGTGCAGGACCTGCAACATGCGGTCGTGCATTATCCTGCTGAAATGTAGGGTTTCGCAGGGATCGAATGAAGGGTAGAGCCGCGGGTCGTAACACATCTGAAATGTAGGGTCCACTGTTCAAAGTGCCGTAAATGCGAACAAGAGGTGACCGAGACGTGTAACCAATGGTACCCCATAAGATCATGCCGGGTGATACGCCATTATGGCGATGACGAATACACGCTTCCAATAAGCGTTCACCGCGATGTCGCCAAACACGGATGCGACCATCATGATGCTGTAAACAAAAACTGGATTCATCCGAAAAAATGAAGTTTTGCCATTCGTGCACCCAGGTTCGTCGTTGAGTACACCATCGCAGGCGCTCCTGTCTGTGATGCAGCGTCAAGGGTAACCGCAGCCATGGTCTTCGAGCTGATAGTCCATGCTGCTGCAAACGTTGTCGAACTGTTCGTGCAGATGGTTTTTGTCTTGCAAACGTCCCCATCTGTTGACTCAGGGATCGAAACGTGCCTGCACGATCCGTTACAGCCATGCGGATAAGATGCCTGTCATCTCGACTGCTAGTGATACGAGGCCGTTGAGATCTAGCACGGTGTTCCGTATTACCCTCCTAAACCCACCGATTCCATATTCTGCTAACAGCCATTGGATCTCGACCAACGCGAGCAGCAATATCACGATACGATAAAACGCAATCGCGATAGGCTACAATCCGACCTCTATCAAAGTCGGAAAGGATATGGTACGCATTTCTTCTCCTTACACGTGGCATCACAGCAACGTTTCACCAGGCAACGCCGGTCAACTGCTGTATGTGTATGAGAAATCGGTTTGAAATTTTCCTCATGTCAGCACATAGTAGGTGCCGCCACAGTTGCCAACCTTGTGTGAATGCTATGAAAAGCTAATCATTTGCATATCACAGCATCTTCTTCCTGTTGGCTAAATTCCGCGTCTGTAGCACGTCATCTTCGTGGTGTAGCATTTTTAATGGCCAGTAGTGTACTTTGTTGACGAAAAAGTTTAGGGGTACGCATCCCCCAGCGTTCCCCCAGAAAAACAACACTGATCATAATCAAAAACATATATCAGTGATAAATATATTTATGTGTCGCGGTAAAGGTACACGTGATAGAGCTGGCAAAGAATGAATATTTCGAAAAACATTCTTCAGACTCCTCAGTTTTCCCAGTCTCAATAGTTTTTTGTAGGCAGATAGTTTAGTGTGAAGATTCCAAAGGCCTACTGAAGCTGTCTGTTGTTAGTTCTTTCTTTTTCACACTAGCTATTGTCTCATTCTCAAAATCAGTAATGTTTATGTCACGACTATGTCTGCGATATTAACCTTCAATACAAATCTATTCTGACATATTTGCAAACCCTTTGCATTGCCACTGCATTGGAAAGTTCTCATTGGTGACGGAGAATTCGTATGTGCTCCTTGTTTGAAGTTGGTGTGCGAATACACATTCGTGTACAGTGCTTGGAGTGTTGAGACGTGTCTGGTTTGGAGCTATATTTAATGTAGCATACTATTCTGATTAAACTATGCTTGCCTCATGGAGAGTTGTAATGTTGAATAGTTTGTACTGCTTGCAAGATTGCTGGAAAAAATAATTCAAAATTTTCTTTTTGTTCGGCATTCTATGGTACCATTTAAGGTGAATTCGGTCGTCACTTTGCATTCTTCCACGTTCCGGTTTTCACTCGCATATATCTACAAAGTGGCCGTAATCAACGTACCAGTTTCAAAACGTTGTAGAAAGAGAACACTGCTCAGAATGACGCCATATTTTAACATCATATTACTGACACAGGGGGGTGGGGAACGTCAAAAAAAAAAAAAAAATTGACCAGTAGTAAGCATCAGAGTACGCTCCACAACAGACAGACGCGCGCCACGCGGCTGTCCCTCAGTTTGCTCCGACACGCCCAGCATGGCTGTCTACTTGAAGGGTCGCGCGCTGCTGGTAGAGCTCTTTTTACCAGAACGGTGGCTGTGTGCCAGTAGCCATGCAGAAGCTTCGGACACTCAGGGGTATGGAAAAAGGCACTGGTCCGATGTATGCTTGGGTTATGGAGAAAAATCATTACAAAATTCGAAAAGATAGACCTTCATTTCATTATATACCTTTTTAATTTTTAGTGCAGTGTAACATAGGGAGGAAAGCACTTGATGTGACATCTGTCGAAGGTATGGACACAGCACTGCAGTAGGGGTCGAGTGGTAGTGAGGAAAAGCCGGCCGCGGTGGCCGTGCGGTTCTGGCGCTGCAGTCCGGAACCGCGAGGCTGCTACGGTCGCAGGTTCGAATCCTGCCTCGGGCATGGGTGTGTGTGATGTCCTTATGTTAGTTAGGTTTAACTAGTTCTAAGTTCTAGGGGACTTATGACCTAAGATGTTGAGTCCCATAGTGCTCAGAGCCATTTGAAACTTTTTTTTTTTTTTTTTGTAGTGAGCAAAAATGCAGTGCATGGGGAACTGCCCGAACGTTGGACATGCCTACGAGCAAGTCCTACGAAACATCCTGCATTTCTAACCGTACAAGATGACCCATGTTCAGGGGTTCCTTCCTGCTGACTTGCTAGCAAGACAAATTTTCGCTCTGGAATTTCTTGTTCACTTGTAAGTGGACAATGATTGACTATGCAACATTCGGTGGACAAACGAACAAACGAAGACCTCCAGAGACATTTCAATGCAGAGTATGGGCAAGAGAAAATCCACACGCACATCAGTCGGTACCACTTCCATCTGCAAAGGCGACTATGCGGCTCGGGATGACGACGCCGTTGATCGTGTTTTTCGAGGCAAGTAGCCCTGTTGATCCTATTATCTGTACCGTCACTGGTAAACGCTACGAGATTGTTAAGCGCACCAACGTCAGTCCGACCCTTCCACAGCGTGCATGCGTGTCTGTAGGGTCATTTTTATGCAAGATGGCTCTCTTCCGCACGTTGTACAGCCAATGAATCGGCTGCAGGGGAATTTCGGAAATGTTAGAATTATCAGCCGTCATTTCCCTACAGCCGGTCTTCCGGGTCACCTGATCTTTATCCGTGCGTCTTACGTGGGGTTATATGAAAGATGTTGTGTTCAGTGCTCCAATTACGGACGTAGCTGAATTAATGGAACGCATTGCACAACGCATTCTGAACGTGATCACCAAGATACTGCGATCAGTTGCGGAATATGTTGTTTCTCGAGATATCAGCTTGTAGCAGAAAACAGTGGGCAGAATTATTAACATGTCTTGCGGCAGTTTCACAAGAATTAGAAACCCGTGTCATCTTGCTTTTTATGATAATTTTAGTCGAATTACAAGTAAAAACCGATGTCATTTTACCTTTTTAGTGACTTGTAGGCTGAGTGCAATTAGAAACCCATCCTATGTGGTACGTCACTACCATGGTGGATCGACCTACCTAACTGATCGTGCCAGAACTGATGAACTTGTGCTGCCATGGACATCAAACAGTAATGTGCAACTGCGTTATCTGTTGGTAAATATTGTCGTTAAATCTTTTTGTTCCATGAAGTTTCCCCATGTCAATAATATTCTGTTAGAATGTCATGTCATCATGGGCAGTTCTTCTCTATCTACTGTAACTTTAGTTATGGATACCCTCTATATGCAGTGGTGTAGGCTGAGAGCGGATAGAAATTTATCATACGTTGAAAAATTGGTTTCTGAATAATTTCTACGTGCGTTTATTTCTATTTTGTCTTTAATTCCTCCCTGTTAAGATTTACGAGAAAGAGAAGATCAGCATAATATCACACTCTGCTTCCAACGATGTAAGCTTGTTTTGTGAAGCTGAATGTGCATACGATTCTCACTATATTCTTGTAATTTGTTTCTATAACTTTCAAGAACACTATATTATTTTTTAACAGAAAATTATAGTTCTAGCTAGATCGTGTCCTTTATTCGTGTTTTACTTAAATATACTGAACGCAAAGCACCGACATATTGTTCACCTAAGTTTGGGGGAACAGCGACCGAAAAGAAAGCTATTCTTTGGACGTAACATAGCATCGCTGAAAGTTAGTCATTTTGTGTAAGAGAAATGTGGGAATGCTTTTGAATGGCATCCTACTCGGATGCTTAATTATTACATTTACTGTGACCAGGTAAATACATATTCGAGGTAGAAGAGGCATTGCATTGCGGATCGTTGAAGGTGTGAAGCTAACACAAATTAGAAACACCTAGTTACTTTCATGGATTTTGTACTTCTATATTTTGTAATACACTGATATTTTGAGGCCCGTTACTACCTGTTTCTCTCATTTGTATGAGACTGTATGTTGTGTAACTACTTCTGAGGCATTATTACCATTTAGATAGCATATTAATATAATATCAAGGCTTGCACATCAACACCTCTGGAAGTGATTGATGCCAACATAGGAACACGTGCACCTCGCATTATTGGCGACCCAATTAAAACGTGCATCTTATGTTCCTCTGCTCAGTAAAAACTACACTTTCATAAAATCTGAGACTGCAGTTATCTGAAAGTGTTCTCATGCTGTGTAGTCCTGTAGCGACTTCTTTTCACATCATTTTTTTCAAGCGGTGCCGACGTTAATTTTTTACCCGGGATTATTTAGAATTTTGGATTATTTTGATCAGTTATTGGTAACAAAATATTTTTGTTTTCCAAACCAGTCCCATCTATCAGAATTTTTGAGTATCTGTAACATACTTCTTTTTATCAGATTCCGTTGTACATACAAATACTTTCATGTAATTGCAACATATATGCTTTTATCTATCATTTGTAATTGTGAAATGCAGTAGCAATTATATTTTTAACAATTTTGTGAACACAGTAAGTGATGCTATAGTTGATCTTGCTGTGTGGTTGTGAAGGTCAGTGCATTTATGAGTTGGAATAATATCTTTGGTTACACGTCATAAGCTGTTAGAAGGATTTGGTAATACCATCAACATTTATCTTGCAATTGGGAATGGTTATCATTTATTTTTGGACTAAGAAGTATATCTGTAATTTTGTGGGTCCCTCCTTTTACCCTTCTTATACACAGAAGTCGCCTGCGCTCTTTTACTGTGGATTTTGCAATGTTTGTATGTCTATCTCGTCTTCACTTTCTGTTTTTGATACCGCTTCCGACTCCGTGTCGATTTGTGTCTGTGTCGTTTACTATGTACTGCTGACCTGTTCGATGTGGAGCCTGTCCTATTCTAGAGTATGTCTTTCCTGCTTGTATGCTGCATGTAGTGTTCGCGATACTTCGTCTGTGATGTTGTTTATAGATTTCCAGTCAACTTGTCTGCGTATTAACTGTCCTATGTCCTTGTGTATTAACTGTCCTAGGTCCTGTTTTCCTAAACTTGGCCTTCTGTGTCTGAACTATGTGTTCACATGTACCATTCTCACCACAAGAATAACTGTGAGTCTGTTTTACGCCAAACCTGTGGAGATGCACAGAATACGGGCCATGGCCTTGAGAAAGTGCACCATTCCGCGTGTTGGATTTATGTAATTTAAATTCATCTGCTCTCGTATACTGTGGAGGAAAGAGTAGATTCCTCTTCCCCTGTCTGTTGTGTCCCATTCTGTTTGCCACGTATCAATTCTCCACTTGGTTAATCTCCGTTTGTCGGTTATGTCTTGTCCAATTATTTCTCTTATTTCGTTGCGTCTTCACATTTCGGGCAGGAAGCAGCTGCTGTGTGGGGAATCGTAATATCTACAGGGAAAAGTCCCAGTATCACGCACAGTGCCTCAGTCGAGGTCGTGCCAAAAAGCCCCCAAGATTCTGACTAGAATACTACTCTGGCCGCGCCTCACAATGGTTTTATGCGTACCGTTACCTAAGCGTAATCGATGTGCCCAAGCACTAGCCTAAAAACAAGTTATTGGCTCAAAAAGTGCTGTGTAACATGTGCTCATTGTCTGAAGAAGTGGTCTGTATCTTATAGACTTCAGTCTTGCAAGTATATGCATAATTTTCGTCGCTTTGTTAATTGTCAATCTGGGATGTCCGTTAAAGTGTTTATGTTCGTCTTTATAAATGACGAGGTATCTTATCGTAGCTTTCGTTTTTGTAGATATGTTGTTTATAATTGGATTTATTTTCAGTGTGCTTCTTAGAAGTAGTGAACTGTTTTGTTTGTTGCTATCGTGATTTTGTTGTTCGTGCACCATTCACCAGTGAACGCGTGGATCAGCGGGGCTTTATTCTCTGATTGGAACTTGTGGAGTTTGCAGATGCCGTGAACATAAGGTCATCGGCTTACGCAACCACCCTCTCAGCCATGTAGTTGTCTCTTAGTGCATTCAGTAGAGGTTCTATGGGTATGTCCCAGAAAATCGGTCCGCATACATGTCCTTGCGGACACCCATTTCTTACACTCTTTACAACCTATTGGTCACCAGTCTTCCATTCTACCATCCTGTTTTTACAATAATATCTATGGCTGTTGTGTAAAGCAAGTGGAATATTCATCTCTCTAAATCTTGCAAACTGCGCCGGCCACCAAGGTTGTCGAAAGCACCAGTTATGTCAACTAGGATTGCTACTATGTATTTGTCATGTACTGTCTGTGTCATCTCTATATCCCGAAGATCTGTCGGTACAACTGAAGTCTGTCATACATCAATCCTATGACAGAATATTAATGAGGCATATTGGTGCGTATGTCTTAGAGTCACTCGGATCTTTGTCCTTCGCTTTCTTGATTATAACTGCATTTTCTATTTTCCATGTATTCGGTATTCGTCCTTTTATTAGAGTAGAGTAAGTCTGTCAGGTATGGTAGGATAAGTGGAGCAGCTTGTTTGATAGTTCAAGGGTGGATGCAGTCAGGGTCCAGAGGCTTTTTCTTCTTTATTTTCTCTATTGCCAGTGCGACTTCCTCGCGTGCAAAGGGGCTGGTGATACCTTCGTTTTCGTATTTGTCGTAAGGTAGTCTGCAAAGGGCGGTGTGAAGTTGGTTGTCCCGAGTGCGGTCGTCGTCAGGAAGTAGTCTGTTGAGGAGATGCTGTGCTGTGAATCTCCAGCCTGTTGTGGAAGTACCATCTCGTTTCTACAGTGTTGATAATACTGAAGGGGTCTTTATACGTTCATTCTGCACTTAAACTGCTCTCCGAAGATGTTTTCCTGTAGGTTTGTCCAAACATATGTGTCCCAGTGATCTTTCTTGGTCGTATGCAGTTCGTCTTGTATCGTGTTTTAGCTTCACGATAACGTTAAAGTCTAATTTCTCTCCCCTGGGCTTTCTTTGATGTTTGGTATCGTTGCTCATCATGAGAGTGTTTTCTTAGTCTTCTTAATAGTGCTGACCATGGTGCCCTTTGTTTAGGTGCGTCGCGTGCTGCAGGTATTCCTGTAGGTTGTGCTCTCTGTAAGATGTTTGTAAGAATGTGAGCTCTGTAACCTATGCTTCCTTGGGTGATTAATGGAGGAAATTCCTCAGTCACGTGCCTTAGTTTTTGCCAGTTCGCTTTGCGTTGCAGCAACATTGGGTGTTCTATTGTGTCTGGGTCTGGCTTAGTTTTAGTGTATATAATTACTGCGTTATGATCACTGAGTGTTCTCTTATCGAGCACCTGCCAGTTCGCTACCTGTATTAATGATAATCTGTTTGCAAAAGAATTGCCTTGTGCTGCCTACTCCACTATTTCTGTGATAAATTGGCGGCTGACCTGCTTTGTTTGAAACGAAAACATTACATTCGTTTATAACGTCCTATTTTATTTGTCCCCTGGCATCTTTTCTGTCAGAGTGTCGGAGAGTTGACCTAGTATTTATGTCAGTTAACGTAAGTAGTCGTCTGGCATTTTCAAATCGAGAAATATCTTTTATTACTTCAGCAAAGAGCTCTATATGAAGTGAGTACTAGGCGTAGCTCGACGAGATAATACGTTGCCCTGGCTAAAGTTATTTCGACTGTAACCGTATGATGTCTACGCAATTGCGTTATGTGCGTTACAGTAATGTTATTGTTTACTACAATTATTGCAGCCTTGGCCTTGTTCGTAACTGTGATTTGCATGTACTGCCTCGGAAGGCGTGGAATTCTTTCGTCTCCTGTGTACAGTTCTCGGAAACACAATATGTCAGCGCATACCTCGTTCACCAGCCTACCAAGCTCTGCAGCCACCGCCGTGCTACACATACCGTTTAGCTGCAAGACTTTCACTATGGAAAATTAGTAAGAACAAATAACTTCGGCCGCCTTGGATGTAATCGTGGTACACGCGTCCATCCGCCCTTACCAAGCCCTTGTAGACATTGCCATGGTTAAGCTCTTCATTTCTTCGTTTACATGATGTTGAGTTCGAGTTTATGTGTTGGTAGGTTTTCGGTTCGCAAAATCATTCTGTCTGTTTGTTCCGTCGTGGGGTAGCATATAGTGTCGCCCATGTGTGATTCAGTCTTGTTGCCAGTCTTTGTGCAGTTTGATAAACTCCTTTCTTTTCCTGTCGATTTAGTCGCCCTTCTATTCGCTGTCATCGTAGTCTTGGTTGGTTGGTTGTTTTGGGGAAGGAGACCAGACAGCGTGGTCATCGGTCTCATCGGATTAGGAAAGGATGGGGAAGGAAGTTGGCCGTGCCCTTTCAGAGGAACCATCCCGGCATTTGCCTGGAGTGATTTAGGGAAATCACGGAAAACCTAAATCAGGATGGCCGGACGCGGGATTGAACCGTCGTCCTCCCGACTGCGAGTCCAGTGTCTAACCACTGCGCCACCCCGCTCGGTCATCGTAGTGTATTTTGTTTCTGAAGTCATGGTTTTGTAACTCTGTATGGTGTTCTGGCTCGTGTTATTTATCCGTTGATGTAGTTTCCGGTTTTCGGTGATGTGATGTCTCATCAGTTGAGGATTGGTGTGATTTGTAGTGTGAGCTTTTTGTGCGTTCATATTGTGTTTCGTATCCAAACGGTGTGTAGTCACTTTTTGTTTGACTGAAGTTTTCTGTTTGTGTTTCTTTCTCATTGACAACTGTCTCTTGTTCCTGAGTTGTCTTTTTGTGTTCGCTGCCACCGTAGACGAAACGTATATTTTACATCTATGGTTTACATTTTGATGCGTCATATTCACATCTTTCTAAAGCTGTTATTTCATTATATGGTAACTTATTCTCTGGCGCGGGAAGAATTAATTTACGTTTATGTCGGTTCCGTGTGTCTAGAGATACTGGTGTTATGCCTGTGTCATAATCCTGTTCTAGATGGGCTTGACCGTGCCTCGGACTTTTGTTGTCATTTATATGTACTTCTGTTGTGTGTGATGTGTTGTGTTTAACGACTGTGTCATGGTCCTTGTCTTGGTGGGCATGACCCTATCTTGGATGTCTATCGCCATCTTTATGTACTTCTGTTGTGGGCAGTGTGTTGTTTTTAAACTCTTCTTCACTCAGGGCTTCCTCTTCCAGTTCTATTATTCTAAGAAAAGTCAGCGTTTGGAGTGTTTCCCACAGGAAAACTCGTGTTTGATGTGCCTCGCCACATATAGTCCATGGCGCAGTAGAAACACACATCCCCGATGTAATCTGTTAGCCTAAATATTTTTCTTCCACAATATCGCAACTATTGATGGGATTCATATCCGTTGGAGTGTTTGTGGTTAGCAGCGGCCCAAGTTGTTGCCTCCAGGCTACTGCACGTCGCCACGCTCTTGTTTTGGATGCTGGTGATTTCTGTTTACTTCTGCGAGGTCGGATCCTGGTGATAATATCCGTGTTTTGTTGAGAGGACTTCTGTACATTTCCGTAGCTGATACTTGGATTCATATCTCTTCCTAGAAATCCAAAGAGTGTTGTCTCAGTGCTTCTGTTTTGGTGTGTGCTAGTTGACATTTTTGGTGACGTCATACTCCTTTCATTGTATTTGCCTTTTGTAGAGTTCTTTGTAAGTAGCGTACTCCAATCTCTCCGGCTTTGTTACATGTTCTTTTCCTGTTATTGCAAGGAATACAGCCTACAGCTATTCTTCATGGCACTGGAACTTTTTATGACCGGGTTTTGCACATTTCCCGCAGAAAGCTTCCCTATCCCTATCTAATGACAGTGATCTGACCCGCGGAGTCGCCTGTAGACTATTATTTAACATTCTTTTCCCTTTCGGACCTGTTTTGAATTGTATTTTGACTTCTTGTTAAAATTCCCTTTTGTTAATGTGGTCACTGAGATTTATTTCTGATAGTTCTTCTAGAAAGTCTTGATTTGATAGTGTTGTTGGAATCTTGCGTCCTGCCAGTAGTATCTTACTTTTCTGGGTTCTTCGCATCTTATGTCCTTTAAGCTTGCTGTTTCTTCTATAATCTTCCTCTTCTCTGTCTGCTTGTGTCTCAGTTTGAAGAATTACTGTGATTGCTGTGTTCCTTATTGCTTTAACTTTTATTATGTCAGCTCTAGGGCTTACTGCTTTAATTAGGGTTTCCCTTATGGCTTTATCACCCTCGTTGCTCCCTAATGTAATAAAGAGGAGAGTTGCATGTTATTTGTTTGTAATTCAACTTGTTCTTCAATCCTGGATTTTGGCTTCGTGACAGGACCACCTGCCGTGACAGGAGTGGAAGTCAGTGGTGTTGGCATCGCTTCAATGGCTCGCTCATGCCGCAGGAGGGTTTCTCCCTTTCTCCCCCTGCCAGCTGCTCAGTCCCTCTGAGAACTGTCACTTCATTTGTGACCAGGAAGGCCATATATCGGTGAGAGTCCCAGGGGCTGGAAGTGAGGAACAATAAACTACGTTCCATCAAAACTTCAGTGCCACCATGAATCACCTCCTTCCGCCCACGACGGTGTAAAGAGGTAGCCTTTACTAAGCTTAATCTCGACGCAATTTCTATGCCGCATCATTGCATCCTTAGTAGAAGGTTATGAGAGTTACAGTAAATCAGCAGTAGTTCGTCGGTTACAAACTACGAGATCACAGAAGAGCTTTCGTTTGGCAACTGCACCGTGTTACTCTGTTGGAGTTAAGCCACCATGGAGCCTATAGTCTTTAACCTCGACGCAATTTCTGGATCGCATCCTTAGTAGAAGGGTGCGAGGGTGACAATAAATGGGCATTAGTGCGTCGGATACAAACTACAAGACTCCCAACAGAGCTTTAATGTGGTGACCGCAACCGTATAACTCTCTAGGAGACACGCCGCCACGGAGCCTCTAGTACTTAATCTAGACGCAATTTCTGTGTCGCATCCTTAATAGAAGCGTGCGAGGGTTACCGTAAATGGGCAGTAGTGCGTCGGCTACAAACTAAAAGATTCCCAGGAGAATTTTCGTGTGGCGACCGTAGCCCTGTTACTCCGTGGGAGTAAACCCGCCCTGGAGCCTATAGTATTTCAGCTCGACGCAATTTCAGTGTCACATTCTAAGTAGAATGGTGCCAGGGTCACAGTAAATGACAGTAGCGCTTCGGATACAAACTACAAGACTCCCAGTACAGCTTTCATGTGGCAACCGTAACCATGTTACTCTGTAGGAGTAAACCAGCCCTGCAGCCTACAGCATTTAATCTCGACGCAATTTCTGTGTCGCATCATTGGTAGAATGGTGCGACGTTTACGGTAAATAGGTAGTAATGCGTAGGATAGAAACTACAAGTCTCCCAGGAAAGCTTTCATGTAGAGGCCGCAGCGGTGTTACTCTGTAGGATAAAATCCGCCCTGGAGCCTATAGTATTTAATCTCGACGCAATTTCTGTGTCGCATCATTAGTAGAAGGGTGCGAGGTTTACAGTAAATAGGCAGTATTGCGTCGGATACAAACTACAAGACTCCCAGAAGAGCTTTCATGTGGAGGCCACAGCGGTGTTACTCTGTAGGAGTAATTCCGCTCTGGAGCCCATAGTATTTAATCTCGACGCAATTTCTGTGTCGCATCATTAGTAGAAGGGTGCGAGGTTTACAGTAAATAGGCAGTATTGCGTCGGACACAAACTACAAGACTCCGAGGAGAGCTTTCATGTGAAGGCCGCAGAAGTGTTACTCTCTAGGACAGAACCCGCCCTGGAGCCTACAGCATTTAATCTCGACGCAATTTCAGTGTCGCATCCTTAGCCTCTTCAGTCCCGACATACACATATGTGCACATCAGGTCCTTGTAGTGTCACCATGCCAAATGACGTTTTCCTCAATTGAGACCAGATATGCACGACTGTGCACATTATGCGATTTCTGTTTCTGCCGCTAGATCGTGCGCAAGTCAGTTTTGGCGGGTTTTCTTGCATCCTGAAACTTCCGATCTGAAGGATGGCGTCATCTGCGACACGCGAGAAAGGTAAATTCAGTTTCAGTAATCCTTTTTGAATTGTATTACTGTTTCTATCGTGTCTTACTCCAAACAAGACATCAAGAAAGTGATATGTGTATGCAATGAAACCGATAGTTTCGTAGTTTTACAAACATCGACTGTTGAATTTTAAGTACACATTTGTGTACATCCGGTCTTAGCTCACAGAATCTAGTGGTACTAACGCTAAGACTGATGTCATTGTGAAATCGTAATTTAAAACGTAATCTAAATTAAAGTCGAAAGTTTAGCTACTAATACTCTAGGAGTGCTCGTAAGTTAATGTGGTTGTTGTGGTTTAATGGAACCGGCACGGTAGCTCAGCGTGTTCGGTCAGAGGGTTAGTCGCCCTCTGTAACAAAAAACTGAGTTAATAGATCAACGATGAACCTGAATGGCTGTCATAGGACGTCCGCCCCGAACAAATGGAACGAACAATAAAGAACAAAATGAGATAAAAATAAGAAAAAAAATGGGTAGCGTGTTGGATTCGGAACACATAGATTCTGGGTTCCAATCCTGGTGAAAACTCAAAAGTTTTTAATTTTGTTATTAGGTTCAGTTTCATTTCTTTATTCCATTACATCAACAGTTACTTTATTTCATTTTCGCTTCTGAGCTCTAATAGACGATGAAATTATAAAACTGCTCGAGACGAGTGACTTGAGTTCCTTCAGACGAAGTTGATCCTATTGATGAACCTCCAACTCCACCTGAACGAATTGGTGTGCTTGAAGTTGAAGGATGCAATGTGGATGTTACTCCTGAGGCACCTGCGTCAGCTTCATCTCCTCACTGTCGTCCCCTAAGATGGAGGCAATCTAAGTAAGCAATACATTTGTGTAGTTTTGTGTGTCATCTGACACGATTTAGATCAGTATTTTTCAGTGGTACTATTTGTTTGCAGGATGTGTAATCGACAGCCTTCTGACGACAAATTTGAAGAACAGACTGTTGGTGAACTGAGAAACACTTCACAGTTTTTCTTCGAGTACTTCGATAAAAATTTCTGGAAAAATGTTGCAGGACAAACTAATTTATATCATTGCCAAAAGAACTCAAAAAGTCTGGATACAAATACTGATGAAATTTTGTCCCTTGTCGGAATTGAGATATTGATGGGTACATTGAAATTGCCCCAGGCAAGACTTTACTGGAATATGCAACTGGATATTCCACTTGTATCATCAATCATGACAAGAGATAGATACTACAAATTACGAAATAATCTGCATTTTGTAAATAATTTGGAAGATCATGACGTAAATGACAAACTTTGGAAGGTTAGACCTTTAATTGATGCTTTTAGAACTAAATGTATTAGTTTACCCTGGTCTCAACACCTTTCTGTGGATGAACAGATGATTCCATTCACGGGGAGGTGAAAGATGCGAACATATGTACCTTCCAAACCTAATCCACTTGGCCTCAAAAATTTTATTTTAGCGTCATCAGATGGACTTGTCCTTGATTTTGCTATATACACTGGCAAAGGAACAATTCCTGACAGCGATGAAAAGGCGCATGGCCTGGGAGTGGGTATACTCAAACTACTGGCTAGAACTATATCCAATGATTACAATCATGTAATTTACAGTGACAGATTTTTCACCAGTTCAAAATCTGTTCAGCTTTTACTAGACAGGAATATATTTCAGACAGGACCTGTGGTGGCCAGTAGAATAAAAGAAGTAGCTTATAAGTTCAAGAGAGATCAGGAGCTGCAGCGGGGGCAATGGGATGAGTACGTAAGGGAGGACCAGGAAATTTGTGCCCTCAAATGGAACGACAATAAATCCGTCACTTTGTTATCCTCGCGCGTAGGGAGCGAACCAGAGGGTACCTGCAAATGATGGTGCACTACAGAAAAAAGCAAAGGTTAGTGCCAAACAACCAGCCATCATCAAAAGCTATAATCGCAATATGGGTGGCATTGATCTTTGCCGGCCGAAGTGGCCGTGCGGTTAAAGGCGCTGCAGTCTGGAACCGCAAGACCGCTACGGTCGCAGGTTCGAATCCTGCCTCGGGCATGGATGTTTGTGATGTCCTTAGGTTAGTTAGGTTTAACTAGTTCTAAGTTCTAGGGGACTAATGACCTCAGCATTGAGTCCCATAGTGCTCAGAGCCATTTGAACCATTGATCTTTGTGATAGATACATGGCATACTATAAGTCAAACATCAGAACAAAAAAGTGGACTGTCAGAATATTCAACCACTTCACTGATTCAGCCATAATTAATTGATGGCTTATGTATGAAAGGTATTGTCAAAAAGAAGGGATACCGAAACAAAAGTGGATGTCTCTCATAAACTTCAGAATTCACTTGTCCCACGACTTGGTAAAGTCTTCAAAAATTGTAGACTCACTGGAACTGTCTAAAGAAATTTCTCCGAGTGTGACACAGGAGTATGTCAGCAGTTCTGATGAAGATGAGCAGCATCAGCCCACAAAACGAAGACGAATTGTACCAAAGCCAACTAGAGGAAGCAAATGTGACAGGGTTGACCACCTTTCTGAATATATTGAGAGTAGTTTTGCCTCAAGGTGTCGGTTACCAGGTTACAAGTCAAGTTCCTGCATAATGTATAAAAAGTGCAAAGTTTTTTCGTGCGTATCAAAAAACAATTGTTTGGCTAAATTCCATAAACATGAGAAGTAATGTGTTCATAAAATGTAATGTGTGCATAAAAATGAGAAGTAATGTGTGCATTTTTCATTGATAGTAAAAATACGAAAATACTATGGGATCGGCATTTTTTTCTCTGTTGAGACCCAATGTACACACTTGTGTACATTCAATTACTCAAGCATTATATAAAATAAAATTTCAAAATTAGTTTTTTTGTGTTACTTTGACATCATATGCACCAAAAAAGCAATGGAACATTTTTCCATTCTATGTTTATCTTCTGGACTGAAGAGGTTAGTAGAAGGGTGCCAGGTTTCACTAAACAGGCAATAGTGCGTCGGATACAAACTACAAGGCTCCCAGGAGAGCTTCCATGTGGAGGTCGCAGACGAGTTACTCTCTAGGATAAAACTCGACCTGGAGCCTATGGTATTTAGTCTCGACGCAATTTCTGTGTCCCATCGTAAGTAGAAGGGTGCGAGGTTTACAGTCACTAGACAGTAGTGCGTGGGATACAAACTACAAGAGTCCCAGGAGAGCTATCATGTTGAGCCGCAGCAGAGTTACTCTATAGGATAAATGTCGTCCTGGATCTTTAAGTATTTAATCTTGACTAAATTTCTGTGTCGCATCAATAGTAGAATTTTGCGAGGTTTACAGTAAATAGACAGTAGTGCGTCGGATACAAGCTACAAGGCTCCCAGGAGAGCTTTCATGTGGAGGCCACAGCCCAGTTACTTCCTAGGAAAAACCCGCCCTGAAGCCGATTGTATTTAATCTCAACGCAATATCTGTGTCCCAACCTAAATTAAAGGGGTGCGAGGGTACAGTCAATGGGCAGTGGTGCATCGGATACAAACTACAAGACTCGCAGGTGAGCCTTCTTGTGGAGGCCGCAGCCGAGTTACTCTCTAGGATTAAACCTGCCCTGGAGCCTATAATATTTAGCCTCGACACAATTTCGGTGTCCCATACTAATTAGAAGGGTGAGAGGCTGACAGTAAATAGGCAATAGTGCGTCGAATAGAAACTACAAGACTCGCAGGAGAGCCTTCTTGTGGAGGCCGCAGCCGAGATACTCTCTAGGATAAAACCCGCCCTGGAGCCTATAATATTTAACCTCGACGTAATTTCGGTGTCCCATCCTAAGTAGAAGGGTGAGAGGTTTACAGTAAATAGGCAATAGTGCGTCGGATACAAATTACAAGACTCACATGACAGCTTTAATGTGGAAGCCGCAGGCGTGTTACTCTGTAGGATTAATTCCGCTCTGTCACCTATAGTATTTAATCTCGAAGCAATATCTGTGCCGCATCCCTAGTAGAAGGCTGCAAGGTCTACAGTTAATAGGCAGTAATGCGTCGAATTCAAAGAACAAGACTCCCAGGCGAGCTTTCATGTGGAGGCCACTATAGGCTCCACAACAGAATTCCTCCTAGAGAGTAACACGTCTGCGTCATCCCAATGAAAACTCCCTGGGAGTCTCATAGTTTGTATCCGACACACAACTCCCCATTTACTGTAACCCTCGCACCCTTTTACTTAGGTCTGCGTAACACGAATACGGCCTCCACATAAAAGCTTTCCTGGGAGTCTTGTAGTTTGTATGTGACGCACTACTGCCTATTTACTGTAAACCTCGCAACCTTCTACTTAGGATGAGACACAGATATTGTGTCAAGATTTAATACGATATACTCCAGGGCGGTTTTTCTCCTAGGGAGTAACTCGGCTGCGGCTCCTCATGATAGCTCCCCTGGGAGTCTTGTTCTTTGAATTCGACGCATTACTGCCTATTTTCTGTAGACCTCGCAGCCTTGTACTAGCGATGCGGCACAGAAATTGCGTCGATATTAATTCTCTAGAATAAAAGTCGCCCAGAATCCTTAAGCATATAATCGCGACGCAAATTCTGTGTCGCATCAATAGTAAAAGTGTGCGAGGTTTACAGTAAATAGACAGCAGTATGTCAGATACAAACTACAAGACTCCCAGGAAAGCTTTTATGTGGAGGCCGTATTCGTGTTACGCAGACCTAAGTAAAAGGGTGCAAGGGTTACAGTAAATGAGGAGTTGTACGTCGGATACAAACTACGAGACTCCCAGGGAGTTTTCATTGGGATGACGCAGACGTGTTACTCTCTAGGAGGAATTCTGCTGTGGAGCCTATAGTGGCCACCACATGAGAGCTCTCCTGGGACTCTTGTAGTTTGTATCCCACGCGCTACTGCATATTTACTGTAAACCTCGCACTCTTTGACTTACGATGGGACACAGAAATTGCGTCGAGATTAGGTACTATAGGGTCCAGGGCGGGTTTATCCTAGAGAGTAACTCGGCTGCAGACTCCGAGAACAGCTTTCATGTGGAGGCCACAGCCCTGTTCCTCTCTAGGAAAATCCCGCCCTGGAGCCGATAGTATTTCGTCTCGACGCAGTTTCTGTGTCCAGCCCTAAGTAAGAGGGTGCGAGGGTTACAGTTAATGGGCAGTAGTGCGTCGGATACAAACTACAAGATATCCAGGGAGGTTTCAATTGGATGCTGCAGCCGTGATACTCTGTAGGAGTAATTCCACTCTGCAGCGTATAGTATTTAATCTCAACGCAATTTCTGTGCCGAATCCTTAGGTTTGCAGTAAATAGGCAGTTGTAAGTTGGATACAAACCACAAGAATCGGAGGAGACCCTTTTTGTGGAGGCTGCAGAGGAGTTACTCTCTAGGATAAAACCCGCGCTGGACCCTTTGGTATCTAATCTCGGCGCAATATCTGTGTCCCATCGTATTTAGAAGGGTGGGAGGTTTACAGTAAATAGCCAGTAGTGTGTAGGATACAACCTACAACTCCTATGAGAGCGTTCATGTTTAGGCAACCGGCGAGCTACTCTCTAGGATAAAACCCACTCTGGAGCCTATAGTATTTAATCTCCACGCAATTTCTTTGTCCCATCCTAAGTAGAAACGTGCGAGGTTTACGGTAAATGGGCAGTAGTGGGTCGGATACAAACTACAAAACCCCCAGGAGAGCTTTCAAGTGGAAGCTGCAGCCGTGTTACTCCTTAGGAGTAATTCCGCTATGGACCCTACAGTTGTCAATCACGACGCAATTTCTCTGCCGCATGCTTAGTAGAAGGGTGCGAGGTTTACAATAAAGAGGCAGTAGTGCGTCGGATACAAACTACTAGACTCCCAGAAGAACTTTCATGTGGAGGCCTCAGCCGAGTTAATCTATAGGATAAAAGTCGCCCTGGACCCTTAAGTATTTAATCTCGACGCAAATTGTGTGTCCCAACATAAGTAAAAGGGAGCAAGGGTTACAGTAAATAGGCAGTAGTTCGTCGGATACAAACTACAAGACTACCAGGGAACTTTAATGTGGATGCCGCAGACGTAATACTCTGTTGGATTAATTCAGCTCTGGAGCCTATACTATTTTATCTCGACGTAATTTCTGTGTAGCACCGTTTGTAGAAGGGTTTGAGGTTTACTGTAAATAGGCAGTTGTGCGTCGGATTCAAACTACAAGACTTCCAGGAGAGCTTTCATGTGAGGCAGCAGACGAGTTACTCTCTAGCATAAAAGTCGCCCTGGATCCTTATGTATTTAATCTCAACGCAATTTCGATGTCGCTTCAAAAGTAGAAGTGAGCGAGGTTTACAGTAAATGGGCAATAGTGCGACGGATACAAACTACAAGAATCCCAAGATAACTTTCATGTGGGGGCCGCAGTCGAGTTTCTCTCTAGGGTAAAACCCGAACTGGAGCCAGTAGTACATAATCCCGACGCAATTTCGCTGTCGCATCATTTGTAGAAGGGTGCGAGGTTTACAGTAAATAGGCAGTAATGCGTCGGATGTAATCTACAAGACTCCCAGGGTCCTCTCATGTGACTGCCGCAGACGTGCTGCTCTGTAGAAGTAATTCCGCCTTGGAGCCTATAGTATTTAATCTCGACGCAATTTCAGTGCCGCATCATTACTAGTAGCGTGTAAAGTATATAGTAAATAGGCAGTAGTGCGTCGGAAACAAACTACAAGCCTCCCAGGAGAGCTTCCATGTGGAGGCCGGAGCCGAGTTACTCTCTAGGATAAAAACCCGCCCTGCAGCCTATGGTATTTAGTCTCGACGCAGTTTCTGTGTCCCATCGTAAGTAGAAGGGTGCGAGGTTTACAGTCAATAGACAGTAGTGCGTGGGATACAAACTACAAGAGTCCCAGGAGAGCTATCATGTTGAGCCGCAGCAGAGTTACTCTATAGGATAAATGTCGTCCTGGATCTTTAAGTATTTAATCTTGACTAAATTTCTGTGTCGCATCAATAGTAGAAGTTTGCGAGGTTTACAGTTAATAGACAGTAGTGCGTCGGATACAGACTACAAGACTCCCAGGAAAGCTTTCATGTGGAGGCCGCAGCCCAGTTACTCTCTAGGATAAAAAACACCCTGGAGCCGATAGTATTTAATCTCGACGCAAATACGGTGTCCCATCCTAAAAAGAAGGGTGTGAGGTTTACAGTAAAAGGGAAGTAGTGGGTCGGATACAAACTACAGGACACCCAGGGAGCTTTCATGTAGATGCCACAGACATGTTACTCTGTAGGAGTAATTCCGCTCTGGAGCCTATAGTATTTAATCTCGGCGCAATTTCTGAGTCCCATCGTAAGAAGAAGGGCGCGAGGTTTACAGTAAGTAGACAGTAGTGCGTCGGATACAAACTACAGGACTCCCAGGAGAGCTCTCATGTTGAGGCCGCAGCCGAGTTACTCTCTAGGATAAAAGTCGCCCTGTATCCTTAAGTATTTAATCGCGCCGCAGTTTCTGTGTCGCCTCAACAGTAGACGTGTGCGAGGTTTACTATAAATAGACAGTATTGCGTCGGATACAAACTACAAGACTCGCAGGAGAGCTTTCATGTGGAGGCCACAGGCCTGTTCCTCTCTAGAAAAAACCCGCCCTGGAGCCTATAGTATTAAATCTCGACGCAGTTTCTGTGTCCCATCGCAAGTAGAAGGGTGCGAGGTTTTCAGTCAATAGACAGTAGTGCGTGGGATACAAACTACAAGAGTCCCAGGAGAGCTATCATGTTGAGCTGCAGCAGAGTTACTCTATAGGATAAATGTCGTCCTGGATCTTTAAGTATTTAATCTTGACTAAATTTCTGTGTCGCATCAATAGTAGAATTTTGCGAGGTTTACAGTAAATAGACAGTAGTGCGTCGGATACAAGCTACAAGGCTCCCAGGAGAGCTTTCATGTGGAGGCCACAGCCCAGTTACTTCCTAGGAAAAACCCGCCCTGAAGCCGATTGTATTTAATCTCAACGCAATAGGAATGTGTGATATCAAATTATGTGATGTAGGAATTGTGCAAAGAAATGTGTGAAAAACTGAATAAGTTAAGCACACCAGACAGTATTAAACTACAAAATAACAGTCATTGACTATGGACTAAAGTAAGAAATAGACTATCGATAAAAATAAGTCATTAGTTCTGAAATGGACAGTTTATAAAGAACAAAAGTAAAGCATAATAAACTCTAAAACCATAAGCCACTTATTTTCTCCTCATAAAAATAAAAGAATAACTAGCTATATTTTACTTATTTTCTCCTTATGAAAACAAAGAATAAAAAATTATCTTGTTGGATGTTTTCCCTTTTTTTAAACATTTGTACCATTTGTTAGGATAATATCTCAATACTTGTGCATGTATAGTTCTTTGTCAAAGCAATTGTATTTGATCTCAACGCAATAGGAATGTGTGAAATCAAATTATGTGATGTAGGAATTGTGCAAAGAAATGTGTGAAAAACTGAATAAGTTAAGCACACCAGACAGTATTAAACTACAAAATAACAGTCATTGACTATGGACTAAAGTAAGAAATAGACTATCGTTAAAAATAAGTCATTAGTTCTGAAATGGACAGTTTATAAAGAACAAAAGTAAAGCATAATAAACTCTAAAACCATAAGCCACTTATTTTGTCCTCATAAAAATAAAAGAATAACTAGCTATATTTTACTTATTTTCTCCTTATGAAAACAAAGAATAAAAAATTATCTTGTTGGATGTTTTCCCTTTTTTTAAACATTTGTACCATTTGTTAGGATAATATCTCAATACTTGTGCATGTATAGTTCTTTGTCAAAGCAATTCTTGGAAATAATTCTTATTTGTTACTGTAACAATGATGAAATGAGTGTCTAGAAACAAAAACATTTTACTTGTACATGATATTTAGAAAATGTGTTAGGAATAGATTTTACTTAATTACAACATTTATAAAAAAATATTTCTAAGAAAATCGATGTGAAAGACTCCTCACTTTCGATAACAAAATTCTCAAAAAACAAACTTCACACTTAAATAAAGAAAGAAAATAATTAAGAATTAATAATATATAATAATATAAAAATATTCTTCTCTTGTCAATATAAACATATTTTTGAGAATAATGTGGAAGAATATAAAAATATAAATTAGTAATACAAACCAGCATAGAACCAGAATAACGTGGCTGAACAGTAGGCAACAAAATTTAGATAAAGGAATAATTTTTGACTGGCTTGGACAACGATTCAATCATTGCCTAACTTCAGTGCAAAAATTAAGTTCAAGGGTGGTGATATGTAAGGTGTCACGCAAATCCAACACCTTCCATGAAAACCCTGACATGATAAGCAAATCCAGTAGTCTGTCACATAGCTCCGAATTAATCGTGACATTAAATTAACCAAAGTAATACGAGTAACGAGTGAGCAAATGAAGTACCACAGACTAACACAAGAATGCCTAAATGCATGTCATACCTTCCCACCGTGAGACAGACGCATTTCCGAGGGCAGAAACGTAAACAGAAGCCGAGAGCAGAACCGTGTTAAGCTAGAAGGCCCTACGATAAGGGACGGACACCCACGTCGCCAGCTAACCGCTAGGACAACCCCCCAGCCCATGTTAAAAGGTAGAGCCCTCCAGAAGAACAGTGTAGATCTTACGATAAAACAAAAGGAGTCACACTAGCCGCAAGTTTTAGCGTGAGACTTTTCCACGTCTCCGTTACGTTGCAAACGTTAAAAACATTGCCCCACCACAAAAAGTAACCGCCAGGACTACCCCCCTGCCCGTGTTAAAAGATAGAGCCCTCCAGAAGAACAGTATAGATCTTATGATAACACTAAAACGGCCACACTAGCTACAAGTTTTAGCGTGAGACTTTTTCGCGTCTCTGTTACGTTGCAAACTTTAAAAACATTGCCCCACCACGAAAAGTATAACGTTTCTCATTGGATAGACAGAATTTTTGTAGGTGGAGCTTAAGGTTAACATTGAGACCCTGATTGGTCAGATGAAAACACAGCCTGATAGTTTTTCTTTTCTTTAAACCAGCTTCGGTAAATTGTAGTAAGGAGAAGTTAGAAAAGAGTTGCTTCCGAGACGGCGAGATGCATGGAGCTGCCCTGGCCGCCGCCCCCTGATGAACACCGGCAAGGTGAGCGCATAGGACTTCACTTAGAACTGCAGAAGTCTCATCTATTACATCCCCTTTTTACGTAATACTAGTGTCGATCGTCAATTGATGCTCATGGTATTCACATTTGCTACATAAGTTAAAATCTGAAACGCGATGATTTTTCTATTATAAAATTATTGAGAAGCCACATCATCCACTGTAATTTACGACAAGTTAGATAAGTAATTAAAGATAATTGAGGGTCACTGTAGACCATTTTGATAGTTTTCTCTTTTGTGAAACTTAATTTAAACCTAGATTATAGATGAGATATGGCATAGGTCATTCTTCAATCCATGATAGAACTTGGAAACCCATTCAGGGAATATTCGTTCACATTTTTGTTGAACGCAGTTGGTTTTTATCATCCTGTATTAAAACATTTCCTTTTATCAATAGTGCAATTTATAAACAATGTTTTGAGAGTAGAGTAAAATTTCCAGTGGTAAACTTAACTGCTTTTCGACGTTAGTTTACCAGCTAACTAAAAATAGGAAAGCCTTGTACCCCTTCCACTAAATTTAGTTAGCATTAAGATTCTTTTACAGGGAGTGCAGTGGAGCTGACGCTGAAATCATTAAGTATTAGGTTATATCATCGCAAGTCTCACTGAACTCTTCTGAACTCTACATGTCATGTGTGGTCTGGCGTCTCCTTACCAGCAACAGGTCCCATGTTCAAACTAGTCAATTTCCTAAAAAACACGCTCAGAGCGTCGTTGCGCGAAAGTCGTAGGGAGACAGGACTTAGAACAAACAGAGTCTGGCGGATACAATCTACAAGACTGCCAGGAGAGCATACATGTAGAGGCCGCGCCGTGTTTCTTTGTAGGAGTTAACTCGCCCTCGAGCCTATAGTATTCAATATCGACGCAATTTCTATGTCGCACCCTTAGTGGAAAGGAGCGAGGTTTAAAGTAAATGGGCCGTACTCCGGCTGATACAAACTACAAGGCTCCCAGGAGAACTTTCTTGTGGAGGCCGCAGACCTGTTACTCTCTAGGATAAAACACGACCTGAAGCCTACAGTATATAATCTCGACGAAGATTCTGTGTCGCATCCTTAGTAGAAGGGTAAATGGGCAATAGTGAGTCGGATAGAAACTGCAAGACTCCCAGTACAGCTTTCATGTAGCGACCGTAGCTGTGTTACTCTGTAGGAGTAAACCCTGCCTGAAGCCTACAGTATTTAATCTCGACGCAATTTCTGTGTCTCATCCTTAGTGTGCGAGGGTTACAGTAAATGGGCAGCAGTGCGTCAGATACAAACTACAAGGCTCCCTGGAGAGCTTTCATGTGGAAGCCGCAGCCGTGTTACTCTGTAGGTGTAATCCCGCACTGCAGCCTATAGTATTTAATCTTGATGCAATTTCTGTAACGCATCATAAGTAGAAGACTGTGAGGGTTACAGTAAATGGACAGTACTGCGTCGTATTGTTGAGTTTGAAACAGCTATGCCACTTACTAAAAATACGTAAATTACGCACTACTCCATTACACCCTCAGTGCAACGGACGCACAGAAAGAGTCCATCGGACAATTGGCAAGATGCTTAGTTATTATATTAACGAACAACATTCTAATTGGGATACGTATTTACCAATAATCGTGTCGGTATACAACGCAAAAACGCATGAAGCAACTGGCATGTCACCTTATGAAGTGGTCTATGGCAGAAAAATGCCATCCCCTTTTGATGTAATCAGGCAGAAAAACGGAAAAGTCGGAGATACAGTAAGAGATTTCAGTCGAATGATGAAGGATGTATGGAAAAAGGTTCAAAAATCTAATACAAAGGCTTTGGAACGACAGGAAAGATTAGGTAACGCCCAAGCTAAATATCCAAATTACAAAATCGGTCAGTGGGTGATGCTGTCTACCCCATATATTGCGAAAGGAAAAACGAAGAAATTTGTAACAAACTACAGAGGTCCTTATCAAATTATTGAGATCACGTCACTAGTCCACGTTAAACTGCAACTTCCCACCCGAACTATTATTGTCCATGCAAGTCGTTTAAAACCTTTTAAGGGCGCTCCAGATGTAATTCCTTCAACAATAGTGTCTGCTTTTCCAAAGGGTGGAGGTAGTACCCAGAAAGGAAAAAGAGTGGTCACGCCAGCACAACATACAGACATGGCACCATACAATCTTCGACCAAGGGTGTGAATGTCCTAGTTGACTCGTAGTTGACTGTGGATAGTATACAAATCTAAATAATTAATAAATGATAATGGTTTATTATTTAGGAAAACCAAAGTTGAACGTAGAAGCGTGTTGATCTTGAAGTTAACTCCTTCTTTTTCTTGTTTTTGTTTTTACTAGGATCGTAGGACCATAACCACGTTGTTTGCTCTTTTCAGAAAACGCCATGCAAAGCATTTCCTTCACAAAATCTATCCTAACTCAATGGCTCCCTTAACAGTTCCATTCTGAAGTCATTAGATATGTTCATAAACTCACAGCAAGGCAAAATTGATGCCAATGTTGTGATGCAACATGTCTTAAAATTAAAAAGTGAACACAAAACTGAAATTATAATGCTAGGAGCGGGTATAGCTGGAACCTTTGTGTTGGTGTTTCTGCTTTGTACAGTTTTCTTTTATTTAAGACGAAAAAATAAGCCAAATAATAATATACCACTTCATCAAATCCCCATTAATTGGATACCACACTCTTAACTGGTGTACTTCAGTGGTTACTTGTGAGCATTAGTGTATTAATTTTGTTTATTGTACTTCACTCTTTACTAAACAGTCTTATGTTAAAGTAAACAATACTGTAGAATAGATATTCTAGCATTAATATAGGGTAGATTAAACAGGTGTTGCTATGTAACTTTCTAAGTGAATAATCTATTTTTGTTTATTCATTGTCATCAAGATTTGTTACACTTCTTATATGTGTGAACTATGTGATTCATGAGCGTACAGTGCTTTTGTAAGGTGATAAAGTATTTTCAACATACTTAATGTGAAGCGTGTGTAATCTTCTAAGTGGAGAGTTTTCATTGCTTCTGTTAGTTCTTTTGCCATGTGAAGAGTGGAGGAATGTTGAGTGGTAAATTCGAGGGCGAATTTCTCTGAAGGGAGGAGGAATGGTGAGTGGTACTTAAGTAAATAAATTAGTGAAATCAAAGTGAAGTAGAAATTAGAATATAAATGAAACACTTGATTTAGTTTAGAGAGTTACATACTGGCGAACAGCGGGCAGAACAGCAGAGCAGAAGAGACAATGACCGTGAAGTCAGCAAGTTCCACATAAGCAGGCACTGTCGATTCAGCCGTCAGGCCATCGCCCGACCGGCACACATGTTTCTCAGTTGTCGCATGTGAGCAAAGGCCCTCGCCTACATTCCAAGAGCCAATGACCGACGTTAAGAAGATTCTTCGAGAAGCTTCTCAACGTGACAGAAGAGGCAATGACTGTGAAGTCGTTCACCTCCAGTAAACTGAAGTGAATAAATACGCGAGACGCAGTGGGCCCGACAGACCGAGACGAGAGACGAAGAAGACGAAAGAAGAAGAGAAGAGTAGCAGTAGTTTCCAGTCGGTTTCGGTGCTGAAGACCGTCATGCAAGAAGAGACTACATCATGCACAGACGCACCAAGACCGCCACTGTAATGGAATAGCAAGCAGCAGCCTCAGCGCCAGAAGACAGAAGTTAAAAGGTGTTTGAAGTCTGATTTTTTTGTACCCGGGTGACACGTGAGGATGGGAAGGAGACGGCCTCACATCAGCAGTCGCCTTTGAGCTGGGATGAAGATCTGTCAGCCGAAGTCTGGCAAGCGGGAGACCATTGTTCGCGTCCGGGACACTGGCCTTCCCCCACTGTGCCGCTCCACTGGCCAACGCACAACACACGCGGGCGCTTAGAGAACACAGCTGCTGCTCTCCGAGCCAGTACAATCCAGTAAGAAAACCGTAGTACGAAACTTGCAATAAAAGTTATCTTATGTAAATATGCTGTTTCATTCTACCTCATAGCTGAGCCAAGGAAGAACCCACCCTGCCCACAGGTTGTTAAGAGAGAAAAATTAATTAATTTAGAATTTTCACACTGACATAATGCTTTAGAAACAAATGCCCTTTGCAGAAATGCTCATCCTGACAATTGACTAGTATCAAAAGAGAAAACCCAGTCACATTTAGTATCAAAACTGTTACAGGATACAAATTACAGGACTACAAGTACAACTTTCATGTGAAGACCATAGCCGTGCTACTGTGTAGAAGTAAGACCCGCCCTCGAGCCTATAGTATATAATCTTGACACAATTTCTGTGTCCATTCCAAATAGAAGGGTGCGATGACTACAGGAAATGGGCAGTAGTGCGTCGGATACAAACTGCAAGACTCCCAGGAGAGCTTTCGTGTGGAGGCCGCAGCCGTGTTACTCTGTAGGTGTAATCGCACCCTGAAGCCTATAGCATTCAATCTTGACGCAATTTCTGTGTCCATTCCAAATAGAAGGGTGCGCGGGTTACAGTAACTGGGCAGTAGTGCGTCGGATACAAACTACAAGACTCCCAGGAGAGCTTTCATGTTGGGGCTGCAGACGTGTTACTCTCTAGGATAAAACCTGCTCTGGAGCCTGTAGTAATTTATCTCGACGCAATTTCAGTGTCGCATCCTAAGTAGAGTTGTGCGAAGATTACAGTAAATGGACAGTAGTGCGTCGGATAAAAACTACAAGACTTCCAGTACAGCTTTCATGTGGCGACCGTAGCAGTGTTACTCTGTAGCAGAAAACCCGTCCTGGAGATTACAGTACTTAATCTCGACCCAATTTCTGTGACGCAGCATTAGTAGAAGGGTGCATAGGTTACAGTAAATGGGTTTTAGTTGGTCGGATACAAATTTCAAGACCCCCAGTACAGCTTTGATGTTGCGACAGTAGCCGTGTTACTCTGTAGGAGTAAACGCGCAGTGGAGCCTATAGTATTTCATCTCGACGCAATTTCCGTGTCGCATCCTAAGTAGAAGGGTGCGAGGGTTACAGTAAATGGGCAGTAGTCTGGCGGATACAAACTACAAGACTCACAGGAGAGCTTTTATGTGGAGCCCGCAGACAAGTTACTCTCTAGGATAAAACCCACCCTGAAGCCTATGGTGTTTACACTCGATACAGTTCCTGTGTCGCATCCAAAGTAGATATGTGCGAAGAATACAGTAAATCGATAGTACTGCGTCGGATACAAACTACAAAACTCCCAGTACAGCTTACATGTGGCGACCGTAGTCGTGTTACTCCGTAGGAGTTAACCCGCCCTGGAAATTATAGTATTCAATCTCGACGCAATTTCTGTGTGGTATCCTAAGTAGCAGGGGGCGAGGTGTACAGTAAATGGGCAGTACTGCGTCTGATATGTACTACAACACTCGCAGTACAGCTTTCATATGCCGACCGTAGCTGTGTTACTCTGTAGGAGTAAACCGGCCCTGGAGCCTATAGTGTTCAATCTCGACGCAATTTCTGTGTCGCATCATAACTAAAAGGGTGCGAGGGGTACAGTAAATGGGCAGTAGTGCGTCGAATAGAAATTACAAGACTCCCAGTACAGCTTTCATGTTGCGAACGTTGCTGTGTTACTCTGTAAGCGTAAACCCGTCCTGGAGCCTATAGTATTTAGTCTTGACGTAATTTCTCTATCGCATTGAAAGTAGAAAGGTGCAAGGGTTAGATTAAATGGGCAGTAGTGCGTCAGATAGAAACAACAAGACTCCCTGTACAGCTTTAATGTGGCGACCTTAGCCTTTTTACTCAGTAGGAGAAAACCCAGACTGGAGCCTATAGTATTTAATGTCGAAGCAATTTCTTTGTCGCATCCTTAGTAGAAGGGTGCGAGGAATACAGTAAATTGGCGTTAGTGCGTCGAATGCAATCTACAAGAATCCCAGTACAGCTTCCATGTGGCGAACGTAGCTGTGTTACTCTGTAAGAGTAAACCCGCCCTGGAGCCTATAGTATTTAATCTCGACTAAATTTCTGTGTCGCATCCTTAGTAGAGGGGTGCGAGGGTCTTAGTAAATGGGCAGTGGTGCGTCGGATACCAACTACAAGACCCCCAGGAGAGGTTTCATGCGCTGACTAGATCTGTGTTATTCGCTTGGCGAAATGGCAAAATGGAGCCTTTAGTAATGAATCGCGAAACATTTTCTCAGTCGCATCCTTACTAGGATGGAGCAAGGGTTACAGTAAATGGGCAGTGGTTCCACGGATACAAACTAAAGGACTGCCAGGAGAGATTTCATGTTGTGACTACAGCCATGTTAGTCTCTTGGATGAAAGTCGGCAATGACCCAGTAGTATTCTATCGCGACGCAATTTGTGTGTACATCTGATAGAAACTACAAGATGACCATTAGAGTTTCCACGTGGTGACCGCAGCCCGTTAGTATCTTGGAGAAAAGGTGGCATGGAGCCTGTAGTATTCAATCCCAACGCAATATCTGTGTCGCATACTTATTTTGGCGATGCAAAGGTAACAGTTAATGGTGAGTGGTGCGTCGGATACAAATTGTAGGTCTCCCAGGAGAGCTTTCTTGTGGCGACCACAGTCGTGTTACTCTCTAGGAGAACAGCTGCATGGAGACTGTAGTATTTAACCTCGACGCAATTTCTGTGCCTCATCGTGAATAGGATGGTGCAAGGTTTACAGTAAATGGTCTGTGGTGCGTCAGATACAATCTACAAAACTCCCATAGACCTTTTATGTGGAGACCTCAGCCGTGTTAGTCTCTAGGTGAAAAGCCACCATGGAGTCTGTAGTATTTAAACTCGACGCAGTTTCTGTGTCACATCCATACTAAGATGGTGCGAGGATTACTGTAGATGGTCAGTCGTGTGTCGGATATGAACTACAAGACTCCCAGGAGAGCTTTCATATGGCTACCGCAGAAGTGCTAGTCTCTTGGATGAAAGCCGCCATGGAAGCTGTAGTATTTAATCTCGACGCAATTTCTGTGACGTCACCTTACTAGGGTGCGAGGGTTACAGTGAGAGGTCAGTGGTACGTCGGATACAAACTACAATTCTTCCAGGAGAGGTTTCATGTGACAACACAGCCGTGTTAGTCTCTTGGAGAAATGTCGGCATGAAGACAGTACTCCCAGAAGAAATTTCATGTGGCGACCAAAGCAGGGTTAGGCTCTTGGATAAAAACCGCCATGGAGGCTGTACTAATTAATCTCGACGCTATTTCTGTGTCTCATCCTTACTAGGATGGTGCGAGGGTTACAGTAAATACTCAGTGGTACGTCAGATATAAACTACAATTCTTCCAGGAGAGGTTTCATGTGGCAACACAGCCGTGTTAGTCTCTTGGAGAAATGTCGGCATGAAGACTGTAGTATTCAATCACACTCAATTTCTGTGTCTCATATTTACTAGGTCAGTAAATTCTCAGTGGAGCATCGGTCATTAACTATAAGACGCCCAGGAGTGGTTTCATGTGGTGACCGCAGCCCAGTTCGTCTCTCATATAAAAGTCGGCATGGAGCCTGTAGTATTCATTCGCGACGAAGTTTCTGTGTCGCATTCTTACTAGGATTCTGCTGCAGTAAATGGGCAGTGCTGCGTCGGATTCAAAGTAAAGGACTGTCAGGAGAAGTATCATGTGGCGACCGCAGATGTGTTAGTCTCTTGGAGAAAAGTCCCCATGGTGCCTTTAGTATTGATTCGCGACACAAGTTCTGTGTTTCATCCTTAGTAGGACAGTATGCATGTTACAGTAAATGGGCAGTGGTGCGACAGATACAAACTACAGGACTGCCAGGAGAGGTTTCATGTGGAGGCCGCAGCCACGTTAGTCTCTCGGAGGAAAGTCGGCATGGAGCCTATAGTATTCAATCGCGACGCAATTTCAGTGTCGCACTCTTACTTGGACAGTGCGACAGTTACAGTAAAAGGTCATTGCTGCGTCGGATACATGCTACAGGCCTCTCAGGTGAGATTTCAAGTGGCGACCGCATCCGTGTTAGTCTATTGGCGAAAAGTCAGCATGGAGTTTGTAGTATTCAAACTGGACGCAATTTCTGTGCCGCATGCTTACTAGGCTAGTGAGACGGTTACAGTAAGTGGGATTGATGCTTCGGATGCGCATTACAGGACTCCCAGGACTGGTTTCATTTAGCGACTGTATCCGTGTTAGTCTATTGAAGAAAAATCGTCATGGAGGCTGTAGTATTCATTCGCGACGGAGATTCTGTGTTGCATCCTTACTAGGACGGTATTAGTGTTACAGTGAATTGACAGTGGAACTTCGGGTACCAACTACAAAACGCCCAGGAGAGGTTTCATGTTGTTAACACAGATATGTTAGTCTCTTGGAGACAAGACGGCATGCAGCCGGTAGTATTCAATGGCGATAAAATTTCTGTGTCGCGTTCATACAAGGACGGTGTGACGGTTACAGTAAATGATCCCTAGTGTGTCGGATACATGCTACAAGATTCCCATGGAGGTTTAATGTGGCGACCACAGCCGTGTTAGCTTCTTGGAGAAAAGTCGGCATGCAGCCTGTAGTATAAAACCATGGCGTGTTTTCTATGTCGCTACAAAAGACGAGACTTACAGCATTGCTTTTATGTGGCAACCGCAGCCGTGTCACTCTCAATGAGAAAAGCCACCATGCAGCCTGTACTATTTAATCTCGACGCAATTACTGTGTCGCATCTTTACAAGGACGGTGCAAGGGTTACAGTGAATGGGAAGTTGTGCGTCGGATATAGACTACAAGACTCCCAGGAAAGGTTTCATGTGGCGACCGCAGCTATGTTAGTTTCTATGAGAAAAGTCAGCACAGAGCCTGTTGTACTCAAACATGTTGCACTCTGTGTTCCATTCTTACTATGATAGTGTGAGGGTTACAGTAAACGGTCAGTGGTGTGTCGGATACGAACTACGGGACGCCCTGGATAAGTTTTATGTGGCAACCACAGCTGTGTTATTATCTTGGAGGAATGTCGGCATACAGCCTGTAGTATTCAATCGCGACGCAGTTTATGTGTGCATCTGATAGAAACTACTAGACGCCCATTAGAAGTTTCATGTGGTGACCGCAGCCCTGTTAGTATCTTGGAGAAATTGCAGCGTGGAGCCTGTAGTATTCAATCGTGAAGCAAATTCTGCGCTGCATCCTTACTATGACGCAGCGAGGTTTACAATAAATGGACAGTGATGTGTCGGATACAAATTACAGTCGTCCCACGGTAGGTTTCATGTTGCGATCGCAGCCCTGTTAGTCTCTTGCAGAAATGTCGGCATTGAACCTGTAGTATTCAGTCACGCCGCAATTTCCGTATCACATTCTTACTACGACGGTGCGAGGTTTACAGTATATGGGCAGTGGTGCATCGGATACAAACTAGAGGACTCGCTGGAGAGGTTTCATTTGGCGACCGATGCTGTGTTATACTCTTGGAGAAAAGTCGGCAACGAGTCTGAAGAATTCAAACTCAAGTAATTTTTTGTGTCGCATCCCTACTGGGACGGTCAAAGGGTTACAGTAAATGGGCAGTGGTGCGTCGAATACAAACTACGGGACGCCCTGGAGAGGTTTCATTTGGCGACCACAGCCTTGTTAGTCTCTTGGAGAAAATTTGGCATGGAGCCTTTAGTATTCAATCGCGAGGCAATTTCTGTATCTCATCCTTACTAGACATGTGCGAGGTTTACTGTATATGGGCAGTGGTACATCACATACAATCAGTCAGCCTGCAAGGCGAGCTTCCATGTGGCCATCGCAGCTGTGTTAGTCTCTTGGAGATAAGTCGCAATGGATACTGTAGTAATCAATCACGGCGCAGTTTCAGTGCCTCATCTTTAATAGGACGGTGGGAGTGTTACAATAAATGAGCAGTGGTGCATCAGATACATAGTACATGACTCCGAGGCGTGGCTTTATGTGCCGACCGCAATCATGTTAGTCTCTTAGAGAAAAGTTGGCATCGAGCCTCTAGTATAGTAGCGCAACGCAGTTTCTGTGTAGTATCCTTACTAGGACGGAGCGACGGTTACACTAAATGGGCAGTGGTGTATCGGATACAAACTGAAGGATTCCCATTAGATGTTTGATGTGGTGACCGCACCCGTGTTAGTCTCTTGGAGAAAAGTTGGCAAGCAGCCTGTAATATACTATTGAAACGGAATTTCTGTGTTTCATTATTATTAGGATGGTGCTACTGTTACTAAATGATCAGTGGTGCGTCGGATACGAACTACAGGTCTCCCAGGAGTGCTTTCAAGTGACGACGCCACCATGTTAGTCTCCTGGAGAAAAGTACGCATGAAGCCTGTAGTATTCAATCGCGATGCAGTTTGTGTGCCACATTGTTACTAGGACGGTGCGAGTGTTATAGTAAATGGGCAGTGGTGCATCTGATACATAGTACAAGACTCCCAGGAGAGGCTTCATGTGGCGATTACAGCCATGTTAGTCTCTTGGAGAAAAGTTGGCATACAGTCTGTAGTAAACAATCGCGACGCAATTTCTGTATCAGATCCTTATTAGGACGGTGCGACGGTTACAGTATATGGGCAATGGTGCTTCAGATACAAGCCAATAGAATCCCTGGAGGGGTTAATTTGGTGACAGCTGTTGTGGGTTGGCAGGAGAGCCAACACGGGTTTACTAGAGGAAGCCGAAAGGCACGCGTTTTAGCTCACACAGGCTGGCGTGGGGTCTGGAACAGGACAAGGAAATTAGGATTTAGAAAAACGGACGTAGCTGGTGGAATACTTATCTTTAATCCATAACTGGTGAACGTCGCTCTTGACGGTACATTATTCATAATATCAATAGTAACTGGTAATGGCGCCTTGATAGGTCGTAGCAAATGACGTAGCTGAAGGCTATGCTAACTATCGTCTCGGCAAATGAGAGCGTATTTTGTCAGTGAACCATCGCTAGCAAAGTCGGTTGTACAACTGCGGCGAGTGCTAGGAAGTCTCTCTAGACCTTCCGTGTGGCGGCGCTCGGTCTGCAATCACTGATAGTGGCGACACGCGGGTCCGACGTATACTAACGGACCGCGGCCGATTTGAAGGCTACCACCCAGCAAGTGTGGTGTCTGGTGGTGACACCACAACAGCATCCGTGTTAGTCACTTGGACAGATGTCGGCATGGAGTCTGTAGTATTCAGTCGCAACGCTATTTCTGTACTTCATCCTTAGTAGGATAGTGCGAGGGTTACAGTATACGGGCAGTGGTGCATCAGATGCGAACTACAAGACGCCCATCAAAGGTTTCATGTGGTGACCGCAGCCCTGTTAGTCTCTTGGAGAAAAGTCGGCATGGAGCCTTTAGTATTGTAGAGGACAAGGGTTATTTTCAGAAAATATGGTGCGGAATTGTGATTTAGTGTGCTTCAGTGCGCGATGCGCCAGCCTCACGGCAGATGGCGGACGAAGACTGGCCGGTGCGTTATGCAGGTGACACAGTTTTGCAACGAGTGTCGGTATGTGTGTACGTGCGCGGCAGCCGTCAGAACGCAGCATTAGCAGAATTACGCAGGCGCGGGTCGCGTGTGGCTCGGTTGTGGTTCCCAACTCGTCGAGAACCTTCTAATAAACACGCCGCCGTGTAACCGGCGGATTCAGCAGCAGTCTGCACTATTTAAGGGCATCAGAGGTGAGCGTCGGCATTCGGTTCGACCGATTGGGCGTCCGGTCGCTGTCATGTCGTCGTCATCAGTGACGCTGTCCCTGAGGACTGGCCGAAGGAGGACACTGCCCGCTGCTGCACCGGCTACTCCCGGCGTCGTCTCGCGCCGCTGCGTCTGCAGGGGGCGAGCTGCGCCGGGCCTCGTGCTGCCAACGTCCTGCCGCCTGCAACAGCCGCTGACCGAGCATGGCGTCGCGTTCCCCAGGCTGCGTACACCTGCACGTCTCCACCACGACACGAGCGGAGGGGCTGAGATACCGGAAAATGTATTGGAAGAACCAACAAAAAAGTGAAACATTGCTAAAAACAACCACCTTCTTCTACCCAGCCACGCCCTACAACGCCGACCACGTCACCCGCTCCTGTCATCCTATTACAGTATTCAATCGAGATGCAGTTTCTGTGCTGCATCCTTACTAGCACGGTGCGAGGGTTACAGTAAATTGGCAGTGGTGCATCGGATACGTAGTACAAGACACCCAGGAGACTTTTCATGTGGCGACCGTAGACGTGTTCATCTCTTGGAGAAAAGTTGGCATGAAGCCTGTAGTATACTATCGCAACGCAATTTCTGTGTTGTATCCATACTAGGATGGTGTGACAGTTACATTAATGGGCAATGGTTCATTGGATACAAACTACAGGGCTCCCTGGAGATTATTCATGTGGCAACCGCAGCCGTGTTAGGCTCTTGGAGAAAAGTTGTCATGGAGCTTGTAGTGTCCAATCGCGACGCAATTTCTGTATCTCATCTTATTAGGACGGTGTGAGGCTTACAGTATATGTGCAATGGTGCATCAGATACAAACCATAAGACTCCCAGGAGTCTTTTGGGGACGGCACCTGTGTTAGTTACTTGGAGAAATGTCAGCATGGAGCCTGTAGTATTCAATCGCAACCCATTTTCTGTGTGGTATCCTTACTAGGACGGTTCGAGGGCTACAGTAAATGTGCGGAGGTGCATTGGATACAAACAACAGCACTCGCAGGTGAGGTTTCATTTGGCGACGGCACCCGTGTTAGTCTTTTGGAGAAATGTCGTCACGGAGCCTGTAGTATTCAAGCGCGACGCAATTTCTGTGTCGCATCCTTACTAGGCCGGTGCGAAGATTACAGTAAATGGTCAGTGTAGCATCGGATACAAATAACAGGACTCCCAGGAGATGTTGCATGTGCCGACCGCAACCGTGTTAGTCGCTTGTTGTTGTCAGCATGTTGTTGTTGCGGTCTTCAGTCCTGAGACTGGGTTGATGCAGCTATCCATGCTACCCTATCCTGTGCAAGTTTCTTCATTTCCCAGTACCTACTGCAACTTACATCCTTCTGAATCTGCTTAGTGTATTCATCTTTTGGTCTCCCTCTATGGCTTTTACCCTCCACGCTGCCCTCCAATGCTAAATTTGTGATCCCTTGATGCCTCAGAACATGTCCTACCAACCAGTCACTTCTTCTCGACAAGTTGCGCCACATACTCCTCTTCTATATTCTATTCAATACCTCCTCTTTAGTTATGTGATCTACCCATCTAATCTTCAGCATTCTTCTGTAGCAACACATTTCGAATGCTTCTATTCTCTTCCTGTCCATACTATTTATCGTCCATGTTCAACTTCGATACATGGCTACACTCCATACAAATACTTTCAGAAACGACTTCCTGACACTTAAATCTATACTCGATGTTAACAAATTTCTCTTCTTCAGAAACGCTTTCCTTGCCATTGCCAGTCTACATTTTATATCCGCTCTGCATCGACCGTCATCAGTTATTTTACTCCCCAAATAGCAAAACTCATTTACTACTTTAAGTGTCACATTTCCTAATCTAATTCCCTCAGCATCACCTGACTTAGTTCGACTACATTCCATTATCCTCGTTTTGCTTTTGTTGATGTTCATCTTATATCCTCCTTTCAAGATACTGTCCATTCCGTTCAACTGCTCTCCCAAGTCCTTTGCTGCCTCTCACAGAATTGCAATGTCATCGGTGAACCTCAAAGTTTTTATTTCTTCTCCATGGATTTTAATACCTACTCCGAATTTTTTCTTTTGTTTCCTTTACTTCTTACTCAATATACAGATTGAATAACATTGGGGAGAGGCTAGAACCTTGTCTCACTTCCTTCCCAACCACTGCTTCCCTTTCATGCCCCTCGACTCTTATAACTGCCATCTGGTTTCTGTACAAATTGTAAATAGCCTTTCGCTCCCTGTATTTTACCCCTCCTACCCTTAGAATTTGAAAGGGAGTATTTTAATCAACATTGTCAAAAGCTTTCTCTAAGTCTACAAATGCTAGAAACGTAGGTTTGCCTTTCCTCAATCTTTCTTATAAGATAAGTCGTAAGGTCAGTACTACCTCACAGGTTCGAATACTTCTACGGAATCCAAACTGATCTTCGCCGAGGTCGGCTTCTACCAGTTTTTCCATTCGTCTGTAAAGAATTCGTGTTAGTATTTTGCAGCTGTGACTTATTAAATTGATAGTTCGGTAATTTTCACATCTGTCAACACCTGCTTTCTTTGGGATTGGAATTATTATATTCTTCTTGAAGTCTGAGGGTATTTCGCCTGTCTCATACATCTTGCTCACAAGATGGTAGAGTTTTGTCAGGACTGGCTCTCCCAAGGCCGTCAGTAGTTCTAATGGAATGTTGTCTGCTCACGGGGCATTGTTTTGACTCAGGTCTTTCAGTGCTCTGTCAAACTCTTCACGCAGAATCGTATCTCCCATTTCATCAGCATGGAGCTTGTAGTATTCAATCGCAACGCAATTTCTGTATCGCATCCTTACTAGGTTGGTGCAAGCGTTACAGTAAATGGTCAGTGGAGTGTCGGATACAAAGTATAGGACTCCGAGGAGAGGTTTCATGTGGCGACTGCAGACATGTTAGTCTCTAGGATATAAGTCGACATGGGGCCTGTAGTATTCAATCGCTACGCGATTTCTGTGTCGCATACTTACTATGAGTGTGCGAGGGATACAGTAATTGGGCAGTGGTGCATCGGGCATCAACTTCAAGACTCCCAGGAGAGGTTTCATGTGCTGACCACATTTGTATTAGTCTGTTGGAAAAAATGCCGACATGGAGTCTGTAGTATTCAACCGCGACGTAATTTCTGTATCTCATGCTTACTAGGATGGTGTGAGGATTACAGTATATGGGCAATGGTGCATCAGATACAATCTATAAGACTCCAAGGAGAGGTTTCAAGTTGCGTTTGCATCTGTGTTAGTCACTTGCAGAAAAGTTGGTATTGACAATGTAGTATTCAATCACGACGCAATTTCTGTTTCGCATCCTTACTAGGACGGTGCAAGTGTTACATTAAATGGTCAGTGAAGCGTAGAATACAAACTACAGGACTCACAGGAGAAGTTTCATGTGGCGACCGCAGCCGTGTTAGTCTCTTGAAGAAATGTCTGTATGGAGCCTGTAGTATTCAATCGCGACGCAGTTTCTGTGCCGCATCCTTACTAGGACGGAGCGAGGGTTACAATAAACTGGCAGTGGTGCATCGGATACATAGTACAAGACTCCCAGGGAAGGCTTCATGTGGCGATCCCAGCCGTGTTAGTCTCTTGGAGAAAAGTTTGCATGGAGCCTGTAGTATACTATCACAACGCAACTTCTGTGCCACACCTTACTACGATGGTGCAAGGGTTACAGTAAATGTGCAGTGGTGCATCGATTACATAGTACAAGACTCGCAGGAGAGGCCTTATGTGGTGACCTCAGCCGTGTTTTTCTCTTGGGGAATAGTTGGCGTGGAGCCTGTTGTATATTATTGCAATGCAATATCTGTCTTGCATCCTTACTGTACACGTGTTCAGCATTTTACAAGAACTGATCACATTAATAAATGAAATAAAGTACACACACACTGTATAAATCTTTAGCATTTTTACAAGAATTAGGAAAGGAATGGGATTGATAGCATCATTGTTGTTCACTTTGGGTTCACGTAGCTGCACTAAAAGTCCATATCTTGCTACAGAAGCACAACACTAAGTAAGACAATCTGAAGTTCCCTTCCATGAAGTATTTATCAGTGTAGCCAAGACAATGAAATGCTTATTAATATTGGATGTTATCATATGGGCAGTACATTAGGTACACCAAACAGTAGAATGATAATGACATTCCTTCAGTTAGAATAGTGGACAGCTTGATGTCAACACCACATTATTGTAGAATCCATACTCTTACATCAACGTAGAATTAGTGCAAAAACCAAATAGAATGCTCCATTATCATGAGGATGGACAGGACATACGGATATCGCAGCTATTGGTGTTAATTCGGGCAGATGGTGAAGGATACATTAAGTCTTATGCTGGTCATAATTCGGAACTACACTAGTGTGTCATCTGATTTGAATAATTAATTATTGGCACTCATTTGCCAGTTACATAGCATGTATGTAGTATGTATGGAGTATTACAAAACATCTCATTACAATAATTATTGGCATAGCAGTTATGGAGTATTACAAAACATTATTCATAAGTTATCTCATTTCAATAATTATTAACACTCATTGGCCAGTTACAAAGCATTTATTATTCATAAGTCATCTCATTTCAGTAATTATTGGCACTCATTGACCAGTTACAAAGCATTTATGTAGTAATACAAAACATTATTCACTATTATTCAGAAGTCATTATTCAAGACAGGAGTTATTGCGTGTAGCAACAAGCTGCTAGAGACTATATTTGATATCATGCAAGTGACATAAGACATATTTATAATGTAAGACAATGGAACTAGTACTCAAGGTGTTTAGTCCAATAATACATAGACATAATGGAGTTAAAACATCAGAAAAAATTGCATTATATTTAGGACTAGAAATATATCTTAAACTGCTAGCACTATTTAGTTGTATACTGGTAATAGTTGTGACTAGTATTAATTATTTTATGCTAGCAATGCATTGCATTCGGATCAATAGTCAATTGCTGGGGCATGAAAATATTTGCTTTTGACTTATTGCTGGAAATAAGGATTATGAACGTCATTTGTCATCAGTCAGCTGTAGCAAGGTTATGAAACAAGTAGAGTATATGTGATCACATTCATGAATGACAGAGACAACTGGGTAAAAAATAAATAAATGCAAGTACTAGAACAGGTTTAATAACTAAGTGCTTGTAGCATATAACATAACGACATATTTCAGAAATCATGTTAGTATCATGAAAAGCGTCTCCTGGAAAAAATACAAAGTAGATTATTGAGCTGAAAGAAGAAATGTATTCATATCATGCTGAAAAGCAGTAAACTTCGAATTAACAGGTAATGAAACGTGTACTTAATACGTATGTACTCCAGCTGTCTTTCCCAAAACATTCAGTCATTATACTATGCAACATATGACATACTGTCAAAAAGAACTGCAACAAATAGTTAAATAATTACATAGCATCTCTTAACTAATAGAAAATATATAAACTTCATCATTATCATCATCTGCAAAGAAAAACTTCAGTAGTCATATTACCATATTCTTCATATAACCATTCATCATCATTTATTATCATGTGTAAAAAATAGACAATTCATTATTCACATTACCATTTTCTTTATACAACTATTCATTATCATTCATTATTTCATATATTATAGAGTTTTTTACTTCTAGCATGTTTCATCACTAAAATTAACATGTGTAGTTTTGTCTGACTTCCTGTCACAATCGCC
The DNA here is from genome assembly GCF_021461395.2 of Schistocerca americana. Taxonomy (NCBI): domain Eukaryota; kingdom Metazoa; phylum Arthropoda; class Insecta; order Orthoptera; family Acrididae; genus Schistocerca; species Schistocerca americana. Next base: position 10,664,119 of record NW_025725884.1, read on the forward strand.
TCGTATTCTGAAAGAAAAATAATTAGTCAAGACTGCTATCATACGGTGTGTATAGTATATTCTTGATAATGCTTGTTAATTCCGATCCATTTACTTTCCATGACAAAGTATTGCATCTCCTTTCTTTCATTCTGATGGTAAAATTTCGATTTCATAGTAAACCATTGTGGTTGTTTAATTTATTTCTTTTACACGGTATTGATTTCAAAAAATGATGAATATGGATTAATATCTTGCATTTAAATCAGATACCTATTAAATGAAAACTTCTTTCTAGTGACATGAGTAAGAACACTGCATAGCATGACGGAAAACGTATTAGGTCAAAACCACAGACGATTTTCAAGTGCAAAAATGTACACACAATATCATAATGTAGTAGCAAAAAGCTGTAAAAGAGTCAAGACATTGGGATATCATAAGGCAAAATGTCAAAGTCATCTGGTGTTTGTTATATCTTAAAGGTTTCATAGTACATACAGAGAAAGTTCTACTTTCGATAGGAAAACCATAATACATACATTAGAAAAAATGGAAAATGTGCACAGTCTGATATATAACGACAAGAAAAGCGACCTGCTAACCTTACCTTGCCGGGCACTTGCCAAGAAAAAATATAATCCTCATCAATAAGTGGTCATATAAATATCTGGAAATGGCATTACAGTGTGATAAATCATAAAATGTTTATTCAATAAAGGTTTTAATTTTGGAAATATGGTGATTGCCCTTGGTTTTTCTCGTTCTCAAAGTTTCGACATGTACTATATTGGGGTGAGGAATGCTGCGAATTATATATGGACCAGCGTATAGAAGCTCAAATTTACTGTATCTACTCTTTCTTCTGATGGATAAATAGTGTGTGCGTACTAATATCTTCTATCCTATGTGAAATTCACGGCGTGTACAAACCTGTTTTTGCTGTCTTCTGCGACGCCTGCAGCACGTCTGATGTTGTTGAGCGCAATGTCAATTATTTCATGGTGTCGACTAGATGTAGGAAAGGATACTAATTCTTTAATTTTGTTGGGTGGTTCAACATTTTTCACTATAACAGTCAGACATAACATAGTAGATTCATTTGGTATGGAGTTAATTACATCCAGGAATGAGAGTATGTGTGTGTCCCAATCAACATGTCTTTTATGGCAGTATATTCTATATAGTTTACCGGTTTCTTTCATCAATCGTTCAAAAGGGTTAGAAGAAGCGTGATACCTGGATATATACGAGGGTTATTCCAAAAGTAAGGTCCGGTTATAAAAAAAAAATCAAAACTAAAATGTTTTTTCAAAACAATTGTTTTATTTACATTCCTTACATCTTTATCTATTTTTCTACATAACTTCCATACTTATTTAAACATTTGTCACATCGTTCAACAAGCTTTTGAATGCCCATGTTATAGAAATCGGCCGCCTGTGACGATAACCAGTCCTTAACTGCTTCTTTCACTTCATCATCTGTGTCGAAGCGCTTGCCGCCGAGAAACTCCTTTAAGTAACGGAACAGGTGGAAATCACTTGGCGCCAGGTCCGGACTGTAAGGAGGATGGTCCATCTGTTCCCATCCAAATTTCTTGATCAGAGCTTGCGTTTCATTTGCAGTGTGGGGTCTGGCATTGTCATGCAACAACAAGATTCCAGACGACAAAAGACCACGTCGCTTATTCTGGATTGCACGTCGAAGTTTAGTCAGGGTAGAGCAGTAGGCGGCTTTATTAATCGTTGTTCCTCTCTCCATAAAGTCGACTAACAATACTCCACGTCTATCCCAGAACACAGTCGCCATAACCTTACGTGTTGAGATTGTCTGCTTTGCCTTGACATTGACTGGCGATGACGTGTGACGCCATTGCATTGACTGACGTTTAGACTCTGGAGTGATGTGAGAAACCCATGTCTCATCCCCTGTGACAACACTGTCTAAAAGACTGTCACCTTCCTTATGATATCGCTCCAAAAATCAAGAGCAAAAGCCATTCTTTTCATTCGTTGGGGCTCAGTAAGCAGCCTGGGAACCCAACGGGCACACAATTTGTGAAACTTCAAATGTTCAGACACAATTCTGTACAAAGTTGTTCTACTCACATTCGGAAAATGCATGTCTACGTCTGTAATAGTGAATCGGCGATCTTCACGAATTTTTTTGTCAACCGCATTGACCAAATCGTCTGAAATCACTGATGGTCGGCCACACCGTGGTTCATCGTGCACATTATCCCGTCCTTCATTAAAAGCTCGCACCCACTTGCGCACTTTACTGTCGCTCATTATGTTAGGACCGTACACTTCAGTAATCTGCCGATGGATTTCCGCCGCTGAATTGTTTCTTGCAGACAAAAACCGTATCACTGCCCTTACTTCACAATCGGCGGGCTGATCAATTGTCTTAAACATTGTAAAGTGACACTGTGAACTACACTCAGCAACAGTAACAAAGCGAATGGCGGCGTTTGACGCGCAAGGCTTGCCGGGAGTCGGCGCGCATGCGTGTTTTGTCATTGGCGCCAAATTTCAATAGTTACGGCGAATCGGACCTTACTTTTGGAATAACCCTCGTAGATCGGAGAAATGTTTCTAGCTCGTAACATACGTGTCCATATCGCAGATCGAAATTGCGGTCCATTGTCGGAAACTACTTTCGATCCTTGTCCTACATGAAATAGAAAATGTTTTACAAATGCATTCGAAGTAGATTTAACAGTAGCTTTGCGTAACAGACTGAAGGTAACAAATTTCTAAGTGAGTTCAACAGCGACTATGATGTAACAAAAACCTCTGTTAGATCTGGGAATCGATCCAAAAATGAGTACAGCGGCCATATGTCTCAATTTAAAGGGTACAATGGGATGTAACGGAGGAATATGTGAAGTCGTGTCTGATTTAGCTTTCTGGCAGATTGTACATGACGCTGAAAGTCGTCGAATACGTTTCTCCATGTTGGCAAAGTAACAGTTCTGTCTCAGTATAAGAACTCATTTTCTGTATCCATAATGTGCGTAACATAAATGAGTATGCCAAATTAATTTGTTATCAAGCTAGTCAGGAAATCACCAAAAGAGAGAAATACTGCGTACTTTCTGCAGTTCGGATAGAGCTGAATTTGCAAAAATCCCGATTTTAAATCTAAAATGGTATAAATAGCAGTACCATCAAATTTCTGTAGAGGTTCTTCTAGTGTTTGTAGGCGATCTGTTTCATTAATAATAATGACGTTGACATGACGCGAATCAAGTACGAGGCGAAGTGAGCCATCCTTTTTCTTAACAATATGGAGCGTATTTATGTAAGGACTAACTGCCGGTTCAATAATGCCTTGGTCAAGCATAGCTAGGAATTCTTTCTTCATTTGTTCTCTGTGAATATATGGAATGGAATATGGTTTGGCCTTAAATGTGTCATGCTGTTTAATTTGAAATTCATACATAAAAGCGGACATAGTACCAGGGATAATGTCAAAAACTGGAGCTTGCTGTAAAAGAATATTGCGTAGTTGAGTACGTTCGTCATCTGCATTTCCACTGCTCTGCTTTACTTCCTCAGAAGTCATTTGCATAACGTCATAGTCGGCTTCGCCTGGTGTATTGGAGCTGTGTACACACGTATCTCTGAACAATGTGGAACGACAGTCTTTGTTACACTGCTGATAAATCGTGCTGAAATTCGAATGTCAGTTGTACCTTTTCATCCTTTAACATTAAATAGGAATTTTGAAAGTGAATAATTGCGTCGTGTTGCACCAAAATAATTCGTACCTAAAATAACGTCTGATGTCAATAAGGGAACAATCCAAAAATTTGAGTGGAATGTATGATCTGCAATACAAAACGATAAGTGTGTCTTTAATTTTACATCCACTACTTTATCAGATACTGCTCCTTTTACTTTAGTTTTGCCTAATGGTAGCGTAGGATAGGTATTTTCTTTCTTACATTCGTTGAAAGTTTCTTCATTTATAACTGACATAGGTGATCCACAATCGATTACTGCTGAAAATGTGGATGATCCAATCTTTACTTCAATAACAGGGTGGGATTTTTTTTTTTTTTTTGTATAACTGGTTTTTCATGTAAAAGTGTGTCTCGGATGTCGTCAAAAGTAATCACATTTTCGTGAACAAGATTCTGTGTATCAAAAGTATTGCTTACGTTGCTGGAAGATGCAACCTGTGCTGTATCTAGTCCTATTCTTTCTGACGTGCTGTTGTTTGCAGGAGGGTGCTGTGGCACTTCGACTGTTTGTACTGTTCTGTTATTTCGTCCTGACGCATTAGGTTGTGGATGATATCGACTGTCTGGTTCATTCATGATAATCTGTTGTTGTGGATGATTCTGCTGCTGATAAGACCTACTGTTATTAAACGTGCGATGAAAACTGTGCTCAATACTTTTACGTATGTCATGATAGTCATTACTATACGGCGCGTTGACATAGGAGTTGAAATAATGTGTCTTCAGTACGTAGTATTTCCTTGTTGCTGTGGTTAGGTATGCTAACCGGCTGGTTTTGTTGTTGTGGGGGAAACCCTCTATTGATGCCAAAATATGTTTGCTGTTGCTGATAATTATGACGATATTGATGATTAAAATTTTGTCACTTATTACAATTATGCTGGTAGTTCTTGTCATTTCAGGAGTGTCTAATGAAAATTGTCACTTTCAGGTAAAACTTGTCATATCAGGTTTTCTTTACTCATTTCTAATCCTAGATAAATCGACAGTTGAAGAGTTGTTCTGATAGATATAAAGGACAGTAATAGAGTAGGCAGCAGTGCAGAAAACTAAAGAAGAAATAGCACCCATACGGCTCAGGGCCCTGTGCACCCTGTGGCACATATTCATCGAAGTGTAATGAATCCCCTGAGGTCAAAATCTGCAAATAAATTTTAGTTTCTGCGTTACAGGCCAAGCCGGTGGAAATGCAAAAGTAAATTGTTGTATCCAGCCCAAAGGGTGAATCTGTGTTCTGTCATTCTTAAATACCTTAAATTTCCTAACGGATAGAAAGCGCTTGTAATCAAAATTATCGTCTCTGAATGTCTGAGCAGGTTCAGAATTGTATGAGAATCTATTTGTCCGTGTCTGTTCGGAATCTACGTCACGCACTCTCTGTAAGTTACCTAAGTTATATTGGCTGTGTGAGTGTGACAAATGTTCAGAATGTGGCGTATGCTGTGACGCGGTAGAGGCTGAAACATTTTTCATTTCTGTCACTTCTTGCTGTAAAGATGACAATTTTCTTCGTACTGTATTGTTGGATGTACCTATCTCACTGATTGCCTGTTGTATGTTTTGGAATTCGGGTCATTTTTAGTGTCACAGGCATCGATTTGTTTCTGCATTTTACGTGTGGTTATATTTCATTTCTTAACGTCTGATTTAATGGTATCGGGATCCTGTATTAATTCCAACTGTTCACGCCTGTTGGTCACTGTCTGAAAGTCTACTGTGTATTTATTTTCCAAAGTCTGAATATTAGTGTCTGTTTTTGTTTTTAGATCGGAGATTTCACCATGCAGTTCCGTGTTCAACTGTTAGATAGTATTAATTTCGTCTGATACTGTAGCAATGTTGGTGTCTACGTATGTTTTTGATTTTGTAAACAACTTACGCTTGTCTTCCCGTCTCTGTGTAGTAATTGTTTCCGTGACTTGTTTCTTTACTTTGTTCTGTTCCTGTATGAATTTACGGTAACGCGTTTCACGGTTTTGTAGGTGGTGATTAAAACGTTCATCAATTTGGCTGTTCTGTTGTTCAAATTTCTTGTCGACTTTCGCATCCAGAGTGCGTTAAAGTTCTGCTGACATTAATTTAAACTCGTCGTGTAACTGTGTAGCGTTTTCTGAACATTGTTTAGCAACTGCACTAATTTCATCTCTAAGTAATTTTGTTGTGCCTGCATGTGTATTACGTAATTCTTGGGCAACGGATCTAATTTCTTCAGTACTATTCCTAGCACAAGCCTTAATTTCCTTCCGTAATTGTTCTTTAGTAACATGAGATTGCACGGCGACGGTTGTAATCTGTTCATTAATCTGTTTAAAGTTCTCATTAAATTGCTTGATCGACGTGTCGTGTTTTTCACTAAGTTGTTGCTCGATTCATTAAGGTTGTTGTGTTTTTCATTCAACTGTTTAAGATTTCCATTAAGTTGTTTGTTCGATTCATTAAGTTGTTTATAATTGAATACCTGCCAGCAAAAACGTTGCAACTCTCAAAATGCAAATTGTACAGGAGGCGCGAAAAACCATTACCTATGCAACAGGTTTACGAACGGCAGAAATAGCATTCTCAATCACTTGAAATGAGTCCATTGCTGATTAATGTCTACACGTTGTGGCAGTACGTGACCTGAAAAGCTAGATATTACAGATTTTCGTTCGGCATCCATACAAAAATGTTGTAACTCTAACTAGAGTAGCACACTTTTGTGAGTTATAACGTTTATTCCACTGATATTATTTAACCTCTAACAGTGTTTATTGGTTTTGTTCTGATTAGGAGTAAATACAATTTGCACTATACAATGTCGGAACTTGCGGGTGTTTGACTGAAGGTGGAAATATTGTTACAAAAGAATGGTTTGTAGTGATAAACGTTCACATTTTCATTTCACAAGAATATAACGAAACAGAATCGATACTGCACCCGCAGTTTAAACGAAACAGTATTAATAGTTCCCACTGTGTAACACGATTATTCATGGCACACAAGACGTATTGTTGCAAACGTACGTTTTGCGTGACCGACCATTACACTGTCACTTTACTTTATCCTTAGGTTCTCATAAACTCTCGGTATTTCTCATGACTGCATCTGCACATGTCTAGCAGATTAACTTTCTTTTCCACAGAAACAGGCAATGGCTCACCATAAAGTCTAGGTAGGCCATTCAAGCTAAACACCACCGGCGGAACCGTAATACTATTTTTACCCCGGGAGCGTTTTACTAAGTTTGCTGAATAACAAGGCTGAAAGTAGTTACGGCTCTTGCGGCTCTGAAGTACTGTTGGGGAGTATGATGATTTCTTCATCCAAACATAATCCGTTATTTTGCATTTTGGATCTTTGCGGACGTGCTTTTCTATACCGCATAAATCAATAAAATCGTCCTGCTCCATGTAACGAACCAGAAACGAGTTGTTTGGTTGTGCAGTAGCTATGACCAGAACCCACCAAATGGTTCATACACAGAGTAGTTCTTCTTATGTTAATGTGAAATCCCTGTCACAAGGCAAAATGCTGTGTCCTGTGATAAGAACTTTTTGCTTCACAGAGGTGAAATACTTCATGTTCAGGAGGTATTGATAAAAAGCAATATTTTTCCAGTTACTGTTCTTTCCTGTACATCGATCTGAACACACCCCTAAAGTTCTTTCTTCACACGGGTTTAGTACTGAAAATGTAGATGTTACGTACTTCAGAAGGCACGAAGTAATTTCGGCTGATCCCCGCTTAGCAACAGTTTCAGGCCATACACACATCCACATCTTATTGTCACCAACGTTATGTATTGCCTGACTGTAGGTTGATAGCTGACGTTGATAGAAAACCGCACAATGGTTTAGGGTAGGACAATACAGCACCTGTTGAAGGACTGAGCATATTACAACATTGATTTCGTTTGCTTTAGCTTTTGCTGTATTCTTCTCCAGCATTGAATAGGCTGCTTCCGCATGTAAATGGTGCAGTTCGCTTTCTTCGTCGATTTTCTTTCTCTCTGTTTCATTTTTACTGTTAACTAACTGCAGGAACAGTCTGTCACAATACCCACATGAATCCGAACTTGGTACTCCAAAGCGAAAATTATATTGTCCCCTGAAAATATTTCTGTGAGGTCTTTCACTGCACTGTACTGTCGGATTATCTTCTTTAAAGAATCGGCAAAGTTTAGAAATATTCAAATCGGATCTCAGGCAGAGCTTTTCATTCTTTTGTCTTGAGTAGTGGCTTTCAAGCTGTCCTGCAGCGTATTTGGACGATTCAAATGCCTACCCCTTCTGTCTTCTAACGGCACGCCACATTTCATCTTCCCTTGGAGCATTTGTACACGTCTAGCTGTAATCCTATATACCATGTAAGACGTATGCATTGCCGGCGATGGGCGAGGCATGGCAGAGTCTCTGACCAGAGAGTAGTATGTAGTTAGTTGTTGCTTGTCGCTAGTGGGCATTAGTCTTCAGTCTGTGCTAGTAAGCAGTTGTCTGCAGTAGTCTTGAGTAGTCTGCAGTAGTCGACAGCAGTCGGCGCGTGCTTGCGCGTGTCCGCAGTCTGCTCTGGTCGGGACTTTGGAGGATGAGTGTTATTGTAGAAGGTAAAGAAGCAGACTTGCGCATATCTAGTAATGTATATTGACTGTCATTGATTTCTTTTAAAAAAAATGCCTCAATAATAATTTTTATAATATAAAGTAATTTTTTAAAGAAAAGCATTCATTTCAATTTAAAGAATATTTCCAATGCATGATCATTCCTTCCAAGAATCAGAAAAAAAATATACGCCAGCATTGCACGAAGCTGTGCCGAAAAATTTCTACATAAGAGCAGATATATTCGCAGTTTTTATTGAGGTAACAATTTTTCCTTTTTTTTATTCAGAATACAGGTCCGGGGCGCAGCGCTGCTGTCGTCATAAAATTTACCAGGTTACTGAATTTTTTTATTATATCCGGATTTAGGAATTGAATTTTGTGGTTACATTAGTGTGAATGCATTTCTGCACGGAGACTATAAATAGGAGCCAACTTTGTTCAGAGGTTACATTAAAAATCAATTTTGTTCAGAGGTTACAATAGTTTTAAAAAAATCATTTAATTATTATTTTTGTGCGGAGGTTACACTTGGTTCATGGTTTCTTATTCATTTAAAATTTCTGTGGGGAGGTTACACTTGGCGACATCCGGCCAGGATCGTATTTCTTTGTGAATCTTCTGATAAGTAGTCATATATCTGCTCTTATTTACTTAAATGTAGTTTGCATCTGGCGCAACGCATTTACTAATTTGTCACTCTTTCTTTCACAGATCATCGGCAATTTGTTGGTCTTTGTTGTAATTGTGTTTGTTGCATTTTGCATTGTCCTTGTTTCATATGTGCTTAATTCTGATTTGTGAAAAAATGCCGCGAAAAACTGTTAACAGTACATCGCGATGTGCAATGAATGAAGTAGCCGATTCGAATAATTTGACCGATCATACTAGCGACAGTTTGTGTAGTAATTATAAAGCTCCATTTACAGACAATCAGTGCGTACTGATCACCAGTAATGATTTTGATGCAAATGATGAGCAAACAAATTCAATTGTGTCCTCTGTTAATTTAAAGACAATTGATGACGCGGGACGTTCTGTTACAACCAACGCTGCCCAGTTCGACACGCCAGATTTGCAAAATTTACGTAGCAGACAAATAATTGTTTCTAACGAAAATGAACAGTATACTCAAAGTAGGACAGATTTATTTGATTCTGAGGTAGTGACTAACAGTGCACATCCGATTGGGAAACCTTTTCGAGAATCACAGAATGACCAAATGGTTACACAAAACGTGACAATTGCAGGTACGCCATCAAACAGCACAGAAAATAGAGTAGGTAATATTGGCTTGGATCAAATTATGGCAGTATTGCTACAGTTTAAAAAGGAACACAACGACAATTTCAAACGACTTAATGAATCGTACAAACAACTTAATGAAAGTTTCGACAACCATTTCAAACAACTCAATGAAAAATATGACAGGTCGATCAAACAATTTAATGAAAGTTTCAAACAGTCGAATGAAAAACACGACAACCTTAACGAACAGAACAAACAACTTAGTGAACAGATTACAGCTGTTACCGTGCAACGTCATGATACTAAAGAACAATTACGTGACGAAATTAAGGCTTGTGCTAGTAACAGTAGTGAAGAAATTAGATCTGTTACACAATAATTACGTAATAGACATGCAGGCACAACAGAATCACTTAGAGATGAAATTAGTGCAGTCGCTGAACAATGTTCTGAAAATGCGACACAGATACGCGACGAGTTTAATTTAAAGTCACCAGATCTTTCACGCACTCTGGATACGGAAGTCGATAAGAAATTTGAACAACAGATCAGCCAAATTGACGAACGTATTAACGTGACAGAAATGAAAAATGTTTCAGTCACTAACACGTCACAGCATACGCCACATTCCGAAATTTTACACACTCACACAACCAGTATAACTTAAGTAATTTACAGAGACCACGTCGATTAGAATACGAAGTGACACAGACAAACAGATTTTTATGCAATCCTGAACCTGTTCACACATTCAGAGACGATAACGTTGATTACGAGCAACTTTTATCCGTAAACAAATCTAAGGTATTTAATAATGACAGAACACAGAGTCACGCTTTGGACTGGATACGACAATTTGCTTTTGTATTTTCATCAGCATTGCCTATAATGCAGAAACTAGAATTGGATTTGATACAACAGCTTGCTTTTGAATTTTCATCGGCATTGCCTGTAATGCAGAAGTTAAAATTTATTTGTAGCGCGTAATTGACCTCAGGGGATTCATTACGCTTTAATGAATATGTACCGTAGCGTGCACAGGGCCCCGAGCTGTAGCAGTGCTATTTCATCTTTAGTTTTCTGCACTGCTGCTTTCTCTTCTACTATCCTTTATATCTCTTAAAACAGCAACTGTCGATCTATCTAGGACTAAGAAACGTGTAAAGAAAACATGATACGACAAGTTTTTACTGAAAGTGACAATTTTATCATTATACGTTCCCGAAATGACAAGAACTACCAGCATAATTTTAATATCAGAGAAAATTTTAATCATCAGTATGTGTAAAATTATCAGCAACAGCGAACGCATTTTGGTAACAATAGAGGTTTTTTACCGCAACAGCATGAAAGCCAACCGGTTAGGATACCTAACCAACAATGTAATGTACAAGGTCAACCAAGCTTTAATGTTTCGCCGCCTACACATATAGCGTCAGCTCCAACAAATAGTAACGCACAGCAACAAGGAAATAACTATGTACAGAAAACACACTGTTTCAATTCCTATCGCAATGCACCGTATAGAAATGACTATTATGACAGACGTGAAAGTAATGAGCACAATTTTCAGCGTACGTTTAATAACAGTCGGTTTTACCAGCAGCAGAATGAACCACAATAACAGATTATCATGAATGAACCAGACAGTAGATATCATCCCGAACGTAATACGTCAGGAAGAAATAACAGAACCGTACAAATAGTTGAAATGCCACAGCATCCTCCCGAAAATAATAGCACGTCAGATAGAATTTGACTAAATACAGTACAGGTTGCATCTTCCAGTAACGCAAGCAATACTTTTGACACGCAGAATCTTGTTCACGAGAATGTTATTTGAAACATGCTTTGTTCAATGCACCACTTTTATCACATCCAGATCTTACTAGAAATTTTTCCATTGCCACCGACAGTTCTAACACCGCTTTCGGCGTATATATTTTTCAGGAAATTGAAGAATATGGCACTACAGTAATTAAAAACATAGCCTTTGCGAGTCGCATTCTGTCACCTTCTGAACGCAATTATTCTGTTACAGAACTTGAAACATTATGTGTTGTCTGGGCATTTACGAGATTTTGGCATTTCCTTTATGGAAGACATACCACCGTTTACACAGACCATAGAGCTATACAGTTTTTACTTTCGGCTAAATTTACACACGACAGATTAAGTAGATGGAAACTTTATTTACAAGAATTTAATTTTACAATTGTTCACATTCCCGGCACACAAAATATTCTAGCAGACTCACTATCCCGTTCTCTTAGCAGCAATCAGCAAGACATCGCAAACAACTTCTGCAAAGCAAATTTCAGCGTCATGTACAGTCAACAAGTTTCATTTGAAAATTTCATTTCGTCGTCATTACAAGAGATAGCACAAGAGCAGAGTAAAGACAACGTGTGGAAAGAAATTAAACACCTTTGGCAAGATAGGATTAAGGTTACCATTAGAAACCATTACACTGTACGAAATGACATTCTGTTTCGCCGCTCTCACCCTGACAGCAACAATTGGTTATTATGCATTCCTGATGAACTTGTTAACAAATTAATCTGGTATACTCATTTAAGTTACGCACATTACGGAGCCAGAAAATGCTTTCTTATACTGAGACAGAACTGTTATTTTACCAACATGGAGAAACGTGTTCGACGAGTTTTAGCGTCATGTAAAATCTGCCAGAAAGCTAAATCAGACACGACTTCACATGTTCCTCCATTACATCCCATTGTACCTGTTAAATTGAGACACATGGCCGCTGTAGACATTTTTGGTCCGATTCCCAGAACTAATAGAGGTTTTTGCTACATCTTTGTCGCTGTTGAACTCACTTCAAAATTTGTTACCTTCACTCCGTTACGCAAAGCTACTGCTAAAACTGTTTCGAAAGCATTTGTAAAACATTTTCTATTTCATGTAGGGCATGTACTGAAAGTAATTTCCGACAATGGATCACAGTTTCGATCTGCTATATGGACACGTATTTTACGAGCTAGAAACATTTCTCCGATCTATATATCCAGGTATCATGCTTCTTCGAACCCTTGTGAACGATTAATGAAAGAAATTGGTAAACTGTGTAGAATATACTGCCATAAAAAACATATTGATTGGGACACACACATACTCTCATTCCAGGGTGTAATTAATTCCATACCAAATGAATCTACTATGCTATCTCCGTCTGTTATACTGAAAAATGTTGCACCACCTAACAAAATTAAAGAATTAGTATCCTTTCCTACATCGCGTCGACTACGCCACCATTAAATAATTGACATTGCGCTGAACAACATCAAACGTGCCGCAGAGCGCCGGAGAAGACAGCAAAAACAGGTTTGTAAACGCCGTGACTTTCACATTGGACAGAAGATATTAATACGTACACACTATTTATCCAACAGAGGAAAGAGTAGATGCAGTAAATTTGAGCTTCTATACGCAGGTCCATATCGAATTCGCAGCATTCCTCACCCCAATGTAGTACACGTCGAAACTTTGAGAACCAGAAAAAGCAAGGGCAATCACCATGTCTCCAACATCAAACCCTTTATTGAATGAACATATTTTATGATTTATCAGACTGTAATGCCATTTCCTAGTTTTTTTTTATGACCACTTATGCAATTATATTTATGTGACTACTTACTGATGATTATCGTATTTTTTCTTGGCAAGTCCCTGGCGAGGTAAGGTTAGCAGGTCGCTCTTCTTGTCGTTACACATCAGACTGTGCACATTTTCCATTTTTCATGTATGTATGATTGTTTCCTGTTTTGTTTGTATGCACTATGAAATATTTAAGATATAACAAACACCAGTTGACTTTAACATTTTGCCTTATGATATCTCAACATCGTGACTACTTTACTTTTTTTTTTTTTTTTTTTTTGCTGCTACATTGTGATACACTGTGTACATTTTTGCCTCTGAACACTGTCTATGTTTTTGATATATTACGTTTTCTGTCATGCTATGCTGTATGCTCAAATATATCACTAGAAACTAGCTTTTATTTAATGGGTATATGATTTAAATGCAAGACATTAATCATTGTTCATCATTTTCAGAAAGCAATAACGTGTCAAAGAAATAAATTAAACAAACCACAGTGGATTACTATGAAATGGGAATTTCCCCTTCGGAATGAACGGAAGAAGATGCAATACCTCGTCACGAAGAGTAAATGGATCAGAATTAACAAACATTAACAAGAATATACTATACACATCGTACATATATATTTAATACACATTTCATTACCTGTTAATTCGAAGTTCACTACTTTTCAGCATAATATGCGTTTCTTCTTTCAGTTTAATAATCCATTTTGTATTTTGCAGGAGAAATTATTCATGAAATTAATGTGCTATAAGCAGTTGGTCATTACCGTTGCATTTTTTCCCATTTGTGTGTCATTTATGAATGTGATCACATATACTTTACTTGTTTCATAACCTTGCTACAGCTGACTCATGACGAATGACGTTACACATCTTCATTTACAGCAATAACTCAAATACAAATATTTTTATGCCCCAGTAATTAATTATCGATCCCAACGCAATGCAATGCTAGCACAAAAAAACATGTATTACCAGTCCCAAATAAAGCTACCAGTTTAAGAGAATTCTGAGTAATACTGAATAATGTTTTCTAGTCACAGACCTTGAATAATAGTTACAGTATGTTACATTTTCAATATGTCCTATGTCACTTGAATGATGAGTTCTGCGTAATGTTTTCTAACCACAGACCTTGAGTAATAGTTACAGTGTGTTACATTTTAAATATGTCCTATGTCACTATCATTCATGATCAGTTCTGAGTAATACTGAATGATGCTTTGTAATAATGCATAAATGCTATGCCAATAATTTCTGTAAATAATATTTTTCTTATACTCTATAAATCCTATGCCAATAATTGACTCTCATTTTGAATGATAACTTCTGAATAATACTGAATAAGGTTTTATAAAAATATAAGAATACCTTGTAACTGGCCAATGAGTGCCAATAATTATTTTAAATATGTCGTATGTCACTTGAATGATGAAAAATGTTTTGTATTATTCAATACTTGCTATATGTTTAGTAACTGGCCAAAGAGTGCCAATAATTGTTTTAAATATGTCATATGTCACTTGAGTGATGAAAAATGTTTTGTATTATTCAATACTTGCTATATGTTTTGTAACTGGCCAATGAGTGCCAATGATTACTATAACTAAGTGAATTATGTTAATACTATGCCATTCATTAGCTCCTGTTTTGAATGATGACTTCTGATGGTTTGTAACTGGCCAATGAGTGCCAGTGATTACTATAACTAAGTGAATTACGTTAGTACTATGCCATTCATTAGCTACTGTTTTGAATGATGACTTCTGATGGTTTGTAACTGGTCAGTGAGTGCCAATGTTCTCTGTAAACAGATTACTTATGAACATTATTCTGTAAAACTTCATACATGGTACAGAAATGTTCAGTAACTGGGCGATGAGTGCCACCAATTACTCAAATCAGTTGTTAGACCAGTGTAATTCTCAATGAAGACTAGTATGTGACTTAATGTCCTTCACCTTCTGACCTAATTACCAGAAATTACTGCAATATCCGTTTGTCTTGTCTATCCTCATGATCATGGAGCACTATGTTTGGTTTTTGCACTAATTCTATGTTGGTGTACCTTACAAGAACGTGGTGTTGACACGACATGCTGTCCACCACCTTGAGCGATGGAGATGTTATTATGGTCCCAGTGTTTGGTGTACCTAATGTACTACCAAAATGATAACATGGAATATTACTACGACATTTCAGTGTCTTGGCTACACTGATTAATACTTCAAGGAAAAGAACTTGAGATTGTCTCACTTGGTGTTGTGCTTCTGTAGAAAGATATGGACTCTCAGTGCAGCTGCATGCAACCTAAAGTGCTACAACCATGATGCAATCCTTCCCTTTCCTATCCTAGTTCTTGTAAAATGGTAAAAAAAGTATATCAGTGTGTGTGCACCTTTGTCATTTTGTTAACATGATTTGTATTCATTGCCTATACATTTGTGATTTCCTGATATGTTCAATACTACAGTGCGTGTGCACTTTATGTCATTTGTTAATATGATTTGTACTCATTCCGTGTACATTTTGTGATTTGCTGATATGGCTCTGAGCACTATGGGACTTAACTTCTAAGGTCATCAGTCCCCTAGAACTTAGAACTACTTAAACCTAACTAACCTAAGGACTTCACACACATCCATGCCCGAGGCAGGATTCGAACCTGCGACCGTAGCGGCCACGCGGTTCCAGACTGTAGCGCCTTTAACCGCTTGGCCACACCGGCCGGCTTGCTGTTATGTTCTGAACTACAGTGCGTGTGCACTTTTGTCATTTGTTAATATGATTTGTACTCGTTGTGAATACATTTTGTCATTGCTTGATATGTTCTGTACTCAGTGCATGTGCACTATATTTTATTTCATGTTCTGCACTTATATATATATGTATATATTCTGTGATTGTAAATGTAGTTAATTAAGAAAAATTTGTTGCTCATGCCAAGTCCAATTGACTCACCATCGCTAGGAAATTCCCCCCCCCCCCCCCCCCCCCCCCAGTGGAGGGTTATGTAAGACGTATGCGTTGCCGGCGATGGGCGATGCATGGCAGAGTCTCTGACCAGAGAGTAGTATGTAGTTAGTTGTTGCTTGTCGCTAGTGGGCATTAGTCTTCAGTCCGTGCTAGTAAGCAGTTGTCTGCAGTAGTCTTGAGTAGTCTGCAGTAGTCGACAGCAGTCGGCGCGTGCTTGCGCGTGTCTGCAGTCTGCTCTGGTCGGGACTTTGGAGGATGAGTATTATTGTAGAAGGTAAAGAAGCAGACTTGCGCATATCTAGTAATGTATATTAACTGTCATTCATTTCTTTTTTAAAAAAAAAGCCTCAATAATAATTTTTATAATATAAAGTAATTTTTTAAAGAAAAGCATTCATTTCAATTTAAAGAATATTTCCAATGCATGATCATTCCTTCCAAGAATCAGAAAAAAAAATATACGCCAGCGTTACACGAAGCTGTGCCGAAAAATTTCTACATAAGAGCAGATATATTCGCAGTTTTTATTGAGGTAAGAATTTTTCCTGTTTTTTTATTCTGAATACAGGGCCGAGGCGCAGGGCTGCTGTCGTCATAAAATTTACCAGGTTACTGAATTTTCTTATTATTTCCGGATTTAGGAATTGAATTTTATGGTTACATTAAATGTGAATGCATTTCTGCACGGAGGCTATAAATAGGAGCCAATTTTGATCAGAGGTTACATTAAAAATCAATTTTGTTCAGAGGTTACAACATTTAAAATTCATTTAATTATTATTTTTGTGGGGAGTTAACACTTGGTTCATATTATAAATAAAATTTCTGCGGGGAGGTTACAACCATGCACCACGTTTTTTGACATACCTGAATTTTTTCTGCTCCTCATCTTAAAAAATACTTGAATGTGCAGTGTCTGCGCGAAATGGTCTCCTCAGTTTCCCTATCTTTGATGTCTACTATTTCAATGCCCGACGAAGCCAAAAGTCTGGTTTGTACATTATAGTCTAAAGCGTAGAATTCTTGAAACAGCTCTGTGTTGTCCCCTATTTTTAGTGTTTTACACCGGTATCGACATTTGCAGGTAGCAATCTATAAAGGGAGCACGACGTAATGATAAGTATAGTTGACCACTTTAACGCCAAAGGTAAAGGCTATGACTTTGCATTACAATATAATGTTTGCGAATAAGGTATGGAATCTTCCATTTCACAGTTATATTGTGTTGGATTGACATACAACATTTATGTATCCAGCTGTTCAGCAGGTACTGGTTTGCTATTGTGGGCCAAATATGGTTGCCCCGAATTCCGTTTGTGTTTCTTCACAATCCTCTTTCATTTACTATACTTAATTTTCCGTTTCCGGCCCCTTTTTATATCTTCGCACATGCTCTGACTCAACGTCACACAACGTTCCTGCTCCATGTTTACAACGTTTCTGCATCCGAGCGCCTCGCGACGAATGGGAAACAAACGAAAAATGGCGCTTAATGTACATGTTTGCCAACATTACTTCATACAAGCCTTACTCTTGGCACATACAACGTTTATACGTGACAAACCTTAGAAAAGTGAGGGTTACAACGTTTTTCCCGGCAGGTATTCAATCGTTGTCTTGTTTTTCATTCATTCTACAGTTTGAGATTTTCATTAAGTTGTAGCAATACTGCCATAACTTGATCCATTCCAAAATTAGCGACTCTATTCTCTGTGCTGTGTGATGGTGTATCTGCATTTGTCACGTTTTGCATAACCATTTGGTCATTGTCTGATTCTTGAAAAGGTTTGCTAATTGGATGTGCACTGTTGGTCATTACATCGGAATCAAATAAATCTGACGTATTTTGAGTACATTGTTCATTTTCGTCAGAAGCATTTATATGTTCACTGTGTAAATTTTGCAAATCAGGTGTACCAAACTGGGTAGCGTTCATTGTAGCGGAACGAGCCCCGTCATCAATTATCGTTAAATTTACTGTGGACATAATTGCATTTGTTTGATCATCATTTAGATTAGAATCATTACTGGTGGTCGGCACGCACTGATTACCTGTGATTGGAGGATTAGCAGTATGACTCTGAGTGTCGCTAGTATTATCAGTCAAATTATTCAAGTCGGCTTTTCGCTCATTACGCATCGCGATGTACTGTTAGCAGTTTTTCGCGGCATTTTCACAGCTCAAAGGTAGGCACAAAATCAGACAAAGCACAGCAGAAATGGAACAAATACAACAACAACAAAGAGCAATAAATTGCCTATGATCTGTGAAAGAAGGAGTGAAAAATTAGTAAATGCGTTGCGCCAGATGCAAATTACATTTAACATTAGGTAAATAAGAGCAGATATAAAGCTAACTACTTCACAGAAATTCACAAAAAAATACTATCCTGGCCGGCTGTCGGCAAGTGTAACCTCTCAACAGTTTAATTCCGTAACCTCGGAATAAAACTGGGTGACTAACCTCTCAATAAAATTGTGACTCATATACAACCTTTCAATAATTAACTGACGGTGAATCTAAACTGGTAAATCCCGATGTCAGCAGTGCTGCGCCATGGCCCTGAAAAGTCATTCTGAATAAACTGAAAATTCTTACCTCAATTATGTCGCCGGATAACGCGTATATATCTGCTCCTATACGAAATTTTTCTGTCACAGCCCAGTGCAATGCTGGCCGCTAGATTTGTCATGTATTAAAAGGAACAACTGATTTTTCTTTACGATAATCCGGATGACCATGGATAGGAGAAATTAGTAAATTTTTAAATTCTGATGAATGATTGTCAAAAGTTAATTTTATAAGAAAGATTATTATTAAAAGATTCTTTTTAAAAACATTTACATGGGGCTTGATATAGCAATAGTACAAAATCAGTTGTTACAAAGCACCTATGCGCGCGGCTATAAATAGTAATTTTTGGTTTTACCTTACACTACATCGCTCAGGCACCGCCATCGCTCTCCGTGACCGCAACTGCAACTCCATACGAGATACAACTGCTCTCTGTGAGCTGTACAACTGGACAACTGCTCTCTAAGAGCGACCTGACCCAACCGCCCGACTGCGAGCTGCTACTACTACTGCTGCTGCCGACACTGCTCCCTGGTGTGAGATTCTATTGTAGCCTACATATCGCAGGCAGCGCGTGAGCATTCCACCGAAGTTACATCTGCTCGAGTGCGCCAGCAATAAATTCCTTAGTCATGGACCTCTTACATGCGTAGGGTAATTTTACACGCCAAGAAGGATATCCGATGAAGTTGAAACTGTGACGAAAGCTTTCTAAAAATGTAAAATTCGCATTGTGCCAACTCATACTCGTATTAGTCGTCATGTAACAACGTATCACGCTTGCATGTTACCTTTCTTATACTATATTATTTTATAACGTTAATTGAATTCCCTTTCAGTATTTGACGGAACGTAATAGAAATTACAAGAGGAAACACTGTCTTTACGTTCTGCAATTGTTTCAGTGTGTCACGTGTCAGGTTCCTTGCTGAACCTCAGGAGACATGCGACGGCGGCATCGCCAAATGAAAGATCTATGCGACGGGCAGTAAACATTACATAATTCAAAGCTATGGCGTTAAAAATACCGAAGGTTGCCTTCAGTGCAGATTTTGGGCAAATATTAAATAGTATGTCTAAATTACTGGATATTACTGTCGGAATTTTCTCGTTGTCTCATTTACGGGTGATGTTAAGTTACTTTGTAAAAGAAGTAGTACTCGCATTGATGTTCATTACTAAACTCTTTTCATTAACTCGGAGCTTACAGTCTCTTTCACACAAGGTGGAAGAAGTTTAATATTAACTTCCACGTTCCGTGTCTGCCTTTTACTCGTAGACTAGAGTGCAGATTCCTTCATTTGTTTCCCCTGAGACCTCAGGTAAAATAGGGACCAGCGGTCAAACAAAATACTGATGACAGAACTAAAGAGAACTTCTGCAGCAATTCCCGTAGGAACTGTAACTTTTAACTCGCCACCTGTGACAATTCAACTGTTGTAGAACTCCCACAGAGCACAGAGAATAAACAGTGCTACCAAAATGAACTGGTCGCTAATGCTTGGAATATTAAATCACACCTTATAAAGCACCAATCGTTCATTGTTGTAAATACAGCCCAGTTCGTTCTCGTCGCATCGGTTTTTCAGGTGTCGGACTTCGTTGTAGCTATAGTGCGAGTCAGATTAAACACTATAGCATCCGCTTGCTTAAAGCAAATTCGTACGAAGGCTGGGATTCGAGTCCGGGTCTGCTGCTCACTAGCCAGATGCGCCAACCACTACGCCTCCCTGGCACTGTGGCTGTCCACGCCTCCTTCCTCAAACCAAATTCCCATTCACGCCTCACCCCACAAAAACTCGAACAGCGCTTCAGATGCCCCTGCGAGATTTTCCATTCTTCTCGAATTCGTGCCAGTATTTTGTACCATGACTTATTAAACTGATGTTTCGGTAATACGCACACACACACACATACACACACACACACACACACACACACACACACACACACACAAATACGCACACACACATACGCTTGTCAGCACGTGTGTTATTTAGAATACAAATTATTCTTCAAGTCTGGGGATTTTTTGCCAGATACATATTTGCATAGCAGGTAAATAATTTTTAAAGGTTTACATCTTGATTTCAGCGCTCAGAATTATGTTCTGTGATTACAATTTCGGCATGAAACCATTTTAATCGTCTCTGTTTATACACTCCTGCAAATTGAAATAAGAACACCGCGAATTCATTGTCCCAGGAAGGGGAAACTTTATTGACACATTCCTTGGGTCAGATACATCACATGATCACACTGACAGACCCACAGGCACATAGACACAGGCAACAGAGCATGCACAGTGTCGGCACTAGTACAGTGTATATCCACCTTTCGCAGCAATGCAGGCTGCTATTCTCCCATGGAGACGATCGTAGAGATGCTGGATGTAGTCCTGTGGAACGGCTTGCCATGCCATTTCCACCTGGCGCCTCAGTTGGACCAGCGTTCGTGCTGGACGTGCAGACCGCGTGAGACGACGCTTCATCCAGTCCCAAACATGCTCAATGGGGGACAGATCCGGAGATCTTGCTGGCCCCGGTAGATGACTTACCCCAGGAGCAACAGTGTCCCTAATTTGCTGGGAAGTGGCGGTGCGGTTCCCTACGGCACTGCGTGGGATCCTACGGTCTTGGCGTGCATCCGTGCGTCGCTGCGGTCCGGTCCCAGGTCGACGGGCACGTGCACCTTCCGCCGACCACTGGCGACAACATCGATGTACTGTGGAGACCTCACGCCCCACGTGTTGAGCAATTCGGCGGTACGTCCACCCGGCCTCCCGCATGCCCACTATACGCCCTCGCTCAAAGTCCGTCAACTGCACATACGGTTCACGTCCACGCTGTCGCGGCATGCTACCAGTGTTAAAGACTGCGATGGAGCTCCGTATGCCACGGCAAACTGGCTGTCACTGACGGCGGCGGTGCACAAATGCTGCGCAGCTAGCGCCATTCGACGGCCAACACCGCGGTTCCTGGTGTGTCCGCTGTGCCGTGCGTGTGATCATTGCTTGTACAGCCCTCTCGCAGTGTCCGGAGCAAGTATGGTGGGTCTGACACACCGGTGTCAATGTGTTCTTTTTTCCATTTCCAGGAGTGTATAATAATACTGTCCAACGTAATAATACTAGAACCCAATATCTTTACACGCACTCATCCATGAAACCCCTCCACAGAATATTGAAACGAAAAGTCAAATCATCTGTCATCAAAATTTTCAACCACTCGCTAACAGCTAGTACACCCACCCCCCTCCCGCCACCCCATCCCCCCCTCCCAAAAAAAAACTCGTCGTCTCTATCCGCCTCTCTTTCTCACTCATACACACACGGTATAAACATCATAAATAGAAGTTAGTCTCGAACATATACTTCGTTTGGTTGGCAACAAATAGGTAAACATGCCAAAGAAGATAAAACACGTAACGGAGTCGCAATATTTACTTTGTGTAAAACAGTGTATGACGAAATAGTTGTATGGAGTGACAAAAGAACAATAGTCCACAACAAAAAAGGGTGAGAAACATGGCGAACAGTGTGTGGAAGCGACAACGCAAAGATGTGATTATATGGCAGTGATAAAAATGGTAGTGTGACCTCCAGACCAGATGTGAGAAAACGCAGATCAGCAAGTCGTAATTAATTAATTTTTTACAAAAGAAAATCGCGAAGTGAAGTGTTTAATAACCTACAACTAACAAAACTGTATCGTTATAGATCTCACTGATGATGCCTTAGATCTGGAGAAGGCGGAAAGCGTATGGGATAAATAAAGTAATTAGCAGCAGGAAAAGGCAGTTTTATTTACAAAACAAGTATTTATATGGAGATGTGTTGACAGTCTGTATGGTTACATCGTGAATTAAACATAGTATAGGGAAATAGCGGTTTGTTGCTTTAATTTTGTACATCAGTATATATACTCATAGGAGATACTTGATGACATTGGTTTCATGTAGTGTTTGTATAAGGTTTGAGAGATCTGCGTTGAGAAATTTTCCCATTGTCTTTCTCTGTGAGTGACTGTGTTTTGACTAAGAGCCATATCGGAATTCCGGTCTTCCTGTTTACTGCTTAGTATCGTGCTTCTTGGGGCTTTCTTAAGGCTCCTCTGAGCATTTTTGCGCGAATGATCCACTGCCAATTAAAACTTCGTCCTTTGGAACTCGTGCACTGTGGGTCCTTTGCCAACGTATGTGCCAGTTTATCGAAGTCGTGTGAGATACAACTGCTTCTGCACCATTTTTCCGTGGTTCCTCTAAAGGCTACCAAACGATCGGTAACACTAGACTGCGTTTCTTAAAATTTTCGTCACATTATCTCTCGTAGCTCTGTGTTGCAGAATCGATTTTGTTTTCCTGACTCTGAAAATTACTTTCACTCTTTTGTATAACATCACAATTTTTCCTTAAATAACAGCCGGCCGGTGTGGCCGTGCGGTTAAAGGCGCTTCAGTTTGGAACCGCATGACCGCTACGGTCGCAGGTTCGAATCCTGCCTCGGGCATGGATGTGTGTGATGTCCTTAGGTTAGTTAGGTTTAAGTAGTTCTGAGTTCTAGGGGACTGATGACCACTGATGTTAAGTCCCATAGTGCTCAGAGCCATTTGAACCATTTGAACCTTAAATAACACCTCATATTTCAAAGATTTAAGTAGTCGGAGCACAAATATTGAAAATTACTCACTCTATTTTTGTATAATTATAGTTTTATTTTTTGGTAATAGACGCATACTACATGAATCACAAACAGTTGTCTCAGAACATCATGACTAGTGTTGCATTTAATATTCAGAATTTCTCATTTTTTATTTCCATGCAGAATTTTCTGCTTTGCTAACCCTCATCAGCAGCCATCACATTTTCATCCCGTCTTCACCGCTACCTGCGATCCGTCTCCTTAATGTCCCGTATTTTCAGGGAAGTAGTCAACACGTGAGTGTACGAAATGGCCTTTTACACTCATGCTGCCAGCCCAATTCTCGCAACTTGCCGACACGATTTTGACAAAGTTCTTGTAATTTTGGAGGTTTGTTGTTCCATAAAAAGTTTTCACACGGAGGCCTGATGATACTTCATGTACCGTACTCTTTTCTCTAACATTCAAAGTCTTTGTGGATTTGAGAGCCAAGAAACAACACAGATTTCAGCTTCTTGACTAATGGAGGGAAATTACATTGAGAAGTACTGAAAATGGGCTTTGTAATGTGGAAGAAATCTTGCAAAGTACTTCATCAATCGCAATGCCGGACCCGGTGGTGAAGCACGTGCCTGGAGATGGAGAGGACGGGCTCGATTCGGTCGGACCACAGAAGTATTCAGTCTTCGGCTCTCAAGGAAGTAACGAGTCGCAGGAACGTGACGCGATTCGTATTCCACTTTTAACTGTAGATCCTCTGTCACAAGTTGGATAACGCAGGTAGTTTACGTACACGCAAGTCGCCGAAGTCGAATAGAAAGATTTGTATCCGCCCACTAAACTATACAAAATTAAAGCCGTTGTACCCCATGTATGAATACCAGCTTGATGTGCAGCGCTGGAAGCATTATTTCTGGTAGTCCAAAAGAGATTCATGCAAGATATTTTTAGTGCCAGGCACAGATGTCTCTCATTTGGCAAAACATAGTATTCTAATTCTTCCTCTTTGACCGACTACCCCACTCTCCTAAAAATCAGGACACTTTTGTGTATCCAGACAGCTTTCCTAAAATTTGTACGGCTGAAAGTAAAACAAACTTTATTACGTTATGAAGATACTGCACTAGCAACAATTTTGAAATCAAAATATTTTTTGATCGAACAATCCACGGGTGTACTGCCGGTTGATAGCGTCCAACGGGCACAATACTACTGTGATCAGGCACGTCGACATCGTCAGGCGATAACATGCAGAATGATGAAATTATTGTTACTACGGAATGATTTTTTTTGTATTACTTCATGTACATCACTTGCAAATTATATATTTCCTGTTGACAGTAACAATTTTATTTTGAAAGACGAAGACAACAAAAGAAATTATCTTGTCCATACAAGGTACCACAGGCATAAATGTCTTGAATGAAAGCGACGTTTTTTCACTTAAACTGTTGTATTTATTAGGAAGTCACCTTAGTTGTTGTGGTCGAGCGGTTCTAGGCGCTTCAGTCCGGAATCTCACGGCTGCTGCGTCGCAGGTTCGAATCCTGCCTCGGACATGGATGTGTTTGAAGTCCTTAGGTTAGTTAGGTTTAAGTATTCCTAAGTCTAGGGCACGGAAGACCTCAGATGTTAAGTCCCATAATGCTCAGAGCCATTTGAACGAAGTCATCTTAGTTCCAAATATAGTTTCGGATTAAGAAGCCATTTTCAAAAAATGGTGAAATGGCTCTAAGCACTATGGGACTTAACATCTGAGGTCATCAGTCCCCTAGACTTGGAACTACTTAAACCTAAATAACCTAAGGACATCACACACATCCATGCCCGAGGCAGGATTCGACCCTGCGGCCGTAGCAGCAGCGCGGTTCCGGACTGAAGCGCCTAGAACCGCTCAGCAACAGCGCCATTTTTAAGAGACTGCCTTAGAAGAAGGTGTCAGTCATTTGAAAATAACAGCCCATTCACTCCCTGTATACATTTTCTGATGGTTTTACAAATTACAGTGTTTGTTATCGATTGAAAAGTAGCCGGCGCGCTTAAGACACATCTTTTCCGTCTGAAGCGCCCTGACTACGTGTCAATCTATTACGAACAGTGCGACTTGTAAAAACATCACGCGTGGTAGAACATTCTGTAGCTAAGAAGTGATATTAATGCATACGTAGTCCAAGAGGACAAATGTCAGCTCCTTGGGTGAAACAACGGATATCTCCGTCATTGGGAATGGAAGGGGGATCAGTCATTATAGCAAGTTGAATGCTGAGCATTAAAATTGGCGTACTTTGATGGGGGTATGCAACGAACGCCACATTGGTGCACTACGGGCTTCGACGTGGGAATGATTAGAATTTCACTAGACCGCATAAGGTGTAACGGGCGATCAAAAAGTTTCTGTTCGAAGGTCGTACAGTCCGGAAACGGAACGCTAATGAAACAAAATTGCCGTGAGCACTGAGGCAGATATCTCATCGACGCACCAGGTTGCAGATCCCAATTTGATGTAACGCCGTGTCCCGCTGCGTGAAGAAGTCTGCAGCTCCCTGCTGCACATCCTCGTACTGCAGGAACCGTCGTCCCTTCAGATCGTTTTCTGAGGCACCGGCGACGTGATAATCGCACGGGCAGAAATTATGACTGTAGGGCGACCGCTCGAGTGTCTCCCGTTTCGAGTTGGCGTAACTTCTGCGTTACGACATTTACGATAGGGGGACGTGCGTTATCACGAAGCACCAGCACGCGTCTAGGGTTTTGACAGACGTGCTGCCGCATACACATTCTTCAATCTCCGATGGATGTCTACTGGTGTTTGTCCTTCAGCAGCACATTAGTCCTGTCTGGACGCATTTGGCAATAATGGTGCCACAATTCACGTTTCCGCATTTGCGTCGGGAAGGCACGAATGCCACACTAGTCCCTCGCCTACAGGCCGGTGCTTATACACCCGCATCGCAGCCGCGCAGCAGCAACGCCCTGAAACTGAGACGTTTGGTTGCCCATTGAGCATAGGAGTGCCACCATCTACATTCTATACATCAGAACTGATTTCACAACGAGTTGCTCATTCATTAATTGCATGTGTATGCTGGGCGTTTGTAAGGCGATCATGTTATGTCTGGTATAAGAAAGAGAAACATCTACGAGCCTGTGACGGAATTCTACTGCGGCAGCATCATTGACCATCGAGACTACAGTTTATCATTCCGTGATACTGATGATAGAGTTGGTCACGATCCATTGGCTGCCATGCAGGTATGCAGTCACGATTCTTGAGGGCCACACAGGAAACCGTGTAAGATCTAAATGGTCCCCGTAACAGCTGCCCCAGACGACAGTGATATTGCATTTTTCGACTGTGCAGGCTCGTACAATAAGTGAAATTTCATTACTTTCTGTCCCTCATGGCACTGGATATTTCATGACCAGCAATGTGCAGCAAAGAGGTTGTAGGTTTGGGCTCTGCATATGAAAGATCTGGTTTTGCATGAGCAGGGTGGCGCTGCCTTTGCACGTAGAAGGCACTGGTTTCGCATGAGGAGGGTTTTGGCTTTACATGAGGGAGGCTCTGGCTTTTCATGAGGAGGGCTCGAGTTTGGCATCAGGAAAGGACTGGTTTTGCATGAGGAGAATTTTAGATTTGCACGAGAAGAGTGCTGGATTCACATAGGGAGGGGACACTGGCTTTGCGCGAGTAGAGCACTGGCTTTGTACGAGGAGGGTTCTGGATTCACACGAGGAGAGCACTCACTTTGCATCACGATGAGTAGGAGTCTGGCTTTGCACAAGGAGGATTTTGGCTTTGCCTGAGGAGAATTGTGGCTTTACATGAAGAGGTCTCGGGCTTTGGCATGAAGATAGCCCTGGCTTTGCACGAGGATGGTCTCTAGCTCTGCTTGAGGAGAGCACTGCCTTTGCTTAAGGAGGGCGCTGCCTTTTCATGAGGGGGCCAATAGTTTTGCATTGGAGACACTGCCAGTGTTTTCACAGACTCCGATTAAACAGCCGTTTATTGGGAAAGCAAGCACTGGAGCTAATTACCTTCACATTTCGTTCGTTTGTAAATAAGAGAAGAGTAGCTGAGTAAAAGAAAACGAGCTGAGGGTATATGAGACTACAGTAGTCTTACATTTCTGGCACAGTTCTTTATTTTTTATAAATTTATCGAATATACTCATAACTGAGGTCTGTGACTGTAAATTAACTTACTCCATGAAACACGACCATCTGCCATTTTTAGTGCTTTATTCCGAAATATGCATTTTGGGTTTTCACTTATCTTCAGTATTGCTGGAATACAGTCGTGTATTAACATTAGGTTTGTTTCTCTGCAGCTGCTGTGTGTAGATTACCAATTCATTTAGTTACGATATTTTCAGGGGTGTTGCAGTTTAGTAGCTGTACTCTTACGTAATTTATAAGATTTCGCTTTCTGCTACATTTTTTTCCTCTGTATTATAGGATTAAATGTATGTATAGTATATAATATTGTTTCTTGACTATACTACTGCCATTTCTGTGCTATGCAACAATTATTGATCCACTAGTCCAATTAAATATCGAAACTGTACTTTTTAGGTAATATAACCTTATATCAAAGGTATATTATATTCCTTTTGTGTCATTTTTGTTAATTTACTTCTCATAATGCCAATGCTTCACTGGTTAAATAATCATTGAAAATCTCTTCAAATAGGCTAACTGCCAATTTCTTAGTTTTCACGTCATTAGTCAAGAATGTTAGTGTTTATCTTTGTACCAATGAGTATTCAATTACATGCCTGACTTCAGAAGTAGTTTCTGGATAAAGACGAGAATGGTTACTTGACATCGAGTGTTTTTATTCAGAAATAAAAGAAGAAAAAAGACGCCTACGTCTGCTACCATGACCAAGGCTGCATCGTGTTAGTACATCAATGACTCTAAAAGATGTGTTATGAATAAAATAGTGAAACGAGAAGCTACAAGTTATAGAACAGAAGTAAGTGCATCTAACTACATCAGTTATAAATGTCCAATACAGGAAACATAGTAGCTGCAGCAATAGTTATTTGCTATGTCTTTATCTATGTATATCCTTTCAAGGCACTATACAGTGTATGGCACAGCCTGTTCGGTAAAAAAAAAAAAAAAAATTGCACAAGATGCTTGCAGCGCTCACAATGTAGTAGCATTAATGATATGGATATGTATTAAATCCACTGAAGATAGGTGAAAATGGCGAATGTCGTAGCACAAATAAAGCTACACTATGTGATCAAAAGTATCCGGAAACCTAGCTCAAAATGAGTTACAAATTCGTGGCACCCTCCATCGGTAATGCTGGAATTCAATATTGTGTTGACCCATCCTTAGCCTTTATGACAGCTTCCACTCTCGCAGGCATACGTTCGATCAGGTGCTCGAAGGTTCTTCACGGAGTTCTGCACTAAGGAGTGATATCGATGCCAGTCGGTGAGTCCTGGTACGAAGTCGGCGTTCCGAAACATCCCAAAGCTGTTCTGAAGGATTCAAGTCAGGACTCTGTGCAGGTCAGTCCTTTACAGGGATGTTATTTTCGTGTAACCACTCCTACACGGACCGTGCATTATGAACCGGTGCTCGATCGGGTTGAAAGATGTAATCACCATCCTCGAATTGCTCTTTAACAGTGGGGAGAAAGAAGGTGCTTAAAACATCAGTGTAGGCCTGTGCTGTGATAGTACCACGGAAAACAACAAGAGGTGCAAGCCCCCTCCATGAAAACACGACCACATCATCGACTCCGAATTTTACTGTTGGCACTACATATGCTGGCAGACGACGTTCATTGGGCATTCGCCATACCCACAATCTGCCAACAGATCGGCATATTGTGTACCGTGATTCGTCACTCCACACAACGTTTTTCCACTGTTCAGTCGTCCAATGTTTACGCTCCTTACACTGAGCGAGGCGTCGTTTGGAATTTACCAGTATGATGGGCGACTTACGAGCAGCCGCTCGACAGTGAAATGCAAGTTTTCTCACTTCCCGCCTAACTCTCATAGTACTTGCAGTGGATCCTGATGCAAATTGGAATTCCCGTGTGATGGTCTGGATAGATGTCTGCCTATTACACATTACGACCCTCTTCAACCATCGCCGGTTTCTGTCAGTCAACAGACGAAGTCGGCCTGTACGCTTTTGGGTTGCATATGTCGCTTCACGTTTCCACTTAGCTATCATCGGAAACAGTGGACCTAGGGATGTTTAGGAGTGTGGAAATCTCGCGTACAGACGTATAGCACAAGCGACACCCAATCACCTGACCACGTTCGAAGTCCGTGAGTTCCGCGAAGCGGCCCATTCTCCTCTCTCACCATGTCTAATGACTACTGAGGTCGCCAATATGGAGTACCTGGCAGTAGGTGGCAGCACAATGCACCTTATATGAAAAACGTATGTTTTTGGGGGTGTCCAGATACTTTTGATCACATGGTGTATATGCAAAGTGGCTGCCTGCTGTACTTTTTCAAGTAGCTTCTTATGTATGTATCTCTTGTGCAAACAATTGGCAGTAGCTCATTTTTTTCTCGTGGTACAGATCAAAACCACCAGACAATGGTAATAAGATGCATTCACATACATTTATTTGACTGTTACCCTCCCAAGATTCGTACAGATAACAGTGAGTATCTACACTCAGATGGCTATGTGTCCCACCTGCCTCATGCATCTCCCCCTCCTCCCCGCTCTATCCATTTCCTCTTCCTCTTGCTCTGTCCATCTTCTCCTCTATTCATCTAATCTGTTTGCAACCATACTCATCGGCACAAGTGGATGATGCAATACTTCTTAGTAAACCAGGCTTATACTTATCCCACAACATGTATGTCATACAGGGCACGCTACACATCAGGGGCTTGAAAATCGTTTATTTGCCCCTGACATACTGGGAGTCATGGAAAGAAGGTCACTGAAGCAAGCTGGTAATGATCGAATACAGCACACCTGTCAAGCAGAGCAGTCTGTATTTTGGAGCCTGGGAAATGTGTCTTGCTCTTATCATGTAGGCTGTGTTGCAAAGCAGGTAGGTTTGGCTGCTCAGTACTGTTCCCACACAACATGCTTGTCGTGCAGGGTAGCCTCTACGCCAGGGTCTGCGGAAGAGAGGTGCCTATCGGATCAAGGAGGTTATCAATCCTGCAGTGGTGATACTTGTGCTGCCTGCTGTTTCTGTGGCAAATTTGCTTGAAATAAATCCAGAGGTTTGGGAGGAGATCCCACACATACACACATAAATGCACTCTGTTAAATATATGTAACAGACAGACAGATATTGCTTTGTGAAAAATGCAGTGCACAAGAAAGCAAGGACTGAACAACTCAAAACTTAGAGTAGTTATATGACATTTTACTATCAACAAACAACTGGGTTTTCAGAAGGATGTTGTAAATGCGAAGCCAGTAGCATGCCCTCTTGGGAGTCACAAATAGACGATGTTGCACCAAGGTTAGTGAGTTAAGAGTCGTCCAAATACGTGCAAAACGGTTTGTCAACAAGAGAGGGTCCAAACGAGACAGCCGGCCGCAGTGGCCGAGCGGTTCTAGGCGCTTCAGTCTGGAACCGCGCGACCGCTACGGTCGCATGTTCGAATCCTGCCTCGGGCATGGATGTGTGTGATTTCCTTAGGTTAGTTAGGTTTAAGTAGTTCTAAGTTCTAGGGGAGTGATAACCTCAGATGTTAAGTCCCATAGTGCTCAGAGCCAAGCCAAACGAGACATATGTATGGGTTCAAATGGTTCAGATGGCTCTGAGCACTATGGGACTTAACATCTGAGGTCATCAGTCCCCTAGAATTAGGACTACTTAGGCCTAACTAACCTACAGACATGACACACATCCATGCCTGAGGCAGGATTTGAACCTGCGACTGTAGCAGCAGCACGGTTCCAGACTGAAACGTCTAGAACTGCTCGGCTACAGTGGCCGGCTGGGAGATGGGTTTCCGATATCGTGATATAAGGACTTCACAAGAAATTGATGAGTGTGTGCGACCAGTACATAGAAGAGAGTTGCACATGCCAAGCACCGTGTAACCAATGGCAGGGGTGACCATCATACAGTCCCTATGGGCATCACGGACTATACAAAGATGGCCACGGCACGACTTGCAAGTCACACGAAGCTCTTGTCCCAGTGTGGCTCCTGTTGTTGACTTGACAGATATGACCTCCTCGTCGCCTTGATGACGCTGTGCATTCAGCCACTCTCTTAGCGACCAATGTGGTTGTTATTCTCTGTACAGTAGCCAGTAGCCAAACTGAGATTATTCCTGGTGCTTTGTTACGATGTTTCGTAAGAGATGTATACGTGAAGAGGAGAATAGTGTTTTAGAAAGAGTAGGAAGAGAAAAAGTACGTGTGGTACTGCTGAGTGAGATGGGAGTCTATACACTCATCACCAGAGTGAGTGATCATAAACTGTTTTCTACAACGCCGGGTGGGATAGGAAATGATGCTGTCAAAGAATTTTCTGCAAAGAAAAAGGAAAATTAGTGGGTTTTAGATATGATTTTTATTTCGATGTTGTTCAGTGTTTGCATATCAAGTCCAGTGTATGATAAGCATACGATTTCATTAGAGTGAAAATCTTATTTATGGCTTATAATGAAACTAAGCCTCTTTCGGAAAGAACTTTAGGGTAAAACGTTTGCCCATTTGAAGCGTATAAAGAAAATTACTGTAAATCTTCCTGGACTCGTATAGACAAAGAAAAATCATTTATGTAAAATATTTGACCTTGTCAAAGAAATAAATGGTTTACTTTGTGATTTGAGAGCAGTTCACTAACGAAATGAAAATATGTCTTCATTATTGTTAACTATAGTCTCCAAACAATGCGGCTCTCTTCGAACCGTATCAGTGAGTTCGCAGCTTCCAGAGGTAAAGTTATTGGCCACAGCTGGACTGTAAGGTCCTATGGTGGTCGTCAACACACACTCGATGAACGCTAAATTACTGATCCATTGGCTAATAATAAAATTTCGTTGCTGTACCTTAAGAAGCTCATAAATTAAGATATATGTATCTCTCCTTCCTTCTATGTGCTACTATTCAGCACGTTGATACAGTTTCTGCTCTATGTATTATCACGTTAAGTGGTAGGCAAAAGCGTCCATCGCGACGTCACTACATTTCTCGTGTTCACAGGTATGGTGTTTATGCAACCATTTGTTTTCAAGTCCTTTTCGTGCAACGGGGGTTTCGTGAGCCGAGACCATTAAGGCCAACGGTTTCGCGTGAAGTGGTCGTCGAAGCGGAAGGCCGTCGGGACTATGGTCCCCTTGCCAGGGTCAAGTCTTCATAGCTTTGCATTGGTCAAGCAGCAAATATCTGTACAGAAGCGATCTTGGAACAGGAGTATTGCCATAGTATGAGGTTTGGACACCGAACCTCTCCTTCGTAACAAGTAATGCAGGAAATGAAACGTGCAACACCCTCACCGATTCAAAAGGTGAACATTTCGTTAGCAGTCCGAAGTAACCGATGATAATGTTCTATGTGTTCGTTAATGTCATCCACTAAAACACAAAAATGAGTCGCCATTAATTTAATGCAGATGGTTCGGACAGACAGTCCTGCGAAGTACTTCTGAACACGTTTTTCCAAAAACTGCCCTGAACAACCCACACGCAATGAAAATACGAGGGCGGTTCAGAAAGTAACCTCCGATTGGTCACAGTGCGGGTTGTGGGGGGAGTAGCGACGCCATCTGTGCGTTCACGCACTCAACAGGTCAGTCGGCATCAAGCCGTGGTCGAGTGAACGTCGTACCTGCGCTAGTTTAGTTTTTGTGGCAGTTTGAAATGTATGCTGCAATAGAAAACCCCGCCAAATGTGAAGTGCGTGCTGTCATAAGGTTTTTTACAGCCAAAGGATATTCTGCAGCAGCTATCCATCGTGAGCTTTGTGCCGTGTACGGACCAAGAGTTATGAGTGAAGGAGTTGTCCGTGAATGGGTACGTTTATTCTAAAGTGGACGAGAAAACGTTCATGATGAAGAGAGGAGTGGTAGACCATCATTGGTGACTGACGAACTCGTTCAGGCAGTTGATGCAAAAGTTCGTGAAAATCGACGTTTCTCAAGGTCGGAGTTGTCTACTGGTTTTCCACAGATTTCTAAGACTCTCTTGTACGAGATAGTGACAGCAAGATTGGGTTACCGTAAGTTCTGTGCACGATGGGTGCCCAAAATTCTTACCGACCACCACAAAACTCAAAGAATGGCCTCTGCATTAGACTTTCTGTCACGTTATGAGGACGAAGGAGAACCATTGTTAAACAGAATTGTGACCGGTGACGAAACCTGGATTAAGTACGTGAACCCTGAGACAAAAGAACAATCAAAGATGTGGGCACATTCAAATTCGCCTACCAAACCAAGAAAAGCCTCGCAAGATTTTTCTGCCAGAAAACTGATGGCAACAGTGTTTTGGGATGCCAAAGGGGTGTTGTTGGTTGAATTCATGGAACGTGGTACGACCATTAATCAAGACGTGTACTGTGAAACAATAAAAAAGTTACAACGGGCTGTACAGAACAAACGCCGTGGTATGCTGACTTCCAGTATCGTTTTTTTACACGATAACGCCCGTCCTTACTCTGCTCGCAGAACAACGGCCCTTCTTGAGTCATTCAAGTGGGACGTTATCAACCATCCACCTTAAAGCCCAGACCTGGCGCCAAGTGATTATCACCTCTTCACAGCGGTTTGATGACGACGAAGAGCTCAAAGATGCGGTCACAGGCTGGCTCCAGGCACAAGCGGGTGATTTTTATGCAGAAGGAATTTCAAAGCTTGTGAAGAGATACGATAAGTGCCTCAATCGCTATGGAGACTATGTAGAAAAATAGTGCAAAGATGTAGTTGTAAGATGTATATATTAAAATATTTTTATTTAACTTGGTGTATTTTTTTAAATCAACCGGAGGTTACTTTCTGAACGGCCCTCGTATTTTAGACCTTGTAGTTCCAAACAGGCCCGACCTTATCGACAGTGTCAGTGCAGAAACAGGGATTAGTACTCATGATGTCATAATGGCGGCGATGGTTACCGAAGAAGACCAGAAGAATGTTGATGATAGAAAAAGCAGATAAGCATTTGTTAGCATCCAACTTGAGACAGTGACTGGACATCATTTAGCTCCAGTGTGACGGACATCGTCAAAGTTTAAAGCAATTGTAAAACGCCCTCTGGGGTATACAGGGTGGTCCATTGATCGTGACCGGGCCAAATATCTCACGAAATAAGCGTCAAACGAAAAAACTACAAAGAACGAAAACTTGTCTAGCTTGAAGGAGGGAACCAGATGGCGCTATAGTTGGCCAGCTGGGTGCCGCTGCCATACTTCAAACGGATACCAACTGCATTTTTTAAAATTGGAACCCCCTTTTTTATTACATATTCGTGTAGTACGTAAAGAAATATGAATGTTTTAGTTGGACCACTTTTTTCGCTTTGTGACAGATGGCGCTGTAATAGTCACAAACATATGGCTCACAATTTTAGACGAACAGTTGGTAACAGGTAGGTTTTTTAAATTAAAATGCAGAACGTAGGTACGTTTTAACATTTTATTTAGGTTGTATCAATGTGATATATGTACCTTTGCGAATTTATCATTTCTGAGAACGCATGCTGTTACAGCGTGATTACCTGTAAATACCACATTACTGCAATAAATGCTCAAAATAATGTCCGTCAACCTCAATGCATTTGGCAATACGTGTAACGACATTCCTCTCAACAGCGAGTAGTTCACCTTCCGTAATGTTCGCACATGCATTGACAATGCGCTGACGCATGTTGTCAGGCGTTGTCGGTGGGTCAGGATAGCAAATATCCTTCAACTTTCCCCACAGAAACAACTCCGGGGACGTCAGATCCGGTGAACGTGCGGGTCATGGTATGGTGCTTCGACGACAAGTCCACCTGTCATGAAATATGCTATTCAATACCGCTTCAACCGCACGCGAGCTATGTGCCGGACATCCATCATGTTGGAAGTACATCGCCATTCTGTCATGGAGTGAAAAATCTTGTAGTAACATCGGTAGAACGTTGCGTAGGAAATCAGCATACATTGCACCATTTAGATTGCCATACATAAAATGGGGGCCATTTATACTTCCTTCCATAATGCCGCACCATACATTAACCCGTCAAGGTCACTGATGTTCCACTTCTCTCAGAAATCGTGGATTTTCCGTTGCCCAATAGTGCATATTACGCTGTTTTACGTTACCACTGTTGGTGAACGACGCTTCGTCGCTAAGTAGAACGCGTGCAAAAAATCTGTCAGCGTCCCGTAATTTCTATTGTGCCCAGTGGCAGAACTGTACACGACGTTCAAAGTCGTCGCCATGCAATCCCTGGTGCATAGAAATATGATACGGGTGCAATTGATGTTGACGTAGCATTCTCAACACCAACGTTTTTGAGATTCCCGATTCTCGCGAAATTTGTCTGCTACTGATGCGCGGATTAGCTGCGACAGCAGCCTAAACACCTACTTGGGCATCATCATTTGTTGCAGGTCGTGGTTGACGTTTCACATGTGACTGAACACTTCCTGTTTCCTTAAATAACTTAAGTATCCGGCGAACGGTCCGGAAACTTGGATGATGTCGTCCAGGACACCTAGCAGAACACATAGCACACGCCCGTTGGGCATTTTGATCACAATAACCATACATCAACACGATACCGACCTTTTCCGCAATTGGTAAACGGTCCATTTTAACACAGGTAATGTATCACGAAGCAAATATCGTCCACACTGGCGGAATGTTACGTGATACCACGTACTTACACGTTTGTGACTATTACAGCCCCATCTATCACAAAGCGAAAAAAGTGGTCCAACTAAAGCATTCATATTTCTATACGTACCACACGAATATGTAATAAAAAATGGGGGTTCCTATTTAAACAAACGCAGTTGATATCCGTTTGACCTATGGCAGCGCCATCTAGCGGGCCAACCATAGCGCCATCTCGTTTGCCCCTTCAAGCTAGACGAGTTTCGTTCTTTGTAGTTTTTTCGTTTGATGCTTATTTCGTGAGATATTTGGGCCGGTTACTATCAATGGACCACCCTGTATATGGCAAATAAGTGGATTAAGAATGAAAAGGACAGCCGGCGAGTTTGCATAGCGCGTCTAAGCTTTAGTAAAGCTTCACATTGCCTCTTAGCATTTATTGTGATTCGTCTTGCGAAAAAAATTTAACAGAAAAATGTCTTTCGGGTCACAAAAAATCGCGGCTATGATGTTCAGTGTTGGAGGTCCTCGTTTGAAA
The DNA here is from genome assembly GCF_021461395.2 of Schistocerca americana. Classification (NCBI taxonomy): domain Eukaryota; kingdom Metazoa; phylum Arthropoda; class Insecta; order Orthoptera; family Acrididae; genus Schistocerca; species Schistocerca americana. The sequence continues at coordinate 10,700,820 of NW_025725884.1, forward strand.
TTTTGTGGTTTCGTCGTGGAGTTTGAATGATGCCACTCACTGGTTTGACGTTTATTCTCTGGAATGTAGTGCGCAATCCACGTTTCATCACCGGTCACAGTTTGACTCGAAAACTGGTCACCGTCATAGTGATAGCGCTCCAAAACGGTTAAAGAATGTGCCTTTCTCTTTGTTTTGCGTTCTTCTGTCGGCATTCGCGGCACCCATCTCGCACACATTTTTTTTAGTGAAATTTGTCAGTAACAATGTGAAAAAGTACTGATCTTGAAACTGGTGGACATTTCTGATACAGCTCGTCAGTAGTAAATTCATCATGAACATTGTTCGATCCTTCATTAAACAGCCTACACCATTTAAGCATATTTCCGTCGTTCAGTACAGCTGCACCATAAATTTCAAAAGCTGCAGGTGAATTTCAGCAGGACGGAATAGTTTTTCATTTAAGATGTGAACGCTGGAGCACACCACACAATCGACGGGATTAGTGATTGACATGGCGACAAACGGAGCGGCATAACCATACAACCAACTCCGGCAGAAACGCGAAACGTAACGGCAGCGCAGTGAGACACTGGGCAAGATTGGCCGACCGTCACGTGACATGATGCGTGACGCGGTGTGCTATCGCTTCTTACTTTAAAAATGACAGTCGTATTTTGTGTGCGTGTGTAGTGTATGTTTGTATTGGATGATGACGATGATGTTGATGATGATGACGCTGACGATAGTAGCTCCTAGGGAGCTGCCGAGCTAATCGTCGCCATTCGACGGACGTGTCACTGGCAGTGAAATTTTTTTCCACCACCAGTATTCGAACCGGCATACTCCTGGATCGAGCGCCACCGCAAAAGCCTTAGCCACTACGGCGACAGCGGCAGCTTGTACGCTCGCTACTATAAAAACTGTGTGACAGATGACGCTACTCGTTAAACATAGCATTAAGAAGTGTATTTTACTGTTCGCTTGGCGTGCTGCTGTGAGATGGTTCAAATGGCTCTGAGCACTATGGGACTTAACATCTGAGGTCATCAGTCCCCTAGAACTTACAACTACTTAAACCTAACTAACCTAAGGACATCCATGCCCGAGGCAGAATTCGAACTTGCGACCGCAGCAACCGCGCAGTTCCGGAGTGAAGCGCCCAGAACCGCTCGGCCACAGCGGCCGGCCAGTGCTGCTGTCGCCGTGGTTAACAAAACTGAGCAGCAGCGTCGCGTCTGTGTGTCAAGACAGCGTTAATAGAGACATAAATATTTTAGAAATGAAGTCGTGGAATCTGTAGAATAAACTACTCAGTCAATATCTTTGGATTTGAAGCAGCTTGAGATCGTCGAGAGCGTAGTATCCACAATTCACATGTTGATAAACACTGCCATATTATCAATTACATTGCTGTTATTGGCAAACGTCTTCGCCATGTCCTAAGAGACAAGGAGGCATATATCGCTCAAGTTAAATTATATAAAAAAACCAGCTTTTACTTGAAACGCCATACACTAAAAATAAATGTATTTTGATAGAGATTTTGTGTTCTATTCTCGAGAAGTCGATGATGATGTGAATTCCGGCAATAAATGAATAAAAGTAATACATATTGGGCAAATTACGTCAATATATACAGGGTGTCTCTTCTAGGGGTCATCAGGAGCATTTTGTCTGGTGTTTCGAAATATTTTTACAAATTTCGTTTTTGCGCTGTGTAGCTGGTGTCAGCCGAGACGATCGACGTTCGACATGTCTTTCATGCGTTGCCCAGCGTGGACGGGAAGCTTCGGTTTGTTTCCTATTACAAACAAAATTATTTTTAAAGCTGAATTTTATGTGCCAATTGGCAGAGCGGTCCCAGATTAGTCTAGTGCGATGTTTCTTTTATCGATATGTGTTACGAGAAACAGTAAAAGATGAGGAATAATCAGTACTGCAGATGCTACAGCAAAGCCCTGCCACTGTCAAGCGTGCAGCGCTACTCACTCGCAGCTGGAATACTGATTATTCCTCGTCTTTTACTGTCTCTCGTAACACATACCGATGAAAGAAATATCGCACTACACTAATCTCGGACCGCTCTGACGAGTGGCACATAAAATTCAGATTTAAAACTGCTGAAACACCAGGGAAACGGCGCCGCCGGCCGGTGTGGCCGTGCGGTTCTAGGCGCTTCAGTCTGGAACCGCGTGTCCGCTACGGTCGCAGGATCGCATGGATGTGTGTGATGTCCTTAGGTTAGTGAGGTTTAAGTAGTTCTAAGTTCTAGGGAACTGATGACCACAGATGTTAGGTCCCATAGTGCTCAGAGCCATTAGATTTTTTTTGAAACTGCGCCTGAAGTCTCTTAGGAGAGACACCCTGTATATAATAGAGTATTTCAGTTGTCCCTACCAATATCGTTTTATGCAACCTGCAATGTAGTGTCTGGACTTCAAAACCCACGCGCGAGATTTTCATATTCTGTTGCTCGCTACGGGCAAATTATTAGCCCTACAGAAAAGAATGAACAAGTCCTTTTTGTAGGAAACGTAATGTAGCTAAATTTTGTTCAAAGTTCTCGCGGGAGGCCACGACTTTCAAGTTATTCAAGAAAAACGCACAAAAGTGACTTTCAAATGTACCTCCGCCACCACACTCATCTCTCACCGATGAGGATTTATGGGTGTGTTGTCCGTGACTCTCCCTCCCACCACTGTACAAACATTCCCGACTACACGAACTATTCCCAATGTTCGACTTTTTTTGGTCTCCATTGATCTCGGCTCGATTATGGGTGCACGGTGTACGGGTCTGCGAGGCCTTCTTGCTTAAAGATGTTGGACGTTGTGCACCATCAAGGGCTTCGGTTGGCCACTGGGGCATTCAGAACTAGTCCCATACCACGCCTCTGTGCAGAGGCTGGTGAACCGCCACTTCATATGCGGCGGCGGCTACGTACGGTGCGCCAGGCGTATAAAACTTTGTCCACACCATACACACCTGCATACCATACCGTTGCTCAGCTTCCTCTGGCACGGCTATTTCATAACCGGCAACGAGCGACGCGGCCCTATGGGATTCGCGCACAGGATTGCCTTTCTGCGATGAATATGGCTGGTCTTCATGTTTTCCGTAGAAGTTGGAGCAGATTTACACCTTGGCTCCTCCGGAGACAGAGACTTATTTTAGATTTGACTAATTTTAAGAAAGATAGTACACCAGATTTTACATTCCAATCTCAGTTTTTTAACATTTTAGATGCGCATCACGGTTTTACCGTCGTTTACACTGATGGCTCCAAACAGGAGAATTTCCTTGGCTGTTCTGCAGTGTTCCCTGATCGTGTTACCCGGATTCACCTCCCTGATGAATATACCGTCTTCGCAGCGGAGCTCCACGTGATCCTGAAAGCACTGGAGTGGATGAATCGCGTTCGGAGCAATCGATTTCTCCTCTGCTCCGATTCTCTTAATGCCTTACAATCATTTCAGAATCTGCACCCAACTGAGGAGATGGTTCAGCTGATATATGACTAACTGTTCTTGCTCCTACGGCGGGGTAAGCAGGTGTCCTACTGCTGGGTGCCTGGTCATGTAGGAATATGGGGCAATGAACAGGCCGATCGGGCTGCCAAGAAAGCCTGCAGAGAGCAGGATGTGGTCCAGTGTCCTACTCCCTTGCAGTCTGTGCTTTCTGCACTCCACAAGAAGTGCATGGAGTTGTGGGAGGAATAATGGCTGGCGGTGGTGAAGTCAACAACTCGGCCATGGCGTTTCTCCTGCCGGTTGCTCAGGCGGGAAGAAGTGACCCTCACGCGTCTTCGGATTGGGCACTGTCCTCCCACACATAGCTTTCTATTACAGAGGGAGAATCCCCCATTTTGTGATGGTTATGGTGTGCACATCTTTGTCCGCCACATTTTAACAGACTGCATTTTATACCGTGATGCAAGGGCAGAAGCACAAGTTGATGGGGGTCTGCCCTGTGTTTTAGCTAATGATGAGACGTGTGTGTCTAGGGTTTTAATGTTTTGTGATGTGTCTGGACTCTGGCCGAAACTTTTAGGCTGTAGGTCTTAGTGTATTGCACAGTGGCTGGCTCCTCCCTTTATCCTTGCGGTCTGCCAGCCACTTCCGTCTGCTATATTGTTTTAGCTCCCTCTACCACTTTATTCCTGTGTTGTTTTACTGCTGCCGGCATGCTTCGTCCCACGCTTCGGTGTGGGTAGGCCCATATTTTTCCAAGCTTATTACCTGTGTTTTACGTTCTCTTTTATCTTACTGTTCTGAGTCTTTTCTTGACACCCGTCTCAATCTGTTACTGAGCGGGCGCTGAAGACCTTGCCGTCGTGCGCCCATACAACCCTTTCCATCCATCATCTGTTTACTGGGCTGTTATGCCGCCAGTATAGTTGGCTATTTCGTTAACAGTATCAATGCGAACGCGCCCGTGAGGGTACGGAAAGAAAAACGAGTTTTGTAAACGTCACGCTAAAACTAATTACGTTGACAATTTAATCCAAACTTAAACCTTACAAACGCACTAGTTTCGTAGTCAGAAGACCTGACGAATATAACAATATAACTACGAGGGTTGGAACTTTAACAGTTAACTATTTACAGCTCGTACAAAATAGATACGTGTTTCAAAGTTTTACTGACCTTCAAAGGAGTCACCAGCATTGTGTATAATCCGTTGCCAGCAATGCGGAAGTCGTAGGATACTCTTAGCAGTGCCACTGGTGTTGACAGTACGAGCGGCGCGGTCTATTGCCCGATGAACTTGTAGCAGTTCGGTAGCAAATGCCGTGAAGTGTTTCCTTCAGTTTAGAAATCGAGTTGAGCTCACGAGGGCTTAAGTCAGGGGAGTGCAGTAGGTGGTATAGCACTTAGCAGCACCATCAGTCAAACAAATTAGTAACAGCTTGCACTGTACGTGCTTGAGCATTGTGCTGCAAAATGATGGTCAGGTCTTGCAGAAAGTGTCATCACTTCTGCCTCTAAGCTGGTCGTAGGATGTGTTCCAAAACCACAACTGGCACTGCTAAGAGTATCCTACGACTTCCACATTGCTGGCAACGGATTATACACAATGATGATGACTACTTTGAAGGTCAGTGAAACTTTGAAACACGTATCTATTTTGTACGAGCCGTAAATAGGTAGTTGCCACTGTTAAAATTCCAGCACTCGTATTTATTTTATGCTGTTAAAATTCACAGAATTGCTAGGTAAAATTTACACAAACATCAATTGCAGAATATGTGATTGCTCTGCTAAGTCGGTGCCTAATAAGGCCAGTCAAGGCAGCTCTAAAAAGGCCGAATGTGAGAAATAATTTGTCAATCTCAAATTTTTGTGCAGTGGTAGGACGGATTTCCATGAACAACATACTAGAAATCCTGACCTATTGGGGCTGAGTGAGGGGGTATTTTGAAGGTCACTTTTGAGTGTTTTTGTTGAATAACTCAAAAACTACGGTCTCTATCGAAAACGTATCCCAGCGTAATATTTAACTACATTACATTTCCTACAAAAAGGTTCTGTTCATTGTCCCTGTAGGATTAATGGTTTGCCAGTGACAGACTATGAAAATCTCGCCCGTGGTATATTGCGGGTTGCATAAAATTAAATTCGTAGGGGCAGCTGAATCTCATATATTGTGCAGAAAATGGAAGCGCCAGCTCGGCTAGCAGGTTCACCATTCAGTTAGTACTTGTGCGGTCCGCTGTTGTTTCCCATCGTCGCTTGCCCCGGAATACACACACCATTTGCACTGACGCATCTGCCGCCCGCGACTGGTGGCGGGCATTAATGCAGATGAACGGCACCTGGATCCGCGCTGCCGCCCACAGCCGGATAGAGTCATTCGCTCCCCGAGCACGCGAGCCCCGACAGCTGCCGGCGACCGCCATGGCGTCTGTCCGGTCAGTGCCCGTCACTCTTCCTAAAGATGGCGCTCTTCCTCCGTCAAACGAGTTCCATGTCTTTGACGAAACTGCTCTAAAAGCGGTATCCTTCAATATAAGGAGCCCAATACTGAAAGCGATCTATATTGCCTACTAATGGGAATCCAACTGTTTCAGTGATATTTCCGCCATCTAACAGTACAAACTTCTTTATTCTGTACTAGCTTAGCCCTCACTGCTTCGCTCGCGTAGATTCTATGCCCTGCAGAGATATTTTTTTCCTTTATTGGAACTTTTATGTTGTTCACAAATTGGAACATCTTCTAAGCTTTTCAAGCTAATGAAGGCCGTATCAGCAAGGTCTTTCCGGAATGTACTTCTGACAAAAAAGCGATTCTGCTAGGTGGAGTCCAAAGTTTTTGTTAAACACGCATTTTGCGTTCCTTTGGATGTATTTCTATAGCAACTTTCATCCACTAACAAGTTTCCTTAATATCCAAGCGAGAAGTGAAATACAAGTTTCATTAATTTAGCTTTAAAATTTGTTTAATGCAACGAAATAATATTTTCTTGAAAGTTTTTATCTCTTATTGCACTCCCTTCGGGGGTTGAATTTCCAAAACCACTGAAACATTTAGTTTTTGGTTTCTGACTGAGAAACCAAATACCATTTTGCTCTCTGTGGTGTCACCGCCAGACACCACACTTGCTAGGTGGTAGCCTTTAAATCGGCCGCGGTCCGTTAGTATACGTCGGACCCGCGTGTCGCCACTGTCAGTGATTGCAGACCGAGCGCCGCCACACGGCAGGTCTAGAGAGACTTCCTAGCACTCGCCCCAGTTGTACAACCGACTTTGCTAGCGATGGTTCACTGACAAAATACGCTCTCATTTGCCGATACGATAGTTAGCATAGCCTTCAGCTACGTCATTTGCTACGACCTAGCAAGGCGCCATTACCAGTTACTATTGATACTGAATCATGTACCGTCAAGAGCGACGTTCACCATTGATGGATTAAAGTTAAGTATTCCACCAGCTACGTCCGTTTTTTCTAAATTCTAATTTCCAGGGCCTGTTCCACACCTCACGCCAGCCTGCGTGAGCTAACACGCGTGCCTTTCGGCTTCCTCTAGTAGCACGGTGTTGCGTCTCCTGCCAACCACAACACTCTCAACGCCGATATACTTTCAAAAGGCCCTTCATCCCCTATTGTACCCCGTTAGCAGTGGAATTTCCGACCATCCCTTCTTAAACGATACCGGCAGTATCGGGTGTACACCCTCTCCAAACTTCAAGTTTCTATCCTTAGCGCTTTGGGCTGGGCCGTCGTGAGTTAGTGAATCAGTGTGAGCGTATTTCATCTCCTTATGGGTTTAATTTCCAAAAAACTGTGACAAGCATATATTTTATTCTAACACAGAAGCCAAATACAAATTTTTATGCTTGCATAGTGAAATATTTCCATAGAAAGATTCATCCCCCTTTCCACCCCCATAAGGATTGAATTTCCAAGAACAATAACTTACGTGTTTTTTTTCTTATTTTTGACTAAGTAAAAAGCGATTTTTCGTAGCTACAAAAATGCTTGCATAATGAAATGATTCTACAGAGAATTTCATCCCTTATTTCACCCCCTTACGGGTTGAATTTCCAAAGATACTGAAACACTTATCTTTTTAATTTGTAACCGAGAAGTCAAATACCAATGTTCATAGATGTAGCTTTAGAAATACTTCAGCACTTGTTTAATAATGATATATTTTCAAAAAAAGCTTTCACCCTGTATTTCATCTCCATAGCATTAAATTTCCAAAAATGCTGAAACTCGTACTTGTTTATTTCTAGCCGAGGAACCAAGTACCAATTTGCGTGGGTCTAACTTCAGAATTGCCTTAATAGCGACTTTTTTCAAAGAAAACCCATCATCCCTGTTTCGCCCCCTTAGGATTGGAATTTCGGAAAATCCCTCCTTAAACGACGCCTACAGTATAAAATCCACACCATCTCCAAATTTGAAGTTTCTATCCTTAGCGGTTCGGGCTGGACGGTGATGAGTCAGTCAGTCAGTCAGGACGCTGCCTTTTACGAGAGCCAATCAATTATTATCCACGATTTAGTTAATACTTTTGTTCATTTTGGTAGTACTGTTGTTTTACGTTGATGACGCATGCTTTGTTTATTTGTTGTCATATCTTTGTAACTTTGAAGCTGCTGGGTTAGTTTCGTTATCGCTGCCGTGCTGTTAATCATGGCTGCTCCGCTGTCTATTTTTTATTTCGACAAAGAAGTCAAAACGAATTTTCGTAGATGTAGCTACAAAAATGCTTGCTTAATGAAATATTTCCACAGAGAATTTCATCCCTTTTTTCACCCCCTTACGGGTCGAATTTCTAAAGACGCTGAACGCATCCTCCATATAGTCCCGATCTCGCCCCTATTTGCACCAAAGAAGAGCAACGTTCAGTGATCCGTTTTTTGTGGTCAGAGGGAGTATCAGGGGCCGAAATTAATCGAAGACTTCCGGTACAGTACGGCAGCAGTGTTTTGTCACAACGGAGTGTCTACGAATGGCCTGAAAAATTCCGAAATGTTCGCACAAGGGTTACGCCAGAAATGAAGAAACCATTGTGCGTTCACGTCAAATAATTCTCTGAAACAGACGATTCACTATTTACGAAATGGCACATCGTCTGCAAATTAGTCATGGTTCTGCCTACTTCGGTTTCATAAAGTTTGTGCAAGATTACTCCCAAAACAACTCACAGCGGTTGGACATCTGCAAAAAACATTTGGATCGCTATGGGGACAACTTCTTAGACGGGATCATTGTTGGTGACGAGACATGTGTCCATCATTACGAGCCGGAAAGTAAACGGCAGAGTATGGAATGGAAACATCCAAATTCGCTGTGCAAGAAAGAGTTCAAGACCCAACCGTCCGCAGGAAAACTGATGCTTACGGCTTTCTGGAACGCACAAGGTCCACTACTGGAACATTACGGGGAAAAGGACACAACAGTAAACAGTGTACGTTACAGTGAGATGCTTACTGCCAGCCTAAAGCCTGCAATTCGAAGCTAACGCCGAGTATTGCTGTCAAAAGGTGTTCTGCTGTTGCACGACAATATCCGTCCGCATACTCCTCCCCACACTGCTGAAACGCTCCAGAAACTCAAATCTGAAGTACTGGATCATCCTTTATATAGTCCCGATGTTGCCCCTTCTGACTACCGCTTGTTTGGTCCACTGAAACAGGCATTAAGGAGCCGCCGATTTGCCTCGGACGAAGTTGTGAAAGTAGCGGTGCATTAGTGGCTCGCAGCTCAAGCTAGAACCTTCTTTTATGAGGACATCGGGAAGCTTGTACAATGATGGACCAAGTGCGTTGAAACGCAAGGAGACTATTTCGAGAAATGGTGTTCTTGTGAGTTTCCTATTTGATTACAATAAAATTTTATAACTACTTTGCTGATAATAATGGACTTACCCTCGTATATTCAGATATTACTGTCATGATTTCGGCCTTAGTCCATTATCAAGAAGAGAAGTGTTGGGTATAATTAGACTTTGATAAATGAAACTATCGTCAAGCTGCATTGAACTGGGTGTCCCAGCTTGCAGGTAAGTACAAAATGATACATTTCCATAGTTTTGTGCTTATCTACACTCTGGGACATCCAGCTCAGTGCAGCTTGACGATAACTTCACTTAACAAAGTCTAATTATAAAAATGTTCAAATGTGAGTGAAATTTTATGGAACTTAACTGCTAAGTCATCAGTCTCTAAGCTTACACACTACGTAACCTAAATTATCCTAAGGACAAACACACACACCCATGCCTGAGGGAGGACTCGATCCCCCGCCGGAACCAGCCGCACAGTCCATGACTGCGGCGCCCTAGACCGCTCGGCTAATACCGCGCGGCGTCTAATTATACCCAGCATTTCTGTTCTTGATAATGGACTAAGGCCGAAATCATGATAGTAATACGAAATAAAGAAGTTTTTACAGTCATATGGCGGAAATATCGTTCAAACATTATTACCTCACTGTGGCCCAAAAATATGAGATGATTATCGGAATCTGATGGCTTGCAGGGACGAAAAATTTATTTTATTCACCTAAATTAAATACGCAAAACGCTGTCAAAAATCTGCTCATTAAGAAAGAATATTCTTATTCAAAAATTGATACACAGGTAAGACAAGGATTAAAGTTAGAAACTATATATACGTCTAGACGTAGCGTAACTGATGGCGTGCAAGTCACCCAGGCTCTATTCATCTAGAATTTGAGGAAGAGAGCACTTAGCGACTACGAAAAACTGTACACGTAATGTCTGACCTTCTGGAAATTTTTCTCGCTGACACCGCCCACAAAACAATGAATGCAGAAATGTTTGGCTGTACATTTTCTCTGTTCGTGCAGTGTAACTCTAGTATCAGGTATTACGTTTTCATTTATTAGTTCTTTACTACTGACTATTCGCAATATATTTTGATGCCAGTACCCACATATACCAATCTATATAACAGCAAAATTATATCATTGTACGACACATATTTCACGAGATATGACATTTTCACGTGGAAGTTCGAATGTTTGAAGAATAGTGTTTTGGGGAGGGTATGAGTTACTGGTTATGTACAGTCGTACATATTTGTATTTGCTTCATATAAAAATATGAAGCAAATACCAATATTATTATATTTCATGCATCTTTTCTTACGATCAACTTAACATCACTTTTCAAACGTATCGCTTATAAACGGGACATTAAGCACAGGTAAAATACATACAGTACACTGGAGAGTTTTTTTGGGACAATACGCTACACGTAAATGAGAAAACACTTTCTGGCAATTACGCGTAGTATTACATAAATATGTTCCCTCCCTTCAGATTTTCTGTCTAATAATTTTAATTAATTCGTATATGGTAAAATACAACTCAAAAGGACCTCACCAAAAAACTTTATGGAATGCGTCAGGCCTTCCATAGCGTGACGTAGTTGAACCGCCTATGTGCGAACTGGGTGGCGTCTCATTAATTTGGCAAATACACTTAATTTTTATTTCTAGGTTGACTATACTCTCGTCTAAAGGTGATGTCACACACCAGAGATAAAATTTTGGTCGTTGGAAAACGTGCAAATATTTTTTGAGAGTAGAAAACTCGAGGACTTCAGAACAGCTAACTTTAGTTTACTACAAACATTTTTAAATCAGATAAATGCACGTGATAAGTTACGCAAGGGCTTCGAATATTGTGTCGCTTACTCGTGGGTTTCACCGTTCTTCGAACGCTTTTCATAAATGGTCAGAACCGTTTGTTTCAGTGGATTTTCTCATTTGCAGACAATACCGCCTCTAAAATGGTTTCCCGTTCGTCTGTGCTTCGCTTATGCACTTCCTTTAAGGGTGTAGGACGCCAAACGTGCCGACTTGGAGCAGGAGAGGCACCACAGCAGATTTTAATTTCCACTGTCTATACTTTTACAAACAAATTCATAAAAAATTTGTCAGCGTGACCAGGAAGGATTCAGGATTCACACTCAAGGCAGTGGAAGTTCAAAAACATAACAAAATAATTTTTTACATGTGAAATTCCATCATTTTTTTCACTTACTATTGCCTGCATTTGTTGCTATAGGTACACTTTTCTTCAATAAGTAAGAGAGATTCTTCGATGAATTTTGCACAGAATACAATCCATACTTACAGGTGTATGAAACTCTAGAATTTTCCAAATATATTAAGCGCCTATCCCCGCAATGTTAAAATGTGCCTACTGTAAGGAACATTTTCGCACAAACTACTGGAGACAGAGAGATAAAATTTTTACTGTATGTGCATTGATATGTTGTAACAATACTGAAAACACAGTTCATTGTCGAAGTATTTTTACAGACATATTTTACATTTATTTTTAAGTAAATTTTTTCAAATCATTTTTACTAGGTAATCACCCCTAAGTGTTTTGTAAAGAAAATAATTAAAAAATCGTTGTTTCAGTGTGTAAAGGAAACCCATGTGATTGTCATAATAATTTCAGACTTCTAGGTGCACCAGTAGCTGAGATAATGTCCCTAGAAGAAGTAAAAAAGCAAACTTACGGGAAACGGAGAAAGGTGATAAAAACATTCTTCATCCATAGTCAATACCCCCTTCACAGTCTTTATAATCATCTTCAAGTCTTCTTTTGGCACCCCTCTGCACCTGTCTTGCTTTTCTCACTAATGTCTTGGTTATATTGCCAGCAAGCCTAATTCTGTGCACGTACTGTACGGGAACCAACACGCAACTCCAACTTTTGAAGGACCTGTCATTTTGTTATATTCCCAAGATTGAAGGTTTCCACAGCATCATACACACCAAAATGCAGTGCATTAATTCCGACGAACACTGTTTTTAGGAGACGATACCATACCACACTACTCAAGCACTCGTTGGGGTTCTGCGTTTTTCCGTGAAGATATTTCTTCAGAAGACTTCTATCAGCCAGATTTCTGAAAATGGGCTTTATTTCTTCCATAATGGCTAATGGTAGACTGTGGTGGTGAATGTATTTCTCTCCAGTAGTTAGTCCCCTATTGTATTTACACCAGCTCTTTTCACCTTTGGGGCACAAACCACGTTCTGGGTGCTCATCTGTGGATGCGGTGTGGAAATACAAAGCCCATATAGCTTTCCTCATTTCTTCAAGATTGCCTGTATTTTGCCTGATTTCAAGGCCATACAAATTCTGAATTTTATCAGTTATGTAATTAGTCAATCTTCCTTTGCCATGCAAGTTTTTCCCTTTCATACCTGATTTCAACCTTCTCAGCCTGGCACCCATTCTCTTCTGCACACGTCCGACACATTCAAGTTTGCTTATATTTGCTCTGTTCCCATATGGTTTGCTTTCCAAAACTTATTTGAATGCTTTAGAGTCACCATCTCCCAGATACTTGACATAGCGAACATTATACCACTCTGAACAGCGATGAAAATTTTATTTCTCCCCAGAAACCTCCATTCCGCCACTACTACCATAATAATTAGCAACACAGTCATCACTATGTTCATTTTTCAGCCTGTCATCCATCTACAATATTTAGATGGTGGTGGTTAGTGTTTAACGTCCCGTAGACAATATTTAGATATTATTGCAACATCAATAACCTTGCCAGTGTCAACGCTAGTTGCTGTTACAAAACCATTGTTGCAGATGTGACCCCTTTTTTGCCACGTGCCATCAAAAGCTACTGTGAGGTCACGACATGACATTTTTTGCAGCACACACTACATTCAAGAGCTTCGCACAATATACTCGTATCAATGCGTTCAAAAACTTCTTTCCCTTTATCAAGTAAATTATATTTCTCTTCCAAAACTCTTAGTTTTTTATGAGAAGCACTGTTTTCATTTGTAGTAAGTTGGTTCGGCAAATCAGTAGTAAGTGGACTCACATTTTCCAACAGTGATGATGAAGAATTGCTTTTCTTTGCTAATGAATCATCATTTCTTTTCGTTTGCCAGTTCACACGCTTTTTAAACACTTTTGCTCTACCTCTAGGCATTTTCACTGCGAAAAAGGAAGAACTAAATACGAAATAACTCGACAACAACAACTTTCATAAAGCACACTGTTTACAAACTATTCTGTCACAAAGTCAAAGAGTAACTTGAGGAAACCAGAAGGAAACATTTTCGAACAAATAGTGTATAAAGAGTCGCTGGAAAGCGGGATATTTGAATTCATGTCACATAAATGTACTGCCAAAAACTAAAGCGCAATACTCAATCTCGCAAATCCATAAAAATAAAATAGTTATAAATCTAGTAGAGCTATATACCATACGTCATTTTAAAGAGGAAACTTGGTGGAATACAATGCATCAATAAAACGAAAATCGATTTTTAAACCCAAATTCCGATTTCGTGTACCCTTAATAACTGTGGAAAAATTGAGATAATTAACAATAACATTTGGGCTTTTGCTAAACACGAAGTTCAAAATGTAATAGGTCATTCTTTTTTTTATCATAAATTAAATAAAATCTAGTGTTTCATACATCTGTAAGTATGGTTTGTATGCTGTGCAAAAGTTTATTTTGTTATGTTTTTGAACTTCCATTGCTATGAGTGTGAATCCTGATCCCTCCTGGACATGCTGACAAATTTTTATGAATTTGTTTGTAAAAGTATAGACAGTGCTGTGTTGCCCCTCCTGCTCCACATCGGCCCATTAGACGTCCAACCTCCCCCCCCCCCCCCCCCCCCGAAAGCCGTCGGCACACGGACCGTGCATTCGAACACCAGCGTTGAGCGTGACGAATTCTAATGTCATAGGAAGAAGCACGTTGGCAAGTCTTTCAGAACATGCAGAGCGATATTCTTAGCACGTCTGATATTCTGAACGTGCGTTTGAACGCAGACCGGTGAGATGGAAGAACGCCTCCTACGTCACTCGACGCAATCTCTGTTCAGCACAGGGCCAGGAGGCGCCATATTGGATACCAGTTGAGGCCCATATGTGTATATGCTGTTTATAAGCACGAGCAAATTAAAAATCTTTTGAAAACACATCGATAGCTGTTGTAAGAAAATGAGGGAAACGTGATACTGTTGGTTAAAGAATTTATGTAACCTTCGAATTATGAAAATACACTACGGCTGTTTAAGATAACGGCACATTAAGAATCTACCAAAAACACAACTGTATTGATACAATTTGTTACAAATAAATGTCAGCTAATAACATGCAGTATCAACGAATAGAGCCTTCAAGAGATGCTAAGATACTTTTTTTTGGTCATCAGTCTACTGACTGGTTTGATGCGGCCCGCCACGAATTCCTTTCCTGTGCTAACCTCTTCATCTCAGAGTAGTACTTGCAACCTACGTCCTCAATTATTTGCTTGACGTATTCCAATCTCTGTCTTCCTCTACAGTTTTTGCCCTCTACAGCTCCCTCTAGTACCATGGAAGTTATTCCCTCATGTCTTAGCAGATGTCCTATCATCCTGTCCCTTCTCCTTATCAGTGTTTTCCACATATTCCTTTCCTCTCCGATTCTGCATAGAACCTCCTCATTCCTTACCTTATCAGTCCACCTAATTTTCAACATTCGTCTATAGCACCACATCTCAAATGCTTCGATTCTCTTCTGTTCCGGTTTTCCCACAGTCCATGTTTCACTACCATACAATGCTGTACTCCAGACGTACATCCTCATAAATTTCTTCCTCAAATTAAGGCCGGTATTTGATATTAGTAGACTTCTCTTGGCCAGAAATGCCTTTTTTGCCATAGCGAGTCTGCTTTTGATGTCCTCCTTGCTCCGTCCGTCATTGGTTACATTACTGACTAGGTATCAGAATTCCTTATCTTCATTGACTTCGTGACCGTCAATCCTAATGTTAAGTTTCTCGCTGTTCTCATTTCTACTACTTCTCATTATCTTCGTCTTTCTCCGATTTACTCTCAAACCATACTGTGTACTCATTAGACTGTTCATTCCGTTCAGCAGATCATTTAACTCTTCTTCACTTTCACTCAGGATAGCAATGTCATCAGCGAATCTTATCATTGATATCCTTTCACCTTGTATTTTAATTCCACTCCTGAACCTTTCTTTTATGTCCATCATTGCTTCCTCGATGTACAGATTGAAGAGTAGGGGCGAGAGTCTACAGTCTTGTCTTACACCCTTCTTAATACGAGCACTTCGTTCTTGATCGTCCACTCTTATTATTCCCTCTTGGTTGTTGTACATATTGTATATGACCCGTCTCTCCCTATCGCTTACCCCTACTTTTTTCAGAATCTCGAACAGCTTGCGCCATTTTATGTAGTCGAACGCTTTTTCCAGGTCGACAAATCCTATGAAAGTGTCTTGATTTTCCTTTAGTCTTGCTTCCATTATTAGCCGTAACGTCAGAATTGCCTCTCTCGTCCCTTTACTTTTCCTAAAGCCAAACTGATCGTCACCTAGCACATTCTCAATTTTCTTTTCCATTCTTCTGTATATTATTCTTGTAAGCAGCTTCGATGCATGAGCTGTTAAGCTGCTTGTGCGATAATTCTCGCACTTGTCAGCTCTTGCCATCTTCGGAATTGTGTGGATGATGCTTTTCCGAAAGTTATATGGTATATCGTCAGACTCATATATTCTACACACCAACGTGAATAGTCGTTTTGTTGCCACTTCCCCCAATGATTTTAGAAATTCTGATGGAATGTTATTCATCCCTTCTGCCTTATTTGACCGTAAGTCCTCCAAAGCTCTTTTAAATTCCGATTCTAATACTGGATCCCCTATCTCTTCTAAATCGACTCCTGTTTCTTCTTCTATCACATCAGACAAATCTTCACCCTCATAGAGGCTTTCAACGTATTCTTTCCACCTATCTGCTCTCTCCTCTGCATTTAACAGTGGTATTCCCGTTGCACTCTTAATGTTACCACCGTTGCTTTTAATGTCACCAAAGGTTGTTTTGACTTTCCTGTATGCTGAGTCTGTCCTTCCGACAATCATATCTTTTTCGATGTCTTCACATTTTTCCTGCAGCCATTTCGTCTTAGCATCCCTGCACTTCCTATTTATTTCATTCCTCAGCGACTTGTATTTCTGTATTCCTGATTTTCACGGAACATGTTTGTACTTCCTCCTTTCATCAATCAACTGAAGTATTCCTTCTGTTACCCATGGTTTCTTCGCAGCTACCTTCTTTGTACCTATGTTTTCCTTCCCAACTTCTGTGATGGCCCTTTTTAGAGATGTCCATTCCTCTTCAACTGTACTGCCTACTGCGCTATTCCTTATTGCTGTATCTATAGCTTTAGAGAACTTCAAACGTATCTCGTCATTCCTTAGTACTTCCGTATCCCACTTCTTTGCGTATTGATTCTTCCTGACTAATGTCTTGAACTTCAGCCTACTCTTCACCACTACTATATTGTGATCTGAGTCTATATCTGCTCCTGGGTACGCCTTACAATCCAGTATCTGATTTCGGAATCTCTGTCTGACCATGATGTAATCTAATTGAAATCTTCCCGTATCTCCCGACCTTTTCCAAGTATACCTCCTCCTCTTGTGATTCTTGAACAGGGTATTCACTATTGCTAGATAAAACTTGTTACAGAACTCAATTAGTCTTTCTCCTCTTTCATTCCTTGTCCCAAGCCCATATTCTCCTGTAACCTTTTCTTCTACTCCTTCCCCTACAACTGCATTCCAGTCGCCCATGACTATTAGACTTTCGTCCCCCTTTACAAACTGCATTACCCTTTCAATATCCTCATACACTTTCTCTATCTGTTCATGTTCACCTTGCGGCGTCGGCATGTATACCTGAACTATCGTTGTCGGTGTTGGTCTGCTGTCGATTCTGATTAGAACAACCCTGTCACTGAACTCTTCACAGTAACACACCCTCTGCCCTACCTTCCTATTCGTAACGAATCCTACACCTGTTATACCATTTTCTGCTGCTGTTGATATTACCCGATACTCATCTGACCAGAAATCCTTGCCTTCCTTCCACTTCACTTCACTGACCCCTACTATATCGAGATTGAGCCTTTGCATTTCCCTTTTCAGATTTTCTAGTTTCCCTACCACGTTCAAGCTTCTGACATTCCACGCCCCGACTCGTAGAACGTTATCCTTTTGTTGATTATTCAATCTTTTTCTCATGGTAACCTCCCCCTTGGCCGTCCCCTCCAGGAGATCCGAATGGGGGACTATTTCTGAATCTTTTGCCAATGGAGAGATCATCATGACACTTCTTCAAATACAGGCCACATGTCCTGTGGATACACGTTACGTGTCTTTAATGCAGTGGTTTCCATTTCCTTCTGCATCCTCATGTCGTTGATCATTGCTGATTCTTCCGCCTTTAGGGGCAATTTCCCACCCCTAGGACAAGAGAGTGCCCTGAACCTCTATCCGCTCCTCCGCCCTCTTTTGACAAGGCCGTTGGCAGAATGAGGCTGACTTCTTATGCCGGAAGTCTTCGGCCGCCAATGCTGATTATTTATCAAAATTTAGGCAGTGGCGGGGATCGAACCCGGGACCGAAGACGTTTTGATTATGAATCAAAGACGCTACCCCCCCCCTTTTTTTTTCCTCTCTCGTTCGTTGTATCTGCTCGGGGCGGACGTCGTGACATCCGTTTTAAGTTCGTTGTTGATCGATTGACTCCGTTTTTTTTTTTATTACAGAGGGCAACTAACCCTCTGACCGAACACGCTGAGCTACCGTGCCGGCACCCCTAGACCACGGATACAAGATACAGCCGCGTATTATTTGTGGTTAATGCAACGTAATGAATAGATACGAGACATTGTAAAATAATAGCTGATGTCTTGATGGTTTGCATCGCACTGAAATACAGTACCTTTTCTTCTACATCTACATCTACATTTATACTCCGCAAACCACCCAATGCTGGCGGAGGGCTTACAAACCTTCCCGTTGCCTAGTAGGTTCTGATACATTCTTAGTAGTTTAATTGAAGTACGTTCTATGAATTTCGATGTTAAGATACCAGTATGTAAATATAAGTGTGCCCTTTCTGATGAGTGCGTTAGTTCGATCGACTTTATCTACAAGTCAGCTCGCACTACTTGCATTGGGACACTTTTGCAGCCGGCCGGAGTGGCCGAGCGGTTCTAGGTGCTACAGTCTGGAACCGGGCGACCGCTACGGTCGCATGTTAGAATCCTGCCTCGGGCATGGATGTGTGTGATGTCCTTAGGTTAGTTAGGTTTAAGTAGTTCTGCGTTCTAGGGGACTGATGACCCCAGAAGGTAAGTCTCATAGTGCTCAGGGCCATTTTTAAACACTTTTGCACTTTCCTGTTTCGAGTTTTGAATTTCACACGTTTTTAAGAATGTGCTGCTGAATAGGGGCAATATCAAGTAAGAACGACCTGAGCGATTTACGAATTAATGAGAATGATAAATTTTATCTTAACTGCTGAACTAACGCGAATTTCTATTGTGCCCTTCGTAATACAACTTTTATGAGCCTATGTAACGGTCTACGGGTTGCACGCAGTTGTACGGTACGAAACACGCGCTCTCCAGCCGGCCTATCTGGAATGCTGACCATTTGCTCGGTCAGTAGATGTGCGTCCGGCCGCAGTGCGATGCAGGGAGTGAGCAACCGGCCGCCGTCCGCAGCGCGCCGTTTTAACTGGCGTGGCCTCCGGAACTAATACGTCTCTTTTCTTAGCTCTCCACGGAGCCTTTCGATACGACCGTAATTAGGATGTCAGACACAGTGATGATGGGAATGTGTAGCGTCCGTGTTTTATAATCAGCCTTTGTTAATAAAACTGTTTAAACTTACTTTTCGGTGTTCGCGTATTGCCGTACCTCGAGGACCCACCGCTTACAAATCCTGACGAAATATTCGTGTAATCATCATCCGGGGCAACAACACCAACTACCCCAATATACCTATGTCCTTCAAATAGTTCAAATTGCTCTAAGCACTATGGGACTTAACGTCTGAGGTCATCAGTCCCGTAGCCTTAGAACTACTTAAACATAACTAACCTAAGGACATCACATACATCCATGCCCGAGGCAGGAGTCGAACCTGAGACCGTAGCAGCAGCGCGGTTCCGGACTGAAGCGCCTAGAACCGCTCGGCCACAACGGCCGGCACCTATGTCGTTATTGACTGAACACGGTACTTTCCTTCTTGCCTCGACATGTTCACGGTTATTGAAGTTTTTGTTTGTAAACTGAAGCGACAAAAGTAATGAGATAGCGATACATACATTTACGGATGACGACAGTATCACGTACACAAGTTATAAAAGGGGAGTGCGTTGGCGGAGTTGTCCTTTGTACTCAGGTGATTCATCTGAAAAGATTCCCGACGTGATTACGGCCGCACGACCGGAATAAACAGACGCTGAACGCGGAATGGTAGTTCGAGCTAGAAGGATGGGACATTCCATTTCGCAAATTTATAGGGTATTCAATATGCAAGAACCCGTGGTATAAACACTGTGCCGAGAATACCGCATTTCGAGCATTACGTCTCAGAGTGGACAGCGAAGTGGCCGACGGACTTTACTTAACGACCGAGAGTAGCGGCGTTCACATACAGTTGTCTGTTCTACCAGACAAGCAACACTGCATGATACAACCGCACCAATCAATGTAGAACGTACGACGAACGTATCCGTTAGGAAAACGCGTCAGAATTTGACGTTAATGGGCTATGACAACAGAAGACCTATATCTCTTACGTCGATCTCTTGTAGAATTTTAGAACATGTTTTTTGCTCGCGTATCATGTCATTTCTGGAAACCCAGAATCTACTATGTAGGAATCAACATGGATTCCGGAAACAGCGATCGTGTGAGACCCAACTCGCCTTATTTGTTCATGAGACCCAGAAAATATTAGATACAGGCTCCCAGGTAGATGCTATTTTTCTTGACTTCCGGAAGGCGTTCGATACAGTTCCGCACTGTCGCCTGATAAACAAAGTAAGAGCCTACGGAATATCAGACCAGCTGTGTGGCTGGATTGAAGAGTTTTTAGCAAACAGAACACAGCATGTTGTTATCAATGGAGAGACGTCTACAGACGTTAAAATAACCTCTGGCGTGCCACAGGGGAGTGTTATGGGACCATTGCTTTTCACAATATATATAAATGACTTAGTAGATAGTGTCGGAAGTTCCATGCGGCTTTTCGCGGATGATGCTGTAGTATACAGAGAAGTTGCTGCATATGAAAATTGTAGCGAAATACAGGAAGATCTGCAGCGGATAGGCACTTGGTGCAGGGAGTGGCAACTGACCCTTAACATAGACAAATGTAATGTATTGCGAATACATAGAAAGAAGGATCCTTTATTGTATGATTATATGATAGCGGAACAAACACTGGTAGCAGTTACTTCTGTAAAATATCTGGGAGTATGCGTACGGAACGATTTGAAGTGGAATGATCATATAAAATTAATTGTTGGTAAGGCGGGTACCAGGTTGAGATTCATTGGGAGAGTGCTTAGAAAATGTAGTCCATCAACAAAGGAGGTGGCTTACAAAACACTCGTTCGACCTATACTTGAGTATTACTCATCAGTGTGGGATCCGTACCAGGTCGGGTTGACGGAGGAGATAGAAAAGATCCAAAGAAGAGCGGCGCGTTTCGTCACCGGGTTATTTGGTAACCGTGATAGCGTTACGGAGATGTTTAATAAACTCAAGTGGCAGACTCTGCAAGAGAGGCTCTCTGCATCGCGGTGTAGCTTGCTGTCCAGGTTTCGAGAGGGTGCGTTTCTGGATGAGGTATCGAATATATTGCTTCCCCCTACTTATACCTCCCGAGGAGATCACGAATGTAAAATTAGAGGTATTAGAGCGCGCACGGAGGCTTTCAGACAGTCGTTCCTCCCGCGAACCATACGCGACTGGAACAGGAAAGGGAGGTAATGACAGTGGCACGTAAAGTGCCCTCCGCCACACACCGTTGGGTGGCTTGCGGAGTATCAATGTAGATGTAGATGTAGATGTAGGGGTGCCCTTGCTAACAGCACGACATCACCTGCAGCGCCTCTGCTGGGCTCGCGACAATTTCGGTACGATATGAAGACAGCATCTCTTCTTTCGGACATGACCGAAAGAACAGATCGTTAACGCTAACTTTCTTCAGTGTGGATGCACACGAATTGCCTGAACTCTTACGGGACTCCGTGGATTGTCTGCCGCGAGTAATGGGTATAATGGCAGGGGCACTACGAATGTAGTGTGTGGACTATAAGTTACAAGGGTCTCACGGGGGGCGTGCCGGCGATAGGTCTCTGCAGTCGTACTATCCTCTGTGCCCTCGGTGGCTCAGATGGATAGAGCATCTGCCATGTAAGCAGGAGATCCCGGATTCGAGTCACAGTCGGGGACACATTTTCAATTGTCCCCGTTGATGTATATCAACGTCTATCAGCAGCTAATGGTAGTGATTTAATTTTAATATCAGTATGACGCTAGACGACTGGAAGTCAGAGTCCTGGTCAGATGAATTCCGATTCCAGTTGGTGAGAGCTGACGGTGTGGTTCGAGAGTGGTGCAGACCTCACGAAGCCGTGCACCCAACATGTCAACGAGGCACTGTGAAAGCTGGTGGTGGTTTCGTAATGGTGTGGGTTGCGTCTACAAGGATCATTGACTGGAAACGGCTATGTTCAGCTACTTGTAGACCATTTGCAGCCATTCGTGGCCTTCATGTTTCCAAACGACAGAATTTTTATGGATGACAATGCGCCATGTATACCAGGCCACAGTTGCTGATGATCAGTCTGAAGAACATTCTTGACAGTTGAGAGAATGATTTGGCCACCCCGATCGCCTGCCATGAATCCCATCGAGCGCTTATGGGACATAACCGAGAGTTCCTGCTCCGGCAACACTTTCGCAATTATACAGGGTAACCCATTTATCTTGACCACCCTAAATAACTGTTTGTCCAGATGAAAATTACAAAATGTTTCAAGCAAATGTTCTTTAGTCGCCAGGGGGACATCAATCAGCACAATTTCCTTCGTTTCAGCTTTGTTTTTTACAAAGATGTGAACAGCGATATGGCTTTTTTAAATGGCACCCTGTATTTTTTATTCGGTAATTTATTTCCTCTCCTAAAGACCTATTCAAACATGTATCACAGTGTGCCATTCACTGAAACACAACGTTATTAATTACATACCACAACATTGACTTTGACTCTGCTGTACCACTGCCCAGGAGTGGAACATTTAAAGGTGCTCAAAGTGGTGACCCTGGACACCGATACACTGGTGCACTCGCTGAATGAAACAATTATTTACTCCACTCTACATCTACATACAAACCACCACATGGTGTGTGGTGGAGGGTTGAGAGGCACCCACATGCCTTGCTCATACTGTGGCATCAAGCAGTCAGGCCTGCAAGATGAGTGGTCTGCCAAGCGAGTGGATTCATTCTCATTTATCGAGTAACATGAACTCTCGTACTCACAATTAAGTTAAAAATTATCCTCCTGTATGAATAATACGCAACGGAAACGCACATCTGACTATCAGTGATTTACAGAACTCAGACTGTTCACTACGCACTGGCAATACCACATTTTCTTTATGTCTTTTATTTAACGGCTTTTATCAACACGTGGCCACCGCACTGAACATGAATGGCGCACACATTATAAATTCGGGACATCATGACAACATACAATTCGAAGTAAAAGTCCACCAATCTTTTTCTTTTCACTATCTTATTTATTCCGATAAATTCTATAACCTAAACACACAAATTCTATAACCTACAACAATAACACATGAGAAATCCCGCCCAGTGGGCATGGCTTTACATTGGTGAATCTCTATATTATGGTCTCGTAATTATTTAACGCTACAGTGCACTTTCTGGATAGGATGGTGGATCTTTTATTATTTCTCACACTTCGACTCTCACAATCATCATCACGAAACTTTCCTCCAGACCGAGCGGTACAGAAGGAACAAGCATAACCCACTAATCTTTTGAAACTACCTCGCTACTCTCCCATGCAAACCACACATACCCAAATTACATGACATACACCACACTACAATATGAAATACTACACAAGTAATAGTCACAACATTATCACTTTCAGCTTTCCTACTTCAATTAATATTTATCCCAGTTTCACACGACACTGCCCCACTTCGTAATTCTACTTTCCTACTATGAACTCTGGAGATATATGCACGTCTTCCTGTGCAATGCAAGCCAAGTGGCGTTGCTGGATAGACGGCCGACTCACCTTGTTTCTCTCTCAGAGTTTGAATCTAGCGTCACACGGAATCATATCACGCAAAGTAATATTAAGAACATATTCATCACACACGCGAGTCCTCAACTGATACCATGGACGAGTACTTCTCTTTATCCTTTGTCTCATACACAGTTTGAGACTCACACAGTACTCACCACGTGGAAGTACTCGTCTCTAATTTCAAGTCCTGCACACGACATTTCTTAAATATTTCAACTTGTGGTACACACGCTATTTCTTAAATATTTCAACTTATTGTACACACGCTGGTAATTCAGCTTAACTTAAGCACACGGAAGTATTTCAACTTACTGCTACACGTGGTTTCATTGTGACCGTTGGTCACTTCCGAAGACAATCCCATTAATATTACCTGCCTGACATTTAATTCTCCCCACAAAAGTTCCTGAAATAGAGAAACTATTATTTCAAACTACTCTTACATATTCCACATGCATACCATGTCTCCACTCTTTCGTCATTACGGAGCACAACTAAAACAGGTCATAACAGCACAAGATCCAGCGGCAGAGTGCTGAAACATGGCCGTCCTCGAGGTCCTCTCGCACCTCTGCTGAAGTGGGGGAGCACCTTGCTACCGTATTGGTCAGCCACATTTCAGGCGCTCAAAGCTCAGGTAAATTTCATCTCTTTGGTCCCACCAAAGGTGGCCAGAGGATCGACTCAAAGATGATCATATATTCACATTCACTATCTGCGGTTAGCAGACGACCATACAGTCATTCATTTCACAGATCTCAACTGGATGTAGGGATTTACTTTGTGGGAGTGCACATGTGATCAGTTAAATAAATAGATTGTCATTCTTTCCCACACTGGTATCCGGCTTCGCTGTATTAATTGAAATTGAGTTATTTTACAAAAAAAATGTGTTGTTCTGACAAAAATAATGAAGTATGTTGTACCTATTTTCAATGTCGGACAGTACTGTACCCTTTCAGGATATCCTGTACCGCTACTAGTCATTTCCTTTTCTGTTCCAATTGCAAATACAGCGAGGGAAAAACGACCGTCTATATGCCTCACAACGCTCTCTAATTTCTCGTATCTTATCTTCGTGGTCCTTAACGCGAAACGTAGGTTGGTGGTCAGCCTACATCATCGGTTCTCTAAATTTTCACAGCAGTGCCACTCCCCATTACCCTTCAGCCGATCTTCAGCATGTTAGTAAGGCCAAGTTTTGAACTGGGAACAGGGAGGGTTATGTATAAAACAAAGGTAAGCCTAAACACTGATTGCGGATTAGGCCTTAGCGCTATTCTGACTGGTTACCTGGTGCCTACAAGGCAGAACGAGAAGCGATGTATGATCGTCGGACATGTGATCAGCACGTTACCAACCCCTTACAATGCGACTGCCTTTTTATTCAAGCAGTTCCTCATTAGGCCTCTTAAGGCCGAATATACACCGTTCAGAAAAATCCGAGGAGGCTTCGGGAATCCAACCTAGGGCCTTGCACACCAAAGGCAGCAACGCTAATCATTGATTTACAGAGGCTGTCATTATGTACTGTGTAATGCACAGGTTGATGTCGTGACGATATTACGAACTTCCGTGGATGATGGAGAACAGTAAATGTGTCACTTTAAGGTAAGGGGTCCTGGTCCAGAATCGACCGACTCGGAAGTTATAAGCGAGAATCTTTTTGATGCACTAATGTACACACTGTTCATCAGAGACACACTATCCAGATTCCTGGAACATATCCCTCTTGCTATTCGTCGACAGATGTCGTTCCAGTATGACGGAGTGCGGTCTCACTTTGCACTGTGGCTTCGTGAACATCTGGATGAGACATTCCGTGAAACGTGGATAGGCGAAGGAGGTCCTGTTTCGTGGCCAGTACGTTCACTTCACCTCACCACAATTTATTCTTGTGCAGCCATGTGAAACGTCCTGTATACAATACGCCTGTCCAGATTGAAGGCAAACATTCTCGCTGCCTGCGACAGTCTTCAAATGACACCAAGTGTCTTACGACGGGTACAACACAGTTTTCTGTGATGGTACCATGCCTGCATTGACTTTGGGAGACGCCATTTTCAACAACTGTTGAAAATGTAGCAGCTAGTGAAACTTGTGCACGTAAATGGAGGTCATAATTACTGTATCACAGAATTAGTATTTCCAACGACCTTGCCACTATGGTAACAAAGTTTCCATTCAGATCGCCGAAGTTACGAGCTGTCGGGCTTGTCTAGCACTTCGCTGGTTGACTGTCCAGGTCTGGCAAGCGCTGTTGGCGAGTGGGGTGCACTCAGCCCTCGTGTGGCCAGCGGAGGAGTTAACTGACTGAGAAGTAGCGGCTCCGGTCAGGCAAACTGACAACGGCGGAGAGAGCGGTGTGCCTCTCCACGTGCGCATTCAGTGACGCCTATCGGTTGAGGATGACGCAGCGGTCGGTCGATACCGTTGGGTCTTCCGAGGCCTGTTTCGATGGAGTAGTAGTAGAAGTAGAAGACTTAGGATTTTCATTCTCTCTGACATAAAATCAGA
Organism: Schistocerca americana; assembly: GCF_021461395.2. NCBI lineage: Eukaryota > Metazoa > Arthropoda > Insecta > Orthoptera > Acrididae > Schistocerca > Schistocerca americana. The sequence goes on from NW_025725884.1 coordinate 10,727,032, forward strand.
TGCGCAGTTTCTAGTTCATCAACAGTGGAGATTATCAAAGGGAGTTCTGGAGGATTCAGAGCGAATTCTGTACTTCACAATGAGGGTTTGGAAGTTTGGGCCCTTAGTTTTAGCGCTGCGCCAGGCTCAAGCGGAACTTAGACCTTTCGATACGGTCGTTTATGCACTAGGGTACTTATCTCTGATTGATGCATGTAGCATTCTCCATCATCCCTGAAATTTGTGACGGCATCATGGAATCACCCTATAGAGAAATGATAGTGATGTGTAAGAAAATCTTAATGTCGAAGCAATATACTCAATTCCACGCTTGTGCAGGCGAAGCGTAGGAATGAAACAATACACTGAGGTGAGGAACGTTATGGGATAATGATAGACACATATATAGATGGCGGTAGCATCGCATAAAGGACTATGAAAGGGCAGAACATTGTCGGAGCCGTCGTTTTTACTAAGGTAATCCACTTGGAAAGGTTTCTGACCTGACGTGATTGTGGCCGCACGAAGCGAATTAACAGACTTTGAACGCGGAATGGTAGTTGGAGCTAGACGCACAGGATATTCCATTTCGAAAATCGTTAGGGAATTTAATATTTGGTGGCTCACAGTGTCAAGAGTGCGCCGAGGATACCAGAGTCCAGGCATCACCTCTCACCACGGACAACGCGGTGGCCGACGGCCTTCACTTAACGACCGAGAGCAACGGCGTTTGTGCAGAGTTGTCTGTGCTGACAGACAAGCCACGCTGCACGAAATAACCGCATAGAGCCCATCGTCAGCGGAGAATATAGGATGACTGTGTGATGAGGGATAAAGGAAAATGTAGGAATTTGAGGTAAAGGACACTGGTCTGCAAATGACCAAATAAAAAGTTACAAGAGAAAATCGTTCTGCTACCTCTGACAGTGATACACGTATTGGTGCTGTTGTTGCTGGGCAATTTTCAAAGGTGATACTATGGACCACAACAAGAAAAATATGTCCATTAAAGATGGGCTTTAAAATGCACACCTTAATAGCTATGAGCACTTGTACAGTAAGCGGATGTCGTTTCGCAGTAGCAAAGATGAACAAGCGTTCCTAGCTCCTAAGGTATGAACTTTAGAGCCCATGTTTAATGCAAGGTTTTTTCTTGTTTTGGTCCACATTACCATTTCTCAGAATATGGATAGCAAACAGTTTTCAGTAGAAGTAGTCCACTTTCAGACATATCAGGACGATTCTCGCATTTCTCGCTTCGAACTTCCGGCTCAGTCGTTTCCCCAATAGGGTCGCTTATCTCAAACTAATACATTTACCATTCTCCGTCATCCCCCAGAGGTAATAACATCATCACGGAACCACCCTGCATAAATGTGACCTACTCTCAATTGGACATATTTACTGTATCCGTATACTGCCTACATAAGAACCAGTAGATATGCGAAAAACAGTATAAGACTGAAAATAGGTGGCAAATCACGACTACATATTTGTAAACAGGTGATACAAATGTGCTTCCGGGTGAGGTGTCACCGCCGGACACCACACTTGCTAGGTGGTAGCCTTTAAATCGGCCGTGGTCCGTCAGTATACGTCGGACCCGCGTGTCGGCACTATCAGTCATTGCAGACCGAGCGCCGCCACACGGCAAGTCTAGTCTAGAGAGACTCACTAGCACTCGCCCCAGTTGTACAGTGTACAACCGACTTTGCTAGCGATGGTTCACTGTCTGCATACGCTCTCAATTGCAGAGACGACAGTTTAGCATAGCCTTCAGTTACGTCATTTGCTACGACCTAACAAGGCGCCGTATTCAGTTACTATTGTGAACAGATAATATTGTGAATCATGTACCGTCAAGAGCGACGTTCATCATTAATGGATTAAAGTTAAGTATCAAAGTAATTACGTCCGCTTTCTGAATTGTAATTCCTTGTCATCTTCCAGACCTCACGTCAGTAGAATCCTTCCCTCCTCACGCCAGCCTGCGTGAGGTAAAACGCGTGCATTTCGGCCCCCACTAGTAACACGGTGTTGGCTCTTCTGCCAACACAACACCGGGAAACGCTACACACCTCCTAACAGAATACACACATCAAACAAAGTTTTACATCGCCCCATTTCTCAGAACTGCTGAAGATAGGCGTTGGCTGTGGATATTGTATCACAGACACAGTCCCTCTGACTCTTCAGATATGTCACTAAACCCGCCCAAAGATCTAAACAACCATGCATGAGCAGCGCCTATTAGACGGAGGGGGTCCGACAACCTATCAGTTCCAGTCATTCCACCAGGAAGGAGGTAAAAGGCTCGTGTTGTCTGTAGTTCAACCATGCTTAGACAGTCAATACCGCTGTTCGATCGCGTCCGCATTGTTACTTTGTGCCAGGAAGGGCTCTCAACAAGGAAAGTGTCCAGGCGTCTCGGAGTGAACCAAAGCGACATGGAGGGGATACAGGGAGACAGGAACTGTCGATGACATGCCTCATTCAGGCCGCCGGAGGGCTACTACTGCAGTGGATGACCGATACCTTAGGATTATGGCTCGGAGGAACCCTGACAGCAACGCCACAGTGTTGAATAATGCTTTTCGTGCAGCCACAGGACGTCGTGTTATGACTCAAACTGTGCGTAATAAGCTACATGATGAGCAACTTCACTACCGACGTCCATGGCGATGTCCATCTTTGAAACCACGACACTATGCAGCGCGGTACAGATCGGCCCAACAACATGACGAATAGACAGCTCAGGACGGGCATCACGTTCTCTTCACCGATCAGTGTCGCATATGCCTTTAACCAGACAATCGTCGGAGACATGTTTGGAGGCAACTCGGTCAGGCTGAATGCCTTAGACACACTGTCCAGCGAGTTCAGCAAGGTGGAGGTTCCCTACTGTTCTGGGGTGGCATTATATGGGGCCGACGTACGTCGCTGGTGGTCGCGGAAGGCGCCGTAACGGCTGTACGATACGTAAATGCCATCTTCCGACCGATAGTGCAACCATATCGGCAGCATATTGGCGAGGCATTCGTCTTCATGGACGACAATCCGCGCCCCCATCGTGCACATCTTGTAAATGACTTCCTTCGGGAGAACAACATCGCTCGCCTAGAGGGGCCAGCATGTTCTCCAGACATGAACCCTATCGTACATGCCTAGGATAGATTTAAAGGGCTGTTTATGGACGACGTGACCCCCAAATCACTTTGAGGGATCTACGTCGAATTGCCGTTGAGGAGTGGGACGATCTGGACCAACAGTGCCATGATAAACTTGTGCTGCGGCGAATACAGTCATGCATCAATGCAAGAAGATGTGCTACTGGATATTAGACGTACCGGCGTGTACAGCAATGTGGACCACCACCTAGTCTCCCAGAGTGACTGCGCGATTTGAGGCGCCTTGTCACGGATTGCACAGTGCTTCCCGCCCGAGGTTCGACTCCTCCCTGGGGCATGGGTGTGTGTGTTGTCGTTAGCGTAAGCTAGTTTAAGTTAGATTAAGTAGTGTGTAAGTCTAGGGACTGATGACCTCAACAGTTAGGTCCCCTAGGAATTCACACACACATTTGAACATTTTTGAACCGCCACCTCTGAAGATCTCTCTGTATGGTGGTGCATAATGCAATGTGTGGTTTTCATGAGCAATAAATAGGCCGGAAATGACGTTTACGTTGATCTCTATTCCAATTTTCTGTATAGGTTCCGGAACTCTCCTTACCGAGGTGATGCAAAAGTTTTTTATGAGTGTACGTACAGTTATATAATTTCGGTCATTTTATATACCATTGATGATAAAAACAAAACAGCCATTCAGTTGTGCAGGATGGAATTTTTGTTGCCCACGTGGAAGACGTAATACGGGTATTCTGCAGGAGAAAGGGATTCGCCTGTAGCTGTCCTTCCGCCTTAGCGACTCTGATAACAAATGGTGCCGTCGGCTCGGAGAGCAAAACACTTTATCAGGGGCGCCGCCTTCTCCAGACCGCAGAATTACGTTCCGCAGTTCGCGCCACTGCTGGTCTTTAATGCAATTTCCAGCGACGCGATCCGACTGGATTATCGTACCACTGGCCAACACTTTACTGCAGCTGGGGTGAGCGAAGCGTATGCAAATATCTCCGATCCCACTTAGTAGATACAGGAAAGCTGTACACAAAACTTCCGCTTTTGTGACGCAGTCTTTGCATTGTCAGTGGATTGTAATTCCATTAGGCGATCCATATCTTCAAAACACGTAGCCAAGGCATTTTATCCTCTCAAGAGGCCAGGCAAAGTAATTCAACGTTCAGCGAGCCACAGGAGAGTTGAGTGGTGTACCAAAGATGCAGAAAACGAACTGACCCCTTACCTAGCCGTCGCATTCCGCGAGGAAAAGAGCGCCAAGGTCACCCGGCTAGCGAGCAACGAAGAGGCACGGTCATAACGTGTACTTGTATTTTCATTAATTATTGATAAGAAAATTGATAAGAGCCATAAGGATAACACATACGGGAAGTTAATTTTCCAGCAACACGGGTTAAGTAAATATACTGGACGGGTTCAACAATGAGCAAAGATAATAAAACAATGTAAGAACAATATATAATTAGAGACTGAGACAGAGAGTATCCCAGAGTGACCCAGAGAACATGTACTTGTATTTTCATTAATTATTGATAAGAAAATTGATAAGAGCCATAAGAATAAGACGTACGGGAAGTTAATTTTCCAGCAACACGGGTTAAGTAAATATACTGGACGGGTTCAACAATGATTAAAGATAATAAAACAATGTAAGAACAATATAATACAGGTTTAGTAAATATACTGGACGGCTCCAACAATGACCAAAGATAATAAAACAATGTAAGAACAATATATAATTAGAGACGGGTTCAAGAATGACCAAAGATAATAAAACAATGTAGGAACAATATATAATTAGAGACTGAGGCAGAGAGCATCCCAGAGTGACCCAGAGAGCATCCCAGAGTGCCCCAGAGAGCAACAACAAGAAGAAGAATCGCTTCTCGGCTTTTGGCAAGATGAATGTGTAGTTTTTTTAAAATATAATAAAACGATTAATCAGATTCCACTGAGGTTCTACTTCATTAATGACAAGATTAAAGGACAATTAGTGTCTTTTATTTGAAAAAAAAAATTTCTCGAGCGGTCTGGCGCGACCAATAACCACCACAATCAATATTTTGTTCACACTGCATACGCAGGAACGCTGTGCCACAAGCGACGTCGCCAAGCACGTCGCTGAGGCATTGCTGTGGCACGTTAACACAAGTAAACGTAGCAAGCCAACGTGCCACAGCAATGCCTCGGCGACGTGCTTGGCGACGTCGCCTGCGGCACAGCGTTCCTGTGTATCGTGCTTTGAAGGCCATAGACATTGATCTGGCTGGACAGTTCAATAAGCAACAATTAATTGGAGGCCCGAATGTTTTTCGAGGCCTCCGTTTGCAATTCACTTGTGATGTACAGGCTCTGTTTGGAGGTAGTACGTGGCTCACACTTGCTGTAGTGTGGGGGAATCACTGTGACTACGGTGGCCTTGAAGCCTTCCCAGATGCAAATATTTTGGTCTGGAAAACATGGAGTATAGCAGAGACTACAGGACTCTTGGCTAAAGTTCCTTATGGTGCGCTTGTTCTATCTATGCCTTTTGTTTTGAATACTAGAAGAAAGAAGAAATTGAATGCAGACGAGTACCTGTTCATATGGGCTAAAGTTGGCAACGGAAACCGTAAAATTAAAATTACTGGTGACTGTATGTTGTATTATAGACAATAAAGATTGATCCACTTACCCGAGAACCATCCTTATCTATCCCGTGAGATTTTTTTTTTTAAAAAAGACTAAAAATACTTTTCATTTGGAAGCAGTAGGCTGGGCCCCTCTTTATTGCTCGCTAGGCGGGTGACCTTGAAGC